>NW_022995755.1:0-600000 GCF_900245975.1 Drosophila guanche | reverse complement strand
AAAAACGCGCGTTTGTCGCGTCGCTGTCGCGCGTTTTGCATAGCTTCAATTTGTCTTTTCTAAATGCCAAATGCTTCTTGATAGAACCCCCAAAAAAAGAGCCTAAAATTAAAGTATTTTTACCTTTGAGCAGCAACAACTTGTTTGTACCGGAAAATTGCACGTACTTTTGTAGCTTCTGGGGCTTTTGTGTTCAACTTTAACCCAATGGGAATTTATTTTCACTGGCACTCTCACGACTCGTCGTTTAATTGCCACTGCACTTGATCTTATATGGTGGTATTACTCGGACCCGCGCGACTGTCCGTTGGAGCGTTCCACTTCGCTGCGCTGCTTTTTCAGTTGTGATTGCGTTTGGTATTGGAAAAAGTCCAATACCAAACGCAATACCAAATCAATCCCACTCAAGCCCGAGAGAGAGAGCGCGCAACGAAGCAACGAATCGTCAAGCCATTTTTTTCTTCGGTTTTCTTTGCCGAAGCTCCGATCCCACTCAAGATCGCTCACTCGGCCGCTGAGAGCACAAGAGCAAACGAGCGCGATTGCGATCGCGATCGCTTTTGAGCTTTTTTCCTAGTCCCCCGCATAAGCTGCTGTCGGGCGATCAAAAGCGTAATAAATTCATTGCAAATGAGTAAAACGGCGGAGGAGCACCGAGTGAGAGTGAAAGAGAGCGGCAAGAGGCCGAGTCCATAGTTGCATATTTCAGTGCATTATTTTACCTTGGCAGCTTTATTAATTGCGTGCAGGGGCCTGGTTTATGCTCTCGGGCATAGCATGGCATAGGCAATATGTATGCACATATGCTTGGCGCCACAGTGAGAGCGCGGCAGCAGGAACCGCAGCAAAATAGCGCATCTGTCAGCCCACAAATCAAGCAATAATTTAGTTATACTTGCCCACCGATACGGCTTACTTCCACTTCCTAGAGAGGGTAGGGTATGCCTGGCACACACGTGCTGTGCTGTGGGCATGGTCATGCTTGGTCATGGTACGCCTACAACACGTTGCCATAATCTGCATACACGACTAGCCCTAACGCCACCAAGTACTCGTATGAGTACGAGACGCACAAAGATATGCACTGGTACATATATCGCTCACTCACCATATCCCACTCCCTCTCAACCCGATTCGGATGCGTCACAGTGCATATTTTAGGTCCGCTGATATAACTCGATAGCAGACCTCTAGACAGCGGCCACTCGAGCGGAATACGTAGCAGCTTCCAAGAATTCCTGCTATGCGGGGGTGTGACGTCTGGCGTAGATTCCTCTCCCGCTCAGGCTCCCCTCACTCATTCTCTCTTATGCTGATATTCATTGAGTAATTTGCTCTCGCTGCCTCCTCCTGTCAACATGACTGTCTCTCATCGTTTGCGACAATTCTTCTTTCTGCTTCTCTGCGTCATGGTTTGTTATGATTTTCCTCCCAGCTATATTTTGGATTGCATTGCCATACCCCGGGGCGCGTAGAGTGGAAGGGTATGTTCAGTTCTTCTGAATGGTTGCAACGGGAAGAGGATTGCAAATACTTTTCAAAGTTTCCCTGCAACGGCAACATTTTGTGGTTTTTGTGTACATTTTGTATTCATTCGCAAGCAGAGATCGATCGATCATATGTAAATGTAATAATTACTTAAGAGGGGATCTTAATGTCGGTATCTTGAAAATGGTCCGAGTATTTTGTTTACTTGGTTTATCTTTGCTGATGTCATTAAATTTAATAAACACAAATTTGTCCAGGGCAGTCCATATGTTTATTTATGATTTATCAGCTGTTTAAATATGGCAGATGATTAACATGTGTGGGCCTATGTACATTTACATTTAACATATATGTATGTGTGTGTATGTGTTTGTAATTATATTATCAATAGGAAATTCCATTGAATTATTTAATATGAAATTATTCAATAGATGCTATCAGGGCCTTGTAGTTTCTCTCCGGTATTCAAACCTGAATTTGTTCATTAATAACCTGAACGAATTTTCCTGAGTAACTGAGTAGGCATGAGACGTTCGCTCGATTCGTGGAAATTTGCGAGCAATCAAAGACCATTTCCATGGCCAGATTCAGAGTCGGAAATCGAGCAAAAACAAATACGAGAAAGACAAATGAATTTGGCATTTATCCAAGAGATTAATAAGCGGCATGGGTACGTGCGCCCTGCCCTGAGATTTCCGCAGCAAATAAAATCAAAAGAAATCGAATACAAAGTGCATGGGTCCGGTCCCATCGGCATATTGTAATTTATATAATGCCAATCACAATCACAGACAGAGCGAGACACAAATTGTGATTGCATTCGACCTCTTCCTCATTGCAGTTCCAATTCACCAAGTTCCCCAGCGTGCTGAAGGCCGGACATTGTCATGGCGGAGTGGCCACCGCTCGGCTGGAGAACCAGAGCGCCCTGCAAGATGCCGCCGGACTAGTCAGCGGTGCCGGCAACGATACGCATTGTTATTGCACCATCGAGCCCTACATCGATGCCAAGTTCAGCGTTCACATCCAGAAGATTGGCAACAACTACAAGGCATTTATGTAAGTGATGACCACAAACCGCAGGCAGACGGGGCAGACGCCGCGCACACAATGCTGAAAGCCTCAATGATGATGGGTTGGGTATCGGGATGGGTCGGTCGAGTGGTCTGGACCGACAATTGACCTTGAGCTCAGCGGCAACTGTCAGCAGACAAAAGCCGCAGCAATGCAATTGCCAATTATCCTCCTACCAAGTGCATTGAGCGGCAAAAGTTCATTGTTTGCCAACCAAAATGCGACGAGTTCAAAGATCTGACTCCCTCTCGACCCCAATCCCCCAACTGCGGCAGCATCGAATTATCTACGCTCTTTTGCGGCATGCTAATTTATTACGCTTGCTTGCTTTCGATCTCTTTAACAGGCGCAAATCCATCACCGGCAATTGGAAGACCAATCAAGGCTCGGCCATGCTGGAGCAAATCACTTTAACCGAGAAGTACAAATCCTGGGTGGATGAGGTAAGTCATCAAAGCAGACTCGCGAGATACTAAATCATACAATAAAACAAATGACTAAACGACTTGGGTATACCCTGGAGCGGCGTTCAAGTTTACCAATGAATTTTAAGATAAATATTCTGCACCTTTTACTTAAAGTTACGAGAGGTAAATTTTACTCAGAAGTAGATCTACCGCAGACCCATATTTCGATATATATTTATCCAAATTTCGTATGGTGTACCAGGAGGTACTTCAAGTCTTTACGTCATGGCAAATGCACTCTAGAAATATGGGGCATTCCAGCCCATATTCTCCATTGAGAGACTCCTTCACCAGTGCCCCATAGGCCAGCACACAGCCTCCGTTACAGCCTCCATTTCTGGGCCATGCCAAAGCCAAAGCCAAAGCAGCTCAGCACAGCTTAGCCTTTTGCATACATTTATCAAATTTGGCCAATCAATATGGCTGAGGCTGAGGCAAATCGCTTTAAATTATTTGCGGCATTTTGGGTGCACAATTTTGATTTCGGCTGTGGTCTGATTTGCCCAGTGGGGGGTGGTGCTGCTGGAGGAGAACGATTCGGGTCTACTCTGACTGACGTCAGTCGTTGGCTGTTTACTGTGCCCTCGAGTGTCGGCGGCGCTTTAATTAGAGCTCGTGAATATGCAAATCGCAAGACAGTTGAAACGGATTTAGCCGCACACACTGCACACGTGAGTGTGAGGTATGAGGTAACGGGAATGGAACAATCTGATTGCTTGATGAGGTATTTATGTCTCGAATCGTACATGAAAATGCCATCGATTGAGGTATTCCATCAAACAGAACTCCCACCCGTAGATGGCTCAGTGGCGCTTCCTTGGAGCGGAGGCTGAATCACTTCAGTTCGCTTTCCGGCACTGCCTGCACTGCATATGAGCATTAATTAATGCCATTTTGTTGCACAAGTATTCCTCGCTCAAGGCATTCGGATTGTGCGGCATGCGGGAAGTGTTTAGGGTTCAAGTGGGTGGGCCGATGATGACGACGCGTCGTCTATTTCAGTTTTCTAGGCAAGTCAGCAGCAGTTTTAATCAAAACAAACTGTGTAATTAAAACCAACTGCACCAGCCCACACAGCACAGTCTGCCTCTCTTTCTGTCTCTGTCTCTCGCCACTGGCTGTGACTCGGACGGGGGCATGAAATCGAAACCACATTTTGGGGCCATGACTCAATCGCGGAATTGAGCGGAATTCTAATCACTAATGCAATTGGGTTCACTTACAGATATCGGAGCTCTTTGGCGGCATGGAAGTGTGTGGCCTGTCTGTGGTCGTGGCCAAAGATGGACGCGAGTACATCATCAGTGCCTGCGACAGCACGTTTGCGCTCATCGGAGACAGTCAGGAGGATGACCGCAGGCAGATTGCCGACTTGGTGTCGGGCCGCATGCAGGTGGGTTCCACAGAAAAACAAATCACCTTTAGAGAGCCTTTTCAAGCAGCTCTCATCTCTCCCGTAGAACGTTTGCCGACCCAGCATGGCTCAGACAGGACCGGGCAGGCTGCCCTCACGCTCGTCGGTGTCCTCGCGGGCCGAGAGCCCCACAGACGATGGCATGGCACCAACACCGCCACTTCCAGCCGGACCACGGCCAGCACCAATGGGCGGACCACCTCCGATACCGGAGCGCACCTCGCCAGCAGTTGGGTCCATTGGGCGGCTGAGCAGCCGCAGCAGCATATCCGAGCTGCCGGAGGAGCCGTCCTCCTCAGGGCCGAGCACTGTGGGAGGAGTGCGGCGCGACTCGCAGACATCGCAGGCATCGAGCATCTCGTCGGTGTCCAGGGTGGGACAACGTCCTCCGCAGACGCAGAGCTCCGTGGTGGAGGATGCGGAGGACACGATGAAGAACCTGAGGAAGACGTTTGCGGGGATATTTGGTGACATGTAGGAAATCGCTAATAAGAAGCGCGGCAGAACGGCGAGCGAGACAAGCAGCGGCCTGGGCAGTGTGCCCAGCAGCGCAGGACCAGGATCAAGTGGAGGCAGCGCCTTCAGTGGCTCCTTCCTGGGCAAGCAGTTCTCGTTCGCCTCGGGCGGCAAGTCAGGCAACGGCAATGGCAATGGCAACAGCATAGATGTGATCTCCACACAGCCCAGCCGGCCGACGCAGGATGAGCCATTAACGGCCAGCTCAGCCGTCCAGCCCGGCAGCAGCGTTTCGGATAGCGTTAATACAATTACGGATACAAATACGGATAAAGCCGCCGGCGGCTATAAGCCGGTGACCAACTTTGAGCCACAGGAACGGGTCAATCCCTTCGACAAGGAGCCGCACAAGTCAACGAGCGTGGCCAGCATCGCTGGTGCCGCCTCGAACAACACCACCTCATCCTCCTCGTCGATCTCATCGTCATCGATCTCATCGCGCATCAATCGCAATGGCAACTCCATCAAGTCACCGCCCCCACCCTCGGGGCCACCACCGCCGCCACCCACCGTGGCCACGGTTCACAGCAATGCCAACAGCTCGAGTGGCTATCGCAACAGCTTTAGCAGCACCCTCAGCAAGGACAAGACCAGCTACGGCAACTACGGCAGCTCCACCTCCATCGAGACCATCACACGCATGGACACAAACACCACAAACACGGCAGCCACCGCCACGGGAGCCGGAGAGGCCAGCGGCATCACGGCCATCACGGCCATCACCAGCATCAGCAACAGTGCTGCTGGCACTGTAGGCGGAGCAGTGGCTCCCCCCACAACAGTCGGCGCAATGACCACCTCGGCCACCACCAACGATTGGCGCTCGGCCATAGGCATACGCTCGGCCAGCGTCTACAGTGCACCGGCGGCAGTGACCACCACAGCACTGCCGGGCGACACGTCCGGCTATGACTCCAACTCGATTGCCTCGCAGGCGGAATACAACAATCCCAGTGATCTGCCCTCGTACACACGACCCTCGTACGCACGCTCCGAGAGCAATGGTAATTATCTCGCTGTGGGCGTACTCCTCGTCAGCCTAACGCTGCGCAAGACCTAGATCCAGACATTGGTCCTACCAAAAGCTATACTCATATCTATATATGCGCTCATGTCATTTAATCTCATTATCGTACTAATCAGCTACACCCCATATAGGTATATACAGATACATATACATATATATATATATATATAGGCATATAGAGACCAACTAACTGTAACTTACTTGTACAAGTGTATGTGTAAACTCTTAGCCATGTAGGCAGCCAAGGCGGTGTCAAAGTGTTAGCCCTAAAAAAGCGACGAAACGCAAAGCAATTAGGTGTCTTTTCTTTTTGTTTTGTGTGTTGGCCTGAGCCTTTGTTGTTGTTAGCCTACCTAACTGTTTTGATTTTCCTAGTACGCCAACTCTCAGAGTGTAAGCCAAATATTACGTATACGTATACGGATACGTATACGAGCTGCGAGCCGCCCCCAAGTGTTTGTAAGTCTCCCTCTCTCTCTTGGCCAGTGCTGCTATCGCTTGTCTGCACGCACCCAAATGCAAACACACCAAACACACACATGCACGCACAAACAGAACAACAGCAGACAACAACAAACAGTAAAGGTAACAGTGCAAGTACAGTAACAACTCGCTAGAGTGCACCGCAAAACTTGAGTTCATTTCCGGCTTCTGGGCACGCATCGCAACGAAACAAAATCCAACAAGAGAAAACAAACAACAAATATATAAAAACACTACAACAACAACAACAACAACAACAACAAAGTCTAAAGTCTACTCGAAGCTTCTAGTTGAACAAAATTCTTGGTAGTTATGTATGTAATGCAACCATTTTGAGTTTACTGTTGTATTATGTGTATGTGTGTGTGTGTGTGTGTGTGTGTTTGTGTTTGTATTGAAGTAAATGCAGAGTTATCAAAAGATGTCTAAAAACGAAATTCTAATCCCCTGAGGGCGCCCACATAAATTCTCATTCCCATTCGGTCACACATCCATTCATGAGATTTTGTTTTGGTAACACTCATTTGGCTCATTCTCCATCCACGCACCCGAATCAAGTTCGTATATAGAAACGTAAAGCAATTGGCTCACGTAGTGCTAACAATAAGTGCTCAAGACTGCACCCACGCCAAATTGATGTGCACTTTGAATGTCCCAATAAAACCCAAAACTATTTTACTAATCCGCACCATTGATTCTTGCAGCCTCCAGGTCATCGGATCTGGACATTATATTCGGCGATCCCAAGAGCACCAGCAACACCAACGCATCCTATGGCAATGGCAAGTTCACGAGGGCCTCCGGCTCCATCTCGGATGCGGATATGATTTTCGGGGGACCTCCTTCGAACTACAAGACCGATCGCTTCGGTGCGGCCAAGAGCATGAGCATGAGCTCCAGCGGAGTGGGTTCCGGCTCTGGGCCCGGTGTGGGCAGCTATAAGACCTACGAAGGCATACAGAATGCGGCCTTCAGTGACTTCAGCGACACGGGCAGCATGAGCAGCATGGGATCGGCCACCAGGCGCTGGAGTGCCGCCAGGGAAGATGATGATGAAATCGATTTGAAGTGAATCGAAAAAACGCACTCTAACCTATAGCCATCACCTATCATCGTTCACACAAACCTATACTATGGAAATCGATCTGTTTTCTGCCTCTGAAGTTTCCTGGTTTCATGCGAATGAACACTAAACACTAAACACTAAACACATACTCGTCTATCCACTGGGTTACTATCCTTTTCACTATGTATTCTAACTATAAATGTGTGTCTTGTTACCGAATATTTACTGTAAACCCATAGAATTCATTTGCCATACAAGAAGGAAAGGGAAAGAATGAGGAAAGCAGCAGCAGAAGCAACTCTGTAGACACTGTAGTACACTACTAAATCTATAATTATAACCACCAATGCAACAACAATAATGCAAAGCCCGTACATAAATAAATATGTGTGCAAAGAGATGACTTGACTGGTTTTGCAGCATGGTAAAAGGAAATGGAAAATAAACATATTTAATTACCATACCTAAAACATTTTGAAAGATTTTCCAAAACAAAAAACATATACATATATTAAATATATTATTGAGACAAATATTGAATTATATATATACCTCCCCCACACATATTATACCGATTGAATGTTGAGGACATAGAAGGTATCCGCAAGCGTCTATATATTAAATGTTAATGGGAGAACTTTTAATCGAAAAAATGTATTAATGAATTTGTTATATAAACCAACATGAGACAGGATATAATATCAAAAAAGAACTAAAAACAACCACAAAAAAAAGGATAAAGGACAATATGCGCAAGAGTATGATAAACAAGCAAAAGTTTAACACTAACACTAACATAATATATGATATGCGTTATAATTATAATGGAAAAATCGATTATTGAACTACATTCATACGAGTATATGTATTCCGAAATAACTACGAGCAAATGTTACATACCAAACACACAAAGGCGAATGCCACTTACACACAAACTAAATGTTTATTATGGTAACCAACCAACCACAAATATTACGACTATGATTATCATTCTGATCTATTTATGTAAGCAGTTAATGTTTACGAACGAACGAAAGCTGCAGAAGGCTATGGAGAGGTGTACCAGAGAAGGACAAGCAATGTTAAGCTAGAAACAGCAACAATGACGAACCAAACATATTCGAATCTCTAAGGATCCAACAGTGCGGATCCACAGGAATTACAATTATAGGGCTCAGTCGGTACAGGGAGATTGGGAGCAGCAGCAGATGAACAATATCTAGATAATACACAATACATAAATAAATAAATACTTATACATAAATGTTGCGAGCGACAACAACGAAGTCATATTAATCCTTCAGGATATATTCAACTGATGCAATAGCTTCGTAATCGGTCGGGTTATGCATTTGATTTAGCTGCAATTGTTTTTAGAATTGTTCCTTTGTTACGCACATGTTTAAGCATTATTTATACCATAGACAATTTTACAAACGTGTTCTGTTAAAGATTTAAATAATAGACGAATTCCATATCGAGGCAATTATTTCAATTGGGTTGTATTCATCTTCCTCTCTCGCTCTGCCTAGCACTAAAACTAGGTAAATATATAAGAGCATTTTAAGGTACATATATTTAATATACAAAGTAGACTCGAGATATTTGTTACTCTCCTCGATTTTAGTAGAATGCAACAAACATTTTGAATCTAAACAAATTTACAACTTTACAACAATAATAAGGCAAAAAACACACAACTATTGTTTTGGGCTCATCCTATAATCCTATCATCGTTTACATACCTACATATATTATAACAAATATACAAAATATGTATTTAAGTATAAGCGAATCTTTGGCTACATGTACTTTTTCGTAAACCGTATACATCATCAATATAATCGAACTGGCACATATTCACAAAATGTTTAAGTACATAAATAAATACAGGCATCCATCAACGGAACACCATTATATGATACAACAACATGGCACACCCCACCCACAAGACACCCCATAACTACTCGAACAACATACATAAATACTTACATACATACATACATATATCAAAAAATGCCGACAAGAATGCTGAAAAAATATAAATTGAAATTCAAACGAAATACTCAGAGCATAAAGCGATTAGCTTACACGACTTCTAATCTGTTGCAAAATACTAAACCAAATAAAATACTCGAATTATTGTGAAAGTATAGCAAGAACATTGTGCATGTATGTATTTATATGTTGTCTGTAATTGATAATTGAAATCAACATGATCCATTCCGAGCAAGATGCTGGAATGATTGCACACACAAATTTATTGCAAAAATCTATATACACATACATCCATACTCGAACATACAATAAATTATTCCAACAACAGCTAGGAAAAAGCAAAAGCATTAAAGTAACAATAAACGAGTTGATGATTGATACAAAAGCAAAGACACAAATTGTTTTTGTGCTTTCCTCCACACTTTCCACATCCACTTGGTAGACGCACAATTTCGCGTGCGTTTACCTGTCAAATTGAGTTAGCATTGACGACATTTACAGAGTCGTTTTCCTGGAAGCGACGATCAAGGTGATCTACTCCTTGGGCCGGAAAAACGTCTATGGGTAATCTCAGGCTAATGACACTGCGATGGTAGGAAAAACACTCTCGCTTCTGCGCCTCAATCGGCTTTTATGGTGCAGCGATGCCTGCCAAATGATTGCCTGCTCTCAGCACCTAAACCATCTGTCGTCCCTCCCTCCAGCGATCTGCTGCCTGCCAAGGCGGAACACCAGTTTGGCATTGCAGATGGGCGACAACGGATAAAAGCCAGGCCTTTGGCCAGGCCCAGACTAGTCTCAAATCACGACAGTCGGTAAACGCACGCGATCTTCGAAATGCAGCAACTAGGCTCGGATTACATCACCTTCTCTCTACTTGGCTTAGTCTGCTTCCTCAGCCTTGGGGAAGCGGCCAGCAGACAGCTGCAGATTTACGACATGGATATGGACAATGAAGTGTCGGGAAACAGCACCGAAGGCCAGCCCAGACCCGGCCTGACGCTGGAGAGACCTCTGAACTGGCTGAGGCAAGCTCACAGTATGTTTGGCAGCCCCGCCGGTCATGTGGTCATTCAGATGGCCAAGGAGCTTCTTCACCGCTCCGCGGGCAACAGTCAAGTGGGTGATCAGGTCGTCAACTTGTCAGCTTCTCTGAGCTCAACTCGGATGTGTTCTCCCTTAGGTTCTCAGCCTGAATCTCACCAATTTGCTGATCATCATACTGCTCAAGGTGCTCATTTTTTCGGCTGGCATACTCGGTGCAGGACATTGGAGTGGCTATGGCCATGGCTATGGTCGCTCCAACGGACGCAGTGACAATGCGTATGGCATGGGCCTGGAATCGGGTGATGACTACATGATAATGGGCTTCCTGGCCGCCCAGGGAGCCGGTCGCGACGAGTGTCTCTATGCGGCTGCCTGTGCCTGCCCCAATGCGGCTTATGAGTACGCCAAGGCGGGACGCGCTCTCCTGGGAGCCATCGAAGTGTTCGACGGGTAAGGCTTATACTCCATTTAATTTGTGAAAAGAATTCATTAACTTGTTTTATCCACAGGGCACCCGCAGGGAAGCCTCGCTACAACGATCTAATTGTGCTGATGGAGCGCGCCGCCTACGATGGCTATCGGGGAGTGGCCTGCAACACCACCCAGACCTGTGATGGGCTTCTATGAGATCCCATTCCGTCCCTGCTACTACCAGCAGCTATTTATGTTTATCTTTAAATTTAGTTTATTGTGTTGCAGTACAAATGAAGTGCAGGTTAGTGCATTCCTGGCCGTAACCGAACTTGGCTGGTGGCTGGCGGCTGGCGGCTTGTGGGTTGTGGCTTGTGGTGTACAGTCTCAAATGGTTCAGCTTGGAAATCAAATTAGTTGCTAAATATATTTTAACTAATCTACATCTATTATTGTGTCTACTACGGAAGATGGTATTGGCCTAGCGCAACAGATTCCTCTCCAAGTCCGGCTGCTCCTTGCCGCCGGTTATGGCCTTAACGAATTCCGGATAGTGCAGCAGCCCATCGTTGTTGTCGTCGGCAATCAGCAGAAACTTGTCAATGGCCTCTGTGTGGGTACAATACACATTAATGTTTTGGCCATCAATTCATTTTGTGTGTGAATTTCTTACCTATAAAGTGCTCTAGTTCGTCGGTGGCATTCTGCAAGTATTCATCCCGCTCGCTGTTCTTGAAGTAGTCGTAGTTGTGATGCATCGCAGATTGTATCATCTCCAGGCCATCCAGAGCATTGTTATTGTCGTTGTCGTGGGCCTGCAATACGAGAAACATTTGAATGAATTTCACTTTAGTGAGGCTCCCTGTGGGTGTTCCACCTTGAACATGTAGAATATCTTTTCTTCCTCGCTAAGGTCATCCAGGTTGGCCTGCACACCCATTTCCTTGAGATCATCATCGATGCGACTGAAAGGAAAAGTCAATAATGAGCAGAGAATCAGCAGCAGTTGTGGCCCCCACTTACTGCTCTTCGTGGGTGAGATGCTGATCCACTCGTCGTGTCTCGCCGCGCGGATGGTGCGGACCGCGCTTCAGGGCCAGAGCTCCATCGAAGCTTTGGCTAAAATTGGCAATGCAGATAATAAAGTTTAGCACATTCGATAGCTTGCACATTTTGTACATTCAATTGGGAAGCTCTGACAACACTTTGTGCGGAAAGGAAGTGTGTGTTTGGTGGTTGTTGGCCCAGCCAGCCACAACTGTCAAGTGGTGGGGCAGTGCGCAGCCGCTGACTGGCGACTGGCAACTGTCAGATTCAAACTTAGCAACCTCTGAGCCCTTTGTACGTTTGTTCAATAATATCCATTACTATCGGGTTGTAGTACCTAACCACACGTGGACTTACATCAGTTTTTCAGTAAATAATTGTTAAATTTTTCTCAGGCTTCATTGGCAAAATGTGTGAGCCTGCCTGTGACGATTTGGAGACCTTCAATCCCCAATTGGAGTTCCAGAAGTTTCTCAAACGCAAGCCCGTCATCCAGACAGCCAAACTCTATGAGAATCTACACAAGCGCGAGGACATCAAGTGTCCCTGTAAGTATCCTGTCTGTGCCACAAAAACAGACTACCTTCTGACTCTGTTTGTTTCTACGCAGACCGCTTCAAGGGCTATGGCGTGGAGACCGACACCAACACCATGTACCGCACTTGCAACTCGGAGTACGGTTACTATGCCCCCAATGCCTATACCATACCCAAGCGCTTCCATCCGCGTCCGCAAAAGTTCTCCAACGAGGTGGCGCGCTTCGGCATGTATCGCAATTTCTCCCTGAACACCCACATAGATCGCACCTTTTACTAGATTTTTTGTATCCTCGTCAAAGCATAGAGCTTAGCATTGCTAATCTTGGAAATCCCTTCATTGTTATCCATCATTTTGTAAACCTTAAGCTTGTAACCTTCTTTTGCCATTAATAACCACTTGATGACATTTATATCCCTATAAATCGTATGTGTAAAAATAGTTTAAAATAAATCATGGTTTAACAATAGGAGTTTTATTTTAAAGAAAGATTTTTATAGATTTAGCTATAGAAATGGCTAACATATATTTTTAGCATTCTTCGCTCTCACCTTTGCTCTTAGCAATATTTCCACTCCACTGGGACGATCATCAGGTTCTGATTTCATAGTCGCCTGCGGCTTGTAAAATTTGCTGTTGCTTTTCTGCTGTACTTCCATCTTCACAAAAGCCTGCTTTAAGTTGCCAAAAGATTGCGCACTTCTTCCAATCTTCTTCTGGCGTTGTCATTGACGGCCTCCTCCTTCTTGCTGTTATCTGCAGAATTGACGCACTCTTGAATGACGTATCAGATTGACGCATTGCTTTCCAAATATTCCATCGAGTGCAGTATTCAATTTCGGCTCAACAAATTTAATTTGGATGTACTTATAGGGCGCTTCTTGTTTTTTGTAGATTGCATTGTACTGAAGGACCACCCTACTTCTAGAAACAACATTCATGGCAATCAAGTACATAAATTACTTGCCTTGATTGTTATGTTAATTATTTTGTATCTACTTTTCAGTACGCATATATATTTTTCAAAAAAGAAAAACCCAAAAAATAACAAAAAATTACACAGTTCAACATTAAAGTTTCAAGTTAACCACCAACTGCTGGGCTCTATCAGCAAGCCAACGAAATGAGGTGAGCCATGGCCGTCATTAGCATAGTTAAAGCCCCGATAACCCAGATTCGAACTGCCCTTCCTCGAACAGTGAGACCAAGAAACTACTCGCCCAATTGCTGTGCGACATTTACGGCAAGGAAGAGGAGCTTGCAAGAAGCGTGCGGCTCTCTGGTGGAGGCATGGATCCCTATCCAGAGGACTGTCCTTCAAGATCCCCAGTAAAGAAGAAGGGACAAATGTCCCGCCTGGTCAACGGTGTGACGGGTGGTCGTGCAGTCTTGGAAAAACTGGATGTTCTCAAGCTTGCCAATGTCGCTGATATTCTCAAGACGGAGATCCTCCTGATGGGCTATCTGCTTCAGACTGTCCTCATAGCCAGGGATCGCAAAAAACGGCAACAGGAGGTGCTGTGCAAGTTCATCATCACCACACTGGAGAGATGTGAGTAACTTTTCTCTCAGTGCAGCAACTGTCAAAATAACTGGGTGGTGGGGAGCTGCAGTGCGCACTGCGCATGTCCCGCGGAGTGACAGCTGTGGGCTTGGGCTTGGGCTTGCCTCTGCAGGCCATTCCTGGCCCAGTCAAGTGCGGACCTCTCAGCTGTGTGCCTCGTTAGTGCGGAATAGGAAAAGCCTACAAACAAAATTCAAGCTGAACGCTGAAAAAATCCTCGCTAGCGTCACGCAACGTGCATGTATGTGTATGTGTGTGTGTGTGTGTGTGTGTCTCTGTCTGTGTGTGCATGTGCGTGTGCGTTTGCTTTATTCAATGAACTTTGTCTGTGTGCGTGTGTTGTGGGCAGGTGAAGCGTGTGCGTGTGTGGGTGTGTGCCTCGGGGGGAGGCCACGTTGATGACGACACAAAATGAGGCGATGGTGCCTGACGCTGAGACTGTCTGACGGGCCAGCCCCCCTTCCACCCACACACACACACACTGAAGCATTCTCTGCCTGTACGGCTGTGTATGTGTGTGTGTGTGGACACGCGGTTGGAAATAACAACGTGTAGATGTCGGCGTCTCTGCTGATGTCGGGTCGGACTCGGCCTGGCCTCCACAAGCATTTCTGTCCGCTTTATCTATGTTTTCATATCTCTCTCTCTCCTTGTAAGTGTGTGTGTTTGTGTGTGTGTGGTGGGGGGCTGCCCCGTGTTACCCTTGACAAAAATACTCTCATAGTGAGGCAACAGCGACAAGAACCACCGAAACAAAACAGTCATAAAAAAAAAAACGAGCGCGTGCTTAAAGTACGAGTAGAGCATTCCATCGGAGGCGACCATTTATTTATTTATTACTATTTTACCTTCGCACCCATTCGGAAATGCGTTTGCACTTTCTAATTGAGTTTTCTGCGGCAGCGGTAGTGGCATTGGTGACTGTTGTGAGAATGTGAGTCCCGACCGTGCGTAATTGAATAATATACCTTTATCGATCGCCGAGACAAAAGACGAAACGAGACCGAGGCCCAGTGCGGTGTAATTAAAAGCTGCAGGAAATCGAAATAATGCACTTATGCCATGCAGAATTTCATTAAAACCTCAACTCGATTTTGGCCTCGATGTACGAGCGCGCCATTTTGTCGGCCCTTTTCCTGTTCCAGGGGAACGTGAAATGTTTTTAGCCCGCCCCGTATGAAATGGCTTTGTTTTGATGACTGCCGCACATGTGTCCTGTCCTGTCCTGTGCTGTGCTGCTATTTTTGTTTGCCATTGTGGGTTGTATGATTCATGTCGTGCTGCCGCCACTCATGAGCTCGGCAGAAGGAAAAAAGTTGATTGCGGATTGCATAACTACAAAGAATGTCCCACAAAACAGAAAGTGAAGGCCGTGTGCGGCTCAGCTGGGAACAGTGTTTAATCCATATATCTGGGGCAAACCCATTCAAATCCCTCTAGCAGTGAGTCGCGTCAACTTTGATTTATGACTGAGAGAATGAGAGTGAAACTACAAGGAAAAGTCTGAGCGACTTAAAGAACTTAATCAATGTAGAAGTTGAGCAGTGTTCAAACAAACTGCTGCTGCCGAGACCCAATTAATAGCCACTTGGCAAACATGAATAGAACAAGTTCCCTGTGGGCAATGCCGCTGCCTCTGCCGCTTGTTCTTACTGCCACAATCTGGGCTTGGGGTCATGTTGGTCTTAAAGCTATTGCCTTAATTAAAAGCCACACTCAGGTTTAATGCTCTGCTTAAGCCTCCTGTGGGAGGTTGCTTACTCAAGATTACATATTTAAATTCTTGGAAATTTTAGATCCGAATTTCGGGGCAAATATAATTACTTAGGCGAACCACTGACAGAAGCGTAAAGCGTGGGGCAGAAAGTGGGTCAAGCCAGGGAATCGATGATACGGCCAAGTCGTACAATGGCATGGCTTAGACCCCTAGCCTGGCCAGGCATTGAGAGCGGGTTCTCGTCTGCAGTTGCACGGTTGTCAAGGTTTTCCTTTCTTCTCTTTTTACGTGTCTGAATGGCTGTGGCTGTGGCTGTGGCTGTGGCTGTTTCTGTGAGAGTTGATTGTGTTTTGTTTTAAGATAGCTTTCAATGACATTTGACGTCAAAGTTATATAACCGTAGCATGCCACAACCTTATATACAAATATAGCATATACTACGACTAGTAGTAATCAGATATGTACTGTGTAGAAGCATGCTTATGTCTAAGTGAATCTATGTACGTGTTTTTATGTAAATCTTGTGTAACTAATACAATAGGCCACAGCAAAACAACAACAACAACAACAACAACAACCACAACGACAACAACTAAAGCAAAAATGTAAAACAATAACTAGAGAATCCCCACAACAAGAACAAACTACTTACAACTACAACAAAGAGTCGCTGAGACAAGGGCAGTGGCTGAAACCATAGCATACCGACAGGCGCACGTTTACTTAACATGGGTAACTATGCCAAAAGCTGCACCAACCAACACACCAAACACTCAGTCTCTATATATACATAGTCATACATATATATAATATACATACTTGTGTCTGCATCTCTGGAGTGATTAATCCACGATTCATGTGTTTTTTTAGCGCCTCTCAAAGTCAAATGTCAAACTAAACAAGCCAGAAAATATTCCAAAAATACATGCTTCGGCTTGTTCGTTTCCAAACTAAACCTAACTCTTTCTCCATATATCTTTCTCTTTATCTGTGTCTTTATCTTTGTACATTTAACAACGAAATACTAACAAAATATCTGCGAAAAGGTAATTTATGCAAAAGAAGTTGAACAGACAGAAACAAAACGCTGCTGCATATTCCATACGATATTTGTCCAGCATCACAAATGGCAAAACACCCACTCACACATGCACATCCACACTTATCCATACACCCACTACCAAACACACACACACACACACACACATATTTAGCATTCTCGTACACGTGCACCTCCCGTCCAGGCATATTACTCATGCTAGACGCGCACAATTCTTATTTTGGCAGCCGCTCGTAATTAACATTTGCATTTTTGTTTTTGTAACTGAAAGAGTTATTTTCCGCCCGCCAAAGGGCTGGCATAAATTTCCATTATTTCGTAGTTGAAAGGGGGCGTTCAAGCCCATTAAACCAATTCATCCAGCCTTGCTGGCATTTAATACGAATTTTCCCACTACCCTTTTCTTCTGTTCTTTTGCCATTTTTGCTCAGCATTGCTCACTGTATGTTTTCCAATAAATTCCCTAAATGCTTCCTTAGTCACACAAACATACATACGAATGAATGTAAAACTGTTGCATGTTGGCCAAGTTTTTGCTTTTTTTGTTTTTTTTTTCTACTCTTCACAAGCATTTGCCAGCCACACAATTTCCTGTGTGTTGTTCTTCCGGCTTTGGTTCTTGATTTTTGTGTATTTTTATCTTTGACATTTTTTCCATCAAATTGTAATTACGGCGCCGCTGTTTATTTTACACTCGGTGAACGGCAACGCTGACGCTCAGAGCGTGTCTATAGCTATGCAAAGTGACACCAGCTGATATGTGGGTGGGCGACAGGACCATGAGACACACACACAAACACTTTAATTTTATGAGAAAGGACACCTTAAGTTAACAGATAATAACCCAATCAGCGTCCGAATAATAGCTACAGCTGCTGTGCACCCTGCTGAAATGAGTTTAGTTCCATAAAAGATACCTTTTGGATTGGGTAACATTTTGGGCATACCTAAGAACCCATTGCAAAAATTCTTGAGTAGCCTGACTGTCACAGGCACAGATCCCTCATCAAATTCAACTCAAGCAAAAGGAAAATTACAAATAAAAATGAAAAAATTGCATGTTTTTGGCAGGCCAAATGTTCAGTTAAGTTTTGAGCGCAGATCTTATTGAAATTGACAGACAGGCAGGCCTTGGGCCATTGGGAGGCCTGATGCAAATTGATTGCCTGTTCTGGAAAGGCACCCCACCAGGACACGTGTCGTTTGCGTAATGCTTCTCATGGACATTTAATCAAAGTTAAGCTGCACTAATTCTTTGGTTTTAACTTTAAACATAATGCAAGTGGCCGGGAAGCACATTCCCTTTACACTTTCAGGCAGAGTCGCGTGTTGAAGTGCTTTTGTCTGGGTGCCGCGTGATAAAAGAAAATTGCAATCGTTAAACCGATAAGCCGATAAGAATTGGGGTTAAGCATTGCAATGGTTTAATGAACCATTGAGGATTAACTTTAGTGCATTACACGGTCTCATCTCATCTCTGCTGGATGGCCGCCGGTCGGGGGAATTCATTAGAAGATTCACGCTCGAATTGACACTAATGGCACTGAACGTGCCTGCGCATCCAAGTGCAGTTGGGATTGGGTTCGCTTCCAAGACAGCCGCAGACAAACTGACGCTACTGCCGCAGTCTTTCTCTGTTGTTCTCTGTCTCTCTTGTTGTCTCGCTCTGCGTGTTCCCGCTTTGGGGTCATGCAATCCCTCGGGATAAATACGGTTTAAGTACACAGCTTTTCCTGCTCTTCAAGCTCTGCTTGCGCACAGTGGCTGAATGCCGGTGCCGGTATGGGCCAAATGGCCATTATATAGAGTGAAGTAAATCTCGCTTGAACTGCTCCAAAGGTGTCGGAGCGAAGATAAATTAACTTTTAGTCATGTGTATGCCAGTTTTCCAAGGGAGTGTTGTGCCTCAGCTCTAGACCCTGAATCGTAAAAACTATACTTTTTATGCGCTGCAGAAGTTTAGTGGGGTTATAGTTTAGTGCAGAACTTTTTAAGCGGTTTTTTCATCAACACTTTGAAAGCTACTTGTGGTTGGGAATCTTTCTGCAGGAAATATAATTCGATTCGGTATATTTTAGTGGCCTGTAAATGTCCGTAATTTAAACATAGATGAACATGAAATCTATGTAATATTTACTGCCCAAAATAAACATTAAACTAATAGAAAATTGAAAATTAAATTAAATTAGAAGTAAAGTCAGACATGTAGATTTTGGTACACCGATTCGTTTCATTTTTGTCAGTGTAGAAATGCCCGCACAGGGCCAGTTGCTTTTGGCTCATTAAACCAGCTGTCTTGCATTGCGTTTTCATTCGTTTTTAGTTGGGGGCACACAAGCACAAGCACAAGTGGCGCAAATACTCGCACACTCACACACGTGATGCCGCTTGTAGCTTTGGCCCAGCCTGGTCAAGGCCTGACTGAGCATTTGGCCAAATTGCTGGCTGCCTAACAATCACAGCCTTGACATGCTAACGCATGCACACACACAGACACACACATCCTGGCCACGTTATTCTCGGGGTGCATTTAAAATAATTACCAACAAGAAAGTTTTTTTTTTCATTGTTATTTGCACATAAATCTCTCATGTAAAATGCATTTCCACGAGGAGCGAAAAAAAGATAGCACTAAAAAATATGGGCCCCCCGTGGATGGACTCAGACCCAGTCCATCCTCTGACCATAAACAATGCTTTATGTCCGGCGCCTAATTGGTGCGATGTTAGGGGCCCCATTATATAAGAGTTGGCGCAATTACTATTTCATTAGCTGAGTCCGGGCTTGCATTGGGGCAGACGAGTTATGAACTCGATGAGTGGCATAAGAGCAATGGCGAGCAACCGCTTTTAGCCTAAGTATTTTCCTCAATTTTGCTTAAACACACCCAGCCGATGTTTACTTGAATTTAACTTTTCGCCAAGTCCTGTCCAAAGCTCCCATGATTGCCTCTTCATTATGCGAATGCCTTCCACCCACACACGCAATTTGCTGGAATAAACTTCTTAGGTACACCCAAAACACACACACAGACAGACCTCTGCTCATGTACATATGTACATTTGCTCAAGTATGTAAATAAGCGAAGAAATTCGAGGAGAACATGCCAAAAGAAATTGGCCATCTAACTACATGTTTGCTCTCATATATACACATATATTCAAAGCGAAATCGACAGAGGCCATTCGCTATCTATATTTTGCTCTGCATCTAAATGAATTTCCCAGCCAAAATGAAAGCTTAGAATTCCTGAACCTAAAAGTACCTCAATTGCCAAGGGAATTCGAGGAATTTGAAATGGTAATTTTATTTTCCTACCAAAATTCATCGTCAGCATACGCTTTCCGGGCAACTGAGTACGCAGATTTGTGCTTTAACATTTCCATCACGTTCCACTTGGCAATATGCAGCTTGATAAGCTGGAAATGAAAAATAAAGCGGAAATCAAATTATCAGCCATCAACTGGGGCTACACATCGAGCCAAAAAAACGAGAAACAAATACATTTATATCGATTCCAAAGCCAAACGCAATCTGAGTTTATTCTGCTCTCATAAACTCTGCTTCAGACACAATATTGTTTTTTTATTAACTTGACCTTTAGTGCAGAGTGTTGTGTGGGGAATAAAGTCAAAGCTATTGGGTTGAAGGCAGCACAGCAGATGCTTCCAGTCAAAGATAAGTTGAAGCCAAGGGGATGTTGTTCTGGTACTATGAGACTGTCAGCTTGACATGGTAAGATCTCTGCAGCTAACTATGTTGTATAACAAGCTGAAAGCTGAAATGTCAGAGCTTGCTCCACATGGATACACACACATGTATGTACACACACACACACACACTGTGCACCGCACGGCACCCCACCCTAATGCATACCATTTGTCTGGCGCAATAAATGTCATGGTCAATTTCACACAAAGATGTGTGAAGGCTGAAGGATGAAGGATGCTGTGAGTGGAGGAGGAGTGACTTGATTCATTTTAGCCGTGGAATGTTGGCTTCTTTCTTTCACTATGATATGGCACAACAGTTTTCATTCACATGTCTACTTCTAGATGTTAGTTCGCATGCCTTAGTTTCGCACATGGACATTTCGCTGTCATCTCTTGATAACATCCGGATCAGAATACTTGATTGATTGTGTGTCTAACCTATATAAATATATCAATATATATATATATTCTTTGTATTCTTTCTTCTTCTCTCTTTTGCGCGCTCTACTAACTCTACCAAAAAAAAAACAAAACAAAAAACCAAAATCCAACTAATCTCTTTCCATGAATATCTCTCTCTCTCTCTCTATATAAAAACGTAATTTATGTACATGTAAAGTTTGCATACTGCACGGATATTGTAAGTCATAGGGATTATACAATTGTCTGCCCTGAGCCGAGAGCGATTTGAGTAGAGAAATGAATTAACGTTACTGTATAGATTGCAGCCGGAGGATGTACTAAAGAATTATTTCACTTGACTCTTGCAGACGATGCACAGCCTAAAATGCGTTTTAGCCTCTCACCACCGCCACAGAAAGCCATTTGCAGCAGCGCTGCCAGCCTAACCTCCCCCACCAGCAGCAGCACCACCCTAAGCACCACCCTAAGCACCACCAGCAACAAAAATAGGAGCACCACCAACCAGCCCAACATGCTGACACGCAATGGAGCAGCAGGAGGAGGAGCTGGCTCCACTGCTGCTGCTGTCACCGATGAGGATGCTGCGTCGGATTACAATCAATGGCTGCATGCCATGAAGCTGGTCGCCCGTCTGCCCGGTGGCACCCCACCCGAATTCAGGCGCAAGGTAATGTATCAGCTTGCAGCTGTCCACTGTCCTTGATTGTCCTGATTGATTGCATTGGCCATCACAGCTGTGGCTCTCGCTGGCGGACAAGTACCTCAAGTCGAAGAACGTGGACTGGGCCAGGCAGCGGGAAAAGTGCTTCTGCGAGGAGTGGCGCGAGGATGACGAGGAGCTGGGCATACAAATCGTTAAGGTGAGCATTTGGGCACACAGCTGCTCTGGCCGGGACTATATTTTCCCCGACTTTGCTAGGACCTGCATCGCACTGGCTCCAATTTGTGCACTGGCCCCGCGGGATCCATCAACCAGGCCAAGCTGAAGCGCATTCTGCTCGGCTATGCCCGCTACAATCCGGAGGTTGGCTACTGCCAGGTGAGTGCTCCTCAAAGGCTCTTTGTCTGCTGCCTTCACTCAAGTGAACTCTCTTCTCGCCTCGCATCAGGGTTTCAACATGCTGGGCGCTTTGATACTGCAGGTCATGGACAAGGAGGAGGAGGAGTCCATGAAGGTCATGATCTATCTGGTTGAGGGTGTGCTGCCGACGGGCTACTTCTACGGCTCGATGGGCGGCCTCCAGGCGGACATGGGTGTGTTCCGTGAGCTGATGCAAACGCGTCTGCCCCGCCTTGCCAAGCACCTGCAGCGCCTTCAGGGACCCGTCGAGAATGCCTTTGAGCCGCCCTTGACCAATGTCTTCACCATGCAGTGGTTCCTCACCATGTTCTGCACCTGCCTGCCCATGTCCTGTGTGCTGCGCGTCTGGGATCTGGTGCTCATCGAGGGCAGCGATGTTCTACTCCGCACCGCACTCGTTCTCTGGAGCCTCCTCGAAGAGTGAGTAAATTGTCCCTCTCTCTGTTTCTCTGTCTTTTTGGGGGTTTTTCTTGGGTGCAACTGCAACCCCTTCCTCCATGCCATTTGTTGGCACGAATTTGTGTCAAGGCTGCTGTTAGAAAATTTGGTAAAAACTTTTTCTCGCTTGCCAAATGCAATTTGGCAGTTTCGGTTCGTTTCTGGCCACCAGAAATGCTATGTTCTGTCATTTGGGAACTTTTTGTGGTGTCTTTGGGCAACAACAACTAAACCAGATATCAACAAGGTTAGCCAAAGGCATAAAGAGACTAGACATAGTGCTGAGCCAGATGAAAAGCCAGCACGGAGCTGTGTGAGTTCAATGTCAACGGGTTGAGTTATGAAATTCAAAGGGTAGACTTTGGGATAAGTTTTTGCATTGATTCTGTCACTAAGAAGGGCAAGAAATGGTAGCTAAGGCAGCTTGAGTAGGAAAAGTTTAGAGGGAATTCTTTTATTTTTCGAATACCTTTCAATAAATCCCTTTCTGCCCTTTGCAGACGCGTGCTCAGTGTCCGTTCAGCCGATGAGTTCTATGGCAAAATGGGTTCCTATTCGAGTGAGCTGCTTAACGGCCATTTGATCGATTCGAATGGACTGATCGAAAGAGTCGTCAAGCTAGGACCCATTGCAGATCTCAGGCAGCTGAGGGACAAGCATCTGTACAACATTGCCCCACTCCGACACAAGCAGGGAATGCAGTGAGTATCAAATAGGCAGATGAGTAAAAACCCAACAGGATTCAGTTCTTTATCCATTTCAGACTGTACTACGATGACGAGGAGACGCATTCGGATGAGGAGCGCATTGCGGTGGCCACCGTCTGGGGCCTGAACTGGGGCCGTCGCGGCTCCGTGGGACCGGCAGCGGGCAGGCAGCCAACGGAGCAGAAGGATCGCATGGCCCTGGACATTTCGTTGCTGAAGAAGCAGTACGATCGGTTGAGGGAGCGCCAGAAGCAGGCGCATGTCATCCTGACCACCGCCTGCTCCACGGCAGCGCGTCAGGGAGCGGCGCCCAACACTGCACAGCCCTCGGTGACGGTTAATCAGCTGCTCCTCGGTCGTCCGGCCATCATCACCAACAAGGGCAAGAGGGTGAGTGCTCCACTGGGAGCCATACCACCTGCCAGGAAGCCCTCCCTGCCGGCTGTGCTGCACACCAAACCCTCCGCGGAGAAGACGCTGCGACGCGGAGAGACGCTGCTGTGGCGGGACACGGATGACACTCGTAGACGCCGTGACAGCCTCACCTGGAAAGAGATCAAAGCGGATCGGGCCATGATGCGCGAGGGCAGCGTAAAGACGCTGAAGGCGCCGAAGCTTCGCTCGCGACTGGGCAAGAGCGACAGCTCCTCGTACAGCGAGGACAGCGATGGCGAGCAGGAGGATGACCGCCCCGGTGGGTCCAGCACGGACACCAGTCTGTGCGACGACGATGATCCCAAGTCGACGGAGAAAAGTCCCAAGCAAAAGGCGAGGCTGGCGCGTAAGCTGAAGGAGAAAACGCAGCTGTCGACGGGGTCACGGGAGGCGAGCTTGGAGCGCCAGAGACCCAAGTCCTGGGCACCCAGCTCCCATGAAATACCCTTCATGCTGATGGGCACCGAGAGTGGGGATGAGAAGGAGTCGGCTGCCAAGGAGCAGCCGGCAGTTGCAGCGGAAAGTGCCAGCAAGCTGGAGCCACTGCATCTGCTGGTGGACTTGGAGATTCCTGGCATCACCAGCACCAGTCAGCTGTCGCCGATGCCGGACATGGCCAGCTATCTGGGCACGAGCTGCATCAGTCCGCTTCCCACACCCCGACAGGTGTCCATCGATCCCTTGGCCACTGAGGCAGCCGCTGGAGAAGAGCAGGGCGAAGTATCCACTGTCCGGCAGTTCGATGTCAGTGACAATGGCGTTACCAATCAGTATTTCGAGCGGGTCAACAGTGCAGAGCGTCCGAATCGCCTGGAGCTGTCCTACTCCCTCAACGAAGAGGAAATGGACGCCCGAGCGGTCTACATGGAGCAGCGGGCTCAGGTGGAGGGACAGAGCGGCGGGCAGGAGGCGAAGGCCATGCCCTCGCCTCAGCTGAGGGAGCAGCCTGTGGATGAAGCCGATTCTAAGGTACCACAGATACGCGATGACAACATTCCCGGCGAAAACAAGGACGACTACAAGGAGGTGTTGAGCATGACGATAGAGTCCCACAAGCCGCCACCTCCAACAGCCGTCAGTCTGAGCAATGCCAGCCGAAAGCGTAACGATCCGAGACGCAAGACGCTGACCCGATCCTCAACGATTGATATTGAGGAACGTTTCCAGGCGCTGGAGCATCGCTTCAGCCAGGAACAGTCCTGTGATAAGCCCAAGTATATACCCAGCACGGCCGCTTTAGAGGAGCGATTCGAGACCCTGGAGAAGCAGCTGAGTGCCGAGAAGCAGCGCAAGGAGCTGGAGGAAGATCCGTTTCCCGAAGTGACTGAAAAGTCCGAGCGTATTCCCTCAACGGCCGATCTCGAGAGCCGTTTCAATGCCTTAACCAAGCAAGTGAGTTCCAGCGAATCAAGTTCCAAGGCACCCATCGACCTGGGTGACGCAGAGCAGTCCGGCAGTGGCAGTGGCAGTGGCGCGAAAGAGCAAAAGGACAGCGAAAGGACCAGCAAACCCCACAAATCAGAGGACGCCCAATCAGAGGCAAAGGAAACTGCAACCACACCCAAAAGTGATGGCAACAAAGGAACGGAAAAGGCTAAGAGTAAGGAGGAAAAGGAATCAGACCAGCCACGCCTTAGGAAACTGCCCTCGACAGCCGAGCTGGAGGATCGTTTCAATGCCCTGGAGCGGAAGATGAGCGTCCAGAAGAGTAGCCCAGCTAAGGCCAAAAAGGAGCCGCCCGATGAAGAGCAAGACAAGGAGGAACCAAAGCCCAAAAAAGAGACAGAGGAGGAGAAACCCAAAGAAGGGCTGGCCTCAAAGGGTGCAAAGAATGCCGAAGAAAGCGATAAGCAAAATGGAACTGTTAAAGCTACGGACAAAACACCAACGAAGACGCCCGAAGAAAAAAAAGAGACGTCTCAGAAAGTGGAAGCCACTGCGGGAAAGGACAAGCCCGACAAGACAGTGGAATCAGAAGAGGAGCTGAAAGCCACCAAAACCACGAAGCATGCGGAACCCGAAAAGGTTGAAAAGGTTCTTGAAACTCAAGAAGAACCTGTAAAGACTCCACGCAAGTCGCCACCATCCACAGAGGAGCTGGAGAAGCGTTTCAATGCCCTGGAGAAGCGACGAAGCACAACCAATCTGGAGACATCCAGAGAAGCTGTGCCAGAAAAATCCACAGCAAAAGATCAAAAGTCGACAGAAGCACAGACTCGAAAGGAAACTGAGACCCCGGCAAAGGAAGCCAAGGCCATGAAAACCTTCGATGAGAAGCTAAAGGAAGTAAATACTTTGCTGACAAACGATCCAAAGAAATCCGCGGAGGAAGTTCGAGCTGAGGAGAGATGTAAGAGTGCCAGCAAGACATTGGAAGCCAAGGAAGTAGCTGAGGAACCTCCAACAAAGAACATTAAGGAATCTCCCGACACAAAAATTGAACAAATTCCTGCAAAGAAAACTGAGGAAACCGCGCAGAAAGATCACGGCAAGCGACGTGCTTCGGAGCCGCCCTCCACAGAGGATCTGGAGAAGCGCTATGACACCCTGACACGTCGCATGAGCAGCAGGAATCATTTGTCCACTCAAAGCGAGACGGTGAACCAGGCACTCGAGCGGATCGAACAGGAGGTCATCTCAGAGAGCGGCGAGGAACGAGCGGGGGAGAAGAAACAGCCGCCATCCACAGCGGATTTGGAGAGCCGCTTTGAGGCGCTGCATGGCAAGGAGAGTAAGAAATCCCCGCCCAAGCTGGTGGATGTAGCCATCGAGGCGCATATACCTGAACCGCCACCACCTCCACCACTGCCACCGGCGGAGCTCAGGATACTGGCGGCGCCCACGCTACACCAGCAGCAGGCACTCATCGAGGAGCTGCAGAGCAAAATGCAGGGACAAACACCGGGAGAGGAGAACCTCAAGCCCAGTCAGATCAATCCAAAGAGGAGGCAACCGCAGCAGCAGCAGCAGCAGCAGCAGCGACAACGGCAGCTGCCAATGCAACAGCGACCCACAACGATGGGCGATGAGACCTCGGAAGCACCTGCAAACACGGCTTACTACAGATCGGGAAATTATGAACCCTGGCAGCAGCGAACGGTTCGTCGTTTCTCCGATTTGCCCTCAAGGGCCGATCTGGAAAACCGACTACAATTCCTGGAGAAGCAATTGTACAAGAAATTCTACAAGCAGCGCTGTGCAAGTGATTCCGAAGTTGCATCGAAGTCGAATGTCCGCGAGTGCAGTGCTGATGGGCCGAGCACATCGCGCCAGGCACTGGCCGAAGGCCAGCTGGAGCAGCGTGTCCTGGCGCTGGAGAAGCAGCTGAGCGAGAACAGTCTCAAGTTGCTGGAAGCCATGCGCGAGAAGTCAGCGGCGGCTGTGGCAGCTGTGGCAGCTGTGGTGCCTGTTGTGGCGCCCCGGAGCGATGACAGCGGCTCGCCGCGTCGGCTGAGCACGGACACAATCGATGCCACCACCGGCAAGGAGCTGGTGCGCTACACGCAGAACTTTGGCGAGCTGGAGGAACTGGACTCCCACAAGCCCATCAACATCAGCATCAACATCAAAATGATGGTCAACAAGGACACGGAACGGAAGAGGAGCGAGTCCAAGGCCACCACAGAGGATCTAGCACGACGCCTCGAGCAGTTGGAGGCACAGTTGGTGGAGGAGAGAGCCAAGAACGGCACCTTCATACCAGAGAATGAAACTCTAGAGCCACCACAGATGGAAGATGAAGCCTACAAAAAGCAGGAGAAGGACTGCCACAACCAGAATGTCAGAAGCGATGAGATGGTTAGGTTGGAGGACCCTCCGCCAGAGAGCATTGAGCCGGAGACGGTGAAGGAGACCAAGACCCTGGAAAATGAGGAGATAGCTCTGGCCAGTGCCAAAGAGGTAGACATCGATAAAACAGTCAAAGAGGAAGTGGTCGAGCCAAAAGTTGAGGTGCCAGAAGAAAAAACTCAACTTGAAGAAGTAATCAAACCCGAGGTTTGTGCAGAAACCTCCACCAAAGAAATCGAAACCCTTCCAGCTGAGAAAGACAAACCAAAAGTCGAAGAAACTAAAGCAAAGCAATGCTGCTCAGACGAGGATACCATCCCAAAAGAGTCCTCCAAAGAGCAGCCAGAAAAGAACCCGACTTGCAACGATTCCTCAAAGGAAGTGCCAGACAATGTGGCAATCGATGACAACGACAAGGCATTACCTGTGGATGGCAACAACAAGACGGTGGTGCTGCTCATGGACAATGAGCCAAAAACCTCAAGACTCAGACGCCTGACCAGAGCCAACACCGAAGAGCTCGAAGATCTGTTTCAGGCACTGGAAAAGCAGCTCAGCGAACGGAATTTAGTCAAGTCCGAAGATGGTCGCTTGGTACGAGCTGAGAGCAAGCCCTCCACCGAGCAAGTGGAGCAGGCGCAGGCCATTACCGATCTGACCAAAGAGATTCAGGATTTCACCATTGCAGACCCCGAAGAAAAGCTGGAAAAAGAGCCAAAAGCAGACAAGCTGGAGGCAGAGCTAGATGCGGAGGCGGAAACGGAGCCAAACGACTATGACTGGGGACCCAATCCGGTCAAGCATCACCTGAAACGGAAAACTGTCTACTTACCTTCGACAAAGGAGCTGGTGGCACGCTTTCGTTCGCTTGAACGTCAAATTAAGCTGCTCGAGGATGTGGAAAAGATCGATGTGGAGCAGCGGCTGAAGGAAATCGAGCGCAGGATCAAGCTGCAATACTCGCTCTCCCACGAGAAGGACCTCAACAAGTATCTAGAGCTGTGCGAGGGCAAGGGCCTGGACGAGCTCGAAGTTGAGGAGACACCATCCAGGGAGGAGCCACCCGCACCTCCAGCCAACCAACGCTCGCGTAGTCCTGCACGGAAGGTGGCCACCAAGTCGCCATACACCTCCCCATCGCGCAAAACAGCCACCAAGTCGCCGTACACTTCTCCATCGCGCAAGGCCTCCAGCAAGTCCCCGTACGCCTCGCCCTACACATCTCCGTACACATCCCCGTCTCGTCAGCGCCAGAAGACGTCGCCGCATTCATCGCCGACTCGAGTCGCATCCGAAAAGAAGATGAGAAGAAGTCCCTACACCTCGCCAGTGCGTCGCCAGGCGCATCCCAATGATCTGCCCATCTCCGATGATCTGGAGTACAAGTATCGAGTGCTCGATCTGGTGCGCTCCAAGTCGAAGGAGAATCTGGCCAGGCGCATGAACGATCCCAATCGAAAGCCGGCCATTCATCCGCTCGAAATGCTGCTGGATCCGAGTCCCGATGACAGCGAAATACCCACAACCGGGGAGCTGGAGCATCGCATTCGCCTGCTGGACGAGAAGCTCAGGTCTCCGGTCCGTCCCTCCCGACACAAGTCCCGCTCCCGCTCCCGCTCCCCCACCATCGAGGACATGAAGCGCAAGAAGATGCTGGAAGAGCAGCAACCCCGCACGCCGGTGCACAATCTGGAACGTCTGGTCAGCTCTCCGGGCAGGCCAGAGCCCCCAACGGCCGAGGAGCTGGACGTGCGCATGCGGGCCCTAGAGGAGGAGCATAGCTTCGACTTTAAGACACAAAAGGACTACAAGGCCTTTAACCAAAAGCTCAAGAATGTCATATCGCCGTCAGTCTCCTTTGAGGAGTTCAAGGCGGCCAAGTCGCGCGAACAGAGTCCTCGCCGTGGGGGTGCCACCACGCCAAAGTCTGCCATGCGACGCGATGACCCCGATGACTACTCCACGCACTCGCACACGCACAAGCACACAAGCACGCACTATCGACCCACCAGTCCCAAGGTGATACGGTTCCGGGACGAGGACGAGGACTACTTTGAGGAGGCGCCGCGCCCAAAGTCACGACAGTCCAGCGAACGAATGGTGGGCACCACAAATGAGGTTTTGGCTTGTTTCTCGGAGAATATTAAAATTCTTCAACGTATTCTTAAGAAGACTCTTGCAGATCAGCCGTCAAGCATTCGCAGCTACAGCAGCAGCTCCACAGAGGCTCTAGATGCTCTGGGCAGTCGCCTCATGAGGGTAAGTAGCCAGTCGAAAGGGGGAAACTCTCTCGAACACCGACTCACATATATATATTTTAAATACTCTCTCTAGATAATCCTTTCTGTGAAACAATATTCCTATTCCATCCCTTGAAGATTACCACTAAAAATCCTTTGAATCCCTTGTAGGAAACGTCTCCCATCACACGCACCGGAACGCACACGGGCGTGCCGCTGAGGACGACGGGTGAGAACATCAACGATCGACTCAGTTCCATCAAGAACACCATCAAGTCCATCGATACGCTGTGTGAGGAGAAGCCCTACCAGAAGGAGAAGTGCCAGCGATACATTGACTCGCTGTTCTCCGACTCGCTGCATTTTGCCTGCAAGAAGAGCTCGGCGGAGGATCTCGCCCACAGTCGCAGCGAGAGTCGGGGCAGGACCATGCAACGGTCCAGCGATTATACGCCGTCTATAAGGATAACCTCGGAGCATCGTTCGCTGGGCTCGGCCGAGTCCCGGCGCTCGTTGAGCCCGCTGGGCAGGGACGTGAGTCCGCTGCATCATCGCTCGCACCGGGACCTCAGCAGGGATCTGTCGCCGCGCAGGCGGCGCGAGCAGGAGGAGCGGGAGGAGCGCGAGAGCAGTAGGGTAAGACGTGATAATATGTTGCCAAATTATTTTGCTGATAATCGTAGCGAACTAAGTAGCGGGAGTAGTTTAACAAAGTTTCACAAAGTAGATAGACAACTAGAAGAGACGTGCGCCAAGTACGCGGACGATCGACGCTCGGCCTGCAGAACACCGTTGAGCTCACCATACGAGACCCGATCCACTGCCACACGGCATACCACCAACTACAACTACAACTACAACGCCACAACAACAACAACAACAACAACAACAACAAAAACCACAACGACGACAGGCACAGGCAGCACAGCAACGATTACCGATAGCAGTTTCCCCCGGCCCGTGTCACCCTACCGACAGCCCTACGATCCATACAGGCGTCCAAATGCCCCTGCTCCTGCCTACCAGCCAGCCAAGCTGGAGATCCGCCACACCACGGTGACCTCGACCTTCTATGATCGCTTCCTTACGGAGAAACAAATCGAGAAACAGACCCTCTCCCGCCCGCCCAGCCGTTCCCCGGTGGTGTCGCCCTCGATCACCGCCAAGAGCTATGGCGATCTCTACCAATCGATCTCGACCACGAGCAGCACCTCCAACCCCATTACCACCGCCACCACCACTGGCATCACCTCATTCATGTCCAGCAGCTATGCAGGCCCCTCCACATTCTCCCTGCCCGGCGGCAGCAATTACTCATATCTCAGCACGCACACGGCCGCCGCCGGGAAACCTCTCTCACCCGGCGGCAGCAGCTCCTCCGATCTGCGGCTGCGTAGCACCGACAACTTGCTCACCTCCACCACAACATCCGCTTCAGCCAGCAGCACGACATCGATCTCCTTTGTGCCCTACTGCTTCGCCAGCAGCTTGGGGAGTCGCTTAAGCGAACCCATTACCAGCACTAGTGCAAGTCAGAGCACCACCAGCTCTCTGACCTACTCCACGGGGGTGTACAATCCCATGATGTCGTTCACTTTAAGGGAACCCTTGACCAGCAGCTCCCTGGGCGGGACGGGTACTTCCTCTCTGCTCGGTCAGTATCAGTTCAAGAGTAGCTTCAGCTCAGGCTACACCCCCAAGACACCAACTGAACAGGACAAGCCATAGAGAGAGCCCCAAGTGATCGTTAACCAAAGGTTGTCATTAACTCACTCCGCATGTGGACCGTTTACAGTCTCAACTGTGCAGCTGTTCGCACTCAAAAATCAAAACAGATCAAGCTCAAAAAACATTTGAAACATTACAGAGGAAGAAGCGTAAGCTAACACCATAAAGCAATACATACACACACACACACACATACAATATATATACAAGATAAAAACTATGAAATTCCGATATTTACTCTTCCACAAATTGTTAAGGCGAAAACTTTGTGCACCAAACCATTTTGGCTTCTTGCAACTTACCTCATCTACACATTGACAGCACATCAGGCAAACTTAGCAAAGATTTTTTATACAATCTACTATATATATCTACCTACATATACTATATATATACAACAAAAGCAAAGAACATACCTATCGGAAATTATAACCAGGCCAGAAAAGAGGCAAAGAAATGTTACGAGTATCTTACTTACAGCATCCTTTTTCAGCGTTACAACAAGTTTAGCTAATTCATTTAAACCTTAATGAAATGTTTCTGAACTTGAACTTAAACCCTAAACTTTTTCTTAAATATTGTCTAACAAATACACTAATATACAAATTACACTAGCCAATCGAAGTACACAAAAAGAAACAAAAAGTTATGCAACGGTGTAAAACTCTAAAATGCATTTTTGGGCCGAGTTAGTCGTGGAAACAACAAACAAAAAACATTAATCAAAGAATGTTAACTGACTGACACGAGCCGTAATATTAGTTTACCAAAACATTGTTATATATATATGTGTATACCTGTACCGTATACCTATACCGTATACCTATTGAATCATATATCGGTTGCAGTTGTTGAACTCCAGTAATGAAAAAACCTCCACCTTGAGTCGGAGTCCCAGTAATACGCAAAAAAAATCGAAAGCAAACAATGTAAACAATTATCTCGCAAGGCAAATACGGAACCGAAAGTTATTCAAAACAATTAATAAAATGTTATGAAATGCATGTAGCGATTTAGGATGGAATGGGCGACCTTGGATAGAAATATTATTACTACGAAATGCAATTGTTAAGTAGGCAAGAACTCAAATCAAGAACGGCTTCAGTTTACACGAATTATACTTAATATTTCTCAATTGTGTTTGTTTATTTCTTTAATTATTTTCTGTGAATGCTTAGCCATTTTTTATGTTAATGTTCGAAAAATTCCAACTATTGAAAATATTTTTGTTACAAATTGTTAAAGAGTTTTAAGTTTTGAAATAAAATAAAAATAAAACCAAAAAAATGCAAACAGATTAATTCTGTCTGTTGGGGAGCTCTCTATAATCTGCGTTGATAAGGCGGATGGATCCATCTAGTGTTTATCAGCTGAAATGGGAGAATATTTCCAGCATCGAGCTCAGTCATCGATTGAAATCCGTCTGCCGTGGACGTGCCTTTGCCCGAGTCTACTACATTCAGTTCGAATCATGCAACGATTTTTGGGAACGGGCAGTCGCAGCCTGCTGCTTAGGTGCCAGCATCGCTGTCTGGCCACCACACCCGTGGAGGATGTGCTCTTTCCCACAAAGTCCGACTTTCCCAGTCGCCACATTGGTCCACGCAAGACGGATGTGGTGGCCATGCTGGACACACTCGGCTACAAGGTGAGTGCAGAGCCACAGCCAGAGGTCATTCCACGTGCCAATCCCAATCCCAATCCCTCTTAGTCGCTGGCTGAACTCACCGAGAAGGCCGTGCCGAAGAGCATCCAGCTGAAGAGGGACCTGAATCTGGACAAACCTCTGAGTGAGTAGTAGTGGAAAAACAGATCCGAAAATAGCTGTCAAAACACTTGTGTGAGCAACGGACCGGACCGGACCGTACCGGACCGGACCCCCTGGCGTGTTTCAGTGTTGCCCTGATAACAGCGATAAGCCTGGTTCACAGAGGTCCGACTAATCGCTGCCGTTGCCCCCGCTGTCTGTTGTGCTGGCTGACAACAATTTTCCACTCCGCATTGCAGACGAGCACGAGCTGATCCGCCGCATACGCGACATTTCGCTGAAGAACCAACTGTGGCGCTCCTACATCGGCATGGGCTACCACAACTGCCATGTCCCGCACACCATTCTCCGCAACATGTTCGAGAACCCCGGCTGGACCACCCAGTACACACCCTACCAGCCGGAGATCGCCCAGGGCCGTCTCGAGTCGCTGCTCAACTATCAGACTCTGGTCTCGGACCTCACCGGCCTGGATGTGGCCAATGCCTCGCTGCTGGACGAGGGCACGGCCGCTGCCGAGGCCATGTGCCTGTCCACGCGCCACAACAAGCGGAAGAAGCTCTACCTCTCCAATCGCGTGCATCCACAGACCTTGGCCGTTGTCCAGACACGAGCTGAAGCGCTCGAGCTGGAGATTGAGGTGGGTCCGATTGGGCAGGCGGATCTACCCAGCCGAGAGCTGGCTGGCATCCTCCTGCAGTATCCAGACACCTATGGCGATGTCAAGGACTTTGAGGATATTGCCTCCCTAGCAAAGAAGAACGGGGTAAGGCCAGGCACAAACTAATTTCTTTGAGCCAAAAACTATCCAAGGTTCATTCCAGACCCTCGTTGTGGTGGCCACAGATCTGCTGTCGCTCACTCTGCTCCGACCACCGGCTGAATTTGGGGCTGACATAGCCATCGGCACCTCTCAGCGTCTGGGCGTGCCCCTGGGCTATGGCGGTCCCCATGCTGGCTTCTTTGCCTGCAAGCAGAGCCTGGTGCGGCTGATGCCGGGCCGTATGATTGGTGTGACACGCGACATGGACGGCAACGATGCCTACCGCCTGGCGCTGCAGACCAGGGAGCAGCACATACGGCGGGACAAGGCCACCAGCAACATTTGCACGGCTCAGGCACTGCTGGCCAACATGTCGGCCATGTATGCCATCTACCACGGACCGGAGGGCCTCAAGGCCATGGCCAATCGCATCCATCACTTCACCCTGACCCTGCAGACGGGTCTGCAGCAGGTCGGACACGAGGTGATCAACAAGAACTTCTTCGACACGCTCCATGTGAAGCTCTCCGGCAGTCTGTCTGTCGAGGATCTCAAAGAGCGCGCCGAGCACAAGCGAATTAATCTGCGTTACTTGGGTGATGGAACGGTAGGTGTGGCTCTCGATGAGACAGTCAGTGTGGAGGATGTGGACGATCTCCTGTGGGTGTTCAAAGCAGAGACAACGGTGGAGCACCTGCTCGCCCGCCGCGATGTCCTGAAGAACTCCATTGAGAGCTCAAAGTTCCTGCGTACTTCGCCCTACCTGCAGCATCCCATCTTCCACAGCTATCACAGGTAAGCTGGAACGAGTATAAGTTTCCCCTGACTTCTCTGATTCCTCTGTGTTACAGTGAATCCCGAATGGTGCGCTACATGAAGAAGCTGGAGAACAAGGACATCTCGCTGGTGCATTCGATGATACCGCTCGGCTCGTGCACCATGAAGCTGAACGCCACCACGGAGATGATGCCCTGCTCCTTCCGCCACTTTACCGACATTCATCCGTTCGCTCCGGTGGATCAGGCCCAAGGCTTTCATCAGATGTTCAGCGAACTGGAGCGGGATCTGTGCGAGATCACTGGCTACGACAGAATCTCCTTCCAGCCGAACTCCGGGGCACAGGGCGAGTACGCCGGCCTGCGTGCCATTCGCAGCTATCACGAGCACCGCAACGAGGGACACCGAAATATCTGTCTGATTCCCATCTCCGCTCATGGCACGAATCCCGCCTCAGCGCAGATGGCGGGCATGAAAGTGGAGCCCATACGCATCCTGTCCAATGGCTCCATAGACATGGTCCACTTGCGGGCCAAGGCCGAGGAGCACGCTCACGAGCTGTCCTGCCTGATGATCACCTACCCCTCGACAATGGGAGTGTTCGAGGAGACAGTGGCGGAGATCTGCACCTTGATCCACAAGCACGGCGGACAGGTCTACCTCGATGGGGCGAATATGAATGCGCAGGTTGGTCTGTGCCGGCCCGGCGACTATGGCAGCGACGTTTCCCATTTAAATCTGCATAAAACCTTCTGCATTCCCCATGGAGGTGGCGGTCCTGGCATGGGTCCAATCGGGGTGAAGGCCCATCTGGCGCCCTATCTGCCCGGCCATCCCGTGGTCAGCCCGCTGAGCAGCGAGGAGCACAGCTTCGGCGTTGTCTCCGCTGCTCCGTTTGGCAGCTCTGCCATCCTGCCCATTTCCTGGTCCTACATCAAACTGATGGGCAGCCGGGGTCTGAAACGTGCCACCCAGGTGGCCATTCTCAATGCCAACTACATGTCAAAGCGCCTCGAGCAGCACTACAAGACGCTGTACAAGTCACCCAGCTCGGAGCTGGTGGCCCACGAGTTCATCCTGGACATACGCGACCTGAAAAAGTCGGCCAACATCGAGGCCGTGGATGTGGCCAAGCGGCTGATGGACTACGGCTTCCATGCCCCGACCATGTCCTGGCCCGTTGCCGGCACCCTGATGATCGAGCCCACCGAGTCCGAGGACAAGGAAGAGCTGGATCGCTTCTGCGATGCCATGATATCCATTCGCGAGGAGATTGCCGAGATCGAGGCCGGCCGCATGGACAGAGCTGTCAATCCCCTGAAGATGTCGCCCCACACCCAATCCCAGGTGATCTCCGACAAATGGGATAGACCCTACACACGCGAACAGGCTGCCTTCCCAGCGGTAAGATATTTCGATTTTAAATTTACTTTCCTTTTTAAATGAAATCAAATTTGTTTTTTTCCAGCTCTTTGTTAAGCCCGATGCAAAGATCTGGCCCACGGTGGGAAGAATCGATGATGCCTATGGCGACAAGCATTTGGTGTGCACTTGTCCGCCCATATTGCCCGATCTTTGAGTTACACTAAAGGCTTGTAACGATATTTACACTTTTATGCGAATTTTCAAAATAAAACTAAACTAAACTACGAATCAGCGAATAATGCGCTTATTTTGAATGTAATTGTACCAATCACAACCACGGTGCTAACTGCAGCGTTGTTATGTCGGTGTTATCTCACCATCTCCCTCTTCTCTTCTATTGCTGATCCCGTTACTTTTGACAGTGGACTTGTGACTGCAGAGGGAGAGAGAGACCACTAGGGACAGCTATTCAAGAAAATTTGTCCAGCCGAAGATGATAGCTCCCGTGGTATGGCTCTGTCTTATATAAAGTCCCAAAAATGATTCACATTATTAATAATAACCTCCAATTGATCAAAATCAACATAGAAGCCCGATCGTGAACTCGAAAAAGTTAGCATCAACACTGAAAAAAGTAGTGCCAAGAAAAAATAATAGCAGAATATACCAGCCAGCCAGGTGACCGCAGTTGAGAGGGTATATTTCGGTATATTTCCGAGGGACTGTCGGTATATTTGATCGATAATTCCGCGGTCACACTGGAACAAAGTGTGCTTCGCGCCGGCAAACAAATTTTCATGTTTGACATTTTTGAGTTGTTTAATCAATATCACGCTTGACCTCACATTGTGCTGGTGAAAAATAACAGTTAGCAGAGCAGAGCAATATACAAAGCAAAATGAAAATCGAGGAAGTAAAGAGCACTGTGCGCACACAGCGCATTGCAGCCCACAGCCACGTGAAGGGCCTCGGCCTGGATGAGGCCGGCACGGCCTTGCAGAGTGCCGCCGGACTGGTGGGCCAGAAGGCTGCCCGCGAAGCGGCTGGCATAGTCGTGGACCTTATCAAGTCGAAGAAGATGGCTGGACGTGCTCTACTGCTGGCCGGGCCACCCGGCACCGGGAAGACCGCCATTGCCCTGGCCATAGCCCAGGAGCTGGGAAACAAGGTGCCCTTCTGTCCGATGGTGGGCTCCGAGGTGTTCAGCAATGAGATCAAGAAGACGGAGGTGCTTATGGAGAACTTCCGCCGCTCCATTGGCCTGCGCATTCGCGAGACCAAGGAGGTCTACGAGGGCGAGGTGACGGAGCTGACCCCCGTGGAGACGGAGAATCCAATGGGCGGCTACGGCAAGACCATCAGCAACGTAGTGGTTGGCCTCAAGACTGCCAAGGGCACCAAGCAGCTGAAGCTGGACCCCAGCATCTTCGATGCCCTGCAGAAGGAGAAGGTTGAGGTGGGCGACGTCATCTACATTGAGGCCAATAGCGGTGCCGTGAAGCGTCAGGGACGCAGCGACACATTTGCCACAGAGTTCGACCTCGAGACCGAGGAGTATGTGCCCCTGCCCAAGGGCGATGTCCACAAGAAGAAGGAGGTCATACAGGATGTGACCCTGCACGATTTGGATGTGGCCAATGCCCGTCCCCAGGGCGGCCAGGACGTGCTCTCGATGATGGGGCAGCTAATGAAGCCCAAGAAGACCGAAATTACAGGTGAGTTGGACAAGCGTGTTGCATGTAAATGAAAGCAATCCCTCGATTTCTATTCTTCAGATAAGTTGCGCATGGAGATCAACAAGGTGGTCAACAAATACATCGATCAGGGCATTGCCGAGCTGGTGCCTGGAGTCCTGTTCATCGATGAGATTCACATGCTGGATCTGGAGACGTTCACCTATCTGCACAAGTCCCTGGAGTCGCCGATTGCGCCCATTGTGATCTTTGCCACCAATCGTGGTCGCTGCGTCATTCGGTGAGTGTGCCACTCCGCCTCTCCCTTGTTTGTCCACGTTAATAACCCTCTTCCCTGCAGTGGCACCACCGACATTGTCTCGCCTCATGGCATTCCCCTGGATCTGCTCGATCGCCTGCTGATCATCCGCACTCTGCTCTACTCCACCTCGGACATGGAGCAGATCATCAAGTTACGCGCCCAGACCGAGGGCCTGCAGCTGGAGGACACGGCCTTTTCACGCCTCAGCGAGATTGGAACCAACTCGACGCTGCGCTATGCCGTTCAGCTGCTGACGCCGGCCCATCAGATGTGCAAGGTTAACGGACGCACTCAGATCACCAAGGACGACATTGAGGACGTGCACTCGTTGTTCCTCGATGCCAAGCGCTCATCGAAGCACCTTTCCGAAAAGAATAATAAGTTTATGTTGTAAGTTTCCCACATCCACAATAATTGTATTTCCATTTCTACGGATTTAACATAAAAACTTAAATTTAAATGTTTAATTGAGACTTTTTGCCGGCTAATATCCGGGGATGGGTAAAACATAAAAACAATTAAAGGACATAGGGTATAAAAGTGCCCATTCTACCGGCGTACAAGCAACAAGTGTTAAAATAACGTAACATTTCCATCCCACTTACGTTTATGCCGGTGTTTTTATTTTAGCTTTTCTGTTTAAACTTGTTCATAAACATAATTAAATGTAAATAGATCTGCACAATTAGCCAATCTTGTAGAAAACCTATGTATCTATCTTATAAAATTATATGTTAGGTGCTCGGAGTCCTATCCCGCTAGTACTATATAATAGAATATCAAAATCGGGGATTTCTGATTCCTTGACAGAGAACGATTAACCCATTGTCGACATTGGGTAATTCTTTACAACCATGGTATATTTTGGTATATTTTTGAGAGCCAGACGATATTTCTAATTGGTCACTCTGTTTCAAACCTGAGACCATCCTAAAACTTCTGAAATTGATTAGGAAACATAAAAACCAAATAAAAGCGAGCTCTTAGAACTCACAAATCTTCTAGAAAATCGATTCTTCTATCATATAAAATTACCCCTTAAATGTTGAGAGTCCTAGATAGCTAGTAAAATCCAGCGGAAATTCAAAATCGAGTAATATGATGACCCGCTGCTCACGCAGAAATGAGTATTGGAGACCAATTGGGAAAAATAGCGTTTGTGAAAAGTCAATTCAACATGTGAAATTCCAGTTAGGAATATAACGGAATCGGTGGCGCAACCGAAAGCTCTGCTCTTCGCGTAGGTGTGTGGCTTATATAGTGGTTTATAGGTGCCTCGTGTCGTCTCCGTAATATTCGCGACGCCGGTTGCATTAACGTTTTTTAGTGCGTTTCGTTGCACCGCGTACTTCTGCTGTCCGCCTGATTGTTTATCCTCCCACACACATGGACGGACACACACACACACGCGTAATTTGAAATCATAATAAAGTGTGACAGTGCTGTAGTTATTACATGTGTTCATGTGCAATAATTAATATTTGTGTGGAACCGAAAAGCCGGATTGTGTTTTGGGGCCTGGAAAAGCCTATGCAATGGCAGGATCTTTGTAAAATGGAAACATTTGCAGGCGGCGTTTGGATGAATGAACAGAAGCAAGACAGAATCGGCGGCAGCTAGAACGAAACACCCACAGGCAGACAGACAAACAGTGAGAGAGAGAGAGAGGGCGCGCTGAGAGAGCCAAACAAACCTAGTAAGCAGAAAGCCAGCCAGCCAGCCACCAAAACAACAAAGAGAACAGAAGGTAAGTGCGTGAGTAATTGTGGGTGTGCGTGGGTCTCTGAGTGCATGTGTGTATGTGTGTGGAGGCCGCACCTCACCAAGCTGACGGCAAATTAGCGGTAGCAATGCCTGTGTGTTTGTGTGCGTGGGTGCTTGTTACACTTTTTTGGCATTAACTGTTATTATTATTTAAGTATCAAGAAAGAGATGGAGGGTGGAAGGGGCAGAAATTACATAATATCGGTGTTTCTCCATTGTTGTGGCTCTACTTTCCGAAAGAAAGCGAAAGCAAGAAGCCGCCGGGCTTCTGGTCGATCGCTCTTCGTTCTTATTGGAATTCATAGATAATTGCGCTGCCCGCTTTGGCCCGATTTTTCATGCCGTTCTGCTTTGTGTTTTTGTTTGTTTTATTTATGAATGGGATTATTGAAATTAATTTCTGATTTTGATTTTTGTGCGTAACCAGTTGCGCGACTCTGAGTTCCACTGATTAATGTCTCTATCCCGCTTCCACACATGTGATCATAAATCAAATACGAAATTCAGCAACAAAAAAAAAAAGCAAGCGAGATGAAAGATGGCACGATGAACTCCCGCACTGCTTGCTCAGGCAGGGCAGCCACAGCAGCTGCAGCTGCGCTTCCCCATCAACCATACAAAAGCGGTTTTTATGTGAAATTTTGTAAAGGCGAAAATTTGTTGGCCAAAAACATAAAACAGACTTTTTATCGCCCACTCTCGACTTGGCTGCTCGCTCGCGCTCCACTGGCTCTCTCTCTCTATCTCTCTCTCTCTATCTCTATCTCTCTCTCTCTCTCTCTCTCTTGAGATCTTATTTCTCGTTCTCTGCGAACACTTCCAAGGTTCCGTTAACTTTTTCTTCTCATTTGAGAAGATTTGTTTAGTGTTTGGATAATTCCCTTTTATGTTTCGAACTCATGAAGAGTATTCGCACTTCGTATGCAACAGTCTACACATTTCTCTTCTCTTCTCCGTTCATTTCATTTCATTATACCAAAAATATTTTGACCAAACTAAAACAGCCAATACATATACAAAGCCACATGCATACAAACGACTTGAGCGTGGCAGTGTTGACGTTAATGAACTACAACAACAATTATGTTATGTGTTTGTACGGCGTTGAGCACATTTCACCGCACACTGTTATACGCTGGAACCAAAAAGCATCCTAAAACTTCCGACCTCTCAACTTTAGGTGAGTTTCAGTTTCAAGTTACTATTTAAAGTGCAAATCGTATGACTGTTTTAGTTGGTCAATACCAAATGTAGGGTATGATAAGCTTCGTCTACCGCATATTTTGTTGCTGTATTCCTGTGGATACTTTTTTTTGGCACGACTTGTGCCAGCGCCTGGGTCTGGGCAATAAGACGAATTTATGCTTGTCCATTTGCCTGCAATTAGTTTCGAGAAGTCAACAGCGCGGTAATATTTAGTTGTAGTTGTTGCTGTTTCTTTCTTCCTTACGCTAAGCTACTTAACGTCACTGCCGACGCTCTCGTAGTTATTTATTGTCTGACTGTGCTGCGTCGACAATTTGCATTGCTGAAAAGCTCTTTCTAAAATACCCTTCCAGAGGGTGTTATGTTTATGACTATGCACAGAAGTGGGAAGTTAGTACTCAGTGCATGCATATGTTGATATATTTGTTACTAAGATAGATCTGTAAGTGCGTAGCGCAAAGATTGTGTCACCAAAACATAGAAAAAAACAAAAGTGTTTTTGTTAGTAGACAACTGAAAAGGGTATTAAAATCGTCGGCAAGCAGAGCAACATTTTTTATGTATTTGTTGAATTTGTTTCTGGTTTTTGCGTTATGCTTTGGCGTAATTGTTTGCCCTTCGGAAGGTTGTTCCCTGAGCGGTGTGCGGTTTCTTTTCAATTGGCGCTGCAACGCCCACATGATGAGGCGGAGAGCGAGCGGTGAGCAATTCTAAAAACATTTGTTGGCCCAAACAAAAGCAACAGCTGCGTTCTGCCGCTGCCTCTGCTGTCCATTGTGAATGTGCATCAGAAGCAAGGCAGCCTTGTAAGCGCCACCCACACAAAGCCATTGCCAGCAGTAGCGGGGACCACACAAAAATTTGTATAGTCAAAGCATTGCAAAGACATCCAACACAAACACCAACACATAATATTCGGTCTATGTGTGTATGTGAAAGAGCTGTACTACCAACTATGACGTGAGCAGCAGCAGCAGAGTCTCCAGCAGCTGGCTGTCAAAGTCGCCTACGTACGCTTCAAGTCGCGCTGTAAAAGCGTCACTCTTGGGAACTCGTTCTCTACTTCTTCTCTCTTCTGCTTTGTGACGTTGCTGGGCTTTGAGCACGTGTGCGCTCATCACTGCTGGACATTTCTTCTCTTCTTTATTAAGTACTGTCTGAACGAGGCAGTGCCATGATAACGTAGTTCTTGAGTATTTCGAAGCTTAGATAAAATATCGTTGAGAACGGAAATGGATTGTCCGATTGGGCTTAATTTTTACTCATACTGTTAGATTATCATTTCATTGGAAAAGTTTATATGAGATCTAGCATTGATAAATTGCTCTTCAAGGGCCATATTACTGCTGCCCTGTTTGGCCAGGACTTCATATGTTTCAGTTGGCAGCAGTAAATGGGAAACTTTGTTATGCTCCGCACAGCGTGCAATTTCAATCTTTCGTATTCATTTCATTGCACTTTGGGCCACACCACAACAATGTGAGCCACAGAAACAGAAACAGCAACATTAGCAGCAGAGTGAGCGAAGCAACAAAAATACTGCCGACAGCATAAACTTTGCCATTTCTGCTCTTGCTTCTGTGGCTGCTTCTTCCCGTCGTGCTCCTCTTTGTTGCTAACCTTGTGCCAAAAAAAAGAGAAATTGAAAAACAACACAAGAAAACTTGCAATAGAAAATGTTTCTAACACAATTTTCAGCTTGCCTTCAGCGGAAAAAGTGTAAGAGGCAAGGGGAGGGGCTGGTGTGGAGGTGAATGACAGATACAGAGCAGAGCAGCGAAAATTGAGTGTGTCCGAGAAGTACTTCATTTGTTGTTGCTGCTGCTATTTTTTGGCTAGACAAGTGGTTACGCTTGAGCTGGGCTGCTAGATGGCGCCCAGTGGTTGGCCAAGCATGCAACACGTTCTTAATTAATTTCTCATTTCAGCCATTAGCCATTAGCTAGAGAGAATCGTTCGATCGACACCTTTTCCTGTCCATGTGTGCCTGGTTGTATGCGAGAGCTGTGTGTGTGGGCGAGACTTCTGCTGACTTTGCCAGCGATAAATGAGTGAGTGGGCCCGTTATAACCACTGCGGTGAGTCAACCACCGCCCTCTCCCTCTCTTCGTTTCGAACTCTCAACAAACGAAAGCCTATACAGTGGTCATTCGCAAATCAGGGCATATTCACAAAATACATTTAGTAACTCGACAAAACAAGAACTGAATAATAAACATTTAATTATTTTGACTTTCTTAATTGCCAAAACCTCTAGAATCGAGGTGCTTTAACTTCTGAGCCACTACTGTAGGCGATCAATAAGCACCCAAAACGGTACTTGACTTGTTCTTGGCTATTGGTGTGTGTATGTGTTTGAGAATGTGTGAATACATGTCTCCTTATGCATATGTATACTCGTATATGTACGTGCCGATAAGGTGCCTGTAAATATTTGCAAACAATTGAGTGCTTAAGCTAAACTCTCACAATCTCTCTCCCTCTCGCACTCCTTGCCTTTTTCTTTTCTTTGTCACTCCACTCCGTGCAAGTTAAGAGGGGGCCTTAAAGTCTGCGCTTATCAACGAATTTCCACTACGTCTCAATTTACTCATTGCCGCACCTTTACCGCAAAAGCAACAGCAACAGCAATAACAACGAAGTGAAGAAGAGACGCAGCAACAAACACGAAGAAGAGCAGAAGAAGTGCCCAAAAAATTGCATGATTCATGTGCTTGGCATGTCGCAGCGCAGTCGACGTAGACGTTGACTTTGCTGCTTTCGTTTTGTTGCGGTTAGGTGGGGTGCTTTGGGATGGTGTGATGGCGGGCGATAGGTGGTGTCACAGTGGGGTGGGTTAGGGTGAGGTGCGATGTGGGGTCGCCTGTTTCTGCCGGCTGCTTGCTTGTTAATTTTAATTGATTTTAATTTTATTTGTCTAAAGCGAATTGTGTTCACACCGACGTCAGCGTTTTTTAGTGATAAAAGTTTCTATCTCCTCCTTCACTTCCCCACTCTTTGGCATCCTTCAAATAAATTGCATTTTTGAGTGCATATCAAAAGAGGCGGAGGAGAGGACCAGGATGGATGACCCAGTTACGCCTCAGACAAATGTTACTTGGGGAAATATTTTACTTAAATATTGCAGGAGCGAACCACTACATACACATGCACATATGTACATACATGCATTACTATGGCACTGCCTCTCCCTCAGAAGTGCTACCTTAGGAACAAACACTCTTAAGAGCTGTCCCAGCTTTACCAATCTAACCCATTTTGCTCTCTCTCTCTTGGTTTCGTTTGCCGACGCTCTCTGGAGGATCTTTCACCTGAAGTTTGTTAGCTCGTTGAGGCGCCTGCTGGGAGACTTGAGTGGCTGCACCCGTCTCAGCCGCAGTTTCGCCTCTCCCGCTGCTTGTGGGCTTAATGAAATCCGCACACAGGCACATGCACACACACATGGATTTACTGCAATTTTCAGAAACGTTTCTTTACTCTTTCGTATACCCTTTCCGCAATGGGGTGTTATGGTTTCGATGTATGTAAGCATTTGAGACCTCATCCAAGTACTCCACAATATATGTATGAGACTGCATTTGAGAGGGTAACTGAAGATACCCACACTCTCCTGTCTTTAATGCATTTTTCCGCAGTCTGTTGTCAGTCAAGCAGCGAAGTAGAAGTCGCTGAGATGAGTTGTTGGTGTGCATCATGGTGCATATGTATGCGAGAGTTGAGAGGGATGTGCAGTCAGGCATCGACATGCTTTTGTTGCCCTCATGTCTTTTGTTGTCTTTTATCCTGGCCATAAAGTTCAAGGAGCTGCCTGGAATGGAATTTTGCCCCCGAGCCAGCTCCTCTCCCTCTTGCTTGTATACATTTCTTAAGGCATCTTCTAAGCTTTAGCTGGACGTGAACCGCAGCAGGACACGGATGGGATGCCTGGAATGCATTTTTATGCGCATTATTAAGTCAGACGAAGGATTGGGTCAGGGACTGGCACTTCCACTGGCTCTGAGAAAGAAAAAGAAATCGCTTTGGCTCTCAAGTGAAGCGTTTAGAAGTATTTATTGTGAATTCTTCAAATGGTTTTTTGCCCCCCGACAAAGGAGAGGATTAGAGAAAATTTACGAGTTGGAAATTTGCAATGCATTGCAATTCCGGGAGAGGGGTTTTGTTAAAAGCAAGGTCCTGGCCGGTACTGAAAAGAATTTACTAATTGAAATCGATTGAGAACAGAGAAGTTGAGTACTCTATTTAACTTACCCAACAGAAAATTAAATCAAAGGAAAGCAGGCAGTCAAGATGCGACTGAAAGTATAGCATAACAAAGAGAGCAACGCTTGAGGTGAACTCTCGACCTCTCTTGAGGCAGATCTTGTGGTAAACCAAAGAAAAAGCTAAGCTTATATTCAAAGTGTATGAAAAATACTCAATTACAAAGCTCCTTAATGGAAAAACCAAAAAGATTATAACAAAGAAAAGATCTACGAGTAAATATAAGTGGAAAAGCTCTCTTCTGTCCAATTTAAACGAATATTATGATTCAGCTTTAACCGTTTTACCAGTTGATTTATGTCATTACTTTTTGCCACCGTGCAGTACCGTATGTGACTTTGGTTAGTTTGTGTGCACTCATCCATTGATGCATTTCGTTTCGGAGCTCAACGAATAACAGGAGGCAACAATTTGCCGTAAATTTTCTCATTCCCCAAATGCCTCATGGGGCTTGACACCAAGAGGGGGAGGGCAGAGCAGGTGAAGAAGAACAGCGGCGACGAAATGTGCAACGTCCAGTAAGGCAAAAAATATGTCCACAACCAGGGTTGCCACCACAACCCACACATCTCTGGCGCCCCATCATATGCAATCATTTTAAATCTGGGATAAAATGCAGCCACTTTGCCATGCACACTCATCAAGCCAAAAAAAAAAGGTGCGACTCGGAATATTTATGTACATATATTTACATACAAATGTACATCTGCATGTGTATGTTCCTCATAAACCGCCAATATGTGTACAAATATAAAAATATTTGGGTTATAGGTTGGGTTCACCGTTGGGCGGTGAGTACAAAAATACAAATAAAATAAGTAACAGAAAAGAAGAAAGCAATGGCAATGGGGATTTTAAATACCCTTATCAATTGATAATTACTTTTTGTGGGCTGCTTGGTAGTCGGATCCTGTTAAAATTCGATTTCAAAATGTTGCTAATTTTGTAGAGAAATATATTTCTATAAAGTGTTGTCCTTCCGTGGTATTTTCATATGATTTTATGAAATATGCGATTTGCTCTTGACAGTTCCCGTTATGATGGATAAGCACATATTTAAAGAAATTTTTAAATATTACCCTTTAAAGAGGGTATAAAAAGATCAAAACGCTTGAAGGATGGAACAGCGTTTCTCTACTCTCCTCTTTCTCTCTGTCCCTCTTTACCCTTTACCCTCTTTACGGAGCCGCTTGCCTGCTGATGAGTGTGGCAAATATGCAAAGCTCACACACACACAAATGTATGTGCATGCAGCTGCAGACTTTTGGCATTGCCCTGCGGTTCTTTGGAGAAATGGCAAAGAGAGAGAGAGAGAGAGAGAGAGAGAGGAAAAGCAGGCAGAACTTAGCGAGCGAAGAGAGTGGTGGAGGCGGAGGCGAAGGCAGAGGCAGTAGCTCCGTCGCTGAGAATCCTAAAATGCTTTAGCGTGGCAAAATCAATTTGATGCCATTTGTTAAAACGCTTTATGCGTCCCTGTATTTGTGAGTGGCGACCGTAGATGTGGCTGACTGAGCATTAAAAATGTATGCATGTGTGAGTGCACTAAATTTCGAGCGAGGGATTACCGGTAAAGTGCAGGCAACGAGAGCGAAATCTTCAGCAGCTTTTTTCGAGGGCTGAAGGCCAGTCGCGTTTCTCATAAATGAAAACAGCTCCGTTTCCTAAGTCAAAGAATATTTCAGCATCTATCCCTACTGCAACAGGGTATCATACCTCTCGTTTCCCATTTTTTCTTCGTTTTAGGGTACTTTTCCGTCTCCACTGGTGCCGCTGCGTTTGCAAGCAGTCTTTGCTTTTGTGTTTAGCGCTCAAATATCGGTCAAGGCTGGGGCATTGCTGCCAACCCCAACCCCAGCGCACATTTAGGCGACATTTAGATGTCGCCCGCTGACTGATGCTGCCTTTGCCGTTGCCACTGCCTCATTTCAAGCGAAATATGCCACTAAATCCAAACGTTTCGACGTTGCAGCAAGCTCGCCCATACCCATGGCTACGCCCACGCCCACGACCACGATTCGCCTCTCTCTATCTCTCTCTCTCAGGTTCGCTCACCTGTGATATCACGCTGGTGGCGTTAATGACATTTCAGTGCAGTGCTCCTCCATACTTGCCCCCCATTCCTGCCCCATTCCCATTCCTGCCACACTTTCTGTGCATGACAAGGGGGAAAAAAACCAAGAACAAGAATAATAAGGTCAAGGATAGTTCTGGCATCCATATGGCGCACGCCATGCCATCGGGGCGTGGGCCCGCATGCCCCAGACACATTTTTGGGCTTTGGGTCGATTTCCGTTTCCCGTTTCTCCCGTGGGCGTGGCAGTGTTTAGCACTGATTAAGTGCCACAAAAACCCTGCCCCAAAAGTACGATGGCAGTGGCCGTCGTCGCGTGTTTGTTGTTGCACCAAAATTGCATTTGTTTTGTGCTGCGGCGTGGCCGTCACATTTGAGCCGGAAGTTTGCGTGATCTCTAGGGGAGGAGACCACGGAAGGCAGGGGCAGTTACTGTGGGCGTGGCTGTAATGCTATTTCGTTGATAAATGGAGAGGCGGTTTTGTTTTTAACCAAAAACATAAACTACTATTGTGCAAATGTGGAACGGAAAGGACTACTGAAAAGATGCTAGCTCGGCCCATAATTATATTATTTTGGATGTAATTATGTAAATATGTACATACATTCTTATGATGTATGACTTGATATGACCCACCGTTGAATATTATGTGTTAGAAACCCTTTAATGACAAGAAATACAAACAGTTCGCAAAGATAATTACTGCTGTCTCCTGGGACTATTAAAATAAATAACTATTAAATAAGAAACATAAAATAATTGAGGCTCAGCTGAGGCTTCTTGGAGCCTTGTTGGAGGCTTCAAGAGACTGCTGAAAGTGACTGAACAATTTTAACATCTATAGAACAACCACCACACACTCTTTCTCTCTCCATTGACTCTTGTCGCTATACTCACTTGATGCCTGACTAGAAATTGAAGCTAGAGATGGTTGGGGATGACCAAGTGTATGCAAAACGGTGCCACTTAACATAATGTGAGAGTTTATAGGTTGCTATTTACGAAGAGTACATATACATATATTTCCCTGGAGCGCTTTCGTGAATATAAACTGTTTTGACTGTAGTAGGTAGATAATATTAAAGGGAACATCGATTCCTAAACCCACAGAAGAACCCAAAAGAATTAATAGGAGGTGCCACAGTTACAATTAAATCCTTTCTCGGCGAAAGATTTGTTTTTTTCATCAATTATATGAAATTATATCATATAGATCAGTAAACAATTGTTGCAGCCACTTTAACTTTAGCTGCTTTAAATTTAATTCTATCCATTTATTATATAAATAACCTTTAAATTAATATTCAACAGCTGGGGCAACCACTCGCTCTTCTAAAAGACAAGCACACTCCACCCCCTTGACTTTTTGTTTCTGCTCTGCACTCTCCTGAGTGCACAGTGTATCCATTGTGAAGCTTATCAATTAGCGGAGCCCCAAAGAGGAGCTCAGTGGAGCTCTCAAATTAATGCCGCATGTATAATCCTGTGGAGCGTGATTACCGCGGCAACAAACGCTAACCCGCAACCGACACAGCTATCAGCAGAAGGCTTTGATTAATTATATGATCCGTGTTTTGGTTGCGAACAGCCACAGGACCACCATGGCTCGGGAACCTTTCGCTTGCGGCCGCTGTAAAATTAATTAAGTCGAAATCAGACACACAGCCAAAGAGAGAAGAACGAGAGGGGTGTCCTGTCCGGCTGCTTATATTATTACGCATTCGAAAGTGCCTTAAAGTAAACCTAATTGGCCGGCCATCCCTCATTTGTGGAAAATGTGGGAAAATGGGGAAGTGAAGCTCGAAATCTTATTGCAAGGCAACAAACCAACTAACCAACAAACAAATCGCGCAATCAGCTCGAAAGCAACTGCAAGAAGTTTCTCGACAAATTCAACTACCGAGTATCAATGCGCCCCATTGAAAAGTGCTCAAAGTGCAGCCGGCGGCCCACTGCCCTTCCCCAATGTATCCAAACATCCATGGGGTGGATGGGTAGCCTGCTGTGGCGTCTCCCATGGAAACCACAAAATTTGGTGTAATCGCATTTAAGCAAGCTGCTTTTCAGCAGTTGATTTGCTTTGCTTTGGCTTTAGCTTGCGGCGTGCTCAAAATCTGCTATCAACACTTGTTTATAGAGCAGATCTCTCTCCCTATCTGGCTCTTCTTTTGGAGGAGATGTTCCTTCTACGAATTGTGTGCCCGAATGGAAGAGCAATTCAAGGCTTACGCATTTGTCGTCTGAATGTTGCCTCTGCCACTGCCACTGCCACTGGTCTCTAGTCTGGTCTGGTCTCCTTTTTTTGGCACTTCTTTTGGTTGTGCTGCTGCTGCATCTAGTGGCGTCTCTTAATCCATTTGCTGCATTGCCAGTCACGCCCACCGTCGTATACCCGCCCTGGCAATAAAACTTGTACCCAAGTCCCAGCCCTTTTCTTTCGCCCAAGGCCCTAACTTTCTTCTTCGTGCAAGAGTGGCTGCAATTTTTCCTCAACGACCAAAATGGCGCTGATGGCCACGACGAAATCGAAAACGAAGACTCCGTCAAGGAGGAGGACCACGGCCTGAGGTTGTCGTCAATGAGCTTTACTCAGCGATGACAGTGGCTTTCGCTACCCTGTATGTGTGGGTATGTACGTGGGGTTGTTGGGGCTGTACTAGGCAAGTGCATACTATCGATCTTGAAGAAATAAAAGCTCAACATCTACCTACACTCCATCGATTTGTTCTTTATTTGATTGTTTTGCTTTTATTATTATTTTTGTTTAATACAATTCCGTCCCCCACTCTGTAGGGTATGTTGACATTCCATCAATTCTCACGTATTCCTTATACTTTTCCTGTTTATTTCATACTATTTGCTTGAAATCGTTTCTTCAATTTATTTTCGGACTGACCTACATTGATGGCTGGCTGGCTGGCTGGCTGGCTGGCTGCCTGTGGGGCGGCTTGGCTTTGGCCGCACATCTTTTTTGTGTGTGTCTACACAGCGCACATCCCATCTGACGCCTCTGAAGAACTCTTGGCTGAACGCTTTGGCCAAATAGATCTAGAACGTCATACGATTTTTGATTATAACGTCAATGAGGCGACGTGATGCTCACAGCTGCTCTTGGCTGCTTCTGCTTCTGCTGTTGCTGTCTGTCTGTCTGTCACCTCCTTTGTAGAGACATTTCTCGTTTTTTAAAATCTAAGGAAAATAAAGTGAAAATAAGTATTCGAAATGGGTGGGTGACAGCTGGAAAAACGAAGAACAAACCAAATTGATTTCGTAGCTGCACACATTTCCCATAAGCGAACAGACATTTTACGTTCGAACTGTGACCATTTGCCACGTGCATTTCTGCATTTTTTACGATGAAATACTAGCAGATGATTTAAAGAGATATACGGGGGAATCAAAGGCAAATAATCAGGCATCTGGATTTGCTTCAACAGCCAACAGTCAACACAGTGGAAATCTGTAGCTGGACAAACAGATACTCGAGTACTTGAGTGGATTTGCAATGTGCGACTCCTTTTCATGCATTCCCACCGTCCAAAAGGGGTACACAAGGCCATACAAAAGCTGTCGAATAATGTTGTCTGGCGACAGAAGTTTGCTCTTTGTTCTCGCTAAAAGACTCCACCTCTCTTTACCACTAAATCTTTTATTTTTTTTTTTTGTACTCCTACTGGAAACCGTTCTGCCACTCTCTTCCGCCTCTGGGCAATGGCTTCTCCACTGTCTTTTGTTTTCTCTCTCTCTCTCTCTCTCTTTGTGGCTTGCTGTCTCTATGCGTTTCATCTCTTTTATTTTCTGTCTCTGCTTTCTATTTCCCTTTTCATTTGCTGTCTCTTTTGTGTCTCTCCTTTCTATCTCTCTTGGCACTCTGTTTCCCGTTTCCTGCGTTTCGTTGCGCCAAAAATATGAAAATTGCTTGCTGTTTGTGTGGTCTCTGGCGCCCATCTCTTTTTCCACCCAAAACACACACACACACAAGCACCTCTGCCCCCTCCTTTGTAGCTGCAGGGGTAACCCCATCGATTCAGTTTCTGGCTTCTGCCATGGCGCACATTCAGTTGTTGTTTTTATTATTATTATGGCTGTTGAAATAGTTTTATGATATTGTCTTTTCGCTTTGATTTGACACAGCATTCTGGGGCAGGGGTAAAGAGTTTGCTTATAAGACAGAAACAATCTGGCCTTCGTTGTGGTAATTAACATATTTTCATTTGGAAATATTTGGCCATTTATTTACATACCCCACATCCTGTTTCTGCCCTCTCCTTCCCCACAATGGACAAGCGAATCTCCTGAAAGAGTGCGAGATGTTTTTGTGAAGCGTAACTATTGTTCTGGTGGAATGTTTGCTGAAAAATTCAGGCCATCAACGGATGGATTCAGATTGCCAAAACGGTTGAAAGCAGTCGCGCCCCCTGCACACCAGCTGGGGACTGCCTCGGGGGAGTGACATTGACATGCAATATTTTCCCGCATTGTCATTTCGAATTGATAGATTGAAAGATTTCAAAATTGGATGGTTTTTCCGCGAGGATGTACTGGTTGTTTGCGGGCAAACAGAAACGTATTTTTGTTATTTCTCGACTGAAGTGGCAATTTACCATCGAATAAATTTCACAATAAAACATATAATCTTCACTGGCATGTGTATCTATTCCAATTTCCCATGAATGAAACATTCAAAAGAGGAAATAGTTGTGTACTGCAACTTGTGTTCGATTTTCAATGCATTTTTTTGGCCAATCTGCTTCCTATTCGCATTGAGTACTTTATTTAGAAATATTCTTTATGTTACAATTGCAGTAAAAATGTTCCATAGGTAAAAGGACCCTTTCCCTTTAAGCACCATTTAAGTACAGAATAGGAAAATTGTACACACGCAGACAGAACACATTGACGCACATCGATAATTAACTGCCGAGAATTTGTACATAAATTCGATTTACAAAGTTCAATCTATTGTAAATGTCGCGTAAATCAATATTATTTTGTCTATTGGTGATTTATAAGTGTAACTTTCTGATTCCTCTACTAGACAGGCTTTCACGAGCACACACGGGACACGCGAAGTGGCAGTCATGCATCAGGGTTCCGGTGTGCCCCGTACATTTATGTACAAAAATATGTACATACATGTTTACATACGGGCTCATCCCACGTGAATGTACACTTTGAAAGCCTGCATAAAAATGTTTTCTTACAATTTCCCTCCCCCATCAAAGAGAAACATATTTTCATTCATAATCCCCTCAGTATCTGAATTAATGAAAATTAACTTGACTCATGGAAAAAAGCAAACCCTTTCAGCAACATAAAAGTTTGGGGCGGAGCCACCGCACTTCACAAGTGGTAATTGCAAATGTGTATCTTTAAAAAATGAATATGAGCGCGAATATGTGTGTGTAATAGTAATTATAATTTACTGGACCAATGCCCACAGATGTTTTTTTTTTTTCGCTGGACCACTCTTTCGGGTGGTAGTCAATTAATATTGGGTTATATATGCATATTAAATTAATGAAAAAGCCTTTGGTTAAGTGCATTAATAACTTTGCCCAATGAGGAAGCGATGGAACCACATCCATAACTCCCTAACCACTGAACGACCCAGCAGAGCCATTAACTGAGCAGAGGATTGTGTGGTTTAAAGTGCATTTTATATGGTAGATAGGAGACCGATTTTTTGTGCAGATTATTATGGCCAGCATGAAGAAAACAATACACAATACTCGCCCTTTTAACCATAAAACAAAATTCAACTCTTACAGAGAATGTACAAGTAGTCTGAAATAATTATTCCACCCTTTAAATGTTATGCATAAATTCTGTTAAATCTACCATCGATTGACAGCAGCCCAAATTTCAGAAATTCATTTAAATCCCACAATTCAACGCTTCGCACAGAATAAATAATGAATTATTATTAAATTGCCTGAAGTTATGTGTGTATATAAAATTAAACACGTTGCCAATGAAAAACAAAAAAAAAACGCTTTTGGCAAACTGAGCAGCGGAAGCATGTTTCATTTCACGGCCCATTGTTTGTTGTCCAATTTCGCAAATACAATTACAATGAATTTTAATTTAAAATAAATATAAAAAAAACCTTTCTCTCAACCAAAACGGCCATCGAACCCACGCGTGCATGGCAAAATTGTATTATGAAATAGAATTTGGCTCATGGTAAATGACGTCTTTTACTGTCTACATTTGTTGGCCTCCTGTTAAAACACATTGTACCTAATTCTAAAAATGCAACGTAATCAACCTAAAAAATTAACATTAAGCTAATGATGGTTCCATCATTGCAAACTTTTCTAGGCTACCCATAAATCAATGCAAATCAGTTATGTTTAATGTGTATGCCACAGATTTACTTCTCTCAAACCTGATAACGTTTACATTTACCCATTGCCGTTGGCATACTGTAACTGATTTTTAGCCATTTAGATTTTCTGTGGTAAGAGATAATACAAAAATAAATACGTAAGGGACTTAGCTAAATATTATTTCACCAATTGTTTGTGGCTTTTCCGTTCGTCTGTCCAGCTGTCCATCTGTCCTTTAGTCTGTGGCACTTTAAGCTGGGAACAACTCTGTTTGGCTGGTTCCACTCTTGTATAAATTCATTAGGAAAACTGAAATCGGGGGAAAACTGTCGAAATGAAAATGAACAACCGTCAAATGGACGGTTTTGGTTTGCTGTGGTTTTCTCTATGTGGTTTTTGCGCGACTGTGTGTTCGAGCGGTGTAGTGCAGCAGCGGTAGAAGGGTTGGGGATGTGGCACTGGCACTGGCACACGCCCACACGCAATGCATTTGCTTGCGTGGGAAAATTCACTGCCAGTCGTCATTTGTCTAATTTATTTTTGTTAAAGTTTCTGTTGTTTTTCTTCGCTGCAGCTACACTCATTTATTTTCATTGTTGGGGTTTTTTATTTTAGTTTTGATTTCTTGTGAATTTAATTAGCACTCATTTATTTGACATTTATTTGATTTACACAGGAAATGAAATAGATGGGGGGAATGAATACAAATATTCTAAAAAATTCGAGTGGTTTTATCAGTGACATGATACATACAACAAGTTTGCCAAAATACATATATAATCCACTTTCTAAATCATAAATAAAATGAAAATGCAAAGATACTTTGGCATTAAGTAGAAAATGTTCTCTCCTTGCATTCGAATGTGGGGGATTAGATAGAGATGGCTGTCGTTTCCATGAAAAATAGCTGCCCTGCTTGTTTTTCTATAACTCGTGCACACAACATATTTTCCAGTGTACGTACAGTTTTCAACCTCCTCGTATTCAGCTAATCCCTGCCAGCATTGAATGCCTCTAGCAGTCGAAAGTTTTAACATTTCTGAGAATGTTTTCCATTTTATTTTATTATTTTTTGTTTTACATGTACAATGTATGCATATATTTTTTAAAAGGCACGGAAACTAAAACTAAATGGCAACAACAGTTGCGAAACAGTGCCGTGCCCCTGCCCAGCGAATCCTTCCCTGAGTGAGAGAGAGAGAGAGAGCTCTTGAGGCAGAGCAGAGCAAAATAAAAGTTGAAAATGCATTTTAATTACATGCGTCTCAGTGGCATGTGCCACGCCTTGCTTTTCCTCCGATGTTGCTGCTCCTCCTCCTCTTCAGTCTGCTCTTTAATTTAATGAGTAAAAGTGCTTAAAGCAGCACAAAAAATAAGCAATTAAATAAATTTCTCGGTTTGTTTCGGCTTTCGGTTGAGATGCCCAGAGTCACCGTCAGCCTCAATGCGTCGTCCCACTGTGGTGGACAGCGGTCAGCGGTAAAAAACAGACGACAAAAAATGACAAACAAAATAAAAACGAAAGCAAAGTGTGCCAGCAATTTCGCTAAAAAAAAGACCAACAAGAGTGCCAGCGACCTTCGCTGTGAAGGAGATATGTAGGCAAATGGGGTTTGGGGGAATGAAGCATGCGGCATTCCTGCTGCGTGGCTTGGGATGGGGGGATAAGCAGACAGACAGTTTGTCATTTTTGCGTGCATTTATTTTAAATGTCGAAATTAATGAACAGCCCCAAAAGCGCAACATTTGTCAGCACAGGAAAGCTCTATCTTCCTCTCTCTCTCTCCCTCTCTCTCTCTCCCTGTCTTGCCACAAGCACCGTTTGTATCTGTATGTGTACAAGTGGGTGTACTGTGTATCTATGTGCGTGCCAATACGCATGCAAATTGCGCCACTAATTGGCCCAAAAGCAATTGGTGAAAAATGCATTTTCTTATTTCACTCTTCGAGACAGCTTCTCGCGGAATTAATGGCGGAATTTTATGCAACGATGCATGCAAAATTGAGTTTCTAGTTTCAAAACTTTTCCAATTAACCAGAGTTGTCTCACTCTCCCTTTCGCTGTTGCCCCACTCCCTTTTTCCCTTGCCGCTCTGTGCCCCATGTTCGTGGAAACACTCTTTCGGGATAGTTAGGGGAATAAGTGAAATTTATTTGTTTTATTGCATCGTAAAAAGTAAACCAATATTTCGCTCCATGACTCTATAAAAAGTTATATAAAACAAAGGGCCAGAAAAAAGGCTACTCTATTCGTTGGTTTTTTTGTCTCAAATACCCTGCACTCTCGTGGAGTCTAAGGTTACACACATATATTTCTGTTTAAACACAAAAAATCGCCCTAAAAACATATGATTTTCAGTTTTCAATACATGTTTTAACGTTTTAACAAATTAAAGGTAATAAAAACTTCTCTTATCGAAAATATCGAGTCTGTCAATCGAAACGAATGTTTCGAATGTTTCAGTTCAGAAAGATTAAATCAAACTGGCGGGTATGCTTTTGTCGAAATAGACTACCATCGAATTTTGAAAATGTTTCATTTGCTGAACAAACTTTTTATTAATGTTTGTCGCGCTGCGTTGTTGTCGGACATACGGCGCCCCATGCGTCAAGGAAGTGATTTTATTTTGTTGTGCAGGCAGCTCTTTTCGTTTTCGAAATAAACACATTTTGATTGCAAAATGTTTTGTTGTGGCTGTTGTCCGCATTTTATTGCGCCATGGTTGCCTGTAAATCAAATGCTTTTTACACCAACTTAAATAACTTGCCAAAAAAGCGAGACCATGAATAAAATGCCATAATAAATACAAAGTACAACACATAGGAGTTGGCCAGCAGCAGGAAGTAGTAATGCACATAATACAAAAATAGAGGAGTGAATACAGTGCGTTTCAATACTGTAAAGGATAGTGGGCAGCTCTCAAAGATAATTATTGGATTAATGTATTCCTAATTGGTGATTCGATAGAATTTAATTAAGTGTCACATCTAATAAACTCGAAAATGTTGGTTGTCTTTTGCTAAAAGTTAATTTAAATGTATTTACCATGAATTAAAAAAAAAACACCTGAAAGCCTCATCCATTTCCCTCTACGCTGAGCCACGCAAATAAGCAACTCCCTGGTTTGTGTTGAGACAAACACGGTCAAAATTCAAAACTGAATTTAAAACTTTGTGAAACTGTCTTCCTCTGCGAAATATTCCCTATGGGCAGACATTGCCCTGCCCCTCGCACTCAGCGACACGTTCGAAGACAGCTATAATACTCCATATAAAATGAAAACTGAATAAACGCATCTCAACCTTAGAAAACATTTTACACGAAAATTGTTTTTAAAGAATTGAAATTGATTTTACGATTGTGGAACAACCTTTAATTCTATATTCTAATAGAAATCTAGATGATATCCCTTTATATAAAATCCCAGTCTGAAGCAATTTCTCTCTTCTCCAATTTTATTCTTATCGATCTCCGAAAAGTGTAAATTTATAAACTTCTGCATGGCTATATCCCTGTTGCAATCTGTGCCACATTCTAGAGTGTAGAATACAGGAAATAACAAGAGGCAAACCAACACAGAAAATCCTTCGCCACACATATTACGTATACGGCTCGTAGCCTGGTGGCAGAAGACTGAAAACTGCAGCTGTGCTTGTACTTGTGCTTTAGTGCTTCTGTGCAATTGTTCTGGGCCAGGAGGCCTCTTGTCTTGGTCGAAAGGAGTACAAAATGTTGCTGATTAAGTGGTTGCCGCAAGCAATTTGCGTCAAGTGAAGCGCGTGACTTTCAACATGTGTCACACCGTACTACAGTACTACAGTGCTACAGTGGAGACCGTGGAACAAAAGGGAGGTAGCACAAAAACGAAACGAAATGAAAACAAAGCCACAGCAACGTGCGACAATTACAACCGTAAATTATGCCACAAGCCACAAGCAACAATAACAGCAGTCAACCACAACGCCGCGACGCCCAGCCTCGTCACGCCCACCTTTATCGTGGACCGGCGGTCGACTGGCAAACTTGGTTGCCGCTAGTTGGCCACAAAAGAAAACCAGCCCAAAACGCAGCAAAAATGGAGCACCAACAACGGCAACGAACGGCAATGGCCAACGTCAACTACAACTCAATTAAGTAAATGAGGGAAAACCGAGATGTCGTGTCGCCGATGCTGTTGCTGTTTATGTAGCTCTTGGCAGAGAATGCTTTAGTTATGTAATTAAGTGAGCAAATCACAAAATAATTATGCTCTCCAGGGCAGCAACTTGTCGCCCACTAAGCGTCCGAGAGAGATCCACTCAATCACACGGCCCGGGCAATCACTCAATCACTCACTCACTGAACGCACAAGCATGAGCAAAGCATGAAAACCCTTGAAGGGGAATCTTTTGCTGTCGCTGAGCAGGATATACTGACATTCTCGCCTCTGACGCTGTCATTGTGCTAGTAATTTGCCAGTCATTTAATTATGTCCCATTTTTCCCAGGCTCCTGCTCTGACAATTAGCCTCGAGGGCAAGCCCAGAGCAGAGGCTACACTTCAATTTCATGCAAAGTCAATTACGCACAGCATGTAAATGGACATATGGGCACACAAACACGACAACTGAAACGAAAGACGTCACGAAAGATGGACACGAAATGTGTCCGAAAGAGGGCTAACAAGAATGTTCAAAAACGGACACCAACATTGACTTCAGCAGTCGAAACGAGAGGCGACACTATCATCCCAGTATGCATGTATAATTTTATGATTTATAAAATGTATACAATTTATTATTGCACTCAGTCTGTGTTAGTTCTCTCTGATGTAAAATATGTATCTCTAACCCGCCAGCTGGACGTTGAGTAGCCGCCGCTTTCAAAATGCCTGAAAACAGACAGACACAAACACGATGAAGACCCTGTGGCTTCCCCTAAGCAATGTTTTACGGTCACACCTGCCAGCGCCCTTATGTGCCCTTCTCTGTAAATAGGTAAACTAATTAAAATAAAGAGAAAAAGTGCAAAAAAGAGCACCTACACACACACACACACATGGTAAGTGCGTGAAGGCCATTTTGTAGTTAAATTCTTTACGGCGGCGCCCATACATCCTCTGGCCATCGTCTGCCCATTCACATGCAAGCAAATTTGCCACGTGCAATGGAATGAATGAAGGCGTCGGATGAAATGGAAGCCAAATAAAACGAGTGTAGTAAAAGCCAGGTTTTGTTTGACGAAGTTTTTATACCCTACCAGAACATGTAAAATCCGTTCGTAATATCAAACTGGGGATCTTTGTATGTTTACATGGCGGATGGTTAATAGTTAATTAATTGTTTTGGTTGCATCTTTAGACAACATGTTTTGACCCATAGATAAATAATATTTTTACACACCTATTTAAGAGTCTTATAAGAGATCATCACAACTTTTACTCACTCTTTTGGTGCAAGAGAGTGTACCCAGGTTCATACTTGAATGCCTAAAAGAGCAAAAGAGCAGTTGGCATAGTGGGTGGCCAAAATGGATAGGTGTGTTGCCGCTGCTGCCGTCTGAGGGGAAAACTTTTCAACTTCCATTCGAGCTGAGCTTTTAATAACGATGGAACGGGACGGCATGGCACGGCACGGCACGGCACGGGACGGGACGGCTCTCCTCATCCCCAGTCATGGTACATTTATGGTAAACTATTTTAAGTATGCGTGCGCTGTCGGATCGAGCGAAAGTTGGCGATTCATGAGCACCTTCCATACGCGCCAGTGCCATGCATGGGACGTGCGGGGAAACACTCTCGGTTCCGTTTCAAACCCGGACACGGACCCCGTGGCAGTCGCAGTCTTTTAGGCATTATTGAACCAACACACAGAAAAAAGTTGAGCAGTCGGCAAAAATGGCATTTCCGGTTGCAGGAGTTTGGCGGCACACAAAAACAAAATTCCAGCATTGTCGCGAAAGGCAGGCACACGAGTACATGTCTGGGCACTCCAGTAACCCCCCCTCTCGCTCACAGAATACCTCCCACACTTTGATTTGCACTGTACTTGTTGTTTTTGTTGTTGTTCTGGCGACGCTTTTGGCATGCAACTTTTGCACTTTCCTTTTTTCGCTCCTCAGTTTTATTTATTCTTTTTTTTGTATTTGTATTTGTTGAGTGACTTTTCGCCTCTGTTGCTGTTGCAGCGCCAAGTGCATTCATGTGGCGAAAACGAGCCAAAGGCGAGGTCTTAACTAGGTCGATCATTTGTTGCCGAACACCTACACACACACACACACACACTCGTACTTCTTCTGCCTCACACATTCCTGTTGCGTGAGTATCTGTGTGAAGACGGAATGGCGTGCGGAAATTATATAAGCTCACTTTGTGCCACTATTAAGGTTTGACTTACTGCCTGTCCTGGTCCTGGTGCTGGTGCTGGTGCTGCTGGTCCTGTCTGTGGGTCCTGGTCCTGGTCCTGGCCTTCCAATTACATTACGCCGGCAAGCCCGAGGCATGCTCCATTTCTTTGCCGCTTCCACAACGGATAGGATATATGACGGAAACCACTTAGTAGGGGGTAGCAAATATTTGCCCTGCCATCGACAACGACTAAAAGGTGATAAACTTGGCATAATGAAATATTTAATGTTTGAACTAGCTATTTAAAAGGTTATCTAATGCAGTTATGCTGTTCTAGCTGCTGATTTTCCACACTCAGCATCAGCTTCATCATCTTCAGAAACATTTCTGGGCGGCGGCTGATGTTTACTCAACGTTGATAAGCTGGGGAAATATTTTGCATGCTTTTACCCGTATGCAAATGTCAGTTCCAGTAACCAGTCTCCCAGTCAGGCCTGCCTCCAGTGACAGGGGAACGAACATTCTGTCGGGGTCTTGTAGTAGATGGATAGACCTATGGAGCACACGAACCATACATAGTTTCGGCACTGTCCTACCGTCTGCTTGTGCTGCTACTTCTACTGCATGGCAGTGTGTTTACAAGCTTTTGACTCTCTTGATTAATGCTGTTGGCCACACAGCTGTACATTGAGTAATACTCATGCCAGGGAAACCTGCCCTGCCCTGCCCTGCCCTGCCCAGCACTGCCCTGCCGGCCTCTGCTTGATGGATAGACAAGAATTCGAAGCTAAGCCGCCACTCCATCGCCGTCTCTCTCTCTATCTATGTATGTGAAGGGAAAACAATCTTACACTCACTCAAAGTCGGGTGGCAAGAGGCCTTTTAGGTTCGTCTATTATGTGTTGGCCCCAAGGTGCACGATTTTGGAATAATTGCTTCCAATCGGTATTGTTCTAGCCTTAATTGTTAGATCATTTTTTAGCTCTGAAAAAGGGATAAGAAAACCCCACATTTCAATAGCCTGCAGAAGATATCTGGTGTGGAAAGGGTTACTTCAATACACGGGAATACCCGTTTTATTTCTGTGTTAGAGATTATATTCAAAATATATATTCAGTTCTTGCTACTCTTGGAATATTTCTTCATACTCTTTCCTTGCGGTTGACCTTTGCACACGTACTCCATATAATATCGTGTACGCAAAAATTGAACGATGGGAAATAAGGAAATTATTTCTAAATAAATCAATGGCTCATTTGCCTCCCCGGCAGCTGTTTACATAGGCTATATATATACGCACACGCACACAGATCTACATACACAAAGGGTAAGGAGAATCATCTGGCTTATAGACACCCTAAGTCGCAGTATCTACACATATGTACGAGTATATGCAGTGATCGTGATTGCGACCGTTTCGTTTCACACATAATGCTGAATGCCTGCCAGAGCCCCATCCATGGCACGCGCCTCGCTCCGAGACACGTGAGCAACCACAAGAGAGAAAGAAGGAGCAGGTTTCCCCTAAGAGACATAGACAGACAGAGAGAAAGAGAGAGAGAGAGAGAGAGAGCAGCGATCGGGAGATTGGGGAGAGTGCATTTTATTTTTAGGATAACAATGGGCCCCAAAAGAGTACCGGCACGGCACGTCGGCGATATTCAGCGGATTCCGCTATACGTATTTTCCTCGAGAAAAAATCGAGGAACAATTTTCAGTGCTGTGTCAGTCGAGCGCATAGAGCAACGCGAGCAAGGCATCATCGTCTCAGTGTAGACAGTGCGCGAATTATCTTATATATAAAGAGATAAATACATATATACCTATATATAACACACACACACACACACACGAGTATATACAACTCGTATCCACATATATGTGCACGGATATATTCCAATGGTATATAGATATATATATATATATCCGAATTACTATACTATATAAGGCAGAAGAGTGTGAAAGAGAGTGGGAACGAGAGAAATCTTTCAATTTTTGACCAAAAGAAAAATGTGAAATGTGGAAATATAAATGTTCTTCTGTCTCTGTGTGAGTGTGTGTGCTGGTCATGAAAATTGCAGCACAAGAAAACGGCAATAAATGTGAGCAAAAAAATACAAAAACAAATGAAAAAGGAAAAGCAGACTGATTTGGAGATACCAAGAACTATTTGTGTGTATCTACATATAATACCATTATCCCGAAAACGGAACGAAAAAACCAAAATCCAACAACAAGAATCGAGTAGCAGACGAAGTAGATGGTGTTGCTGCTGCTGATGCGTTCTTCTAGAATCTAGATACATTTCGATGTTGCCGCTTCCTCGTTCCATCCCATCCCATCTGAACCGATCCCCATTCCATCCCTCTACATCTACATCTACGTCCAAATCTACATATTTACATACATATCTACTCGTACACTCTCGTCGCATGCTCTTTAGTGTTTTTGGGGTATGTTTTTGTATCTGCTGCTCCCCGATGCTTTTATTTTGTTCTCTGGTCTTTTGCTCAAATAAAAATTCCTCTTGCGTGTTAGCTAAAAGTTATTTTTAAAAATTTCTTTTAATTTTGTTTTCACATTTACGCGGAGATACGAGATTTTAAAGACGACTACTATAGGGAAGGAATTTTCTTCTCTCAACTTCTCAGCTTTCTCTCTCTTGCTCGAGTCTCACCGAAAAGAAATATTACAAATTTCCGCATCTCGTTAGATGAAAGAGAACTGCAAATGCAAATGCAGAGAAATTAGATTTGGAAAATTGCAAAATAAGTTTTCATTGCCTGCCAGATACAATTAATGTTACATCTATCACCCAGTACCCCGGGGGGAGGGGCCTCAACCAAAACTTTTCGCTTTGTCAGAGTCCAGCCAGTATGTTCGTTAATTTGCTTTAAATTCAGAAATAATCCAACTGCTAATTGCAATTTATAATAATGCATAAACGAGTGCATTTATTCCGCTTTACATTTTGCGCATTTATGTGTTAAATTTTGGATATGGTTATTGTTGAATGGTCATTGTAATCATCAGCTTAAAGTGCGGTCCCCTAAAAGCAATTGATAGTTCAAGTGTGCACTCTTCCCCTCTCTCTCTCTCTCTCTATCGCTCCGTCGCTGATGGGGAAATGTGCAATCTGTTCAGTTTCCCATCAAAGGAACTTTCAATTTGCCTTATGGATCCCCCATCAATAATCCATCAAGGCTTGGCTCATAATTAAGAGTTGCCTGTAAGTAAACTTGAATATGTATCTGCCTCTACCTCTCCTTCTTCGTTGAATGCACAAAACGTTGTACGAAATGGCAATTAGGCAAGGCATTTATATCACAGCAGTCCGTCGTAAGCAATATCCGTGAAGGGGACAGACATACAGACAGACAGAGCGACTCACCGACATACTGACTGACAACAGCCATGCAAGAACGCAGTCAATGGCAACAATGTCACAACACTCAAGTGTCAAACAAAAGGCGACGACGGCAATGGCGAAAGCTCTGTAGCCAGCCAGAAGGAACTCAAGGGAAATTCAGAGAGTCGGAGCAAACAGACATATCAAAATTTACACAATTTTCTGTTGATAGACCAGAAGCACATTCAGAACGCACCGCATATGCGAGTATGCATTGAAATTTGGGTTAAATTATGGCAAAAGTATCACAAAACTTTCCATGACAATGGCACTAACTAACTTTCAACTAAGTTGAAAGGAAAATAGTAGTCAGCCTTAGCCTTATTCAAAAATACGTAATTGAATAAGCTTATAAAGGAGATGAAACTAAGTTAAAAAGATGCCAAAAAAGAAGCCAAATAATTAGGTGAAAGCATTCAAGACTTGGTCTTAATCCTGAAATGAAACAAGTAAAAATGATTACTTGATTTATGTAACTCTTACAGTACATTCCCGCTCTCAAATGAAAAATATTCCAGCACCGGGTGCATAAGATAATGCATTTAATGGGGATTATGCCATTGTTTAGTGAAATGTACCTCCTATTAGCTATTTTGCAAGCTTATGCTTTTCTAATTTGCAACGTGTTGTGTTTTATTTGATCTATGTAGCTTCAGAGATACATATGTACATACAATGTAGATAGTTTCACAGCTGAATATGATTTCCGCAGACGCTGTTCGTATGATCCGAAGCCTTTGATAGCCATTTCCCCCGTGTACGCGAGTGTAAATGAAAAGTTTGGCCCGCGGCTGTTTTCCCACCGGCATAAAGGGCGAAGCGTTAAATTCGCGTTTCCCCAAACACACACAGACACTCGAACCACAAACACATAGAAGCACGCACACGGACGATGTTGTTCTTTTTTGTTGATGGTTGGAAAATTCAACGCTAGAAAAACTTTTTCAGCATATGGAAGCAGTGGCACTGGCGACAGCGACAAGTGAAGGCGAGGCGGCCGTTCATTGCATGGTTCCTTGTGGCTGCTTTGCTTTCTCATCTGTATTTGTGTGTGTGTGTGTGTGCGCGCCTTTGTAACTGTGTGCTGGTGCCGCAACTTTTGTGCAAGCAAAGGAAATGCTTGACATATCTTGTTCCTTTCGCCGGTTTATTTTGTTTTATATTTTATTTTTCTTTTTTGGACGTTTCTTTTTGTGCTTGGCCACAGGCGCATTAACAGAGCCAAAGTACGAAAACAAAATGCTACAGCTCGTTGTGTCTGATTCGGACTGTATGATACCCTGTAAATTAGTTAAATATCTTTCAAATTCAATACAAATTTCTAAAATCAAAGTGCAACAATGTTTTGAAGATATAGGTAATTAGAAGGGATATTTTTGGGACATAGGGAAAGGATCGAAATAGTTACCTTTTGCAACAGTTTTAGCCTTTTGTATGGTTATAAAATGCTTACTTTTCTGCCTGTTACCAACAAAATCACACAACAGCCCACTCACACAATAGTACCTCGGCAATTAGCAAAATAAAATAAAACAGACGTTGTTCTGTACGTTTAACTTTTTTAACTTTTCCTTTTGCAGCATTTTAATTATGTATTTGTTGTTTGATCGTTTCTATTTATTTTTTCCGCTTGCCTTCCGTTTTGGCTTTGGCTTTTATTTGGGTGGAGGATTACCCAACACAAGAGTGGAAATGAAACCTTTTGAACCTTGAACTTGTTAAGCTCTAGGACACAGCTCTCACAACGCGCAGTACGAGTATGAGAATCTGTGCCAAGTAGAATTCCTATTTTATGCCTGAATTTCGCGGTCTCATAGTCTTCTCGAATTTTGATAAATTGCATAAATATTTGCATAGAAAGAGGGGCAAGAAAACAATAAATTGTCCGGTTTTTTTTTTAACACAATTAATGCTTATGTTGATGTTTATTTGGGTTGGCTTTTGGTCTGTGTCTGGGTCTGTGTTATCCGTACATTGAACGCAGATGCGAGCCGCAGATGACTTCTCTGACTTATTGACACTTGAAATTGCTCGTCGCTTGGTTTTAATTGCCAAAGGAGACATCCAAATATATTCATAAATTTGTACATATGTATGTACAAACACAGTATATGTATTTATTGGACAAGTAGACGGCAGACATTCTTTTCTCTTGTGAATTATATTTTCGGTTTTGCTTGAAATATTCAATTTGAAGAGATAGAAATTGTTTTGACAGTGAATTTATATTTTTTGTAATATAATAAATTAATGTAATTGCTGTGATATATGAAGTGGTCAAGAGACCGAATATAATGAATATATAGAGAACATTTTGTGTATTTCGTTATGATTCGTAGATATTTCAAGGCATTTTGCATTCTTTGATGCGTATTGTTGTGAGAATATCTTGTTGGATACATGATAAATGTAGTAAATGCACTCAATTAACATATAAAAAGTTTAGTATTTAACAAATGTTGCTGTTTCTTCACAGTTCATTCGCAAAATGTGTCCTACTGCTACAAAGACAAAGATCCGAAAGCGGGCGCTTCCCAATTTCCACCAGGAGTATGCCAACCCAAACTAAAATTCTTGGACTTTGCCAGTAATGGTATTGATATCGTGTTTGTCTTCCGAATTTATTTGTGCACTTAACTTGATTATCGTAAATGCATTTCCGAGAGTGTTGACAGTCTAATCAATGAACTGGGACTGAGACACCAATTTCTTTGGCGTTTATTAGAGCTGTTTAAGCTGAATAAGTCTTAATATAAGTGGAACCTTTCTCAATCGTATTTCCTTTCTCATTAATGTAATTGAAGAGTGTTCATTAATCATTCCAAATTCTGAGACAGTTGGGACTTCCTTTATACTTGTTGCCATTCAAATGTCATTAAATGTATTTAATTGAAGACCAAACAGAAAATATGAATTCATCAGCAGGGAAATTCGTTTAATTTCGCAAACAATCAAATTTAAATTGGATTACTCGCATTTGAATATCAATTCTGTGTGCGGTATTCCCTTTTAAATACAAATAATTTGTCATTTTCATGGGAATGCACTCGTTCTGCGCTGTCTTTTGTCATCGTCTGACCTCCCATGACTGCTCTGCTCTGCACACAACACACATACAATCCTCAGAGCCCACCCACTCCTCCTCCATCTGCTGAAGTGTGGCACGAATTCTGCACGATTCCAGCTGAAATTCAATTATGCCATTGAATTGATTTCGTTTTCGATGAACACCAGATTCATCCGTCAGTTTATGGCCATTGATTAATTCATGCCATTATTCTCGATTATATGGGACATTTCTCGCCTGGATTGATGTCTGCTCACTGGGCCATACGCCCGCCTACAGGCAAATAAAATATATACCAAAAATCACATGTGTTCGCAGCACAGAGTATTCAAAAGAACTAGAGAGAGAGAGAGAGAAGGAGAGATCTTGTCAGAAATATTCCTTGGCCAAAATGTCGCGCTCGACTTGACCCAGAAAAATATTTTCATTTGCATATTTACATTGCCTATCTGGATGGAATTTATTGTTGCTGTTCCTTATCCTATCTCAGGCGAAAGTAAAAAAACACTGAGAAAAAAAAACTTAAAGAAAAGCTGGCAAAACATTTGAATACCCTAGGGCCAAATATTCAGGTTTAAGAAATTAAAAATAATAACAAATAGTTCGTAAAGATTCGATTTTCTCTTACACAGAGAAGCTTAGTAATAAAATTAGCAACAGAGAACACAACCTCTGCCCCTTTCTATCTCCATTTTCGCATCTGCAATGCAAACCTGGATTCAAATTGATGATACCCTCTGTCCTGTAGGGTATAAATAAGAAAATATTTTCCCTTTACGTAAACGACAACGATGCAAGAAATTCCAAACTGACGGAAAAGCAAGCGCAGATATTTCAACAACTTTTACTCGGCAGGAAGGATGATGGGCAGGGGGCAGCTGCTGCTTCTGGTGTTTATCTCTGGTGCTGCCGTGCCGTGCCGGGTGCCTCATCTCGCAGCCCCTTGCCTCATGCCACATCCACATAGTTAGTTGTTTCCCTAGCTGCTCAATGACATGTGCTGTCTGAGTGCCAAAAAAAAAACGGAGAAGAGAAGAACTGGGGGAAAAGCCTCGTCTAAATAGAAGGAAAGCGAGCCAGAGGCCGCCGAGACTGGACGCCGCACAATGTTATTGTATCTTGCAGATGCGAATTGGATTGGCGAGCAGCGAAATTGAACGGCGGCATCGGCATCGGCACAGTGCCGGTCGGGTTCAGCGCACTTTAAAGACTGTTCGTTGCCCTGATTTGATTTTGGACGTGGATTTGGCGCTCTGGCTCTAGATCTTTTTTTCTTCCCCCCCCCAGTCCTCCCAGATATACGGGGCTATCTATATATCAAGCAGAGAGGGAGATACATATATGTATGTATAATTGCGTGTAAAGATTCATTTATTTATGTGTGTGACAGCGCTGAAAGAGAAGTGGAGGAGCAGCAGTAGCAGCACGCGTGCTGCGCTCGTTTGTGTAATCGTATCTTAAAGATACAATTGCAGCCCCACCATTGTTATTGTTGTGGTGGCGGCGACAGCAGCGGCGGCGGCGGCGGCTCGTGCCAAGCACTGCACATGGCTCTTGCCAGGTTCCTCTTCGTGTGGCGGCACACACTCGAGCAGAGCAGAGCAGAGCAGAGAATCTCCCCTTGAGTTTGCTTCGGTTCGGTTCTGTTGTGGTTACACTTTAATTTACTATCCATCAAGTGCACATTTATAATTGGAACGGTGCCAGTGCCACTGGCCGAGGCAGTGGCAGAGCTAGTGAGACTCTGACTCTCTCGCCTCGAGTGGCTTTCAACTATCTCTCGTTGTCTGTATCATCATCATCTCTCCCCCACGGTCTGCATCTGTATATGTAATTGCTGGGTCTTTATTCTTTTTTTGAGTCCTTCCTTTGTTCCCTATTCCTATTCCTATTCCTATTCCTATTCCTGGCTTGTAGGTCATAACTGTCAGAGACAAAACGCGCTAAACCTCTGGCTCTAGGGAGTCCTAGAGAGGATAGATGCGGATGCGGAATCCTCTCGTGATAGTTGCACTGCTCATCCACAATGCTGATAGATTAGTTCCCTAACAGTGTCGCATTCTGGGCTCAGACAATGCACTGGGAAGTGGGGGAGTAGGTGGAGTGCACCCAGCAGCGGAAGGAACGAGAGGAGAGCTCTGCACAAGTGACCACTTTAAGCCCAGACACTTGGGGGACCCTCCAACCAGAGGAGCCAAAGAGCTGGCCGTGACGTTCAAAATTGCATAAATGTCCCCAGCTACCACGCCCCCACACACAGACACATTCTATATGTGTATGCATGTGTAAGTGAAAGCCCTGGTTCGGGGCAAACCAGCGAAAAGTGTTCGCTCACAGCAAACTGTCAAAAATCGTTGATAAATATCACCAAAGCATCTTTCAAATAGCTTCCTGTCCGCGAAGGGGAACATTTCTGTCGCTGTTGACAACTTTTGGCAGCTCATCAAGTGCAAAACCCATGAAATATTTGTACAAGTATATTCGGAATATAATATTTGCATAACTCAAACCTTTCTAATGAGCTGTAAGCAAACATCGCAATTACTGCAACATTTTAGGATATTATCTATGAGTTCTTTAAACCTTCACACAGTCGAAAGATCTTTTCAGAGTGCGCACGGGTATGCCATAAGGTGTAGGCAAGACGACAGTTCCAAAGTTTTCCCTGCAACTCCATTCTATAGGTTTTACTCTATGAGACAGTGGAAAATTAATTTCTTGTAAATGTACAATCATAAATAGGTACTTTGGGTGCAATCGGATGATTTTTAAAGCCACAAAGAAGAAAATAATAATGAGACTCGTTCTGCAACTGCTAAGTTACTGTGTAAGAGAGTCTACTCTGTAAGAGTGTGTGTAAATGAGTAATGTTTCTTTATGGCTTCTGTAGACTTGACTTGATTCCACAATAACACCTTAATGTTTCGGCTACTCGTATTAGTTAAAATATAAAATTATTTACTAGCAAGCCAGCCGCCCGTACTCATGTATCCTTACAACATTCACATAAACCACCCAAATATAACGGGAATTAAACTCTTGTTGGTGCTGGCCCTGGATACGGATCGCCTTGCCTGGGCATAATTAAAATCTAGGTCGAGTGCAGATTTTTCGGCTGCTCCTCCTTTTTGTGCGGCCCGCACCGGGCAAAAGCGCAACCACACAGCCAAAGAGAGAGAGAGTGACAGCAACAGCAGCAGAAAAAGCATTTCCCCAGCCATCCCACGTCGTGTGTGCGTCGCGCTTCGTGGATAATTAATTGATTGCCCATTTGATTGAACGTTTGATGGATGAGTGCGGAGCTGCGCTGGGTTGTGCCGTGCTTCTCTGTAGACTGTAGAGTCCCCTGAGTTGACATTTGTGCTAACGGGATTCCGTTTTCTCTTCTCTTTTTTAGTAATTTGCATCGGCTCTTAGTGGTGCAGCCTCGACAGAAGACCCAGCCCCAGTCCTAGCCCCCAGTTGCAGTTCCTGCCACAGACGCAGACACACCCAACCACACGCACACCTACATACAGAGCCCACAGTCATGGTGATAAGCAAACCCGAAACGGTGGCAGCCCCACCCAATGGAGCGGCAACTGGAACTTCTGCGGCTGCCGCTGACCTGGATGCAGGCAGCAACAGTCTGGCACATCCCTCGGGAATACCACAGGATCAAATAGACAATATAATGAGCGGCATTTCCAACACGGGCGATGTCCGGATGAACAATCACCGCAAGAAGCTGCGACAAAGGTGAGTTAGTTAGTGTTTAAATCAAATGATTCGAATGGAGTGTAACTGAAGATTTGTGCATCCCTTAACAGATTTGATATTATTAAGAAACTAGGCCAGGGCACATACGGCAAGGTGCAGTTAGGTATTAATAAGGAAACCGGCCAGGAGGTGGCCATCAAAACCATTAAAAAATGCAAAATCGAGGCAGAGGCCGATCTGGTACGCATCAGGCGTGAAGTGCAGATCATGAGTTCGGTGCAGCATCCCAACATTATACACATCTATGAAGGTAATAGCCCTACAACAACGGAACCCCAGCTGTACATCTAACCATTATCTGATTTTCCCTTTTAGTATTTGAGAATCGAGAGAAAATGGTGCTGGTCATGGAGTTTGCCGCTGGCGGCGAGCTCTACGACTATCTGTCCGAGAGAAAGGTCCTGAACGAGGAGGAGGCGCGACGTATCTTCCGGCAGGTGGCCACCGCCGTCTACTACTGTCACAAGCACAAGATCTGCCATCGGGATCTGAAGCTGGAGAACATATTGCTGGACGAGAAGGGAAATGCAAAGGTGAGAGAGTCAACTAATGCTTGAATGTTGCAACATAATCCAAAATGCTCTTCCTTTCCAGATTGCTGACTTTGGTCTGTCGAATGTGTTCGATGCTGGACGTTTGCTGGGCACCTTTTGCGGCTCCCCGTTGTATGCATCACCCGAAATTGTCGAGGGCACACCCTATCAGGGACCGGAGGTGGACTGCTGGTCACTGGGAGTGCTGCTCTACACTCTAGTCTACGGCTCCATGCCCTTCGATGGCTCCAACTTCAAAAGACTCGTCAAACAGATCAGCCAGGGTGACTACTATGAGCCGCGGAAGCCGTCGCGTGCCTCCACCCTCATCCGGGACATGCTGACGGTGTGTCCAAGGAAGCGGGCCACCATCGAGCAGATCTGTTCGCATTGGTGGGTCAACGAGAACGACAATGTGTCGTGCCTGGACCTGGCCGAGGATCTGGCCAACCAAACGCCCGTGCGTCTGGATGTGCTCCTCTCCCTTACCCCGGCGACAATTACGGCGGACCAGATGGTGGTGCCATCCGCTGAGGGGGCGGCCGCTGCAGCTAAGGCGGCGGCCAACGAGCGTGTGCCCCGCTCACATTCGGTGGGATCCATACGCGACATGGGACCACCCAACACGGAGGCAGAGCGCCGTATCCTGGACATGGTTGCTGGTAAGTTGACGTCATCAATCGCCTGTCAGTCGCAGATGCTTGTTCGTTCGAATGCGCTTGAATGCCCCCACGTCAGAGAACCCCCCGAGGAGAAAACCCACGCTGAGATTCTTCTTCTTGTGTATATATAAATGGAGACTAACTTGCCACACACACAACCACCACACACAACAACCACCCACCCGACCACACACTAACTGGTGCCCCACCTGCCACGTCTCCAATCCCAAACCTCAAACCCCACACCTCAAACCATAAACATCCACATACAAAACCAATCACTCTCGACTTTCGAGTATACTAAACACCACTTGAAACTAAAGTCATTTAACCACAAAACTCATTAAACCACACCACCCTTTCTCTCTCTCTCTCTCTCTCTCTCTCTCTCTCTGTCTGTCTTTGTTTTCCCAGCCGGAGGAGAGGCCGCCCTAATGCCATCGCCCACACGCACCATCACGCCCGCCCAGAGTCCCGTGCAAACCAAACGGAAGCTGCAGCCCACCGTCTCCACCGAGAATGCAGCAGGAACTACGGCTAAGAAGAAGGAGAAGCCGGCCAATAGTTCGTTTGTGATCAGCGGAGCAGCAGCAGCAGCAGCACCACCACCACCACCACCGACTGAGCCGATGCGTCCCGCACCTGCACCACCGACCCTCATGGAAGCGGAGACTATTGGCCATATACCCGAGGAGAAGCCGAGAATGGAGCCAAGCTTCTCGCAGAAGGAAATGCAAATGGTGGGCGACCTGTGCGAGCAGCTGATGGAGGGAGAAGCCTCTGGCACGCCCACACCCACACCCACACCGACACCCATCCCAACGCCAGCACCGGTCACCGCTGCACCACCAGTGGCTGTATCCCGGCAGCCAACGCGCGGCAAACTGGATGCCGTGGCCGAGACGCCGGAGGAGAAGGATGCCACCAAGGTGATCAAAAAGTTTGTGAACAAGCACAAAACCGCCGACCTGGTCAATGCCATCAACGAGAGTGCCACGGCAAGTGGCAAAGTTGTACCCGCAGCAGCAGCAGGAGCGGTGGGAGCGGTGGGACCAGCGGGAGCTGCCACTTCTGTGCCCCCATTCGTGCGCAAATGCAGCCTGCAGGATGAGTCTACGCTGAACAAGTTCAATGCCGAGCGTCGCAAGTCGCGCATCCTGGAGACAGCGGAGAAGTTCCAGCCACCGCCACCGGTGACGACGGGACCAGGAAGTCAGGCTGCGCCCGAGAAGCCCAAGAAGCTCAGCATACCCGGCGTGAGTGTGGGCAGCTTCAAGAAGGAGTTCGAGCGGAAGGCTACCAATCCGCCAGCCACCGCAGGACCCACGCCTGGGGAGCTTCGTGCCCAAGAGCAGGTGGCCGCTGCGGCAGCTGCTGCCCAGGAGGCCGAGTCCCAGTCCCTGGCCACACCGCCAGCATCGCCAGTGGTGGCCCAGTCCCTGGAGGCCAGTGACTCGAAGAACTCGGTGACCTCGATCTCTCTGGACGAGGCGCGACGTTCGATGGAGAACTCCATAGCCCTGTTACTGCAGGCCCAGAACGAGTCCAACAAGGAGGTCGACCAGCTGTGCGCCCAGACGGAGACAATCGGCGTCAGCGAGCACACGCCCACCAGGGAGGAGCGCGAGCGTAAGTTAAAGAACGCGCGCGCCATCATCGGAAACGCCATTCAGCCGGGTGAGTGGCCAAGGCTTCGCATGTACCTCCTGCCAGAGATTGTGATCATAATTATGATAGCCGTACTTTAGTTAAGCTAAACCCTGCAGCGCTTTAAAGTTGACTACTAGCACCTTAGCATTACTACATAAAACATTATCTAGCATTAAGTGAATCCTGAATCTGGTGTTGGGTTTGAAGCACAAGTCGCAGCGGCCAGTCCATGGGTGGAGAGATATGTCTGAAATCGAAGCAGCAGGTGAAGCCAGAAGCCGCCATTGTTATAGCCTTCATTCTTAGTTAAACAGTTTCATAATTTGTGATTTTCACTCTGTGCAATTCGTAATTAAATTCAATTAATGCTTCAATTGGTAATTAGTCTTTAATGCAAGGATTTTCCTTTGCTAGCCAGTTGCACAAGCGAAAAGTGCAAAAGAGAATGCCCAAGAAGCAATGTTATTTAAGCATTTCAATCTGCCACGACTTGTGCGCTCGACTCCAACTCCAGTCCATCGTCTTGTTTTCTACACTTTTTATTACTTTTTACTTTGACATCTATTTAATTTCTTTCGATTTTCAATGTGTATGTAAACGTTTTGCAAGCGGAGTACTGCATGGATTATATCTGGCTTTTGGGAATATAATCTTCTGCTCACACTCACTCACCGAACTCTCTCTCTCTCTCTCTCTCTATATATCTCTATCTGTCTCTGTCTCTGTCTGTCTCTCCATCAAAGCGAATCCAAAGCAAATTTCCCTCCTACCTACGTTAAATATAATTTTTGCTTGGCCATTATCCAAAATGGGTTTAAATCCTAAAGCAAATAAATGCTCCGCTCATTATCATGCTCATGGAATCTGTCATCTGTCTGTTGTCCAGCTATCCATTCACCCTCCACATACATGCATCATCATATTCATTGACTCATCATCTTAATTTTAGTGATACGCAGGCCGGCACCCTTTTGTGGCATCGGCAATGGCAATGGCAATGGCTTCGGCGGTGGCAGTGGCATTCGCGGTCCCAACAGTGCCCCGATTCGTGCGGAAAGTGGCAACAACTTTACGGGCTATATGACGACCTCGCCACCCATATGTGGCCCGCAGACAGCGCCGCCAGTGCTGATCTCACCCAATGCTTTGGCGGCGGCCAAGCAGACCATACAGCAGCGCCTCTTTGGAAGTGGCCTGCCCAGCAAAGCAACCCAGCAGACATCAAAGCGACCAGCCACGTGGCAGCCCCAGGCGGCCTACAGCTCGGCGAGCATCTTTCAGCCTGCATCCAGCAGTAGTCCGTTCAAGGTGCTCCAGCAGAAGTACCAGCAGGAGCAGCATCGAGGTGCGGCTGGGGCCAGCAGTGCCATGTTTACGCCGCCGCCATCGCCGCAATATGCCCCGCCAGCAAACAGCAGCAGCAGCAACGTCAACAGAAGCGGCCACAACAGTAACAGCAGCAACAGTAACAGCAGCAACAACAACTGCAGCACGATGCCTAATGTCAATTACAATGTCAATTCGCGCACGAGACCATTTCATAATCAAGCTCAAGACACACTCAATACCAATGCCATGCCAGCGGCCATGTGGCTGAAATGTAAGTCTTGGCGGCGGCACCACCACCACCCCGAAACCGATGGAGAAAAAACCCCTCCCCCCACCAAACCCCCCAGAAACATGTGCTACGTGTGTGTGTGTGTGTGTGCCTGCCCAGCAATCCACTCAATCCGTTTCCGTTTCCTGTTCCCGTTCCCGTTCCTGTTGCGTTCCTCAAATATAATTTTGTTTTCCCTTTTTCGCTGTATGGACACTGGTTAGGCTGATGGATTTCCCACGAACTCCCACATTTGTGGCATGGAAATCTCTGTCTAATCAGTGCGATAACATCCTGGCTTGGTAGTCCTCTTCTCTTCACACCGCTCTTTGTAGTTCTGGCGCTGCTTTCCTCTACCTTTCTTATTTGTTCTGCTCCAATCGTGAATCCTTTGGGCTCTTTTTTTGTTAGACGTTGTTTGTTCTGATTGTCGTTCTCGTTGTTCTGGTGGCTGTCGTTGTTGTTGTTGTTGCTGCTGCTGTTGTTGTTGTTGTTGTTGTTGTTCGTGCTCGTTGTGTTCTTTCTATCTTTCAATTTCCATCCAATGATTGTAGAACTCTATCTGTATCTGTATCTGTATATCTGTTGCCGCTGTGCCTCTCTGCCTTTGCCTCTGACAATACCTCTGCCTCTGCTGCTGTTAATTAACCCACAACAATGTAGTACATGAACCCACTTTAACCCACTGATTGTTTGTTTCTTCTACAAAGAGAAAGTTTCTATTTCTGTTACTGTTAACTTATGCTTCATTGCTTACTCGTTCCTGTTGCACCACACCCCACCACAACTCACTCCCACCAAGAGATCAATAACTAATTTGAGAATCTCTCTAATCTCTGCAGCTTCCCCCGGTGCCGAGGGACAGCCGGGCACACCCGGAGCCGTCAAGACTTCTACAGCCTCAATTACCCTCAAGTCGGCCACACTGCCGCGTCGCAAAATCAATGCCAAGTCGGAGGTGCAGCTGGAGATCAAGCCACGCATCCCAGAGCAAGCACCCCAGCCGGCAATGCGTTTCAGCACCGAGATGCAGCATCCGGTGGCCGATCTGCGCAGTGCCCCGCCTCGCGAAGGCCCCATACCGTACAGTCCCATCAAGACGACGCTGCCGGGTCGTGCGACCAGCCTGGAGCCCAAGGAGCATGTCATCACCATCCAGCGACCACCCACACAGCATGCGTACGGACGCACCAGCTCCAACACAACCACGCGGTAAGAGGGGAGGAAGCAGTAATCGAAGATATATCCAAGATGCTATAAAAGTATTTTCTTGTTTTACAAACCTCCTCCGCAGTTCCGGCTCACTGTCACGTCAGTCTACGGTTGAATCCGAATCGGATGCGACCACCACCACGGCCACAAATATGTCCCAGGCAACCGTTACCGGACAGGGCACCTCCCAGCCCATCAAGAAGAGTCCACGTGAATTTATCATACCGATTGCCGTCGAGGGCGGTGGCTTCATCACACCCAGGGAGCGCAGCATCGAGCCATCCGAATCGAGTCACACAACCGCCTCTAGTCGGTCCACGTTTAGCCGACTGCGTCCGTCGCGTCACATTGGGTAAAAGTTTTTGCCATCGAAAGTTGTGTGCAACTTGCGCTTGAATGAATTCAATTTTGCATACAGCTCCCTGCTCAGCGAGGCCGTTTTCGATGAGGGTTCGCCATTCCAGAAGATGCGCACCACCTCGATAACACGTGACGGAGGCACTGGAGCCGGAGCCGGAGCCGATGAGGAGGCACGCTTCACCCCACACCGACTCAGGTTCGCCAGCATCCTTTTCGCTTAGTCTAAACCAAAGGTTGTGCCCCAAAGACCCCACCCACGGCATGAATACGTAACTGGATTGCCGGATTGAATCAGTCTCCTCTTCTCACTGCTCACTGCCCCTGCTCCTTGGCTGCTTTTTGATTCAGTTATTTTCATCATCTTACCATCGCTCTTTACTTTTTTTGACACACCCGCAGAAGCTCAAGACCTGTCAAGAAAATTAGTCAGGACAACGACTCGCAAAGCTCTAACGAAGAGGATGATGACGACGATGATGGCTTTGAGATACTCACGGCGGAGAATCTGTTCTCTACACTGCTGCAGCGGGTAAGACTCTCTGCTTTAATATATACTTCCTGCCCTGGCCTCTGGTCTGTGGATTCCTGGAAAACTATTATAATTCTCGGAAAATTGCAGGTGCGAAACTTAACGAATCGCCTCAACGTCAACAGCGACCTGACAGTCGGTTTCCCCAGCCATTCGAGTCGGCTGCTCACGGACATCTCGCGGCAGGCACAGAGCCACAGTCCATTCTGGAGCCAGGGAGTCTCACCCTTTGCCAGGTGAGTGCTGTCCGAGCGAGTGGAGTGGGTGGAGTGCTGTACAAGTGGAGTGGCAGCCAAAGTTGATTGCCACCCATCCAGCCGCACAGATAGACAGACAGTCCGTTAGTCAGTCAGAGAGCTTATGCAAACGTGTCCCAGCGTGACTGCAGTTAATAATTTCATTACCTTCTGTTGGAGTAGTCACAGTCGAAACTGATTTGATTAAGAGTCCACTCCTGTGGCAGTTCTGCACCAGACTCCATGACCCATCCAATGGAAAGGACGTGTTTAGAGTGTCGCATCCTCTTCAGCTTCTGTATCCAATTTGGATTTCTGCTTTTACACCACTCAAAACATTGTTAATTTTGTTATCCATTTCTTACATGCTGCCTTGCCACTTGCCTCCCTCATCAAACAATAACAAATTCAAAATCCACCAATGCTTAAACTAATCATTCACGAAGCGTGCATAGATCTCAAGTTAGTTATACGAGTAGCTATAGCGAAACGGTCGAGAAGAAGCAAGTGTAAGTACCACCAGAACACGAACTCCACCACAAACTCGTATGTTTTGGCCACTACAGTGTGTGGAAGCAATAAAGTTTATGAAATGATTTCGCTACAAGTAAATAAACATAAAGTAAAACCATACTTTGCAATTAAATAATCTTTTATTTTATTTATATTTCAATAATGAAATCGATGTTTTGTAATTTATGTACTATTCCACTCCTGTGGCAAATCTATTGGCAACTAACAATATTTGAATCTGAATGCAAATATTACAGTAAAATATTTAAGCTTTTAACATAAACTCCATTATCCATGGATCATATTACTATTAATAATACGTATCGATTGTAAAACGCACTGTAGGCTGCCAAATCCCCCGCTGTACACCATTAATCCGCAACCCATACACAATAATATTTGGCTGTTGTCACACCGGCTCCTGCTTTCAGGTGCGGGGAGCGCTGGCTGGGGGCCTTGAACATTACGGTGGAACGGCTACGCCGGTGGCTGGGCTCGTGGCCGTGCGGCCACAAATGCTGCCTGTAAGTTGGCCCATGTAATGTGCAAGTCCCTCGGCTATACGTTCGTCTCGACTGTGTCGTCCTCTAGGTGGGAAAAAGGCGTTGTTAGTACACTTGTTTGACGTTTTTCCCCCCTCCTCTCTTCCCGACAGCCGCCTGAACAGTGGCAGCAACAGCGGAGGCCTGGGCGCCCCTTGGCGCCACAGCATGTCCCGGGACCTGGGCAGCGACATGGAATCGATGTTCTCGCGCACCGGCGCCACGTTGCCAAGAGGTGAATATCACAGATTAAAGAGTAAATACCTAGATCAGTAGTGGAGACAGTCGAAACAGGAAAAGTAAACCGAAAACAGAAAACAAACAAAAGCGAAAGCGAAAGCTGAATCTGAATTTTGAATTCTGATTCAGAAGCTGGCTGTCCAGACATCAGACAAATCTATAGAAATTTTCTGCAGATTATGCTACGTAAATAAGAGTTTATTTCAATTTCAATCTACCTATGCCTACATCTATATCTATATCTACATTTACATATTCGTATGCCTACATATTACATATTTCTAGTAGTTTTTTGATGTTTGCTAAACGAAAAAAAAACCCAAACAAAAAAAACCAAAACAAATTGAATACAGATCAAGTGGACAATTACCTTATCTCTAAATAGTCTAAACCGTAAATCGTAAATCGTAAAACCGTATAGTAAAATCATATAATGTGCAGCCTGAAACCCCCTCAGAACCAAACCAGAAAACAAAAACCAACAGCAACAGCAACAGCAATGAAACACACAAAACCAACAAACAACACAATAATTATTAATTAAGTGTCTACTGTAATTATCAAGTGAAAATGCCAATTAATACTTAAACAATGACAAAACTTTAATTCTGTTGAAAATGATATGATTATATATTACACATACATTAAATATATATTTTTTTTAGTTTCTGTTTTGTGTGCGCGCACAGTTCTTAATAGCATAATTCTACCATCTCTATATTCTACTATATTCACTCTATATCTATATATCTATCTATCGCTCTATCTATCAAGTGAATTCTATATCAATCTGCTGTCTGTCCTAGAGCACAAGTCTTTTGTTATTAACCCTTAATGCCGCTGATGCTTTTCGAACGATTGGTTTCTGTGTAGCCCACAATTACATACTCGTACTCGTATTTATTGCTCAACATGAACCAACTGCCCCCCAAGACGTGCCCCTAATCGTTCTCTTCTCCTAACTTATGCACCACTTATTATTTGCTCCCTCTTCCCATCTTTTATGATTTTCCTTTCAATGATTATTATGATTATGTACCGCTCTCTCATGCAATGATGATGAAAATGAAGCTACAAACAAAACAACTCAAAGAAAAAGAAAGCAAAAGAAACAATTTTGTTAAGTCAATAATGTGAAATGAAATCGTATTCAAAGTTCTGTATACCTGTTAGCTACATACATACATAGAATATATTATTGATATGCTCAAGGATATAAACTCGTTATCCTCTGTAGAGAAATGTACGACGACGCCCCCCCCAAACGCCATCAGACCCAAATGTTATTCGAAAGAAAAAAAGGAAATTGTAAATGAATGATGATGATGACTCGAGGAAATTGTACTTAATCTTAACGACCATCAAATAAACTAAAGCAAATGAAACAAAACACCTAATAAATTTACTACATTTTGCAGTGAGAACCATCTAGATGACAATAAAGATTGCAACTTGCTTGCAACCGACAAAACAAAAACAAAAAACAAAAACCAATAACAAAGTCTTATGATATAATGCAAAAAAAAATATATATATTGTTGTTCTTTTTCGTTGTTATTTGATTTGTGGGGTTGTGGACCACAGAGATTTTGTTTTCGCAACCAAAAGAATTTTCTTTAAAAATAAATACACTCTCGCATATTTCCTTTGGTAAATTGATTGTTGTACAGTTTTTTTTTCTTATGCAAATGGCCCCGCTACCTTAAATTTGTTTTAGTTTTTACCAGTTATATATACTCGTATACTCGTACTCCAATTCCTATCATACACCCACTCCAAACAAAAACAACAAGCAAAATAGAAACAATAAACTTTTCTAATGCGCTAACAACCAAAAAAAAACACACACACACAACAACAACAAAATAATAATAATAGTAATCAAAACGAATATCCAAGTTTCAAGTTGAGTTTCCCAGTTCTCATCTTTTTAATGTGTTTTTTATTACCGAAATAAAACCAAACCAAATCTGTGTTGTACAAGAAATTAATTTGTTTAATACCACTAAGCTCACACGCACACACACACACACCCATACGCATATGCCAAACAACAACAACTACAACTACATGCGCACCAAAAAGCCAACCACCAAAAGCCACCAAACCACTCAAAAAGCTTCTCAATGTAGTCTACTATGTCCACCGCTGTTAAAAACCGCCAACAAGCCAAAGCTACTAGACAAAAAATAAATAAGAAAACACAAAACAAACAAAAAACCAACCAACCAAACACTAACTTGGCTCTAAAAACAATCTGTGTTAAAACGAAAACCAAAAACAAATTTCTGAGTTCTGGGCTTTTTTTTCCAAATGTAAATAGTAATTATAATTGATGTGAAACAGAGCGCCATGAAACGATCTTTACAATACAAAAAAGTAACATTTGTTGTAATAAAATTGCCAAATGCAAATGCAAATGCAAAATGCAAATGTCGATGAAAAAATGTCCAAAACTTTGAATACGATAATACTGTACAGAAGTGAAAATGATCTCAGCTACTAATCGAACTTGTTTCGTTCATCATCATTACGTAGAACCAGCCCTAACCCATGAGACCCAAGCCACAAAACTCCCCAATCTCATGATCAATCCATCAAACCACAAGCCTTAGCCCGTAGTCGATGCAGAACGTAACCGTAGAACCGTAGTTCTGTATCTGTATTTGTATCTGCTGTATCTGTTAGTGCGCCGCATAAAACTTTCTAATGATTTTGAGTGATAATTTTATTATTGGCCGTTTTACACACACAATTTCGTACTTACTTTCGTTTGCAGTTGGTTTTACTACTTTAACTACTACCACGCCCACAAAGCATGTTATAACCATTAACCAGAGTCCGTTCAGTACCGCCACTGTCACCGCCACCGCCACAGCCACTGCCTCTGCCTCTGCCACCAAAACGCATCCCGCCATAATTGCTACGACCAAGACAGTTGCCGTTGCCTTGGCCGGTAGCGGGCCCAGCACTCCGTCGAAGCTAACCATAACCACCACCACCTCCAGCAACAAACTGCGGCAGCAGCCGGCAGCAGCAAATCAGAAAAGCAGCCACTACCATCCAGGCCACCATCCAAGCAACACCAAAAACCCAGCGGGCAAAAGCCATCAGTAGCAGCAGAACAGCAGAACAGCAGCAGCACCACCACGCCACTGGCAACAGTGCCAGGCACCATCAACAGCAGTCCCATCAGCACGAACAACACCACCACCACCACAGCAGCCACAAGAAGCCCCATGAAGCCATAAAGCAATGGCAGCTCTGCTCTGCCAATTGTCGGCTCTTAATGTGGGGTTGGACGCAGTGGATGCGAGTGTTGGTGTTGTTGCTAGCTGTTGGTGCAGTGCTGCGTGGGTGCAGCTGTAAAGTGGGTGTGTTCTGGTGGCAAAAATGTAAATGCAATGCTCTTTTATGTTTCCCAATTCGATTTACACATTTGTTTATTGTTTAACAAAATTGTTTGTATTTCATTTTGGAGCCTACGGCAATGGAAACAACATGCAGTTGGGGAACAACTTTTAATTAAAACCGAAAGCAGACAATTGTATATTTTCTGGAATCAATTGGAATAATCTGCTTTTATCACCTTTCACCTAATATGGAAAGCGAAACTTTGTGATTTTTTGTTTCATCTTTAACTATTGTATAATTTTAAATGTTAGAACATTATTTATGCACTGCTCGAGGGAGCAGGGACACCTGCCAGTCATTTACTCAACCCAACTGAATTCAACTCAAGAAAAGCATTCCTCTGGGGCAAGAGCTTCAAGCCTATCAATTAAGACATTAAACTAAAACAATTAAAAATTAAAAAACTTAAAAAACTAAACACTAAAACACTTACACACCCAGACAACACATGAAACTATTTTTATAGACACTGAATAAAATATGAAATTGAAATTGTTGAGCATTTGTTTATTGGCCAGCTTCTGCCCGTTTGTGTCCTGCACGTGTCCTAATCCCTGTTGTAATTCGTTGATATTCGTTAACTCTGTTGGATATGATAATCCGCCTGCCAGTTTGTTTGTTCAGTGTTACGAATCTACTCGTAGTCCGGCGAGAAGAAGTTCTTTTGGTTGCCAAAACAAGACACAAAATGTTTACAGATTACTTGGGCCCTGCAACCGCTGGAGCAGTCAGTCGATGGATGCGCTGTAAGTAGATCCCACTAACACTCGATATCCATCAGCCGTCAAGTAAGTGAGCCACTAATCGAAGCCACTAAGTCGTTCTCTCAGTCTGCCTGTACTCTCAAGTGCCCTCGATGTTCATCTGTGTCCTTTCTACTCTTTCAATCTCCCCACAGGTCACCACCAGGGCAAAGGCAGCTCCAGCAAGCCCAGCTCGACGCCGGCAAACGTGGAGAAGGTAGCACCATCATCAGCATCAGCATCAGCAGCAGCAGCAGCAGCTGGCACCTCTGCGGAACCTCTGGACCTGGCCGATCTGGATCTCTCGCGTCTGCGGCTCAGCAAGAAGGATCTCGAAACTCTGTCCAGCATTACGCCGGGTCTTCCCAAGTGCTTTCAGGAGCAGCTGCTGGCCAAGCTGCCGCCCACCCAGGCCCGCAAGCTGTCCCGCACCCTAAGCGTGCAGACGAGTGCTCCCAGCAGCGGCGTCACCCCCAAGCCCTACAAGCGCAGCCAGAGCGGTGGCCGCGGCTACTTGCCGGATCAGCCAGAGGAGGACTTCAAGGCCAAGCCCCTCACAGATGCACCCAAGACAACGGCGGCCAGTACGGCCATCTACCGACGCAGCCTCAGCAGAAGCCAGGCTCTGACACAGACTCAAACACAGTCCAATCAGGAGGGGGCACAGCCTGCGACTGTGTCGACTACGACCACCAAGAGTCGCAGCAGCAGTGTGTGTCGGGATGACTACGGCAAGTCCTCGCTCTGCAGCAGCAGCTACACCAGCGACATCAGCGACAAGTACAAGTACTACTCGCCCTACTTGAGCAAGTCCAGCAATGGAACGACAACGACAACGACGACGACGACGACGAAGGAGGTGCCGGAAAAGCGTTATAGCGCTGGCCTGGGGCGTCCGCCAAGTGGATGCATGTCGCCACCCCCGAACGGAGCATTGCCGACGAGCGTGCCAGTGGCCGAGGGCAGCAGCTCCCTGCGTGGACGCTCCTCGCAGCGCCGAATCTCACGTTTTCTGCGGCCCGACTTCTTCGACGATCCGCGCGACCGTGAGACCCAGAACGTGTTGCGGGAGATACGCGAGAAATCCAGCGACCGCATGGAGCAGGCGGATCAGCGTCGCCGCAAGCACAGTCTGCCCAATGTGGAGCAAGCCGATCAGCAGCCCACACTAGAGCCAGGGCCAGTCCGGTCATCGATGCGTCACACCCGCAACAAGAGCGTCGAACTCTTCCCAGATGGCGAGGGAGCACCGCAACAGACAGGGCAGACGCCACAGGAAGCTTCTGGCAAGCGCTCGGGACTCCGGCAACGAAGTGTGTCTCGGCCACGCGAACTGGAAACCGATCTAGACAAGCATGAGCTGGCGGACAAGATTCTGCAAGAGTTGCAGCTGCTTTCCGCTGTGCGCACCCAGCACGAGCAGGGACAGATTCCCGATGTGGAGACGGACAACGCAGAGGAGACCTCAACCATCCGTAAGGTGAAGAAGGTGAAGCCCAAGGAAGTCGCCTCAAATGAAGCGGAAGCCAGCAAACTGTCAACCACAACAACAACGACCACGACGACGCTGGTGCGCAAAGTCAAGAAGGTGTCCAGGAAGACAGATGAGCCAAAGACGCCCAGCACGGAGACAGCTGCCACAGAGATCCCTGTGCCTGCCTCCACGCCCAAGGAGACCAGGCTGAAGCGCCCCAAGTCATACCCCATGAAGGACCTAGGTCTGAGCCTCAAGTCCCCAACCGAGCTGCCCGAACCCTCCGCATCTGCCTCTGCATCTGCGATGCCCAGCAAACTGCCTAGCAAGCTGCCGTCGGCTGTGGGCAACGAGGCCCAGGCTGGAGAGAGTGCACAACGGGAGAGCCGCCTGATGCGTCCCAAGAGCTATCCGGCCACCAAGCTAGCCACGCCCAAGGAGCTGCGAAAGGTTACTCGCAGTGGCGTGGCCATTTCCACCATTTCGGAGGCGAATCCAGCTGCCACGGCAGCTCCCGCGGCCACTGGCACGCCCATCAGCTCCAAGTCCACGTCGGAAGAGAAATCACTTTCGGCCACTCCCACCGGCACCATGAGTAACGTGCCCGATACCAAGGACACGGCCTCCTCCTCAAGCGACTCGCGACCCACGACCATCAAGAAGATCATCAAGGTGTCGAAGAAATCCAAGCTGGTGCCACCAACGCCAGTGACGCCAACCACAACGCCCTCAGCCACAACAACCACAAATACGACGGCAACAACCACACCTGCAGACAGCTCCAAGGAGTCGAGTCCAGTGATTAAAACGAAGGAGAAGTCGCCAGAGAAGAAGTCCAGCAAGGGACTGCTCTACGCTCTGGGACAGAAGTTCGAAAAGCTCCGAGACTCGGCGATGAGCAAGGACAGAAAGACGGCCACATCCGGAGGGGCCACAACCTTGGCCTGCACCCAGAAGCAGGGATCGCCCGAGGAGCGCAGCTCGCCCGAGAAGGCCACGGTGCTGCGCAAGAAGAAATCCCTGGAGCCAGAGAAATCCATCGAGCTGCCAGCGGAGGACAAGCGAGTGGACAAACGGTCCCGCTTTGACAGCATGCTACGCTCGCTGCGGGAACGTTCTGTGCCCCGCTCCCAGTCCAGCTCCAGGGCGAGTCCCAAGCGAGCGGCCAGCGTGGAAGAGCTGCATGCAGGAGACACGGATGCAGGCACCGGTAAGCAGAGTGGAGCTGTCAATAAGATGTTTGGGGGACTGCTGCGTCGCTTCGATCGGGAGAGCAGCGAACAGCGGCGTGTGCGGAGCACTCGATCCACCAGCAACATTGAGCGACAGGTGCGCGAGGAGCAGGATGCCCTGTTGCCGACATCGCCCATCTACCAGAATGTGGTGAAGGCCAAGCCAACCGCTCTACCGACGGGCGCCAGCGAGGAGAACTGCAACTGCGAGACGGCATGTCCGGACTGCAGACAGAACCAGGGACAGGCCAACAGCCTGAAGCCCAACACCACGAGTAGCAGCAGCGGAGCCACGCCGAGCATCAAGGAGAAGCGTAAAGGACTGATGTTAGATCTGGCCAGTACGCAGGGAGCCAGTGGGGGGGCGGCGAGTGCCGCGACTACAGCCACAACCACCACAAGTGGCAGCAGCTATCGCGGATCCAAGACCAATCCGGCGCTGATCAATGGCAACGGGGGAATGGGACTGTACTCGAATCTGCCACCGTATCCGGGTGCCGTGAAGAGCGCCTCCTCGAACAACAGCTCCAGCCAGCAGTCCGTGGAGAATGCCACCAACAACAACTCCACGAACACCAACAACAACTGCAGCTCCCAGACGTCGGGCTATCGCACATCGTCGGCGCATGAGATCAATCGGAACAATCCCCTGCTGACGCCCTCCTTCGAGAACATTGCCAACTACTCATCGGACTCGCGCAGCTACCAGGATGACTGCGCCTCCACCTCCACGTTCCTGTCGCCCACAGAGGAGCCGGAGCTGTACTTTGACAACTGGTCGATATGCTCCGAGGACAACTACATGCTGCACGCGACGCCCTCGCCCACAGTCTCCCGCCTGTCGCGAGCCTCGCTCTCCTCCCCCACGCGCTGCTCGGAGAGCTCCGATCCCAACGAGAGCGTCATCGATCGCATCAAGCGACGGAGCTTCTACAGCCGCTTCAACGAGCAGAAGAAGCCGCGTCGCACCAGCAGCATCGTGGGTCCCTCGGCGGTGCGGGACTACTACAGGGAACAGCAGGCGGCGGTGAAGGCTCGCTCCAGCCACAAGTTGCATGTGGCAGAGGTGGAGCCGCGTGCCCACTCCCCTGACATTGCCCAGCAGTTCTTCAGGCCGCTGAAGCTGAGCCCCGTGGGCACGGAGCTAAAGCCACCGATGTACCGCTCGCCCCTGGACTACTCCACCTCCTCGTCGGGTGGGGCTACGAGCAAGCCCCGCAAGAGCCTCAACGACATACGCAACACCTCGCCCTCGTTCCTCAGCAAGCGGTACGAGGTGCACGACTACAGCTCGGTGCCCATGCGATACAAGAGCTCCTCCAGTTCGAGTCCCAGCAACGGAGCCATCGCCAGTGGCTACTACAACACCTACAATCCCAAGCGGCGCTCCTCCTACACCCTGAACGGCAGCCTGCCCACGGCCAGCAGCAGCAGTGCCGCCGGCAGCAGCCACCTGGATGGGTATGCCACGCTGGGGCGACGCTCCATCCGGCCCTACGATCATCGAACGATGTCGCTGCTCGAGCCACCAACAACCAGCAGCAGCAGTGCAGCTGGCAGCAGCGCCTATCAGCGCAGAGAAGCACGCACTCCTGTGCGGGACTACACCTCCAGCATTTCACGGTAAGTGGAAGCCTTAACATCTTGACTGTTGTTCCTCATTGATGTACGTTGTGGGTGTTGCAGTTCGGGATCTCGTTACCGCACTTCTTCGGCGACGCGCAGTCCGACAAACATTTGATGTTCCACACCGCAGAATGGCTTCTGCATCTTCTGCTACTACTCCAAACGGAAAAAGGCCAGCAACGGCCAGCTGGGGAACGGGCACGGACATGGCCAGGCCATGAGCACGCCACCCAACACGACTGCCTCCTCGTCGATATCGGCCTCATCGTCGCGCGCCAGCAGTGGCGGCAACAAGAAACAACAGCTCCAGCTACAGCCTGCCCAGTGCCAGACGCAGTCTGCCCATCATCATCATCACAATACCCCACATAATGAGCACAACAAGTTCTAGACTGTAGAGGCCCTGGACCCGCATCCACCTAGATGTAGAGAATTTTTGATAATTTTTTGATATAGCCAAAGTTAAAATCTAGAGTGCAGTGCCACCTTTGGATGCTGCTATTAGTCGTAGGATTGTTGTAGTTCGGATATAGCGGAGTTTCAGAAAATAGATCGTAAACGTGTAAACGATTTTCAAATGATTGTGCCTTGGTTCCTCGACGGTTTTAGATTTAGTCATAGCCGTATGCCGTATAACACGTTGATTTTAACTATAAGTGTGAATGAATGAGAAAGAAACAGACACAGAGAAAGAGAGAGAGAGGGGATATGAAAGATGAAAGATATGGAAATGTTTAACAAATATATTGTATATGTATTTTCTATGCTATTTTTGTGGAGTAGATGAAGATGGTTAAACTCTCGCCGAAAATGCGTTAAAATTTCAACAGAATAATTATAACACAAATTTTGTTGCATTATACAGAACGAACTGATTATGAGTGGTTTTCGAGAGTTGATTAGAGTTTAATTGGGATAGGAAAGCCTTCGTTTTGCTAGGTCTATTGATGTTATTGCGAAATAATAGAAAATATGAAAACTGTGAGCGGAGAGCGGAGAGCGGAGAGCGTACAGTGAAAAGTAGTTACAAATCAAACAATAAGCGAATTTAAAAACAAAAATCTTTAGCTCGTTTTTGGGTAGACTCCGAATTGGAAGTGTTCAAATTGTAATTAGGTCGTGAGAGAACGAACAGCGTGTTCTAACAAATAAGTAATAAAACACTGAATTACAAATACTTGGAATTGCATTAAATTATTATCGGGAGTTCCCATCGGTCGATACCAGATCGTTTGGGTTATAATCAGCTCTGCTTCTGCAGCTTGTAGGTGGGCATGAAGGGTATGTAGTAGGTCCACTTCCAGCTGCGAATGGTATCCATACCGCAGGGGAAGTCATAGTCTGTGGCAGTGCCGTCGTTGATGTTGTCATCGCCCAGCGGCATCTCGTTGGCCCACTCGATGAGACCGCGCTCGGCCGGCGTGCCAGGTATTATATTGTCTAGGAAGCAGCCCAGGACACCGCCCACCAATATGGTTGTGCCCAGCAGCACGGATAGTGTCGAGTCGACTGTCTCGTTGCCCGTGTCAATGGCACCAGGATGATTCTGCATCCAGCGACACAGCACCATGGGGAAGAATATGGACAGGCCAAGGATGTAGAGGTTTCTCGACGATCGCAGATCCACATACTGCAGTGTGGACAGGCCGAAGGCAATGATCATGCCGAACATTACGCAGAATATTCCGCCCACCACAGAATCGGGAATCAGAATGAAGATGGCCCCAAACTTGCCAATCACCCCTTGGAGGACCATTATCAGAGCAGCCCACTGGATGACGCGACGCGAACCAATCTTAAAAGCAGATGAATTCATCAATAGAGAAGTCATATGTCAAGTCAATGTGCAAAATTGTACCAACCTTTGTCACTCCGATGGCCCCGACATTCTCTCCGAACGTATTCGTTCCGTTGCCAGCACCCCAGAGTCCGGCCAGGACAGTGCCTAGTCCCTCAGTGCCGATGCCTCGATTGATGGCATGAAGCGGCGGCGAGTGGGCGCCCGACATCTGTGACACCGTCGGGTAATAGCTCAACGACTCCACCGTGCAGGCCAGCACGCCGGCGAGCATGCCCAGCACACCCGACAGCGTGACCGATGGCCAGCCGAACTGGCCGGGATACGGCACGTAGAACCACTTGGCGCTGGTCAAGACATTCAGTCGGACATCTGTGCGAGAGGGATGCGACGGTGGGAAGACATCGGTGGCTGTCAGAATGCCGCACAGTCCCCACATGATCATGATTGTGAGCAGCACTGGGAACAGGCGAAACAGCTGGAACTTGCGCACCTCGAAGCCGTGACCCTTGCGGTATGCCACCACTGGCACGGGCACATTGGACATTATTTGTGAGAAGAGCGTCAGCATGGCAGTGGTGCTGCAAGGATAATGGCTAAGTAAATCGAAGAACGAGTGTCGAGTGTCACGGCTTACCCCACGGCTATGCCCCAGTGCTTGGAAGCCGTTTCGGCTGCATGCTCGAAGAGTGTCAGTCCCACCAGCGACACAGTGGGCACAATTGTCAGCGGCGTGACATACTTGAGGATCTTGCCCACGAGCCCCGTGTAGCCAAGAACGACTTGGACCATGGCGGAAACAGCAATGGCGCCGGATAACTCACGCATGCGCACTTTCCACAGCTCCTGCCGCTCGTCCTCGTCCATGGCATCCACCTCGGCCTGGGGTGGACACTTCCACTGGGGCAGAGCGAGAATGGCGAGCGTCGGCACCAGGAACGAGATGGTGCCGCCCTGAACAATAGGCAGACGCACACCCCACGTGGCCTGAACGTACGTCACAATGCCCGTGACGAAGATCATGGTGGATATGATGATGCCGCGATTGGCATCCTCGTCGGACATGCACAGCGCCGGCGTCAGTATGAACGGGATGGAGACAATGGCCCCAATCATGGTCAGATAGTGCTGGAATGCGAGGAATATGCTCAGATACCAGGGTGGATTGTCGTTGATGGCATAGAGCAGCTGAGGCTTTGATCTCTCGGCATGTGTGGGCGTGGATGTGGTTGCAGCTCCCACCGGAGGCGCACGATTGTGCGCATCCCCCTGTAAAATTGATGTAACCACATACTATAATTATATTTTATTAATGCAAATATTTATTTACTTATGCTAATTAGCCATTTGCTGCTTTGGAGTACCCACTAGTGTCTATCAGTCACTCTGCGGGTAATCTCAGAGTGTGGGGAAGTTTTACTGTTTTATTTATGAGCATCACAATTAAATTCTTGCATTCATTTACATGCATTTATGGCTCAACAGAGTCCCAAGGGGCGAGGGTTTCACTTTTCATCGTAGCCCGAGTTTGAATGACAGCATTGGTCGGCAATCGTGATTAATTGAGCGTGATTATCAGTGCACGGTCCATGGGACGGTATGCCATCTACTCAGATATTGTTTTAATCAGGCCATAAATAACTAGCTGATTAGTTAGAATAGTTGATAAATCACAGTACACTGTGAATTTCCTACATTGTCTACTGAGACATTGTCTCAAAAATGCGACAAATTGTAATTGTCAACTTTCGCCCTACAAAACGATTAGCAAATAGTTTTGAATGATCTGTGAATTGCTTGGTGTTATACATATTGTCGGGCATTGTCCCTCACATAAGATGTGCAATGCCAATGGCAAGCAGGCAACAATTGAGCACAAAACAAAAGCCGATAAATATCAGAGCAAAAGCTTTCACAATTGAGAGCAATTATGCAGCGTCCGTTGGACAGCTAATCGCATTTTCTTACATAAACCCACGCACATGTGAAATTGTTCTAGGTCCGTGCCGAAAACAAATACAAACAATTATTACTTACGGAGGCGCTATCCTCGACGGTAACATTGTTCAACTCCATGATCAGGCGATTTCACACTTTACGCCCGTCATAAACTAATCAAGAAGAACGCGAGGGTTAGATGTGGAACCTCTCCTAATTGGTTTGGTATCCCAACTCGACAATCGACAACTGCTCGCGACAAAGGCCCACGACTTAATGCCTTGGCGGACTCGCGAAGATCTATCAGCAAGCTGTCGAATTTCTCTGTCAAGTTCACAGTTGGATCGGAGACGATGGGGAGCGCAGCGCCGCCAATTGAACGGCTATAGAAAGCATCGGAGAGCAGCTGACTGCAGTGCATTCGCGTGCTCTCAACGGAACGAGCTATTAAAAACAATAAAAAGAGAATAATAATCTAGAGATTTTGTGGCCAAATTGAAACCATACATTTTTACTCTTGGAAGACTGAGATCTCAAATCCATCTATTCTACTTTCCGAAATGGAAAGATTCTTCATGGCGACTTGAAGAATGCTACGAAAAAGAGATAAGCAAAGACTATTTTATGGCAGTCAAATGCTACCCTATATAAGTGCCAAAGCGTGTCCTATAAAGATATCAGCCCAAAAATTGGAACAATGTGATAAAAATAAATTATCTGCTGTTTTCTGCTGTTTTTATTTTCAACTCTTTGGCCACTAACCACTGCTGTAGGTTACGAACAAAGTTGCAGCAATAAAGCCCCTTTTTGGTCTAAAATTTATAATTTAAAAATGTCTGTACTCTGGCATATGCAAGTAGTGATCCAATTGTGAACAAAATTTAAACAAAACAGTTGGTACGAATTGCTTTTTGACTGATCGTTCTTATGTAAATTATGTGCATATATGAAATGGTGGGCAGATCCGATGATGGTGCGATGAATGATCTGCTTACTTAGATAGCATGCATGTTTTTGTTGAGCCACGAATGGTTATAAATTTATAGACTGAACATAAGTATACATACACTATTCTTTTTCGTTTCATTACGAGCATCTTAATAATTCAATTATACCTTATTTAAGGGTAAACAGCCGTTAACATTAAAAAGGTATGCAGTTTTTCATACGATTACTCACAGCACAAGCTAGACGGGAGCTGTTGGCGATCCACTGCGTTGAATATAAATTGCAGCCTAAAAGGAATCTTCTGGAAAAGTAATCCTGCAAACAGCGATAACACACTTATGGAAAGAAATACAAGATGTATTTGTTTTATATATTTTGGGGGAAACAAAATTGATTTTTGCGTTTTATTTAAATCGGAAAAATAACGTTTACATTCTTCATCTGTAAATATTTAACTAAATCACTACGCACATACATACATACATAGTTTAATACACATTAATTTAGTTTTGGTGGTCTCTCTTGTGTGTGTGTGTGTGTGTGTGTTGTGTGCAGTGTGCTGTCGGGGTGCTGATAATTCCAATGCTAGTCGCACGCACTGTCCTTCTAAATTCTACTATAACACACCGTTGAATATTCTTCTAGAATTTGATAGAACTGTTTGTGTATTGTAGTATAAGCATTTATAAAAAGTACATTGTATGCGGTAGATACACTATTCTCCGCAGAGGGGAGTGGAGTGGATTCAAAGTATCTGGTTATGCCAGGGGAAGTGCGTATCTTCTGCATGTGTATGTGTGCACGAGTGTGTGGCGATGTGTGTGGATACAAGTTTATCTGCTTATTCTTGAAGATCATTATCATAGTATTTTTTTTTTCTTTTTTAACATTAATCATTACGGTTCCTTTAAGTAAAGCACACCAAGTTCTGTTGCAGTCTCTCTCTTACAAATAAAACAACTAATGGCGTAAAACAAAAATTATAGTGTTTAAATAAAGGTGTCGTCCAGTGTCCAGTGAGCAGTGGCAGGGCCAAAAGGTTGAGAGGTGGGAGGGACACAGCTGCAGGGGAAATGCCATAACCTAGGGCTCACTATCATTTCCATTAGGCAGCTATCAGATCTTACTCTTACTCTTGCTCTTCCTCGCCATCGTCATCGCCATCGACATCGCCGTCAGCGTCGGCATCGGCGTCGCCTTCCTCCTCTTCCTCTTCTTTTGCATGCCACACACTGCTCTCGTTCTCGGTATCACTCAAAATTTCAACCCCTTCCTCGATGCTCTTGATTTCGCCAGATACTGGATCTATTATGCAAACCTCCCCATCGGTCTTCATTACATCCAGTTCCGGAACTATAGGATCATCCGTTCCCACCTGGGCGTTTGCTGTGGCTGTGGCTGCTGGCGCCGTGGACACATCCATTGGGGGCAGCGTGGCAACAGGATTGAAAGGTGCATCCAGATCTTCCAGACCGCGTGGCGGCTTCAACTTGGCCAGCTCCTCGCGCAAATGACGATAGTGTCGACGCAGAACCATAGAGTTGAATGATATGGTGCGGCTAGCCCGCTCTGTATACTGCGGCTTACTAAGCTCCTCAATCCAACCCTCAATCTGTGTGCAGACCTCCTCGCGCTTCATCCAGAAATGTTTGTGTATGACCTGTCAAAGGTAGTTAAGTTAGACAACGATTTTTCGCATTTTGCGAAGAGAACTTACGTCTTTGAAGCAGGGACTCGGATTGCGTATCTGTTCGAGCATCGCCCAGCGTACGCAGGCCTGATATATGTTGCTATTGTACTCCCGCGACGAGTTGGTGCCACTAGGCGTGCCACGACTACGCTCGAAGCCGGGCTCATTGAAGTACGGCTCTGGGACTAGGATCAGCGACTGGATGGAGACGAGCACCTGCAGGAAACTGGAGGTCTGCGCATTCCACTTCTCCTCAGGACGGCCATGCCAGGTGTTCAGCACAGACAGACACACTTTGCCATCGTTGTAGAGATTGGGATTGAAGCGCACCGAATGTCGCCCGGTGGTCTCCAAATTGATGAGCATGGGCAGATTGGGATAGTCTGGCGGAAAGAATACATCGAACTCGAAGCATCCATTGGCGTACGGTGTGTCCGATGGCCCAGTAATGAGCACCTACGATGATACATCATAATGAGTATTTTCTGGTTGATTTTTGAAAGGGACTACTCTTACCTTCATGACATCCAATCTGTCCGTATCACAGCGCACAAATACAGAGCTACTATAGCTCAGAGGCAGGCTGGTGGACAGTGTGACCGCTTCCTGGGCCAGCCGCTTCACACGCGACGGATGATAGCGATCGCCTGCCAGTCGCACCATTTTCTCAAAATGATGCGACACCACAAATCGAAAGCTATTATTCTCCGACTCCACAATCATGTCAAACGTGTCGAACTGCCGCTTCTTCATAAGCTCCAGATAACGCTGCTCGATCGACTTGCTTAGGGGACGTTCCAGCTGGCCGCTGCCATCCACGTTGGTGCTCTGCATGTTGATGAGAGCATCGGCATCGGTGGTCTTCTGCACCAGAACACTCGTCTCCTGTATGTCCGGTATAAGCAGCGCCAGTCCCTCGTCATCGCCATCGTCAATGTTGAATGTCAATGGCTGGGTCTGGCCCTTGATGTTCGACTTCTTGTTGACTCTGCAAAGGCGATAGAGTAAGGAAATCAATTGTCGATTGTTTTATCGTTCTTAACTCACTTTAAACGCTTGGCATAGGTGTCTACACAGGTCTTCATGTTCGTCAGCAGCTCCGCAATGGGTGGTGTGCCCTCGCCGCAGGCGCTTGGCGCCGGCTGGAGCAGCGACACGAGAGACTTGGACAGCGAGAGGGCCCGCAGCAGCTTCAGTATGGCACGATACAGGGGAATGTGTCGAGTTATGTCCAGCACGGAATCATTGCGCAGATACGAACTCAGGGCAGGAATCAGACACGACTGCTGCAGCAGGGTCTGGAACAGGGCGGGCAGCTCCCCGGTCACATCGCGCACGTCGTGATAGGCGAGTATGTCCTCGCCGCACATGTCGCTGGGTATGCAGTCGCCCGGATTGATGTAGCTGGCCAGCACGAGCAGCAGCACGGTGACATGCTCCTCCTCGCTCTTCTGCCGCAGCAGCGCCTGCTCCACGTTCCACGATTGAGTGGTGGAGCCAGTGCCGAAGCCGGTTCCCTTGGCCCAATACATGTGGCTCTTATCATCCGAGGTGCCACTGGGAGTGGGCTCATCCGCTGCACTGGTCTTGGCCCCAGAAGAAGTTCCATTTGTGGTTGTGGTTGTCGTGGTGTTTGTTCCACCTAAGGTGGCGCTGGCGGTGGCACTAGCGCTGGCGCTGGCACTGCCACTGGGTGAGGGCTGATTGATCGGTGCTCCAATTCTGTTGTTGTGCGACTGATGCGAAAATATGCCCAGACAATTGAGCACTAGATGCATGGCCCCCACCTCGATGACCACGCGGCGGAGCAACATGCCATCATCGGTGGACAACGGCACAGTGTCCAGCAGCTGGCGGAATACCTCAAACGGTAGCGTGGGCAGCGAGGGCGCTAACGAGAGGCTGTAGATGTCATCTAGGGATAGAGAGAATGCTATTAGCTCCCGAGATATTTATTTGGACAAAAATTATACTCACTGCCCTCGCCGTCGCCTGTAACACCCAACACCAAACGCAGCAGGCACTGGGCCCGCAGCTTGTCCCTCAGCAGAACATCCGAATAGGCAGGCAAGCGAAGGAACAGTCCAAAGGCGGCCAGCGAATGTTGGGGAACTGAGCTGACGGGCGTCTGCTTGGCCACTGGCTCACAAATGGTGTCCTCCAAATCCTCGTATATCTCATCGTTTGGCTCCAGCTTCACCCAGTCCGCTAGCGGTGGACTCTTTTCCTTTTCGGTGACCACCATTACCGCCTTGCGTCCCGAGTGCTCAGGATACACTGTGGGCAGATAGTGAGCCAACAGGGAGAGGCCACCACTACTGGAGAATCGTTGCAGTGGAGATGGCAGCGGCTCTGTGCAGGCTGCCTTTGTCTTATTGTCATCGATGTTCTCGTCTGCGTGCTGCAGCGGCACCAGATCCAGTGTCAGACACGGTATGGCCAGCGAGTGGCCGGCAGCCTCCAGTGTGGCCAGCACCTGGGATATTGTGGCATCACCGGAGAGCACTATGTTGGGATAGTCCGGAAGGACCAGCTGATTTTTCTTGGCCACATTCGATTGCAGCAGAAACTCCTCAACATTGAATACATCTAAAAGGGATAAAGGAAATCAACCATGAGTGGGACGCTAAAGAGCTAAACCGATTTCTAGTCATACTGGAAGCCGCGCTGGTTGTCTGCGTTTCCTTGTCCTTGTTAACGGCCAATAGGTTCTTGGCATCCTTGATGCGTTTGTCCTTGGCCGCCACAGCGGCTCCCACGCTCAGGAACTCGAGGCTACTGAGGTCCACATTGCTCAGGTTGATATAACAATTCTTGTCCCAGTTCTTGTCCTGTTTGGGATTGATGAATTTGCCAGCAGCTCCTGCGGCACCTGTGGTACTGCCACTGCCTGTGGGCTCGCCAGCTCGCGGATCTGTAGGTGGTTTGTACACTAAGTTACTATACACTAGAGGGGGGGAGGCGGCAATAAATAAGTAAATGAAAATACAAGTAATCAAATAATTGAAAATGAAAAAGAGTTCCGCAGCCAGAAGGACAACTCACCGCTGACACAATTCATGAGAATCTCCTGGCAGGTTGTGCTGGTGGTCACATTGAAGTGCATGTCGTGGGCACTGCTGCGCTTGGCCGGATGATTGTTGACTGCCGCCACCGGCAGGCTGGTGCTGGTGCCGCAGTTCGAAGCCGTAGACCCAGATCCACTTCCACCACCACTCATAATGGTGGATAGAGTGTCCCGCCGCTGCAGCGGATGCTGGCTGCGAACGGCAACGGTGATGTGCTCGTTCTCCAGTAGCAGCTGCAACACCAATTGCCGCGTGAAGCCGGAAATGGTGGGGCGAGTGCCGTGCACAGACCGCAGCGGCTTGCAGATGATGGCGCCGATGAGCAGAGAGGTGAGCACTTCCTGGTTCTCGGGATGGCAGGCACTCACGCGCGTCAGGAAGTTGATGGTGGAGCGCTCCAAACGAATGAACGACTGCTGCATGGGCAGCGTCTTGCTGAACTGCGAAGAGTGCGTGTGGCACAGGAGCTGTAGCAGTGGCTTCCAGAACACAGATCCCTGCATTGTGCCCAGCCAGTTGCGCATGGGTCCCTCCGCGCAGCACTCGGCAAAGAAGTCCAGCACTTTGGGCACAACCGAGCTGTTCAAAAGCGGAGTGTTGGGGTTGTTGTGGTTGGCACTTGGGGGCGCCTCCGCCTTGTCAAAGTCGGTGAGGGACGAGCCCTGCTGGCCATCAGTTGGTGCCGCTGCCTGAGCTGCAGCTGGAGCTGGAGCTTGTACTGAAGCTGTGGGAGGAGCTTCTTGCTGCTCCAAGCCAGCCAGCAGGTGAGTACAGTACTCGTAGACGGCGTGGGCCAGCAGCTTGGGCAGGCCAGAGTCCAGCATTTGGTAGACAGCCGCCGGGGACTGGCAGGCAAGAGCCAGAGTTTTGAGGAATGTCGGACGTTCGAGGAGAACCGTAAGATTCTCACTGCCCTCGCGACGGAACCAGGCGCTGCCGCTCTGCACCTTGCTGTCATCGGTCTGACCACGAGCCGGTGGCTCCAGCTTCACTCCCAGCTTGACCAGCAGCTGATTGAACAGCTCCGGCTTGATGAAACACAACGCACAGAGCAGCGAATCAAAGCTGCTCTTGAGGGGTTCATCTTGCTCCAGGACAGACACCCACTCGAAGCAGGTCTCAAACAGCGACGAGGACACAAGCTGCGGGAGCTCTGGCAGCTGATACTGAACCTGCACCCGCCACAGGATCGAGGCAATGACCTTGACGAAGCCACTCTGAGGGTTATTGCAGCGCGCCTGCTTGCTGTAGTTGTCGTGCAACTGCATGATCCAGTCGATGAGCACGCGCAGCTTGTCCACCAGATGCTCCGCGGAGCCAGTGACCACTTCGTGGATGAGATCGCAGACAGCATCGCTGGAAAGCTTAAAGACTGCCACAGGAAACATTTGTTAGTGGGCTGGTCAATGAATAAATGCTGAGAAAGAGACTCACCCTGGGGCGTTGTGTGCCACAGCAGCGTTCGCAGCAGCTGCAGACTGAGCTCGTGATTGTAGGCGCCCAGCTTGAGCAATATGGTCTCCAGATGCTGCTGGGCCAGGCTCGGAATCATTGGCATGATGTTCAGCAGCGAGCAGCAGGCCTCCAGGAAGCCGGGATAGGCTGCCGGATAAGCGGCAATCAGGTCGGCCAGCTTGGTATCAGGCTGCAGAGCAGCCACATGGAAGCATCGCGATAGAATGCGCACCCAGCCAATGCTGGTCTTGGCAAATGCATCATCCTCCGGCATGGCATCGGCATCTATGGTTGACATGGCAGCCGTTTGCAGCGGCGAAGAGCACGATGTCAGCGAGTCCATGTACGGACCCTGGGAGCGTAGACCCTGCATGCGATTCCCGAATATTGTCTGGCCGAGCACGGCAATCTGCACCAGACCCACATTGCCACAATCCTTGGGTCTGCAAAGCAATAATCAATCCATGTTCTAACTGTTAATTCCATTCTTTCTACTCACTTGTACAGTCTGATCACGATGCTGGTGGCCACCTCCGCCTTGGACAACTTGAGGCGAATGCAGGTGAGTCCCGTGGTGGCCATGGGCGCACCAATTGGGATGGAGCCCACTCCATAGTCTCGCGACAGTTCGAGGGCCACGGCCGAGGGGCAGGAGGCCAGATTGGAGGTGTGCGGCACCAGCTGTACCTCCTTCAGCAGAATCGCCGTGGGCAGCGTGATGGTCAGGTCAACATGCGTCTCATTCGGGTAGAACATGTAACTCCAGGCCGGGGAACGCGGACGCCTATGCGTCGCATTGGGATTTGATATGAGCACCTCGGCACTTTGGGCCGCGTCATTCTCGGACACAATGTGCGAGAAGGGGGCAAAATTTATGAGACCATCGTACTGGGCACCGCTTCGCGGTGGATGCTGCGTAACTGGCGCCGATGTGGCGCCCGTGCTGGTGGTGGACTTCTTGCAAGCACTGCTGGCGGCCATGTGGGTGTTCAGCTTGAGGCGTGTATTGCGCGTCATGTGCTGCATAATTAGTGAGATCTGTGCCATGGAAGGGGTGCACTCATTAGTGGCGGGAGACAAAGAGCTCACTTCTAGATAATTACCAATCCTGGCTGCATGTTGATTATCGTCTTATTGAGCCGCACCAAGTTGTGGCAGATAATGTGTATGCCTCCCAGCTGTGTGAAGGTCTGTACGGCTGCTGTCACCTCCAGCACCTTGGATATGTACCACAGGAAGGGCTCCGATAGCGGCAGACGCGGCAGCGTTGCATTCCGCTGAATGGTAGCTACATAAAGCGATGGGAAAGGAAGATTATTAGATATTCATCTTTGATGGCAGACAACAGACTTACTCTCTTCGAGGTATTGGCAAATGGGTGCCACTACAAGTCGTGGATTTGAGGCCTTGTCGCTTAGTGTTATCATCAGGCTGAAGACGGCATCGGCAATGGTATGGGGATCATCGAGTACAGTGTTCGATTTGAGCAGCAGAAATCCACCAGAGGACATCATCGTGAACGTACTCGTGGAGCACTGGGAGAGCGTGCCAAAGAGTCGCTTCATCGTAGGGAATTGACGCAGAACTAACATCGAAGGGAGTATCGAATTAATTAAGGAAATTTTGCAAATGGAAAAGTGTAAAATCATACCCCAATCGGCTATGCAGGGCACTTTGCTGCGATGCCCTTCCGTGTTCAGTTGCTCTGCCTTGGTTTCATCCGTCTGGCTTTCATTCGACAGCTCTTCTTCCTCCGGAATGGTAACCTCCTGCAGGGACAAACATTCGGAAATTAATCAAAATTAATTGCCATAGAGAGAAGGACACTTACGCTTGGTTGCCTGGGCATTTCCGTGAGTACCATATGCGAGGATAAGCGTAGCAGATTTATGATCAGCGAATTGTCGCAGATCGTTGCATTCTGCTTGATGGGATTGTCTGAGCCCAGGACATTGGCAAACAGATTGCTAAAGTTGTTGCCCGGATTGTTGGTCTCGTTGCCACGCTGGCACTGCAGCTTCTCGCCATTGGAAATGTTGTTGAAGACCAGGAAAGCTGCAACCAAGACAAAAATCAAAGAATTGAAATGAAAGCGCTTTCCTAAACTATTTTAGAGACACTCACAAACACTTTCGGTGATCTTGAGGGCTATGTTAAGATCTCCCTTGTCGTTGGGCATCATGAGCAGGTCGCGCACCAGCTGATTCTGGGCATCAATGGGTCCCTGCTGGTTGCTAATGGCGCCTCCGGGTTGCACCAGTTGCAGCACAACATGTAGCAGGATGTCCTTAAGCTGACGCTTGCATGGAATGCCACTGCTCTCAGTCTTGCCATGCAGCCAGAGCAAAAGCTCATGCAGATGCTTGCAGATGGTGGGTCCAGCCTAAGAGGCGGATTCCACAAGAGGAGCAGGAGTATAAAACATGATAATGGATAAACGGATAACAGAAATACATACACAGCGATTCGTGATTATGGATGAGCTCATGCCGTAGCCGGAGAAGAAACGCAGAAGCATCTTCTCAAAGTTCTCATCGTTCACAATCACCTCATTGATGCGCGTGCAGTCGACATCATCGCCAATGGGCTGGGAATTGCAGGCGAGCAGCAGACATTGGAAACCCAAGCACCACGTGCGCAGCTTGATGTCATTGTGCCAGGCTAGGGCCAGTAGCAGTCCTTGGACCGCATTGGCCCCAAACGGTATCTTGGGCACGTCCGTCTGGGAGATGCCCGTGGTATAGGGCTTCTCGGCCAGCTCGCAATTGAGCGTCAGCCACATCTGCAGCACCTGCTCCAAGTGCACCCACGTGTCCTCGTAGTGCAGATCGGCCAGTATCGAGTCGAATACGTTCTTGAACATCACATAGGTGTTGCGGCCATTGTAGTCCGATCCGGACCACAGCTGTGTCAAATACTCTGGCCAGGGTGCCGCCTCGGGCGGTGGCGAAACAAACTCGTTGGTCAGTACCTGTGGCAGGGAGGCGTACAGATCCAACGACGTGCGATTGGTGAGGCGTCGCAGCTGGGTTTCCACATGCAGCTCCAAGCCCACATCCAGCCGAGAGTCCAATGCCACCGAAATGGACTTGCAGAAAAAGTTAAAGGTGTTCTTGCAGAGGGCATTGCTCTCCTTCTTTGTCACGGGCTTTGTGCGCTCAATCATGTCAATGTCATTGAGCATATCGTCAAATTCCGCATCATCACATTCAATTAAGGAGGGCAAGTAGTTGTATTTAACAGCTGCAACGTACACACAAATTGGAATTACTATAAGATGCGCATAGCTTTATATGGTTAAAGGATTTATAAACAAAAGACAAAACTAGTACAGTTTGGGGGAGAAACAATAAACAGAACTACAATTGGGTTGGAGCAGAGACTATAAAATACCAAGATATTGATTGCCGGAGACTGAAGTCTTTGTGCACTCCGACAGAGATTGCATATTGTTATTCGATTCTGGGGACCGACTCAGCTGCACAAGGGGTATGGAATTTTTTGTTTGTCCCTTAAGCAACATCTTGGTAATTGTCTAGTCTTTGTTTGGATGGATTTTGGGTTGGGATTGTATGGCTGGGGTTTGAAAAATACATCTAACCACCTGGCAGCAGGACATAAAGGTGCCAATGCCAGGTGGTTGGATAGTGCAATAATAAATGAAATGTCTTTGGTTTTTTTTTTACCCTCCTGATAAAACTCTCGAGCTGTCGGCATTAGCATCTCGAACTGTGCCTCGGAGCATGAGGAAGACGATGCTAAAAAGATGAAAAATATTTTGATTCTTGCTTCTGCAGCTTTCAGTTTACAAATGGGAATGCATATCTACTGGGGGGACTGGGGCTGACTAGTAGGACTGGTGGATTGGGAGAACAAAACATGCAACATTCGGAGGACATTTTGGAACACAGTGGAACGAGTGGCTAAATATGATAGGTGATTCGCTTACATGTAAAATCACTGAAAAGATCGCGCACTTCATGCACCTCTGGCTCTAGCATGGACCGTGGCGGTGCATCGTTGGTGGGCGTCACATCGCTATCCCTGTACTGCTTGTCCGCATCGAGGAGATCCTGCAGCAGACATGTAATGGCATGTACAGCCCACGGCTGCTGCTGATCGTTCCACACGGCCAGCCGAACGAGCTGCTCCAGCTGCGCAGTCGTTACAATCTTGCACAGCTGTACTGAGGGACGGCAAGCGGCCACAAGGCGAGCAATCACCTTGCATGTGAGCAGAAACTGATCCATATTGCAGTCAAAGTCCATCTCCAGCAGCAGTGCAAACAATCCACGAATGACGACCTTAATGTTCGCCATGCGCAACGTCTTTAAGCCCTTGTCAAAGTTACTGTCCCGCTCAGTCTCGCCGCCAGTGGAGCCTCCTGCGGCGCCTTCCGCATGCTTGGGCGAAGACGTGGAAGTGGCCGCTGTCTTCGTGGCGCTGCTGCCACTTGGCAGGCCACCGCCACTCGGCATAAACATGCTTGCCGCAGCCATGGAGATCTTATTGGCTGCTGTTGAGGTTTTTGTGGCTCCACTGCTCTTGGCTTTATTGGATAGCTCCATAAATATGCCAGGATGCTGTAATAAAGAATGGTTCATTATTATTAGTCTGACTATATATGTATGGAGTAGCATATTTAGTTAGGAGGTTTCCCCCACTCAACCAGCTTACGTCGCTTCTTGAATTTGTCATTACCTCATTTTGAATCATGTATATCTTCTTGCCCCAATCTGTGTAGGGCTGAACAGAGTACTTGCTCTGTTGGATGATGCGCTTCTTAAAGCAGCGCAACTGTTTGCTATTTGGCACATTGCTGGGCCTTGACTTGGTGAAATCGCTTTCGCAGCTCATGAAATCCCATCGAGCGGCAGCTGTAAAGTCAGATTAATTAGTGTTCTGGTTCTGTTTCTGTTTGCAGCACTCACATTTATCCTTGCGCTCATTGTCGTCCAGGCACACAGAGAGGAAGAGGAGCAGCCAAGTGATCAGCTGCAGATCCGATGTGCTGCCCATGGTGGCGCTACGCTCTGAGGCACTGGCCGAGGTGCTCGGCTGCTCCGACTGGAATTTGTAGTGCGGCGAAATGGGAGCCAGCAGCTTTAAGAGTGTCTTGAGTACGGCATCAATCACAATCGAGCGACAGGCACCCATGGCAATGCTGCGGCGTCCCAGATACGTCAGCAGAAAGAATATGCTGTATAACAAGAAGAAGAGTTAGGTCTAAAGAAGCGGAATGAAGGGATTTAGGGCATTAGTACTAACCGATCCTGGGGAAAGGCTTTGCAGTTCTGTGCAGAAAACAGGCTGCAAAAGGTGTCGGCCAGGAAGTCGCCCCACCATGGCTGGAAGCAGCACATGACAACAAGAAGGGAGCAGGTGGCCAGCTGCAGCTGGGCATCGCCATAGACCACCAGCGAATTGAAAAGAGCCTTGGCTGTGGCCGCATTGAAGCGCTGATAGACGGGTAGGATGTTCTTGATGCCATACTCGATGGAGAAGTGCAGCAGCACTTCCACCAAGGTAAGGCTAAGAACACGCAGTTTGTCTTGCGAGGCGGCACGCAGCGTTTCCTCTGTGAGCGGACCCGTCCTTGGAGGTGGTGTGCACACCACATGGGGGTTGACGGCACGCTCCAGACGCAGCACCACATTCCTGATTACATTGATCTGATACTGGAGCAGCATGCACTCGTCGTAGAGGGACACAACCTTATTGCTGTTGTCCACATGACCAAGCTCCTCGTCGCGCTGCTTGTTAATGAACGCCTGCAGATGGGCCACGTTGGAGAGCTCGCTGTGGCGCATGGGCGCGAGAACATCCAACAGCTTCGAACTGGCCAAGCTGTAGCGACAGTGCACATCCTCGTAGAGAGCATTCAGCGACTTGAGCTGAGCCTGCAGATTCTGCGTAGGCTGCTTGATAAAGCGCATCAACTGATCACCGTAGCCGTCGTGCTCGAGCACAACGGGATGGCCAAAGAATCGACCCAACGGCACCTTGCACTTGGTGGACGACATCCCGATGCGCCCAATGATCGTCACCTTCATGAAGCGACAGATCGGCGGCGGCTGTATATCGCTTAGCACCAAAGTCTTCGTCTGGATATCCGCCACCTGGACGAGACGCGTGCAATCTGTCTCCTCGTCAAAGCACCAGATGTCGATGGTCAGGGACGTGAGCTCGTCGCACGAGGGTATCACTACATCTGTGAGCAGGATGTGCTGGCCAAAGTCCAGCACCACAAACCGCCTTGCTCCAGAGTGCATGCGATCGATGATGATCATTTGTTTGGGCGGTGGAGTGATCAGTTTGTGCCAGGCGATCGGCTGGCACGGATTTGCGCTTAGATTTTCCATAATCTTTTCGCGTTCGGCAGCATCATCGAGAACGACAGTGCTCTCGCCAGCTCCCTCGGTTCCGACTCCTGCCTGCTGTGGTGCTGTTGCTGCTGGTGTCACTGCAGCTGCTGCTGCTGCTGCTGCTGCCGCCTGAGTCACTGACTGAATAGTCAACATCCCACCAAACGGCTTCAAGGTCTCCAATGCCAACTGAGCTTTGCATGTCGGAGTCATTTCCCAGTTATCAAGCTTGCTCGAAGCATCCACGGCATGCTGATGCTTCTTGAGAATATAGTTATCGAACAGGGAGAGAGGGTGGAGAAACTGTGACAGCTTCACCTTGTCCATAATGTCAACCTTCTCGTTCTTAACCTCCTCCTTGAGGACATGCTCCAGGTCGGTAAGCGAAGAGACAGACTTGTCTTTGAAGCCATTGACCAAGCCAAACGAATCAAAATCGAGCTCTTCCTGCTTCACCATAGACTCCACATCGTTGACCAGATCGTTCAACTAATAAAAAATATAAGCTTTAAACATATCTCATTCGACGGAAATGATGTGAATAATGTCTTACCACATCGTCATTCTTGTCCTTGGCCACCAACAGCTTGGGTATCAGCACATCCTCAATCACTAGACTAGCGGCCGCTGTCCCACCCACACTGTCGAAGTTGTCGATGCGAGTGGCCTCCGATGTTTGCACACAATTAAAATGCAATTGAACCACTTCCAGTAGACCACGCAGCTGATTGCTGATGCTCTTGCCCCGTATCAGATAGGGAAACGTGCGAAAGTCCACGCCATCTACAGTGGATTTTGATATATTAAGACTCACCATCAAAGACTCGAACATCAAAATCATTTTTTGTTGCAACATACCAATCGAACTCAAACGCTTGATGTCCAGTGCCGTTACGGGCAGAATTGTCGAATTGCTGCGTATCACATTCGTCAGGGATCCCACAGAGGAGCTGGCGCCATGGCGATTGAGATTGGGGAAATCAAAATCAAATATCTCTGGCTCAAATGGGAAGCCATAAAGGCCAAAGCGTGTGCTTAGCAAGGCGCAGCAGGGATCCCAACGCTTGTCTATTTCGCCGGCAATTTCCTTGAGCAAATTGATGGCCTGCTCCGATATGCTGTTGTTCGACTCTGCCGTAGATGTGGCGCACGTGAGCATCGTGTACCAGCGCACAACACTCCCGGTCTGTGCGCGAGGCAGCTCATGGAAGGTGTTTGTGATAGCCTCCTTAATGGCATAGTCCAGCGTGGTGAAGAGTTGCAGCTCCGTGGGCAGATTGGTCACGCCCCTATACAGATACAGAAACAGTCAGAATTATTGAAGCGATGTTGTCTGGGTATATACTCACTCTGTAAGCATTATTATCAGTTTGGAGCACTTGTGGGCCGTGCTACGCTCGCTGTAGATGATGCAGTTTCGCATCAACTGCTCAATATGCTTCTCGGCCAGGGAAATGCACTCGAACTGCTGGGCCAGCAGATCGGGAATATTGGCTGCCGTCTGCTTGTTAATCTGATCCTTTAGCCGCTCGGATTTCGGCGAACGGAAGCGATTCAGGCGAATGAAGCATATCCAATTGAGAATGTCGAGGGCCAAGTTTTTGGTCAGCGGCGTGGATCCCGAATCGCTAGCAATGCGTAGCAGCTGCTCTATAAGGACATTGCTCTCCAGCATGGCAATGCGCTGCATCCTTGAATTGTTGATGCGACTCTGCGACTTGACAGCCCTCACACTAATGGAGATCTCATGCAGCCAGTCACAGCCTACGAGGGAGATATAGAGTGGAAAGAAAGTTATGGATAAGTATCTGTTGTATGAGCAGTAAGAGATTTTTTAATGATTGTTAATGAGAACGTGCAAATACCTTCCCTACTCAGTCCCCCAGCTAACGGAGCAGGAAACGGACCATCTGTAGCGGGCAGGGGCTCGGGCAAGGTTTGCATTGGAGACATATTGATTGGAGGTTGAGCCTGGACAGTGCCTACATTTACCTCTTTTGGCATGTCCAAATTTACTAGGGTAAAGCCATCTCCAAAGAGTTTCTTGAGTTTGTGTTTTTTGGATTGAACTTTCTGAGATTTTTGCTTGTCTAAGTATTCACTCCCATTACTCGGGAAGGTAGGAAAATTCGGATTAGAGTGCATATTCGAATTATCTTGACTAACCAACACCTCTATATGATGCGGCCGGCGCTTGTGCCGTCTCGAGGGGGATGCTGTAAAAATGTTGCAAAAGCAAAACTTAAAGTAAAACAAAAAGCACAAGAAAAAAGCCACGGGGCCCACAAAAAATTCAACCAAATCTATACAGATAATACAAGCAGATCCTTTGGTTTGATCTACTAATCGTTCAGTGGTACCTACCCCTTGTCTTGGTCTGTCCCTCTTTGGACGGATCAGTCACCGTCTTGATGTGCAGCAAAAAGTTGCGTGTTCGAGTTTTGAATAGCTTCGGTGAGGTCAGCGTGGCAGTGCCCCCTTGATCGCACACATCAATGCAGGACGATAGCTCGATGGGACCGGCCAGTACCTCTGCATTGTGAGCCAGTAGATATTCCTCGCTGAGTACGGGATTCTCATTGGCAACTGAAAAATCAAAAGGAAAGACTGTCAGAGATGGGGTGAGGGAAGAGGGTGTTCTGTACACATACTGTAGGAGAGATCAATGTTGTCGTCAATGACGTTCGGCTTGTAGCTTGCATGGGGTCCCTTCATGCGGTAGCCAAAGCCATTGGTATTCTGCTTGAGCAGGGTGACTTGTATGGCGGCCGGATTGGAGCATTGCTGGTAAACCGTAAACTTTAGATCAATGTGACCCAGGGATACTGGCTGTGCCAAATTCAGTTCAATGATATGCTCATCCCACGTGGTACTAAAGAGGGAACAATGCAAAAACATATCTTTTAGTGTTCCAAGTGTGTTAATTCTTAAAGGTCTTACGCATCGTTGTGCAGGCGCCAAGTGCGCGTGTAGTCACGCTCATCGCCGCCATGTCGCATGTTCTGCGATTGCTTGCGCTGCTTTTGCACTTGTCCCAGATCATTCCAGCAGCTGGGCACTTCGGCCGAGTAGAGCGTCAGCTTGTCATCGAACTGTGTAAGGGCATGGAACATTCTTAGGTCATCGAGCGTCAGATCGGTGGTTTTGTAGGCTAGGAAATTGGCATTACTCGAGCCCATCGACTGAGCCGACGGCGATGTCTGAACCGTTTGGTGTGTGGCGGCTGCTCCTGATGTGGATGCCCCCGTGCCCTCAGTGCCCACATCAACACTTATGCTGTCATTCACGGTCAACAGCCTGCCATCCTGCTCGTGACCCACCGCCATGGTGCGAACAGTGCCGTCTGTGACACTCAGCTCCACTGCCTGCGTTGTCTGCGTTAGGGTTGTGCTGCACTCATCCTCCAGCTCGAGCAGCTCATCTCCGGAATCGTTGTCGCCCTCATTTAACGAGTAGAAGAGCAAACCGCCTTGACGGGAGCAACAGCAGAGTCTGTCCATGTTGCGGCAGTAGACGACAGACTCAAAGTGTTCCCCTTCCTGTTCGATGACGGTGGTAGTCTGGAAGTCGGCTAGCGAGTATATTTCAACGCTGCCATCGGCACACACCACACAAATGGCGCCCATCTCCTTGTGTTCCGGCGAGGTGTTGAAGTGGGGCAGAACGCACAGCTGTTTGGGGCACTTGGCCCGGCTGAAGGTCATGGCTAGGGTATAGTCGTGCGATATCTGCGTGTCATCGTAGTCGAAGAGTAAAAGCTGAGCAGCTACACTGCATTCGGCATTGTTGTCTATGGAAGGGTAAAGAATTTAATATAAAACTGATTTAGTTTGTGATGGCAACATACCCGTATCCATGCATTCATCTGCCTCCTGTTGCTCCTCCTCATCCTCCTTGGCCACGGTGGCCATGATGATCTTACTGCCCTCCGTTTCTGGTGCCTTGGTGCGCAACAATTTAACCAGCAGCTGATTGCATTTCGGTGTTGATGGCATTATCTCGGCTATCTCCACAATCTCTTGGGCCGCACTGGGCATGGCACCGTTCTCGCCGCTTACTGCCCCCCCATCCAGGGCATTCATACGCTTCACGCTGGTCCAGCTCTCCACCACACAGTCGATCTCCTCGCTGGCCGTCAACTTGTCGCTGCTGCTGTTGCTTCCGTTTAACATTATATTGTTATTATTGTTGTTGTTATTGTTGTTGTTTGTGCTGCCGCCCAAGGAGTTTCCATCGTTGTTGTTGTTATTATTATTATTATTGTTGTTGTTGTTGTTAATATTCTGATGTGTCATCTCGGCATCGTCGACAAGTTTGTCCATGTCGTTGCCCATGGCGGGAATACTGCCCACATTAACGGTATTCGAGGTGACCATTAGACCGCCCAGCGGATCCTCCAGATTATGATCCAATATCTGCGACAACGTGCACAGATCAAAGTCATACAACACAGAGGCATCGTCCGCATGCTGGCTGGCACCGTTGTTCTTGTTGTAGGTCATCAAAGCGGACACAAAGCCATTACTGTCAAAGCCATCGGCAAATTTCTCATACGGCGTCATTGCCTTGTTGTCATCGTCCTTCGACTCGAGATTCACTTGGGTAACCATTCCACAACCGCCGCCATTGGCTTCACTCGAAGATGCTGTAAAAAGAAAAAAGTTAATTGTTTCTGCATCCCATAAACATATTCATAATACTCACTGGTACTGGTACCGATCTGTGACGAGGTCTTCTTGAGATTTCCCCCAACGCTCGAGACGCTGCCACTGTCGTTGCTCACGCTGGCCGATGTCTCACTCTGGCGATCCACCTCCACAATATTCAGTACCACCATGCGCAGGGCCACCTCGCCGCTGCTCTGGCGCACACTGACGCCCAGCACAATCTTGGATCCCACCACGCCTGCGCGCAGCGTTGATGTGGAGGTTATATGCTGGGCATTAACGCTGCCAAATTTGCCGCTGGTCTGATTGGAACCAGCATGTGAACTGCCGCCACCACTGCCGCTGCCAGAGCCTCCATAGTTGGCAGCGGAATAGACGTAGTTGACCTTGGTGCGGGCTCGGGCATTGGGCAGAACACAGATGGCCGTCACGCGGGCCCACTCGAAGCTCTCCTCGAACACATCCTTGAGCAGGGTCGGCACGTGGAAGCTGTACATTAGCCTCAGATGGCGCTCGATGCTCCAGACGCTCAGCTCGCCCGTCTGCGAGCAGCTGGTGCACAGCACATTAGCATAGTCGCTGTTGGAGATGATGTCGAAGCCGAGGCCTGGCGCCGACAGGGCCGGACTGGTGGCATACGTGATGGACAGGGGTACATTCTGCGTATACTCGCCCTTGACAAACGGACAGATGGGCGAATGACGCTCATGCTCGCTCCACGGCTCGTCGGTCTTCTCCCAGCAAACCAGGCAGACATTGCACGTAAAGCACATGGCACGATCCTCGCCAGAGGACGACGGCTGATGGTAGAAGCCGGCCTGTGCCATTTGATCTGGCAGCGCCCACTTGTAGTCCATGTGGGGCCACTTCTCGAATGTCTGGCGTCGCACGGCCTCAGAGTGCATGAGCACGCGTTTAAAGTTGCTGAAATTCCAGCCAAAATCGGGCACACGCGACCCCATCATCATGTCTGTGAGGCGCTCGTTAATGGCGGATGCTATGGCCAGCACTGGAATGTGACGCTCCAGACGCTTCAGCAGGATGACCACGTTGTTGGCCACCAGCTTCATGCTGGAATACGGCACCTCCAGGCATATTGTATTCCACTGCAAGGTCAAAAGTGTGAGTCAAAGTCTGAATCGAGGAAAGTGCGTGATCAATCTTACCCGCTGAGCCTTGATGCCCTTCTTGGCATTTAGTTGAGCTTTGTTTATCTTCTGGGTAAGCTCGTTGCTTATGTCGCAGGGACACTCGAGACCCTCGCTCTCCAATTCGTTTATGCAGTGCTGAAAGATGATCGCCTCGGACAATATGATCTCCAGCTTAATGTAGTCGTCGTTCTGTCCAATTGGCGCCTGCAATATGGTATCCAGTAGCAGTACGCCGTTGTAGTCGCCGCGCAAGCCCACATTGTGGCCATCCCAGAACAAGATTTTATCTTGCAAGGGCATGTAACGACCATGAACGACGCTCTCGCCTATCCGAAAAAGTAACGGAAATGGAAATATAAATAGACACCGAATCAACACTAGAATCAACATGCTGCACTTGACACAACACCTACCCCACCCCCGTACCACTATTACTGCACCATGCGCAGTCAGCATCTTCGATTTTGCCATAGAGGGGAAATTGCAAGTGACTAATAAAGCATAGAGCAAACAGCGACATTCGATGCCACCGGCTAGTGAAACTTTGAGTGAGGGGGTCGGTTCGATGAGTGTGTGTGGGTTTGTGTGTGTGTGCAGTAACTGCGTAATAGAAGCTAAACAAAAACAAAGCGCATGTTGCTTGCTGCCGGACACAAATGGCAACTATAAACATTTTGCGATATGGAAAAAGGAGACTCGAAATATACAAAAACTATGCTGAGGCATGTCTGTGCGTAAGGCGTGGCAAATATCAAATTCCTGATTAGGAATGGACGAATCTTGGGGGAATGTTAAAATTCGACTAATTACAATTGGGGGACTTCTCGCCTCCAAGTGCATAAAAAATGTATGCCACACGCGTACACACACATAAATGAACACGCAGAGACAGACAGGCAAGTGCAAAGCAATTACTAAATGCACTACAGTGGTCGCTCGTTGGCGTGAAACCAACGCCCGGAATGTAAACGACAACATTTTAGAGAGTTTAATGCACTTCTCTGAAGTTTTAATTGACGGAAGAAAAACATTTCTTGCAAAATTACCCATATGTTTGTGTGTGTATGTGCGTGTTAGTTCTGATTTGCAAGTGTGCACTGTAATGACATTTGTATTTCTGCGTGTTTGTTGTGTGCGTGTACGAGTGTTAGTGTGTGGTATGAGTAGCGCTATTTTATTTTCTTTGCTACCGCTTACCATTTGTACTCAATTTATAGGTCTGCAATACAACTCCAGAATTGACATCCAGAACCTTCACAACATTATTGCAGCCGAACAACAGCAGCACATTCAATTGCGGATGGTAGACGATGTTGCGCATCTCGAAGGGACGAGCGGGTGCTCCGCTATTGTCGCCCACATCCAAGTACCCGTCCTGCTTAAGAACACGCTGCTCGGTGGCCATGCTGTTGCTGTAACTGTTGGCACGCGAGCAACGCTGTTGGCCACGCACTTTGGGTTTATTTTTTCCTGCTTTCAACTTTGGAATTTTTCACAATTACTTTTGCTCGGACCAATCTGCTGCTGCGTTCGATGATGGGGCTGTCGATATTTTCTTGAAAAGGGTATGTTCGGTGTTGTTGTCGATATTTGTGGATGAGTGTTGCTATCGTTGATTGTTGATGAGGGCATGCAAGGTGTTGCATTGGAAATGTTCTTATAATTTAGACAATCTAACAAGTTTAACAAATTATTTAATGTAGTGCGGTTTAATTTCATGGGTTGGTATGTAAGCGTAGGTGTAAGTGCAAAGGCAACAGAAGGATGCCCCAGAAAGTAGGAACAACAGAAGGTTGCTCCTCAAGATGACTTCCGATGCCAGCGCCTTGACTATCACAGAGAATTACAGTTTTACTGTATATTTTTATTTTAGATAGTTTACTGCCGTTAATATACCTACAAGCTCATCCTAATCGCAATTCGAATGGAGAAGTCGGAAGAAGTGTTGTGAAATGATTCTAAATAAATAAATAATTCAGTAATTTACAGCGCCTGCTATTTCATATTCCGTTTCGTTCCGATCCATCTGATCTGATGAATACCCTTTTCAATAGAATTTTTTACAATATTATGACTCTTTGAAGAAGGTTATCGCAGCTATCCCAGTGAACTAGTTACAGAGCCCCATGGGTGCTCGAAACGAATGTGATAGTGATGCATGCGATAGTATCGATGACGACTCTACAGTGCCCATCTCTATGAAAATATATTGTAAATATTTTCATTTGCAAATCTTAATTTGTTTTTGTTTGAAAAATAAGAGTTGCTTGTGCACGCGCTCTATCGCAACTATTAAATTAAAGCAACTTCATCGACATCAACTTTTTGCGCTTGGCAATTTCCACCTTTCCGAAGGTTACTCTAGAGGAGGAGCTACATAACAAAATATGAATATTTTACCAAAGAAACGGTGAGCTGAGCTAGTTAACACATGTAACTCTTGAATAAATTAATTGGAATGATGTTCATAGCTGGCATGTGCGAACCAAGGACAACATTGCCCGCGTGCGCCGGGATGAGGCCGCCGCAGAAGCAGAGAATCGCAAACGCCAGGAAAAACTTGAATTGGCTGTAAGTCGTCGTTTACATGGCATTTTCCATATAAACTCAGCCATTGAATCGTTTAGGAAAGCGAGGCACGCATTAATTTCCTGCGCCGGCAATCGGGCCTCCCGGAGAAGGCCACAGTTCCCGCCCGGGCCGAAGATGCTGCTGAAGCCTCCCCCACCTCTGGCACTGAAATCGAATCGAGATGTGTGGATCTGTTTGCGGACTACAAGACGCACGTTAAGACCACAAACAAGGATCTGGAAAAGGAGCAAAAGGAGGAGCAAGAAAAGTATGAGAAACAGATTGGATACCTCACTTATCTGGGCCAAGATACCAACGAAGCACTGAAAACGCACAGTTGGTATGAGGTGGCACCCAAGCGGCCCGAGGCCGGAGACCTCAATGCCATTGAAACTCATCTCCAGCAGAAGCTCTCCCACGACCCGCTTACACTCATAAATGCTCTACTTCCGCCGGAGAAGAAGGTGCCGAAAAGCGTTTGCAAAAGAAAACTAACTCCGTCACCGGAACCTTCTGTGGCAGAGCCATCTCCCACATATTCAGCACACAAATCGAAGAAGCACAAGAAAGGGCACAAAAAAAGCAGCAAGAAGTGTAAACATAGTAAAAAAGGAAAGGAGTCTGACGAAATCTCCTTGGTGGCTGCGAGGCACAAGCGGGAGAAGCTGGAGTTGCTGCGCAAGGAGCGACTGCGTCGAGAAGCAGTTGAGCGCCAACGATCCGAGGCCTTGTTTGCACCACAGGAAGCTGCAGTGCCCGTGCCCGCCAGTGCAGCCAGCAAGCCGGCGGCAACTCCAAAGGTTGTTCAGAAGTACAATAGTCAGTTTAATCCAGAGTTGGCCAAGCAAAATATGCCTTCAATGTAACATTTCACTTATAGAACAATGTTATTTCTATACGCAGCAACAACGGAATAGATTCGGAACGTAATTTTTTATTGTTAAAATAAATTTTAAAACTCGATACAAGTTTTTGAATATAACTGTCTTCGCGTAAATGAATTGGTGTTGAATAACGTTTAAAGCCTCCGATAAATTTGGTTATAATAAATTGCCAATACCGCAAGCGGATATCTAAGATAGTATCAGAGCAGGAACTGTGCTGAAAGCAGGTTAGAGGTGAGCGTCCATCGCTCAGTGGCCTAAGGCCTCTAAAATTGTTCACCTACATGGTAAAAGTATTGTTTATTTGAATTGCGTTTCAAATTTAACGGCCACAGCATAGCTACACTATCGAAATGCTGAACCACGCTCAGTGTTGTAAAATTCCCACAGTCGGCACATGTGAAATTCAGCGTCCCCGCGTCATCGTTTTTGTTAGATTTTGTTCGTATAAATTGCAAATAGTGCACCCTTTCAATTAATTGTTTCAACTAAACCGCCGCAGCACAATGGATGAGAATACAGAGAACACAGAGGGAGTGCGAGGTAAGTGGTAACATGCGGTACAACACAGAATTCTGATTGCTAATCAGATAGTCAAAGGAAACGCCGATACCGTTTGATATGGTTTAAAGCAACGGGACCGAGACTGGCAGCCGTCTCAACAAGAGTCGGTCGCCATTTTCGTAGCAGATAATTGCAGGTCCACATGGACATGTGTCCAGACTGTCCCACTTATAGTAATTTGAAATCCTTTCCCTCTAGTCACACGGGCACGCACACGCCGCCTGTCTGCTCTGGACACCGACAGCCGCCCCGGAACACCGCTGCTGGACACGGCATCCGAACGCGGTAAGCAATTATTGTTTATTGACATATGCTAGCCGACGTAGCCTAGACATCCTCGTGTTCTCGCCATTTCCAGGCACGGCCTCGCCTCGCCCCACACGCCGAACCCGTTTGAATTCGGCCACAGAATTGTCTCGTACTCCCACCCGAACCACGCGCGCATCGGTGGTACGTGGTGAAACCCCAGAGCCGACCACTCCAGCGTCCGTCAAGCGCGCGGCTCGCACACCGGCAAAGTCGACCAGAGCTGTGCGCCAGCAGCAGGCACTAAAAGAGGAGACTGTGGAGGAGCTGGAGCCCGATGATAATGACAAACCATCAAACAACCCGAGCCCCGCACCGGCGCTGGGCTCGCCAGCAGGCGAGAGACGCGTCACGCGTTCCATGTCCCAGACCCCTCCAGCTGCTTATCGTTCAGCCAACAACACGCCACTGCCGGTGTCGGAAACGCAGCAGCAGCAGCCACTGAAACCTGATGCCAGCATTTCGGTTGAAGAGCAGCAGGCTGTGCCGATAGCTAACAAAAATAAACAATCGAGCGGCGGCCGAATGAGGCTGACAGTTAGGGTCGAGAATCTTTCGGCGTCGACAGCGACAGAAGCTCTGAAAAAATCGCTTGCCTCAGTGGTTCCAAACAGCCCTTCAATGGAGTTGCAAGTGAAAGAGGTGACTGAGGAAACCAGCAGCAGCAGCTCTCCCCAAGATATTGAAGCACAGGTCGAGTCACTTGCAAGCGAAATGGCAAAGGCTGAAGAGAAGCAGGCTGCTGAGAAATCCGAGACACAGACTGACTCACTTGCTATGGAAATGGCAAAGTCAGAAGCCAACGCCAACATGGAAGCGGAGGCTCAGACTAAAACTCCAACTAAGAGCCCCGAGAGACGTGAGAGTGAAGATTTATTGGAGAAAGTGTATGAAGATATAGACACTATCGAAATTGCATCTGAACTGCTCAAGAGCGGAGAGGCACAAAAAGACAAAGAGTTGGATGCTGAGGTCGATTTGGAGCAGAAAATCATCGAGAATGCGGCATCCAAATCAATCATTGAGGCTGAAGTTTTTGAATCTCCAGCCTCTCCAGATCCAGAACCACAACCTCTAGATAGCAGCCCTTTAGCCCCCAAGCAGTTGATCATGGAAGATGAGCCGCGAGAGGAAATCCAGTCGCCCGATGCACAGCCAATGGAGAAGAACAACAATTCAGCCTTTAAGGAAATGGCCATGGAAGTCGATGCAGAGGAGGAAATTCCATTTGAAGATGCCGAGCCAATCGAGGGCTCCACCACCGATGTGATTGATGCAGCAGCTGAGCGCCAAGAGGAGGGGCCACTGGGCAGCCACCGGCTAAGCCATGGCATGAATATCATTGACAACGTTCAGCTGCCAGCTCTTACGCCTGGCGTCAAGGCACGCCTGGTGACATCGGACAGCGTGGATTCCAAGAAGTCGGTGTGCTTCGATAGCGACTCGGCAGACGCCGAAGCCGATAAGGTTAAGTTCCCTAAAACTCCGGCTCGTAGCAAGAGCAGACCAGCCATTGCGTTGGATATTTCGCAAATGATGGCCAAGGCGGACACTCCTACTCTGAAGCCAGATACAGATACTCCTTTAAGGGCAGCCACTTTAAAGGCGCGCAACAGTTCCACACCCATACCGAAGGATGATCGAGAGGCTTCCATGAGTATGTTGAAGCCAGCTCCGGCACGAATTGATTGCCTAAAGCCATGGGACCAGGTGGAGGCCGAACGTAAAGAGGAAGCATTAAAGGCGGAGAACAAGGACAAGGACAAGTCACAGCCCAAGCGCTCCAATAAGATTTCCAACGTACTTCGCATGAACAGCGACGATGAGGAATATGAAGACTTTGAATTCTTGTCCGAGTACGTTGACAACGAAGTGGAGGTTGCGCCTGATGATTACGTGTCTGGTGACTCCATGGCAAGCTCGGAGCGACGTGAAATCGAGGAGAATGAGATTATCGATGAGGGTGAATCTGTGGGCAGCCAAGACACCGATGAGTCCATCGATGAGCAATCCGAAGGTAACGATTCCTTTGTTGTGTCGGATACATCTGAAGTTGGAGAGCTTCGTTACTCCTCCAATGAGCTCGAGGATGAACAGGATGAGCACAGCGAAGAGAAGTCACCGAATGTCAAGAAACAACGTGCACGCATCATTATAATGGAATCCAGCGAAGACGAGCAGCCGGACGATAAGCCAGAGGAGAAGGAAAAAGAGGAGAAGGAGAAGCCGGAGCAGGAACATGCAGAAGTAGAAGAGAAGCAGCTGGCGATGCCAAAGAATCAAAGTGATTGCTCCTCGAATGCCAGCAAACTGAGCGAAGCTGCACAGATCTTAATTGGCAGCCAGGAGCATTACTCTACCTCTGAAACGGAGCTCGAAAACTCGCGCAAGCTCTTCCTCAACGAGATCAACAAGTCGGAGTGCTTGAATAAGACTGCTCCACGTTTGGACATGACTGCCATGGAGGTGGACTCCACAGACGATGATGCAGCGGACAACGGGGAGACTCCAAAAGCAGACAAGGGCAACCAGAGCGTCTATGAAGTATTAGACTCCGAGGAAGACGATGAGGAAGGTGCTGAGGAAGAGCAGGTCGCGTCGGAGTCTTCTTCAAAGAATAAATCCTCATCCTTTGTGCGTCAGCAGAAGCAAAAGGTCAACGATGAAGAAGCCGTGTTGGCCGAACTGGCGTCCAGCGATCTGACACATCTTGAAACCATGTTCAATCCGCTACAGAAGTCACGCCGCCAATCGCTGTACATGCCCAGCCCGGAGATGGCCGCCAAGGAGCCAAAGCTGCAGCGTCGCAGCGAACGGGGCATGGTCAACGACTTCTGCCCCTCTCAGTCCTTTGTCGAAATGTTGGCCGAACGCAAGAGTCATCAGTCGAAGCGCAAGCGCTTGTCCAAGAGTTTTTCAGGCGCAGCCGAGGAGCTGGAGGTCATAGAAGTTCGTCAAGATCACAAACGTCCCAAAAATACTCACAATGAGTCATCGGCATCAATGGAAGAGGAGTTGCACGTTGAAGAGATAGCCAGATCGGAGGGGCAACCCAAGGAACCAGAGAACAATGAGGAACTCGCTGCTGCCACAGAGGATATACCGCCAAAAGAGGAACCAGAAATGGTTCAATCGAAGAATGAAGCTGAGAAGGCGAAGGCTCAGCCTTTGGGTAAATGGTCGAAAAATGCTCAACAGTACATGGAGTTCTGTGACTTAATCCTACAGAGAGCCAACGAGGCCAAGTTGGAGCAAAAGAAACAGGTAAGTGCCTCATCACAGTCACCGATTTGTTTACGTACTAATTATTTTCCACACTTTGAACAGCAAATAGCAACGGGCAAGAAACAAAAGAAACCAAAACGAATTGTTTCCGAGGCTGTTCTCACATCGGTTGTCGCACCTCAGACAACCACTGCCACAGTCTCCTCCTCCACAGGCAACGTCTCCAAGCCAGTGCAACCCAAGAAGGAAGTGAAGCGTCTGCAGGCAGCTCGCCATGCAGTCAGTCACGCCGTAAACTTGTTGGTCCCACAGCCAGCGGCCAGCAAAGAGGTAAGAATCGAGTCACGAAGCTGCTCCTATCCTACAGATATTTGATCTACCAATCCCCCACCACAGCCTCGTTCGTTGGTTCGCAAATTGTCACCGCAGCCGCCGTTGGAAGCTAAAATGAAGACAAAGACAAAGGCGATTATAAAGAATAAGCAGAAGTCGCAGCTGGTGTCGCCAGTTAAAAGTTCGGATGAGGAGAATCATCAAAAGTCGCCTGTTGTCAACCGCATCAAGACCAACGCTGGCTACGTCACCGTTGCCATGGACGATGCTCGAGAGCCGCGCATAGAGCTAATTAAGACAAGGTCGGGCATTATGCGCGTGGAGCCCGCCACACCCACTCAAAAGTATTTCCGCGAGGAGCCTAACTCGCCGCCGCCAAATCGTAATTTCCGCGAGCTGCGTGTCCCAGCCCGCGGTGCTCAAAAGAAGTCCAAGCAGCAGAAGCAGCAGCCGAAAGGAGGCGGACATGGGACCACAGAGAATCCTGCCATGCTGTCGGCGCTGCGCTTCAAGGAGCAAATTTTTGGTCGTAAATAAGCTCATCATTCACACTAGACATTAAACACTAGACTCTAGTAGTATTACAAGAAATGGCAGGGCATGCAGGGCACATTTTTTCATTTTTGTTCTCTTTACCATCTTTATTTTCGTTCTATTTTGAATTCATTTTTTTTCTGATTTGAAATTTCAATGCAATTGGATTCGTTATCTGTGCTTTGTTTAATTGATGCAATCAATTTTTGTTTTGCATCTTCCCGAAGTAAATGCAGTTGGGCCTCTTGCACCTGCCCACGTGCACCTTGCCATAAAAGAAAACAAACTCTGTATTCGTTTTCACCTACCACAAATACATTATTATACGCCTGTTATACATTACAATCCTCCAAAACGTTTAATCTATGGCCAAAAATACTTAATTCTTCCAAAACAATGCTCTTCGGATTGGTTTTCAAAATAATGTTACCGAGTTGCCGCCAAATTCAAACCATTAATCGCACAAAAGTATCGATGTCTCTTGACTAAATATCTCAACCTTTTCAGTTTGTACCTAATTTTGTAAGCAATCTAATAAAAGAAGTCGTGAAAACAAGCCAATCGTGTGGGGAATTGATTCTTCGAAGGATAACAGTATAGCTGTCAGGCTGAAATTGTTGTTGGGTTGCTAGTAAAATTAAGCAGAAAGTCAAAATCGTGGAATATTGATATGCACTTTAAAATTCAGAGTTTCGATACATAAAAATGTGGTTATTTTTGAAAGTTCTAATTTGAAACGCAAAACAAGGCGGAAGAGCGTAAATTGCTCTAAATGACAAAAATGTGATATATACATATTATTTACGTTTTTAGGGCTCATAGTCCTAACTAACTTTTAATATTAATTTTAAACATTGAAATTCCATTTTCGAACTCGTAATGGCGTACTACAATCGAGCATAAGACTGTGTAGTTTCCTCACCACTGACAACTAGTGTAACCGTTAATCGTTTTATGCTATTTTTGTTCTTGAGTTTTAAAACTAATTTGTACACAGTCCAACAAAAGAAAGTCGTGAAAACAAGCCAATCTTATATAGAATTGATTAGTTAATCGCATAAAATTATAGTTTAAGCGCGGAGACTCATAACTAACTAGCAATATCAAATGGAACATCAAGATCGAGGAATATGATTTAAGACTACGGTATTTTTGCGGTATATTTTTTTAATAAGGTATATTTTGGTTTATTTTTGAGGGTCCGACCGTATATTTGATCGATAGTTCCGCGGTCACACTGTCTGCTCTCTGCTTTCCAACTTCATCCGCGCGATTCGCTGCTACAAAAATCCACTGAAATTGAAACAACAACACCACCGTCGCAGTCGAAGTTTCGTCTCAGAAGTTTCCGTTGATATTGCCAACATAAATAATATCCATATTGATATTTTCGACAAACAACAACCGTATATCAACATTTTGCGCGGTTCGTCGGTTGGATGCTTTTCGCTTGTTTTCCGTGTTAGGTTTTGAAGGTGTTTTTTTATTGAAACTGTGCGCGATTGATAAATGAGTCAAGATGATAATAAATAAAAGTCAAGCAGAATCTTAGAGGAATTGAATTTGGCTTGGCCAATATTGAGATTTGGTGAAGAGAGAGAGGCGGGATAAGAAGCAACGGTTAATACTTCCCCGTTGAATTTGGATCCGTGCAACGGTTAATCGCACAACGAAAGAAGCGTGAAGCAACGGGTAACGTGAAGAGGAGGAATTGATCAAAACAAAGCGTATGCGGCAGTAAATTCGGCAATTGGCAGAATCTCCCACAACTACACCAATCGCGAAAAACCCGCAAAACGCAAAATGTTCGAGCTAGAGGACTATTCGAGCGGCATACACGAGGGTTTCTTCAACAAATATGCGGTAAGTGTCGAGGGGGGTGGCGGCAACAGCTTAACGTTTTTGCAAATTTTGCCGGCCGGTTGCTCACACCGCACAGCAAACTCACCAACACACGCGCACGAGCGTTCACACAGTCGCAGGGGGGGGCTCACACCGACTCGGGCCTTTATCGCTTATTTTCAAATTTAACGTTCGTTTCGTCGACAAAGCAGCTCTCGGTGCGAGTTCTGTGCAGTTTTTTTTCCTAGTATTTCCGCACTTGACACTCCCCCTCCTGCATACCCACCACTCGCTCTTTCTCTCTCTTTTTTATATCGCCCCAAGAACAGTTTTCGCGTTCCACACATCTCACTCACTCTCACTCTCTTGTGTGACTTATTCGCCGCGCTCTCATCTGCCTGCTCACTCACTCCAAAGCTTTGTTGTTGATTTTATATTCGCCTTCGCCGGATTTAACGTATAATTTTGAATTTGAATTCGCTTGCAGTAGTTGCTAAGTATGAGTGCGTGGTGCGTATGTGTGTGTTGACTTTTGATCGTTAAGCTTTCAAATTGCTGCTGAGGCGCTCATTGAACTGATGATTAATGATCGGGTGGAGGGATGGTGTGCGGGGGGCCAACACCGGAACAGCAAAGCAAAATGAGGGAATTCTACTTCTACTTCCTCTTCTGAATTGCGATTGGGGAGTGGTGAGGTTTAATTTCGTGCGGTTATAAACTGTTCTGTGTTGGCTCTTATTATTTTTACAGCTGGGTGTTGGTGAGGGACTTGGCTAGGTGGAGACTCTTTTTAACAGTGACAGCCACTGTTAGCAGCTTGGCCGCTGCTAGCCCCTCTGTTGCTGATGTTTCTGTTGTTTGTACTAAAATAAAACGACATCGCACAACAAAAGTGGGAATCGTATGGAGGGGTTTGCCCAGTATTCCCAGCCTAATTCCGCTGTCTTCTGCGGATCCCAGCAGCAGCAGCAGCCCAAGACTGCCATTTGTTATACATAAGTCATGCGCAATTATTTAAGTTTATTTATTTATTGCCACACACACACACGTGAACACGAACATGCAGACATGTGTTCATAAGAGTGTACTTATGTATTTGTTGAGCTGCTGGTTCGTTGGGTTTCTTCTGTTTTGGGGTCTCTTCTGCTTTTGTGTTTTCAACTTTTGAAGGCCAAGCGTTCAACCTCGAACCGAGTTTTGTTTTAGCCAAGCTACAGCGAGTCCGGTAATAAGAGACAGAGATGGAGCCTCGGATGGGGATTCGGACTGGTCTGCCTGTCCAGCCCAGCCCTGACCTCCTGCAAAGTTGGGAACTGTTGAAAGTGCAGGAGCGGCGCCTGGTTTCCACAGCATGGGCGCCTGTTCAATGCAGCATGCAAAACTCCACACATGCAAAGGGATACACAACACACACATACACAATCGGAAGGGGGGGGGGGGGGGGAAACAGCCCCAAACCAAAAGGGTGAGGGAAAACTTCCTCCTTTGCCCCGGAGGGGGAACAAAAAAAACAAAAGGAAATAAAACCAAACNCCCAACGAACGTTTTTATCTGATGTTCGATGGTGTGAGTGTGTGTGTGGTTGTGGGAGCAAGACTGGGAAAAAAAGCAACAGTCAACATTCGCAAATCAAAAGCTCCCTCTCTCTTTCTCTCTCTCTGTGGCTTCCAGAGAATTAGCATGTTTCCGCAACCTTTGTTGCAGCAACACGGCGCAAAGAAAGACAACATCAAAGCGCTGACAAACTTCAAAGTTCAACGTGCTTTCATGTGCGCCGACTTCACCCAGACAGTGGGGGTGGGGGTGGTGGCAACGACACGCCCCCAAACACCTACCCCCAAAATGCAGAGCATAGCAGCGCCTATATGCAGGCAGGCTTGTCGTTGTGCTGCCGAATATGAGCTCCCAGCTGTATGCCGCATAGATTTTCTCACGGCCCCCACACACACACACACACACAAACAGGCACACAAACAGGCACACACATGCATAGATACAGATGGGAAATAAAGAATGAATAGAACAAAACAGTTTCAGATGAAAACTATAACAGTTACAGGGTCTGGCCAGCAAAATCGATTCCCTAAGTTCGAAATTGAGAGCAAATTGAAAACTACTCTAAGCAAAAAGTGCAAAGTGGAAGATTGACTTTGAAAATATAAAAGATGGAATCGAATCTTTACCTAGCAATTCAATCTCCACAAAAGTGCAAATCTTTGAAAAACTATAAACTAACCAAAATCAAGCCAATTTGCATAATTTGTACTTATGTATGTAAATATGTACACATGTACGCATATGTATAGGTATTTAAAACTTTCCAAAATTAAATGCCAGATGAGGCATCAAAGATTTCTCCCGATTGACTTAATGAATGAAAATAACCCAAGGAAGCTGCAAAATTTCGCACTAAAGGAAAGATTTAAAGACGATTTGTGCGACATGTGATGTTGGGCTAAGGATATATTCGGCTTGGGATTCTTACAGGCTACAGGGGACAGCAGGCAGGCAGGCCCTGGGATTGCGGAGAGCGACTTTTATTGCACCATAAAGTAATTTACAAACGGGCGCTCATGAGCCTAAGGAAGATGTCTGCCTACCTGAGTCGGCCTTCTTTTCTTTTTTGGTTTCCTTGCTTTCCTCCTTTGTGTGTCATTCCCGTCATTACGGGAGATTTTAAGGTGAAAGCGGGGAAAGAAATGCCAAACGGAGCAACAATAAAGGATGATGGCAGATGGAACTGCGACGAGCAGCAGCAGTAAGACAGTAAAGGAAAATATTGGAAAATATTTCGTATACAAATTGCACAAGGGGAAAATGCCGACATGTCCGGAGTTTCCTCTTGCTGCCGCTCCTTGCACACTGCTGCTGCCTTGCTTCGTTGCACAGCATAAAAAGGTCAATGGGCGGGCAGCTGCTTCCAACAACAAAAAAAGGGAGCAATAACTGCAGCAGGAGGCCCAGAAAGGAGCAGTAGTCAGTAGGGGTAGTGGTAGGAGTAGGCCAATCAACAGGCCGCCTCTTTGCTCCAAGGATATGGCTTTACGATGGGGCATGTCCATACCCCATGTATTGTGTGTGTCCCATATCGGTTTTCCTTATCCTGTCTGTGTACTTTTGCACGCCTGTTCGATGCATTTTTATTTCGGAATATTTTTTCAATTTTTTTCAAAAAAGAAGAAACAAAAAAAGGAGCCTAAGAGGAGGTGGAAGAGGAGCAGTACGTTCTTTTCGTTATTGGTTTTTGATATGTGGGTATAGTCTGCCACTGCTGAGCGCCTCATCTGTTGACTGGTGATTTATTGGACTCTGAAGCTATTAAAAAATTGTGAAGCATTGCTTTTCCCTCTCTATCTCTCTGTTTCTCTCCCACTCTGTATGTGTGGGCGGTGTGAAAAATGGAAGCAGCAGCGGAGGAAGAACAGTAAACTAATTAGAGAGCCAGGAAGTGTTTGTTTTCCGTTTTGGCAACGTGCAGCAGTACTCGCAACTTGCAACAGAAAACATCATGGGTTAGGGAAGGGAGAAGGGAAAAGGAGAGCAAAAATTGTAAGAGCAACACAGAGAGCAACCCCTGTGCTCAGAGCTGAGTTGTTGCAGCTGCCTGCCACTGCCACTCGAACACACAGCAGAGGGCATACCAAAAGGTTATCACACACAGATAAATGCAGCACACACACACACGCACAGACACACAAGAAATAAACTCAGTGGAAGGGTAGGAAAGCGGAGAGGGGAGATGAGCAGAGAGAACAGCAGTACAAGGGGAAAACTGAAGGAAACTGAGCGAGAAGAGGGGATTGCCTTAATCGAAACCCTTAATCATTTCATCATTGGGGTCCTGGCCCAGACCTACATCCGTATTCTTGTTGGATGATGATCATTCGTCTTCCTATCTGTTGGATGTAATGCTCAATTAAGGGCGGAAGGGGGCTGTGAAGGGCAAAGGGTTGCACAGAGCTATTGCCAAATATATATCAATATTGGAGGATTTAACCATGAAATGCGTATTCGATTCGATGTATGATAACATATGTCAGGGGGGGAAATTTCGGGGTATGTTTTATAAACTATGGCAAAGATTATTATGCAAATAAAAAATACACTAAAAGTGATTGATATTTTGAATGGTTTCAGGGAATATTCTTTACTAATTATAATCTAGACAAAGATAATGCAAGGGGGTAAAGAATATTGTATGCATTGAATTCATCAGTTCCTGTTATTATTTAGGGAATAGTTAAACAAGAAAATTGAAATCACTTATATTTTCATTTAAAATTTATCAACATTTCACAAAGTTCAATTAAATTTAAAAAATCTGGCAAAAATATGGCTACTATATAGCCAAAATGTGCACTAATTTGAGTGGAATCAAAGATTACATTACAATTCCGTTTACATTTATACATATTTCTGCCCTATTTTCCTTATCCTTTTTAGTTGTGCACATGCCCAAAAAAATCAATTAAACCAAATCGAAAAAAACTATTGTCTTCTCCTATTGACTTGGCCGAGAGAGTCTATAATCAATTGTTGAATGGAAGAGTGGCACAAACAGAGAGATGTGGCAGCTGGTGGCTGCCTCTGCTGCAATTCACTTCTGTTCGCCTGCCTCTGGAAGATTAGCAGCTGTCTTCTCTCTCACTTGGGGTCTCTGGTTGAGTCTTTTGCGGGTTGCCTGGTTTCCCCCTGCTGCATTCGTAAAGCAACAATTACACAAAAGCCTTGGGTCTCTGATGCCTGGTCCTGCACCTGCTGCCAGTAGGATGCGTCATCTGCTTGGAGCTAGTGCGTCATATTCAATTGCGTCAAATGAATGAAAATAGATGGAAAATAAATACAAATATGAAAAAGGCTGCACTTGAATGGCACTTAAATTGCCATGCCCCCTCCGCCGTTTGCTGCCACTGTCATCCCATTCTTCTGTATTTAAAAAAGCCATCAGACAGGCAACTGCCATCAGCAGGGCGTAACGGGTGTGGCCAGACAGTGGGTGGTGTGGGGGCGCAACGGAGTAGGTGGATAAAGGTGCGCACGTCCCCTTTTTATTCGGTGCAAGTATCTCACTCTCCCACTCGCAATGATAAAGGCTGCCAAAATGCTTCACCTCCACAAATTTATGATATCCTGTTGAATTATGCAAGTTATCACTCTCGTCTCATGGCGGGGCTCTCCAGAGAGTCCCTCTCCGCAGAGAGAAAGAGAGACAGAGAGATGAAGACAGAGATGTGTCTCAGCCAAAATATGCTGTGTGCTGTGTATGCTCTTCTCTATCGATTTTTCAGAGTCGCCGAATAATAAACATGATGGAGTTTCTCCCCCCCTTTGGGTGGTGATGGTGAAATGGTTCAGGGGTCAGGTCAGTTATGCTGCTCAAGGACACCTTGACATTGGAACACACTGCCGTCTCCTCATCCCCCAGAAGGAGCTCGCGCGCCTTTTTTAACAGCCTGCCTGAAAGCCGGTAACTGTTAAAAGTTTGCTGCTGGCTGTTAGGCGCCTACTACTAATCTTTCAGCTGCCTACTACGCTTTTTCCACACCAAATCAACGACAGCGCCGAATAAAGTCCACAGAAACAGCAACAGCCACACAACAGCAGCGGCAACAGAAAAAGTAAAACGCAAAAAGTACTCGATTTCTGGCTGTGCCTTTTCTGTTGCTGCTGCCTGCTGCCTGCTGTCTGTCTCTGTTTTCATTTTTCTGTTCTCAGACTCGCCGCATGGCCATGTTTTGTCGCCTACTGTACACGCTCTCTTGCCCAACTTCGCCTCTGTTATGTGCGGCGTTCTATGTTTCGTATAACTCTGCTGTGCTCTCTCACTCGCTCTCTCAGCAACTTCGCTCTGCTTCTCTTTTTCCCTGCTGGCGCACTGCTGAATGTTTCGCCGCAGCGCTGTCGGCGCAGGCCAGGCAGAACAGAACAGAGAAGTTTCCCCTTTTTTTTCGCCTCTCTCTCATCTTTAACTATCGTTGTTTTTGTACGGCTTTAGTTTCCATTTTTGTTGTACACTTTTTCCCATTTGTTGCATACATACACACACATATGCATGGGAACAGAGTCTCTTTTGTGGCTGCAACATGCTGCTAGCAACATGGTGTGCCCTGAAAGTAAATCTAATTCTGAGTCACTTCGGGGCGCCACCTCCACCTCCAGTTCCAACTCCTTCAGCCCCAATTTATAATGCTGGTCAGACATTGCATAAAACTTTCAATTTTGTCTGATATCCGGTTTTGGCGCTGACTGGAATGGCCTTCTGGATCGCCTCCTTCTTGTATGCACGTGTACATGTGCATGTATTTATGTGTTGGTGCATGTAATGTGTGCGCCTTACAGTGAAGACTCGAGACAATGAATTACACTTGATATTGTCTGTGCTATCCAAAAAGGCTCAAGGATTTTTCAAAGGACATTTTAATTATGGTGAGATGAGAATGGGTGAGGTGGTTCATAGATATGTTTTCCTAGATCATATTTTGTGCGGTATCCACTATTTTCCAATGGAATTAATAGTACCTCTTTGGGTACTTTTGGATCCACTTTATACAACGTTCCTTCGTGTACGCCGCAGCCTGTTGAAATTGTTTACATTTTAACGACTCCCTCCGCTGTTTCTGCTGCTGTTGTTGTTGTTTTGTGTGGTTCTGGTGTTGCAACATGAGTTATTTTTGTTGGTGGTCTGCTATCCCTGCCCCTGCCCCGTCGCTGTTGCACATCCATCGCACACACATCCCTCATCATCTCTTGTGTTTATGTTGTTTGTGCTATATGGCCCCTCTTTTTCTTCTTCACTATACTTCTCTCCGTCTCTTCCTGTTCATCCGTGCCTGCCTGTTTGCTCCGTTGCCTTTTTTGTTGTTGTTGTGCCTTTGCTGCCTGCCTGCTTGGCGCGCAAAACCGGTTTTCGGGCACATCTCTCTGCTCCTGACACATAGAAAATGAAAACATATACGAAGCATACATTCAAACATACTTATCTGTATGCATTCATATTTACATACATACTTACACAGGCATATCAGATTTAGGCAGATTCTGATTCAGATTCGTGCGACTTATGTTACATATTTAATGATTATAATGTATGTGTAAATATGTTTGTATGTGTGTGTGTTAGCTAATGAGCGTGAATGACTGTGTGTGATGGAATGTTCGACAGATAAGCGTTACTATAATTTTCTTGGCGATGGCATGAAAACCAAAACGCGGGAAAATAAGAATTCCTTGTAAATGGCGGGCAGTAGACAGCAGAGCAGAGAGCCTTGAAAAAGTTGTGGCAGATTGTGGCATACAGAGAGAACGAGACGGCAAACATAAAGTAACCGAAAATCAGATTTGAAAACCACTGTTATGTATGTACATACATATGTGTACACATATGTAGTACTTGCAATATAAACATGGTAATGCGCTCCTCTTGAAGTTTAGTAGGTCTGCCTCATCTGCCTTACCCTTACCCTACCCATTAAATATACCTTGTGTGGTCCAATCAGCTGTTGCAAGTGCCATGGCTGAGTCGCCTTACAACATTGGCCACGCCAAATTTACCGCGAAACATAAGCTGATGGAATGATTCACTAAATACTTATGTACATCACTTGTATCTTGCAGGATGCGGCTGGCCCTTCGCTGGACTTTTACGTTTCCGACTCGATGCAGGACATGCTAGACGTGGACATCCGTGCGGAAATAGCCAGCACATTGGCAACCTCCAGCGATTTGACCTCGCTGGATCACGCACTAGAGACCATTTCGGCCATCAACAACAACACAAGCAGCGGCAGCAGTCTGCCATTGACATACAACACAAACGCGAATTTCCTGGCCAGCAGCACGCTGCACGCCTCACCCACAGCCAAGTGGATGGGTTCCTCGGCCAACTTCTGGTCGAACACCGACTACTACGCTGATCTGGGGGCCTGCGTCAATCCCATTTCGGTGATGCCGCTCATCAACTCTGCCTCGTGCTCAGCTTCCTCCATGCTGGGCTCGCCACGCAGAGGCAAGTCTGCCACGGCCACACAGTCGCGGGCTGTGCCGGCATCGCCGTGCGCGGACCGGGACCAGCACAAGTCACACCTGACCTTCTCGCCGGCACAGATGAAGGTCAGCGCTGGATCGCTGCGGCGGGAGCAGGTGATGGCGCACATACCCAAACAGATTTCGGTGGTAACCGGAACCGGGAGCACGGCACCGGGCACCATGGCCACAAATTCGGTGCTGCAACGCCGCAACTCCTCGGCGGTCGATGCGGTCCGCAAGGATCTGGGCACGGAGCTGCGCAAGGCCCAGTCCAGTCCGTCCGAGGAGGGTGGCCAGAAGTCGAAGACCTCCTCCACCCTGCTCACCACCGGAGGCGTGTCCACCAACACGATCAAGCTGGCGCCCGGCATCGGGGGCCTGACTTTCGCCAACAGCGCCGCCTACCAAAAGCTGAAGAACCAGTCGTCGGTCAAGTCCTCCAACGGTTCGTCCCCTAATACGGGCAACGGCATGGTCCTGAAGCGAGAGGAGGCCGCAAAGCGCGGTTTGCTGCAGCAGGGAAGCACCACACCAAAGAGCATCGCCTCGTCGGCCCATTCGCCGCACCATCAGATGCAGAGCCTTGGCTCGCCATCGTCCGTCTCGTCGATGGCCTCATCACCGCTCAGCAATGGCAGCAACCTGGTCAACATCGCCAACAACAGCAGCGGCAGCGCTGGTCTCGTCAAACCGCTGCAGCAGAAGGTCAAGCTGCCGGTCGTGGGCAACGCCTTCCCCAAGCCGGCCTACTCCTACTCCTGCCTCATTGCGCTGGCCCTGAAGAACTCGCGGGCCGGCTCGCTGCCCGTCTCGGAGATCTATAGCTTCCTGTGCCAGCACTTTCCGTACTTCGAAAATGCGCCCAGTGGCTGGAAGAACAGCGTGCGGCACAATCTGTCGCTGAACAAGTGCTTCGAGAAGATCGAGCGCCCGGCCACGAACGGCAATCAGCGCAAGGGCTGCCGCTGGGCCATGAACCCAGATCGTATCACCAAGATGGACGAGGAGGTGCAGAAGTGGTCGCGCAAGGACCCATTGGCCATACGCGGGGCCATGATCTATCCAGAGCACCTGGAGTTGCTGGAGCGCGGTGAGATGAAGCACGGATTTGCCGACTCCGATGTGGAGCTCGATTCGACGTCGGAGATCGAGGAATCATCTGATCTCGAGGAGCATGACTTTGAAGACACCCTTGTGGATGCGATGCTCGTTGAGGAGGACGAAGATGTCGTTGATGAAGATGAAGATGACGATATACTGAGCGAGTTCGATGCCGAGGATGAGCCACTTGCCAGCCACCCCTCTGCCAGCCAGTCGAACCACCACCTGCCCCTTGATCACGCCCTGCTCGCCCAGAAGAGCAGCGACTTTGACATTGAGGTGAGTTTGGAGAGGCACCTGGTTGAGAAGTCGTCGAAGCTATACGAGAAGGTATCTAGCCTTGTTTTCCCCACTCTGAACTTCCCTTGTCTGACGCTATGTCTTCCCCTTTCGCAGGTCGATGAACTGTACGATTCCATTGACATCGAGGACGACAAGGAGGCAGTACACCGCGTCATTGCCAGCGGCCAGGGCTCGCACATAATCGAGCTGAATCCGGCCGATCTGAATGCCAACCACAATGGCTACCACCACCAACAGCAGCAGCAGCAGCAGGCGAAGCGCGCCCGTCTCGATATCAATTATGCCATCGGTCCCGCCGGCGAGCTGGAGCAGCAGTATGGCCAGAAGGTGAAGGTGCAGCAGTTGATGCAGTCCCAGCCACAGCCGCCCACATATAGTCGCCGCAAAATGCCGCTGGTCAATCGTATCATATAAAGAGGCAAAGCCCAAGCCCCCTGCAAAAAACCACATACCATGCACCACATTCGTAGCATGGATGTTTCACGAACACACATTATATAGCATACCTTAGTGCTAGGTACACGCTACATAGTATAGGAATCCCCCCACATGCTACGCTTAAACGTATCCCTAAGAACATTTTCGGTAATCTGTTGTCAGTTGTACCATTCCCCTTTGTAACCCAAAATATCCATCTCAACTGATTGAAAATCAGACTATACAATTTATTATTTTGGAGAAGAGATCTCCACTTAAGCTTACTTTGAATCTATTTGTAGTCCTTATAAATCTCTGGTCGATATTCAAATAAATCTATACAAATAATTGTACAAGATTTCTCGAAAGTTTTGAGCCACTCCAACACTTGACGATGCGTGGCCTTGGTCCATGTACCCAATCTCCCCCATGACGCTTGAGCAGATGAAAGAAACTCTCAACCATGTGCAAGTTCCAGTAGTTAGTCCTGACGATGCATTAAGCTATCTGTAATGTTAGTTCTTTTCCAGTTTTGTAATTTCTATTTTGATCTCCGCCCCCCTCCCCTGACCCAGACTAGCGGTTAGCGATTTGATCCTTGACAAAACTTAACGAAACTTCTTGACGCAGTTATTATATATAGAGTATAGAATATTGACAACGTGAAACAACGATTTTTGGACAACGAAATGGGAACACTATGTTCACTTTTCCACCTTTTGTTAAACTTTTGTATCCCAAATGTGACAATTTGCAGCATTTGCAAGCATTTTTCAGCGCATCTGAATGCCGCCGATTCCGATTCCGAATCTGAATTCCAACTTAAAGTTAGGTAATGTTGTATAAAAAAACAAAACACCACAAACAACACACACACATATAAACAACTTGCCGGTCCAGTATTCGCATGCGGAATTTTTATAGAACTTTTGTATGTATTTTGTACTATAGTATCCTATACGAGAAAACGAGAAAAGAATCTACAATTATTGCTGGAAAGAACAGTCAATTATTTTTCCGAATATATATATATAGTAGGATTGTAGTGGATGTAAATAGTTTTCACACAATTTAAGAATAGGAATAAGACTAAAGAATAAACATTTGTATACTATATGTGAAGTATATATGCTAGCTATATCTATAGGCCGTAAGTGAAATTTGTATGTAAGCCAAACCACAGCCTGTATTCCAAATGAAACGACAGGATCCACAAACCAATAAGACTTGAAGCGAATTTTGATCAAGCCTCAGATTTAAAATAGTACAAAGAGCCGACTAGTGTGTACGGACAGGGCAGAGCAGATAAAACGTTGCCAGTTGCTAATGACTGGTGGAGTTTTGCTCACTTGAATATAAATCATTTTTTGTTTTGTTTGTTTTCCTAACTGTAACTTTTTTGCATTCAACTATTCCACGAACGAAATCAACACAACATTCATACACTTTTTTCGTTGTAATACTAGCACTTAAGTAACATTAAACAAATTATACTGATACCCATTACCATATCCATACACCATACATCCGTACACCCATACCCGATACAGATAAATACCTATGTAAATGCCTAAGCTAAGAGAGAACAATTTTTGTATAGAGTTGTTAGAAAATCAATTGATATTGAAAGATTGAAACCAAAAAAAAGAATATATGAAAAATAAAAAATTGCTATAAAATTAAAAAAAAAAACTCGAAACTGGATTATTATTTTGGCTTTGAAGCTTCTTCAATGGGTTAATATCTTATAAGGTGCTTAAATTATAATCGATTATTCCATTCCTTCACCAAGCAACAAAACAAAACAAAACAAAAAATTTTGGAAAACAAGTAGGCGTTTGCTGGTTTTAATTCACGAAATTCATGTGTGAGGTTCCTGTCAAATTGTCAGCTTCAGTTGCTATAAAGATTTTCAGTGTGAAGGTGATCGTTTCAAACTAAAACATTTTTAGTTTAAATATCCGAAGAAAAAACTGGCAAAAAAATATTTCGAAGATTTTCAGTCATGTCCGACAACTTAAAGAAACTCGGCGAAAAGAAGGACGTGCAGGAGTCCGCGAACCAGGCCACTGCTTCGTCATCGGTCCAAAAGATGAAGGAGGAGGATGACGACCCGAAGTGCAAGGTGTGCAAGGAGTCTCTCAAAGAGAGTGCTGATGTTATGAAGACATTGCCCGGCATGTGGGGGGGCAACAAGGTAAATGTGTAATGCCATCCCATGCATTCGCAATACTTATTTTATCCACCTGCAGGTCAAGGGCGCCTGTGCCTTTTGCCTTTTCGGGCTGAGATCCTGAACATTTCAGACCAGCTACACGCAGCCCATTTCTCGTTAGATGAAATTGTGGTGCTGGATTTACACATACAAAAGATTAACAGAAGAAGAGAGAAACTCTGGGCTTGAGTAAAAATAACAAACATTACAACATAAATAAACAAATGACAGATAAACACTACAAGTACTTCTCATATTTAATGGATGGCTTGCCCTAGTTTGGGAACGTTTGACACTTTCTGTTCTGTGTCCATTTCATAGAGACTTACGTATCTTCCATAAGCAATACACTGATTTTGGTTCTTTTACCATCGTATGGCACTGGAGCACCTAGAACCAAGTTCGTTAATCAATAAACAACTTTCGTTTCATTTTTAAAGGACAATTTTTATTTCACATTTATAAATAGTTTTCGACATTTCAAAAGTTTTGTTATTTGTTTTCCCTTTGCGGTTGTTGTTCAACAACCAATAAAACTTAGGTTTTAGCTAAGCAATTTGCATATTGAGCAGATCGTAATTGAGCATCGCTGCCTGGACAGGAGCAGGAGCAGTGGCAGGGGCAGGAGTGGACAGGACAATGGTGAGAGAGGAGCACTGCGTCAAAGATATCAATGTTGTTGCACATGTCCCCAGTCCATTCACTGCCGCACCGGACAGATTCGACAAGAGCCGAATATGTATTGTGTGGTTTGCTCGCCCCTGCCCGGCAGAGATAATGTCAGATGTGTGTGCTTTATTTAGGACTAGACAGTTGGATGGAGCACAAAGCCATCCGCTTGGTTACTCGCTTGTGCAAAGCAAATCGCATTTTGGTTTGGTTCGTTTGCATCTTGTACTCGTACACATAAAATGGCATAAAATACTTTGAAAAGCGCCTCTGTTAAAATATATTGTATGCCGCTCCCCTCGAGCATTTTGTAATAAAATTATCCACTTGTAGTTAAAATATACATATTACATTCATGTTTCTTAAGCTCTAAATATATATCCTGTATACTATACAGATATATGGTATAGTATATGGTATAAGGTATATGGTAAATTGTATTGTTTCAAAATTGAGTGTTGATTTTTGCACATTTAAGGCCTGTTGTTCACTTAGCTTAGGTTTGAGCTGGATATTTTTTGTTTACTTTTATGTACGTTGAGCAAGCTGTTTCGCTAAAATCTATAAAATCGAACTCTCTCGCTTTCGCTTTCAGTGTGCGTGAAGTGATCAATGTGTGTGGGTGTCTTTGTGTGTGTTCTGTGTATCTATGTGTGCGAATGTGCGCCGTGCGCTGTGCGCTGTGACATACAAGATACAAGATACAAGATACAAGTTAGTTCATTGAAACCAGACAAAACTGATGCATTCTCCGCTCTTAAACAAACACAAGGAATTAACATTATCGCTGACAGCTGTAGTAGACGACAGTAGACAATAGACGTTTGAGTTAGACATAAATTACAGATATTAATGCACATGTACTTAAACTAAAATGTATCTTATGAATACACGGATCGATCAGAGATCAGATCAGTTGATCGGGCGGGCGGGCAGGCAAGGCCAGGCGTTGCTTTTGCGGCTTACGCCTTGCTGCCGCCGGCTGCCTCCTGCCTGCTGGACGGCTCTTCACTTCAATGCGGGGGCAATGCTCGTATCTCTCACTCATAGCTATGAGTCTTGAGTCTGCCTAGAATGTTATTACTAAAACTGATCGACGACTGACTACGCTTAGAGTCTGGGAACTTAGGACTACAAACTAACACACGGACACGTACAACACACGGGTACATCGACTATTAAATGCAGAGCTGAATATATGGGTGACAGGGGGACTGGTGCACACTGATCGGGATAACAATTACGCTTTAACGGATTACATAAAATCGTTTACTATGAATACTAGTTTCATTGCTTCCACTTCCACTTTCACTTCCATTTCCTCAACTCATTCCTGCTTCAGTCGCTTCGCCTCGTTGCCAACATCCCCGCCACTGACCGAACTGGGAGTATTCTGCTGCTGCTCCGTTTCGCTGGTTATGTACGCAAACTGGCACTCGAATTCAAAGTCCATCTCTTTCTTCTGGGGAACATTGGTACGATTAGTGAATCAGGAGTGATAAGGGCATGCCAAGGAATCTTACCATGCGCTCACATATAACCGCTATGGCCGTCTTCTGCTGCGCCTCGGCTATCTTGTGCTCCACCAGATAGAACATGTACTCATCGAACAGCAATCTTATCAGGTGGAAGCTGCCAAAGCTTGAGGCCGAGCGCAGCGTCAAGTCCCGAATGATCATCGAGCTGTAGAAGCTCCACTTGAGCAGGAATTGACGGGCGGCACGTGCATATGTTGGCTTGCCCGTATACTCCTCCATGGCTGACTCGACCACGAGCTGCAGCCAGCTGGCCCACTGCTCCAGCGAGCTCTGTTGCTGCAGTGCGGCCTTGAAGTCGCTCTCCAATCTCTGCACCACAGACGGAGCACACTGACTCACCCAGGCGGCTTGTTCCTGCATGGAGAGGGAGAGGGAGTGGGGGAGTTCGCTGTTCAGTCTCGGATAACTTTGATTTATTTCATTGCTCAACACTCACCTGTACATTGTGGAAATCCACGCGATTCAGATCGCTCAACATTTGGGAGATTTGTGCTCCGTTCTGGAGCACGGCACGTGCGGCCTGCGCCAAATGATTGAGTGAGGTGTAGCGACGCAGTGTCTGGCAGAAGGCGGAGACGGAGCTGGTCTTGATCTGGGCCAACTGCTCCGGCACACCCATCATGCTCTCGCACAGCCACAGCTCCAGGTTCTTGGCAAAATTACGTATGGCTTGGGTCAGGGCATTCGGTATGGAGCGCAGCACATCGGGAATAATGACATCCACTGTGTTCTGGTAAAACTGATAGTCCACCTGCATAAATATTCCATTAAACATTAATACAGAGTTCACAGCAGAGTTCGTATGCAGAAAGTACCCACCTCGCGTACGAATTTTTGCACTTCTGCGCAGTGGCACAACAGATACAGCTTCGTCTTGCTCAAGTACTTCTCCTCCTCGCACTCCTCCAGATTGTTGTTGTCGCTGGCACGCCAGAAGTCGCGCAGCAGAAACTCCACGGTGCCAAATTCCAGATTCAGCACAGCATCCAGGAAGGACTCGCAGTGCTCACGGTACAGGGCCCTAAACGTGTCCACATCCTCCAGCGTTAGCTCAGTGCTGAAGCTGTGACTCAGCTCGATTGGCGGAAACGAGGGTAGAGCGCTGCTTCCATCGCCAATGTACTAAAGAATGGAGGAGGTTAGGGGACTGTAATTCAGTTATTCGTTTGAGTTTGCTCACCTGGATGCATGCCTCGTAGGTCTCTGGCTTGAAGCTGTGCTTTTTGGACGTGCCGTTCCGCTGGCTGGTGGATCCGGCCATGCCCATGCTGCCATTGGAGCCCGCCATCTGGCTGGAGGTGCTGCTGCTGACGTTAACCAGGGCCCCGTTGCGGGAGACTGGCCCGTAGCCGTGCATCGACTTGTTGTCCTCCATGGAGTGGTGATTCAGCAGGGAGCCAGGCTTGATGCGAATGCCATAGTAGTGGTACTTGGAGTTGCCGCGCGTACCCAGGCGACGTGTGCGCAGGCCGGAGAACACGGAGCGTATCAGCTTGCCGAAACTGGCTGCATTCACGGGCTCCAGCTTCTGCTCGTTGCAATGCTGCATGTAGTGGTTGTACAGGGTGGACCTGGGCAGGCTGACACCGTCGGCCGTCTCGTAGTTGCGTGACAACCATTTGATCTGCCGGCGACAGAGAGAGATGTCAGTATGGCTGTGATGCTGTGATGCTGCTCGAGGGCGGAGCGTAACCAGGGAAACCCATCCATACTCTGGGATGGGACTACCTACCGTTGCCGAGGCAATCTTGTTGCTGTTGCCGAGCGCACTCTGATCCGAATCGGGTGAGGCGCCTCCGCCGCCCGTCCCGAGGCTGCCGCCGCTGGCCGAGTTGGTGGTTGTCGTCGAGGTGGGCGTCTGGGGCGTGCTCTGTGCCTCCTGGATGTAGGCAACCTCGTGCTGCAGCCCAAGGGTGGCCCAAGGGTTAGTCAATGTTGTCACAGTTGGCTCAGGTGGCTCCCACTCCCGTCCCCGCTCCCTACTCACCGTCAGGCTGTGTGGCGAGTCGCGGCTGTGCGACTGCGAGGAGCCATTCAGCAGCAGGCCCTCCTCCACGGGCACCAGGTAGGGCAGTGTCGTGGAGTGGGCCGCATTGCCCGCCGTACTGCCCCCAGCCGACGGCGTCGTCGCCGCATACTGGCCCGTCGACGTGGTCGAGTAGTATGTCTGACCATTGCCCTGGTAATCGCCCACCGGGCAGAACGGATATGTCCTGTGGAACGGGATGGAAACGGAGGCGAAAACGGAAAGGTCAAGCGTTGTCATGTGCTGTGTGGGTCAACTGTGTTTCGCCTTCTTCTCCCATCTTGCCCCCCGTTTTTGTGGGGGGTCTCTGGGCTTTCTAATGATTTCTAACGATTGCTTACATTTGCGTCTGGCTGGAGTTGCTGTGGTACAGCTCCGAGTCCACATATTGCACCTGGTAGTTCTGCTCCTGGCCGGAAACTGAAAAGTTAACAGAGAAACGAGGGAATTAGCTTGGTAATATCTGTGTGGAGTATAGTTAAAGCTGATTATTATAACAGAGATTCCATGCCGACAGCGCGAATAGCCGGCGGCATTTAGCAAAGACATTCAAGATTGTGGCAATAGGAAAATACCGGAACCGTTCAGAGGATAATCCATAAACTTATTGAAACTAAAATCTAATTTGAGGCCGTTTTTTCTATGGGTTCCATTTGAAGATTCATTGTAAAACTTCTCCCATTGCGCCTAAACTTACTATTCTGCAAACAGCAACAGAATACAATACAACAGAAGCATTTGGTTGTATCAGAGATAATCCTTTAACATGTTTTTGATAGCAAATACGAGTTATAAAACCTTAAGAACATTTAGTCCAACAAAATAAATCAATTTAAAGAAGAACAGTGATTCCCATTTTTGGGCTGTTTAAGCCATCATCCGTAAGATACAAGAGTGAGTATGGGCTAGATGATTATTTATGAATATTTTTATCAACAGATTGAGCACCCAAAAAAGTCTACAATGCTGGCTGGAAACTGGTAAATTAAGCTGAAAATATAGTTTTAATTGTAAGTACGAAAGTACAACGGAAGTAATGAAATATTTAGCGTACGAATAAGCGGAGAAGAGAATTAGTTGCTGCAAATGCAAACTCTTACGCATGCATGTTCCCTATTTGTGTTGAAAACTTCCACACGTAAATACCCTAGACTTTGCTTAAACTTTGAAACTTTGAACCAGAGGCTGGCAGCAGAATGAAAGTATCCTTCTGACTCAATCAGCGTGGAAAGTGTTTTGTGTTTTTGTTGGAATAATGCTCTCAAGATGCCCAACATTTGAGTCTCGAATCTGTCTCGACTGGCCACAACCAGGCGGGCACTTGACACCTGTGCAACCTGCCGCAGACACGGATGCATCGATTGGGGGTGTTAAAGAGGAGGAGGAGGAGGAGGAGGAGGAGCAGGAGAAATATACGAGTATCTCTTGATATTTACCACCGCAATAGGACAAATTGTTGTGACGTCTGTGGTGGTGGTGGTACATGGTTGCGGTTGTGGCAGAGACACTCGCCGCAGAACCCGCGCCTGTGCCAAGACCCACCGAGATCGAGTTGGAGGCGGCCGCACAGGAAGCTGCGGCTGTGGAGAATGAGGCTGAGGCGACTGATGCTGGGGAGCCAGCAGCTGGTTCAATGGCCAAGGAGTTGCTGTAGCTGGCGCCGGCACTGGCACTGGTCGTGGCCACGAATGTCTGGTGATGATGGTGGTGATGATGGTGATGCAGCTGCAGCTGGAGCTGGGCGGGTGGCAGTGTCGGCGGCGGCTGGGCGACTGGCAGCGGCTGCTTGCAGCGGCACTTCTCGAGGAGACTCGTGTAGTTCAGCGGCGACGCCGACTCGAGCTTGTGATGATGGTGCAGGTGGGGCTGATGGTGTTGATGGTGCTGCTGCTGCTGCTGCTGTTGGTGGTGGTGACGCGTCTGATAGTCAAAGCCGTACCGCGAATGCATTCGTTTGGCTGTAGAAGCTAAAGCAGCTGGCAAAATGGTTTCACTCCGATTCCGATACTCAGATATGATCCGCAGCAGATCCCGGCTGGACCGCGTGGCGATTAATTGTTACGCTTGATCTTTGGACACTTGACACAAACAGCCAGCACATGACCGGATGAGGCATTTAGGGATACGTATGCAGATGAGAACGAGCGCAAGGACGGCAAGGAAAAGGAGATGCTGTAAGCCGAGACGCGACCTGGTTGCTTTGGGCAACTGCCCAACTGCCCAACAGCCCAACGGAGCCCGTGATGCCCGGAGAGACAGAGTGCCGGGCCGGAACTGTTGCCGAAAGTGAGAGCGAAAGTGAAATCTTCGACTGGCGTTGCCAACGCGTCTCGTGGGTGGGTTCAAGCCGAAACCGAAACAGGAGCAGGGAACAGGACTGGGCTGGGCTAGGCTGGGCTGGGATGGAAAGCTGGTTGCTGGATGGCTGGTGGCGTCGTGACGTCGTGGAAACGGAGCAGCCAGTACGTACGAACGGTAGAATTACAACTGAATCAAAAATCAAATGTTATCCTAGCAATATGCCTTCGAAAATAATGATGAGGACAACGGCAACGACGATGGCGACGACAGCGACGGCGGCGCAGCAACGAATTAAATTACAACAACGGCGACGGCTACGGCAACGGCAACGGCAACGGCTACGTTGGCGGATGAATGCTGCGGCAGTGGTTGGGTGGTTGCCCGGGCGCTCACTCGCTCCCTGTGGGTGGGTGGGTTGCCTGGCTGCTGGCATGATCCGGCTGCTGCGTGCTGGGTTGCTGGGATGCTGCCTGTAGCAAGTAATCCAACCCCAGCGACAAACCCCCGCGAACAGGTATTATTTTTCAAGCGGTGCCGGCTAATTCCGGGCTCAAAGTCGTCTTTCTGGGATCTGCACAAGTGGTGGTCTGGCCGCTGCTCCGAGCGGGACAGGGATGGCAACACGGTCCGGCGTCAAGGCAACGCAGCTCGGCCAATCCCAGGCAGCAGCCCCCCCACCCCACGCCACCAGACTTCTTGGTGGTTGCTAGGATTCCTGCTCTCTCGCTCTCACACCTCCTCCACGCTCTCGCTCTCGCTCTCGCTCTCGCTCTCTCACTCTGTCTCTCTCTCTCTCTCTCACTCGCTCTCAGCAACCCCTGAGCAGGATGCTGCGGATGTGGATGTCTCCTGGCCAACCAAATCGCTTGCTGCCTGCACGGCATCATCATCATCCTCCCCATGCCCCTCAATCTCCTTGCTTGGGGTGACACCCGAGGTTTGGGGGTGGCGTCTGGGGCGTGGGGTATGCTTTCTGGTGGAGAGACCAGAAGGTGGTACCAAGGAATGATGGATGCTATTCCGTGTGTGTGCGTGGGCAAGTGTATGGCATTTTTCCATATTTGGTTGCCGTGGTCAGGGGCACATTTTTCGGCCACTTATCCTGTTCCTGGTCCTTTCACTTCCACCTCCTCGGTGTCAGCGGTTCAAGTTTGACTGTTGGACATGACATGACATATTTCAGATATTAATTTTGGCCCTCCAGTCGGCCAGCCCCCCCAGCTTGCGGCTGGCACTGCCACCCACCAAGTTGGAAGCTTTTGCCACATGCCACGCTCAACAGTAAATATGAACAGCAGCCCCTCGGGCACTACCTCTGACTCTCTCCCTGCCCTCACGTAAAGGAGCAGCACTGTGGGACAGGTGCAGCATTGCAGGCTGGGCGCTGGACTTATTCACATTCTCCTTCTACTTCGCTCCCAGTCGAGCCGAGATCTGTTGTGGGGTTTTTCAAGTGGACCACATTCTAACCAAAACATTTTGGTTTTCAATGACTTTCGGATTGAGTGGCATGGAAATGGAAAGAATCAGGTGGAAAGCTTGCTTTGATAATTGACTTTTAATATGAAGTAGATTAGCACTCAACAAGAATCCGAATGAAGATTTTAAGGCCTCAACAACAGCTCTTGCCTTGGGCTTTCATCAGAGCCAAGAGGCTAGAGGATAGTGCTACGAGCATTTTCGGGGGTATAATGGAAGTAGTTCTTTAAGAATGTCACCCAGAAATGGACTACATTTTAATGATAGATGTTTGGCAGATTAATTGTGGAGATTAGCGTATTGTCTAGAAGCAAATAATAGAATTCGAACGGAAAGGACAGATCCCCAGACAATCGCATCCGGAGGATGAGAAGATCAAAATATTTTCGTACTATCAAATAAATTCATGAATTGCGAGTTATTCTTGTTAGTTGTTCTTGGACCAATTTCCATCACATAAAATGTTTGATTTGATGCCAAAACAACATACATTTCCTGTGCATGATTTTTTTTTTTTTTTTAAGTTTTTTTCTTGCATTTGTTGGAAATGTAAACAAATCAGATATAAAATCTCGTGTCCAATTCAACCATTTCCCTATGCCATAACATAAACAACGAAAAAAGATAAGGTCGATCCTTTGAATGTCGCTGACCCTTCCCTTTCCCTCCCTTTCAATATTGTGCCTTCGAACGGTTTATTACATTATCAACTTATCAATTTTTGAGCCATCTTTGCCACTTGTCAATTTTCCCAGTACAGACAGAGACAGAACTGGAGTGGCAAGAGCATCCACAGCAGCAAAACAAGTAGAAAAGATGAACACAAATTGCCAGGATAACGAGGATGGACAAGTGCAGGAGCACATAGACACGGTGGCAGAGGGAGAGGCAGGGATGGCAGGGGACTGCAGCTTATCCTGCAACATCTACTACAACATCAACAAACAATTAACCTTTCTGTCAGAGTCGGAAGGGATGAGCAGCATCATTCGATGGGGATGGGTGGAAGGTATCAGGCATGAGCTATGAGGAGCTGTCCTTTGTAGAGCTTCCTTTGCCGTGATGTCCTTTGCCAGATAGCCTTCATAGCCATGAAATTTATGAACTGCGACTCGCATTTATTAAATGAATTTCCGCTTATCTTGATTTTCCACACACAACTTTCTCCCGTTGTCGTTTGGAACAATTAAAAGAAGACCGTCATATGCTGATTTTCGCTCACTAAAGTTAGAAACTCCCACTCCGGTTCACCCACACAACTGGCCACCCACCCAGTGATTCCTTCTGCCCACTCCCAGCTCTTTCAACTAGTATGGATTCCTGTTTTGTAGTCGTATTTTTCCTATTTTTAGTTGCTGGCGTTATTACATTTTAAGCTCAGCTTCGTCTTCCGCCTCGTCGATTCGATGAGGACCTAGCAAATCCGTATCAATTGAAAAATACAATACAATATATTGTATCAAAAGGTGGACTGCCTGCCGAAACCACTCCTCAACACGAAGCGGGTATACACTTTCCCCCTGAAACACTTAACAGTCCACGAAGTAGTCTGAGATGAATGGAAAAGTTTCCATGCCCCGGCGATGGCCTGATGGTCTGAGCAAAGTATTAGCTGACAGCGGGCGGTTATTAGTGAGTCGTCGACTCATCCACGTGTGGAGTGCACATCATATCACATCACCCCTCGTCTAAGGTACATCGTTGAAGCCCTCTCAATTTGTTGTGATTACTCGGATGTTTGTCCTGTTAGGGTGGTGGTAATTTGTCCGCTAATAAAATCAAGTACCAGGGCAAACATTCGACCCTTTTCGGGGCTGTGGCTCTGATCCCGGCCGGAGATAGTTCCTCACCAAAAGTGTAATCTCGATTAATTCATTGTGCGGCACTCGAGTGGAATACAATAATTATGTGTGCAGCAGCAGCAGCAGCAGCAGCCAGATATCACTCGCAGTGTGTCGCCTTCCGCCCAGCTTAGTCTGTATGTCGGTGATTCCCAGCCCAGCTGCACACTTTGCAACAAAATGTGTTCCTCTTTTGTTACTTTGTTTTGCACGTGCCACGGACACAGGTAGCATGGTCCATCATCCGCCACGGGGTGGCGTTACCCATCCATCAATCCATCCAACCACCCATTCATCCTGTGACGGTCCCTGTCTATGTCTCAATCCCTGTCCCGGTTCCTGTCCGCCCTCATCTCTGCTCGTTTCAGTTTTCAAATTAAGTCGCTTTAATTGTGATATCAAGCAAGCGTTTAAAAAGGCCCGGATTTTAAGCTGGTCCTTATTTTCATCTCTCTCATACCCACTCCCCCACCCTCTCTCAAGGGACAGGACATGCTGATCCTGTCATTACGTTTGTTTCCAAAGCCGCGACTTTTGCTGTTTGTTGTTTCCTGTTGGTTTCCGCTTTGATGCAAGTGCAGTCATTGAAACCCAGTCCAGTCCTGTCGTTCTTCATTCGGTTTCGGTTTCGTTTTCGGTGATTCTCTTTCTGTTTTTGCAGTTTTGGTTTCTGTTCTGGCATGTAACCCCGAATAAATCGGCATAAAGCAAATTTGCACGTTTTTTGCCTGCCACAGGCACTTTTTTGGCGCTCATTAAAACAATTTGTGGCAACATTTTTTCAGTCATTCCGTCATCAGTTTTTGCAGACATTTTGTTTGTCGGTGAGCAGCAGCATCAGTTGATACTTTTCAGACTTATAACGATTGAAATCGTTTGCATTACGTTTGAATTGGCAATAATAATCCGTAGAAAATACGCGGAAAATCGAGTCTGAGTCTGCATGTATATAGCAGCTACTCAAAATCCGAGTAAAACGCAGAATGATAAGCAATTCATTTAATCTAATCGATTGTAGAATCGTGACATTATAAGGGGAAGTTTAAGGAACTCTCTTTCCCAGAGTGGCTTTGCACTAAATTTGTATCTCAAAGTGGTTTTATGTGAAAGCTTTCTGCCACCACTCTCTGCTTTCTCTATCTTCACAGCTGTCTTGTAAATATCAATTAAAATTTGTTGACCTTCCGCATTAATTATAAACGTACAAAGATCGGCAGATCTCTCACACATGTGTAAGTCCCCTGAGATCTATCTTTAAGACGGACAGACAGGGTTATATCTTTGAAGCTTTGTTATGTGAGTTTATGAGAACATTTCTCACATTGATTATAAAGTAAATCAGAACTACAGATGGTACGCACCCGTAACGGTGATGAATGGCGTGCCGTCATCATCCTCTGTGGTCTGCACCACGGTCACTTGGCCATTGGCCACCTGCTGGGCCAGATCGACGCCATTCTTGATGGCGCTTAGGTCCGCCATGCTGTGTATGGGTATGGAGTGGGTGATGGTGCTGCCATTGGGCTCTGTGGTGGTGATGGTTCCGGCGATGTCGCTGCTGCTGCTGTTGACCAAATGCCCATGAATATGGGTGTGAGCCTCGTTGCTCGAGTCGCTGGCATCCATGGGCAGGACGACGCGTATCACCTCCAGCTGCTCGGCTGCCGTGGCATTGCCCGTGACTGAGTCGTCGCCTTCGCTTAATTTCTTCTGCAGAAGCTGGCAGTTCTGACAGGAAAACAGAGTTAGTTCCAGCAAAGATTGGGGCAGCTGGGCAAGGACTTACCTGCGTCATGACATCCTCCAGGGTGGCGGAGACAACAACACCATCCTCCGTGCAGAACTCGAACTGCTCGGCATGCGTGGGCGATGCGTTCACGGAGCTCGCTGTGGTGTGGTTGTTGTTGTTGGTGTTGCTGTTCTCCACCTCAACGGTCAGCACATCCTCCTGCAGCAGCTGCTGCTGTTGCTGCTGCAGCTCCTCCACTGTCTCCGCCTGGATGGCATCCACAACGACGCCACTGGCGCTGGCACTGGCCACGGCAGAGCGCGTCGAAATGATGAACTGACGCTGGGGTGCCAGGCGCGTGGTCATTTGCTTACAGTTCTATTTATTTCTACTTTGTTTAGGTTCCTCCTTTCTTCCTTCCTTTTCGTTGCACTTTCAGTGTGAAATTCCTTGGCTTTTAAGCTCGCTCCCTCTATCTCTCTTTCTTTCCTCTGTGCTGCCGTCTCTTTCGGACGTAAGGCAATGGCGGTGGTGCGTAGGTTTATTTTATTCACTTGATTCTGTAGGTTTCCTTGCCTCTTGTGGTTGCTGCTGCTGCAAGGAAAGTGAAATTCATCAATTTGTGTGGATAATAATGCTGCCCCCAAGTAGCAGGTCCTCAAGCAAGTATCAACCCCCCTGCCCCCTACCTTCTGCACCCTTAGGAATCTATTGTTGCCTACCCCCGCCCCTCTGCTGTGTGCTGCTGGTGGGGGTGGTGGTGGTGGTGGGTGCTGCTTCCGCTGGGGCGTTGCTATGAAATTAAACTTTTCGCAGGTATTTTCTTCCTGCTTTGATTTTCTCGGCGGCTTTGTTCTCTGCGTAGCAGCAGCAGCAACTCCACAACAAGAATGGTATATAAATACACACAGCACACATATATTTGCAAGTACAGTGGAACCACAGGTGCAGGAAAGTCTCCTTTGTGCTGGTAAGGGTGCCCGCACGGCAGGAGTTCACTGTGTTCCGTGTATATCCTTCGAACAATGGCATTTTTGGCCGCCATTTTGATTTGCCTGCAACTTTTTTGCGGCATCTTTTATCACCGCTGTTGTGTAGCATACATTTGGGGGCAGCAATTTAAGGATTTCACCAAAAAAACAGGAGCGTAGTCAAGTGCAAAAAGCAAAAGGAAACATACCCAAGCATCACTACATCAAAAACTGAAGCAAGAAGTACACAAACCTCTCACTCTGTGCACGAGTGGGGCACTTACATAATCCCACACACCTTTTGAAAACACGGCTACGATGCCTCTGGGCCAATTAAACGAGCGACAATGCCAATTGCTCGAGGCAGCACAAAGATTGCCTTGAATCAATGATGGATTCAAGCGTGTAATACACATTTCACTCTGCCGTAATATCATCGTTAATTACAAGAGTTCTTGGCTGTTTTTGCTGACTATTTTCATGCACATTAACTGCGTATTTTCCTTAGTTTATGGATGCAAAAGTTTATCAATTGACGCTCTGGCTCTGGTTCACTTTTCTCTGATTTAATTATGTTTTTCTCAATGACAGAAAGAGCCTTTTAATTGCATTTTGCTCGGCGTGATGTTTGACGACGCTATTGGCTTACATTTTCACACTTCTTCCTGCACTTTTGCGCTGGGGCCACTTGCTCCCATGCACTTGTTCTCAGGGCAACCGGCTCAAAGTAAATAAGTCTGGGAGGGCATGCCGCTGGCAACGTCAACGTCAAACGTCCATCCCGAAAGGGTATTCCCATGAGATAGTAGAGTTGGGGAGCAATGGGGATGCCATAGGGTTGGCTGGTGGGAGCACGGACAGGACAAACGGCCCGGCATACGTCACGTAGTTTGGAGTCGAGCTCTAAAAGTTGTTGTTTATAGACAATAAACGAAGTCCGGGAATCGCTGGAGTTCTTTATAGCGGCAGTCGGGGGTGGCAGTCTAATGCGTTGTTCCGCACCGGGACGGAAATGCAAAAGTGCCCGGGGGGGGGGTCTGGTCTGGTCTTTCAGTGCACAAATCAAACGGCGTGCGAGTCGAAGCTCATAAATTTGACGCGTGAAAAGTGCAGCTTTTCGAGGGAAGTTTTCCAGTCACGACACCCCCACACAGACACACACACACACACACACATTGTTTACACCTGTACACACACACACACACACACACACAGAGGCACTGTGCGCACACAGATACACCTGTAAAATAAATCACTAAGGACGCGCAATGGCAAATTATTGATCAAATAACTTCCTCTTTTTTTTGGTTGTTAGATTTTTTTCCGTTCTTGGGGATTTCCATTTTGTATACCTTCGAATAGAGTTCCGCTTTGAGAGCTCCGGACTTGGGCTCTATCGTTTCCACATTAACGAGTTGTGTTATGCAGAAAATATTCTATTGTTTTTCTAGTGCGATTGCCAGCGGCTGCGGTATTCAACCCGATTGCTGCGCTTTGTTTGAGCGTGTAAATGCAACTACAACATGGGGAAAAGTTTTTCCCTCAACTGGCCAAGAGCCAGGGCCAACAAAGGCAGCAGCAGCAGCAGCCAGTGCCAGTGCCAGTGCCAGAGCATTGGCAATGACAATGCCATAGGGGGTGGATAGTTTTGGTAATAGGGAATCGGTCAGAACGCCAGAGCGAGATGGAAATTCATTTAAATTTTGTGATGGAATAATGGACTCTGAAATGAGGCGGTTTACGAACACAATCCACATGGCACACATGGCTGGTCGGCTCCACAAGGAGAACAAGAGAGCAATAGAATCCGAATGCTAGAAAACTGAAATGAAAGGACGATTGGCAGGAGTGTGTTATTGTGTGTGCGTGTGTAGCTTGAAGCGGGTGCATGCATAGCTGGCTGCATTTTGGACATGGCATTGACCCCTTTTTTGGAATGTCCACCTACCCCCGAGCCGGGCCATGGATCTCGGAGGAGGCAGCTCCGATGGCAGCTGCGTTGGCATAGGAACAGGGAGGCGGAAGCTCACAGACCGTGACGCTTTCTTTGCATGTTTTCATACTCAGCCAGGGTGCCAACTGCAACAGCAGCTCCAGGTGGATGGAATCATTTGGCAGGACGTGGCACATGTCACATCTGGTGAATGAATGCAAGGCCGTGCCATATGCCTGGCATGCAGTTGATTGATATTTGAAAAATTTCCTTCCTTTGCGTCCTAAAGCGATTGCGTATTCAAGATAGTTATTCTTCAAGGCTCAAAATGATGGGGCATAGCCGAGTTTCTCGTTTTCAATGAAAAATTATGCTACTTAAGTATTTTGTATTAAGTATTGATCTCACACCAAAACATTTGCTAAAATGTGAAATAAAATTATTTGCTCAAGAAATGATCAATGATCAATCAATTGTTCAATTTATCTCGTAGCGAGTGGTCTCTGAATGTATTCTTCGGTTTGCTTGTGGAATAATTGTGCAGAGTGTAATGGAAATATTAGTCGATTCTCTCAAAGAAGGGATTAGAAGTTTGAGTCTTATTATTTTAGATTTTGTAAGCGAGTAAAACTTAAAACTGCGTTTTTGTTCCAATAGCACAATAGTTTGGTAAAACAATAACATTTAAGCCTCTCTATTATATGAGTAATTATTAGGCTAACAAATGGAGTATTATTATTTTCCAATTCTGCATTCCTCTCGTTATAAATATTGTTTGCAACTTGGTAATTTAAGTAAAATTTAAAATACTATTTGGACCTGCCTCGAAACCATTTCTCTCTGAACTTTAAGCTTTATGTAGGTTTGATTTTAAAGAATTCTATTAGCAGCATTCTATATTTTTCAGTCAGGAATTCAACTTGAAATGCAAGTAAAATTCTTTCATTTATGATGTTCCCATAACATCTGATGAACAAATTGACATTGACGTTTATGAGAATGGACGCCCGTCCGTCCACTCATCAAATGAAGATGATGACGCCGCTGACATGGGAATGTAATAAGGCGGGCGTTCGCTTGGCGTGCGGCAAGCACCGCCTTTTGCCCCCTGCTCTCTTGGTTTTCCTTTTTTGGTGCTGGAGGAAGGGGTAGCGGGACAGAGTCAGCCAAGCAGGACGAGGCAGTGCGAGGCAACAAAGCGGAAATGCACACTGAGATGCCGGGCTTACACCTGGCGGCCAAACGCGGTGTAATGTGCAACCGGCCATGGCCATGGCTGTGGTAGAGGCAGTGCCAGTGGCAGCGGCGCACACGCCACATGGATAAGGACACAAATGCGAGGGAGGGCGAGGGCGGGTGTGCGGTGGCACATGTGCGTACCGTCCCGCCCCTGGCAGGGTGAGTTCTTGGCTGCTGCTGCTGCTGCTCGACCACGACCAGGACTCGACTTAATTGTCTCTAAATGGCTGAGAGTCTGCGACCTGTGAGCTGTGAGCTGCGAGCTGGGAAAAAGCGTGTAAATGAAAATGAGGAAAAACCGCTGGCTGTCTGGCTGGCTGGCTGGATGAATGGGTGGGATGGCTGGCTAATTTTCTCATTTTCTCCATCAATGGAAATTCGTTGAATTCCCCCGTCGTGCGCTCAAAAAGCTACGAAATGAGAAAAGTTGTCCTCGCTTTTGATCTTTTATTTTGCGGCACTCGAAAGTTTTTCTTTATAATTACGTAGGAGGCATGGTGGGGCATGGTGAAATGCGCCAGGCGAGGGACGTGGGACACGGACACACGGATTCCTTCTAGAACTCACCATTACGTCGTGGTAAGTATCCAAAAGAGTATCCCGGAGCTCTGCTCCAGTTTCCAGGTACATCAAAATGTTCCTCCGAATGGGAATCCTTCACTTGCGACTCCAGGGATTCCTATAGGAATTATTATTTTTCTTGGGGGTTTCTTGGTTCCTTTGGGGTTCCGCGCAGTTGGAGAATGTGGAAAATTGTATTACGGGGCAGAAATGAGACCGGAAGGAAGTGGCCCGAACAGCGACGTAACCGTAACTTGTTGTGTTTGCGTTTTTCGTTGCCTGGCAACAGGCACCACCAGCACCAACAACAACAACAAACAGTGCTCGGCCACGGCTGCTGACATGTTTCTGGCCCCCAAAAGGCCGAATCACGCTCTCCAATCGCCGGTGTGGTCAATCGCTTGCTCGGTCAGTCACCGTTTGGGGTGGCTACTCTAAAACTAGTTATTGCACGGGTTCTTAATACCTAATTACTAAATTAAACAATTTGCACGAGTTTTGTTGGGAAAAACAAAAAAAAACGAAGTCAAAACAAAATCATATGGCGCATGTGACCGTATGTGACTGGGCGCCAAAATACCAACAAAATAGCACCAAAAGTATTGTATTTTTAGTGTGACCTTGCGCGAAAGAAACACAAATGTCAGCAAACGGATGTAAAAATGTTGCAGCAACATGGAAAATCCAAATTCGCAACATTCAGGGCTGGTAAACGGTGCACAGGTCATTCTCCTGGATACGTTGACACAGCAGTTTGGCGGTAGATTTAAAAAAAGCTCTATTTCAAATAAACTACGGACAAAAAACCATCGACTCAGCCTTCAATTTATCAGATTTGTTCATTGTAATTCCAAACGCAGCAGCACAGCTTAGATTTATTTTTCTTTCTACCCAAATTACATTTTTAGTTACATTTCTATCACAAATTTCTTTCTTTCGTTTCTTGAGTATATTTGAAGTCTAAATTATTTTCGATTATGCTGTCTTTGGGGTCCGTTAAATTGTTGGCACTGGGCACGGCGGGTGCCCTCTTCCTTGGTTACTGTTTCTACTTTGATCAGAGACGCACATCGGCGCCCGACTACAAGAAGAAAGTCTTCCAGCGTCGCCAGCGGGAGGCGATGGCCGCCAAGCGGCGAATTAGGTTCAGAAACGAGCCACAACGGACCGGAGCAGGCGGCGACGTGGACGATGACCAGCTGGAGATGCAGACGCGATTCTTGCACGAGGTGCAGAGTGGCGAGCAGCTCATCAAGGAGGGTCGCGTGGACGAGGGCCTCACGCACCTGTGCACCGCCATAAACCTGTGCGCCAACCCGGGCGCCCTCCTGGAGATGCTCGAGGCCAATCTGCCCGAAGCGCTCTTCCGTCCGCTGATGATGCGTCTGTCCGAGATGAATCCGCGCGAAAGCAGCAGCGAATCCACCAGTGAGACGGAGTCCACCGATCAGCTCAGCAGCAGCAGCAGCCCTTAGCCCTAGAGCCCTAGAGCCCTAGAGCCCCAGTGGCAGTGACTGCCGCTGAGTGAGTGGCAGCCTCTGCATTTTCTGTGTGGACACACACACGCAGCCCACACACGCAGCACTGGAATATGCAAAAACTTTCGCTCTCTCTCAACCTGTTGGAGTGGATGGTGGCTGGTTGGCTCCAGACTGGGAGGAGGACTCGTGAGTTGGGAAAGGTAAGGTGTAATAATCGTAGTTCATACCAATTCCAATTCCCAGTTTCAGTTGCCGCTGTCAGCAGCAGGCAGGCCCAAGCATAGGTCCCACAATTCATGGGCACGCGTTTCCACAATGTTTTGAAAATGTGACTGGGGGAGACGAAAGAGGCAGCCGGCAGAAGCACGTTTCTGTTACGCGGTGAGGTGCGATGGCAGCGTTGCTGCGAGTCAAAGGCAGCCTTTCATGGTATTGGCTATTGCCGCCCACATACAGCAGTTGGGATGTAAGCAACACACTGGTGACTGAATACACACACATATTTGCATGTCTTTATGTACATCTTGGGGCAGCTGTTGCAACGTGTTTGTGTCTCTTCCACTCACTGACAAAGCGTTTGTTTCTCTCGACTTATCAGACAGAAAAAAGCCTCCATGTCGTATGCGTTACGTGCTAAGACCCCGGGCTTACAACTAATAGGGAAAAGAAAGACGAAAACCAAAGGAAAACGAGTGAAAAGAAGTGGAGAAGACGAAGAAAGCAGCGAGAAAACAAATGGAAAGACGTTAAAACATAGAAAATCAGAGGAAAAATCATCGGGATGTCAGAGGAAACCCCGGTGCAGCAGACTGTCTGGCGAGAATTTCTTGCAAGTTGAGTGAGAATCTATAGTCCAGGAATCCGTGCTAACATTTCTCCGTTTCCTTTCCAGAAGAACACACTGCCTGCGGACACTCGTGTGTATCCCACATGCCCGATCCGTAGCACATGCAAATTCAATTAATGCAAAAATGCCATTCCATACATACAAATCTACGTATATGTAATGTACTCGCACACACACATATGTATGTATGTATGTGTGTGTGTGTGTGTGTGTGTGCATACAATTAACTCGCTTCCTCCACGAGCCCGCTCTTCCCAATACAAAATCCAAATAAAACAGAATAGAACCAAAGTGCAGAGAGTTATAGGCGGGACTGGCGTCACCTTGTCGTTGCCTCGTTGCCTCGTTGCCTCGTTGCTGGAATCTCGAGCCGACTTTGCTTGATTTATCAACAGCAAACGGCAGTGGCAACATTTCAATGCAAAACGTGTAACAATTTGTAAGATTTACATAACCCAGAAGCCCGGGCCAGAAGTAGAACTCACAGCCATAGTCGTAGCACTTGAATTCGACTTGGTAGCTAATGAAATTAAACAAAAATAAAAACTTAATAGTAAACAATCCATTAAACAAATACATGAACAGTTAATGATAGTTCAACCTGAAATACGATTAATAAACCATACATAGAAAAGGAAAGGGCCATGAAAATTGCGTTATTATTTTGTACATTCAAATTAAATATTACTTGACCAACTAGATACATTTTTAGCCGAGCAACATATGGTAATTTCATCTTCCCATAATGCAATTGGGATTGGGAGACACCTGAAAATATATTATTGAAACATTTTGCTTAGGAATACAACAAATAAATAGTTGTAAATAAAACATGCGAAAGGTGCAAATAATTATTGTTGCTTTGAGATATTTAGCACCTTATTGAAGCCCTATTAAGCACAATTCAAAGTGCCACAATTGTTTCTGTTTCTCGGGGATTTCTGTTTTTGAATTCCAGAATTTCGTCCAGCGTCCTTGAGCTTCCACCCACCTGACATTCAGCGTGCCCCGATCTATTTGCTACTACTAAATGCAAGCACTGTACATGCATAAACAAATGCCTGTATGTGCACTCGCGAGTGTGTGTATGAAATAATATAATTATTTGTCCAGCTGCGGGCGCACGTGTCGTTGCCCCTGTCCCTGTCGGTTGGGCCGCTCGCTTGGCGCTTTTTATAAACATTTCTCGAGATTTCTAATCTACATAGCAGCAATAACCACAAAAGCAATAACAACAAGAAACAACTAGAAATATCAGCAAAGAGCAGCAGCTACAATCGCAATTTCTGTTCACATGCTCGTACATACATACAGGTACATTTGTACATACATTTGTACATGCTATGTATTGTAGCTTCAGACCCGTTCCACTTGAATATTTCTGTGTGCTTTTATTTCTACTTTTTATTATGTTTTTTGTTGTAGTGTTCTTATCAGCGATTTTTATTTTATTTTCTTTTGGATTTCACCTCGACTTTGAAATTAAAATTTCGCCAGATGATAAGAATTATTTTCTGTCATTTCACGCGATCTCATGTTGTTTATTGTTGATTCTGATGTGGCGATAAGTCCCCAGAATGTTTTGCAGCCCCACTTGAAAGCTTCCAATTAAGATATAACACGATTAGAGCCCCCACTTGCTGCACCAATTTACTGGCTGTGGCCCTTCCATGGTCTGGTGATTTCGTCAATGTCCGTCCTAATTACAGGTGTGAATTGCACCTGTGTGTGAAGGCACACAAAAGGCATGAAATTTGCCTCACGATTATTTGTGGTTATCATAAGCGTTTGATGCGTGGCCCCAGCCACCGTAGCAGAAGCTTTGGCATTTGGGTAAACATTTGGCTTGGGATATTTCTCTTGCACTCTCGCAACACTGTGCATCTTCCGGGTAAAAATCGTATTGTTACCCATTCCAAATGGTGATTAAACTTTAACCAGCAACCAAGTTGGGGGTTAGGTAACCACACTAATCCGATGGGTTTTCCTTCTCGCTGTGCCTCGAAGAGAGGCAAACATGAAGGCAATCTACAAGTGTTTGCCTTTTGTTATGCTGTTTCGTTTCTGTTTGTATGAAAAGCAAACCTTTCGTCACACTGCAAATGTCTCTGTAGTTTATGCTCGTGGAAATTCCGAGAGCCCAGCCATGTAACGCCCCTCCGATTAGCAACACGTGAGCAACAGGGAACCGTACAGTAAGTAAATATGTTACAGCCACAATAACGTGGGTGTGTGGAGTAGATGGCAGTGCTCGGTGCTCGCTGCTCGAAGCTCGGTGTGTGAGGCAATGTGGCCCCATGAGTAACTTGAGCCACTTCCAGCAGTTTTTATGTCTTTGCACGTGCCTCACAAGGGTCGGTGCGGGGCGGGCAAGTGTGTAATTTCCGCAGCGACCTCGGGTCGTATACGTAACGAAATGCCATACGAGTGCACGTGCCACTTATAATTAGCTCTGAGATCAGCAAACACCGAAAACAAAACAAAAGCACGACACAAAAGTCCGCTTTGTAGGTCCCTCCGAAACATGGGATACCCTGCCAAATCGTCAGAGCTATCTAATCTGTTGATTATATTTAACATAAACATGCGAAGACACACATATTTTCAGGTAAAAGTGAAGATCCAGCATACTCAAATTTGGTTTAGAGTTGACAGCTTTAGTCCCTTGCCGACTTTAGTTGAAAAATGTCTCATGAACTATGCGAATTATCTTGTCAAATGATAAAGGTATTCGATACTGCCACTGCCTGCAGACCAGAGGGGCAAGTTTTCATAACAACAGACAGGCTTAAGGGTCGAAAAGTACTTAATCTTTCTACCCAGCGTTTTGTTTAGTCTTTTTAACAGGGTACCATATAGACCGTGGATGGTCCAAAGCTGGTGTTACGCAAGCCCAGTGGTTAATTGGACACGTTTATGTCATTTATCACCCCGGATCGCGGCTCTTGCAATTGTATTTGTGTGCATTTGTGTGTGTGTGTGAATGTGTTTGCGTGACCTTTGGGGCCAGAGCCGGCTCTATAAATAGCTGGAGCTGCCATTTAAATATAATCAACACGCTGGAAAATCCAACACAATGGAAATGAAATAATCAAATCCGAATACGAGTCGAGGCGCGACGAGTCGAGTTGAGTTGAGTTGAGTCGGCTCTAATGTAAACACATTGCGCTTTCTGGAGGCAAAAACATTTCAAAGACACGTGACCAACAACAAACTTGAGTCTTACATTGTGTGTCTGTGTGTGTGTATACCGTTTCTGTGTGTGTTTGTGTGGAATGGCTGACATGCTCGGCTCGCGTGAGAAATTACGTCATGCGCCACGAATTTCGTGTGTGTGGTTTTTTTTGTGTATTTGCCACTTTCAACGTGTCTCGATTAAAAACATTAAGCTTCAGGCCGTTGATGGAGTGAGAGTGAGTACGGATAACAGAGAGAGAGAGAGAGACAACGATGACGGGACAACGCAGCGTATGATTATTATTTCGATTATAAAAACGAAATAAAACGAATAACAAACCGAAAACCGAATAACAGCAGCAACAAAAACAACGCACTGTTGCGCTCTGTAATAAAAACAAAATGTCGGCCGACATGCCCGAGTGCATGTGTGTGAGTGAGCAAGTGTCTGTGTGTTCGTGGTGTGCTGTTCACATTCATTCGTGCCGATTGTTGTTGCCAAGCGCTCTCAGTCGCCCTGTTGGATTTCGCTTTGGAATTTGTCACGTTCACGTGTTTTATTGTATGCCGCTGCCGTGTTCGCTGGCCTCTGCTGTTCGGCTGCTGCCGCTGCTGCTGCTATTGCCCCTCCTCGGCTGCTGTCTTGGGCTTTTGCGTCGTTGATTTTCGCTTTATTATTATTGTTCTATATTTTTAATATTTTTTATGTAGTTTTTTGAGTGCCCAAGGAACATTGAATTAAAGGTTGGGCCCAATTCTGTGAACCTTCTATGACTAAGAACAAATAGATCTTATTTTTGGTCACTCCATTCACACTGTGACTGTCACTGCAATGGCTCAACGCTGGCAGACCGACCGGGTGTGTGGGTTCTGGGTGTGCCACTTCGATCAGAGATTTGTACTTGAAAAACATATGGCTGGGCTTATTAACAACAATCAGTCACAGAGAGTAAATGCTTATTAATATAATTTACACGCAACATATTTATGCCTGTCCCAAAAAAACAATACCAACAGCAGCACCAAGCTTTGGTTGTGTAAGTGCGCCGACAGGCGACTGTGAATGAAGTCGAGTCAGTGGCAGCGCACAGTGCTTTAAGATTCATATGAAAACTGTGCTGATTCCAAATAAAACAATAAATTACTATGGATTTTCGTTTTATTGTTACTCTGTGGGTGATCAGGCATTTACAAATATTAAGGTAAACATGTCTTTGCGATTGCTCATTTGTTTTCGTTGTGGCCCATTTAAGGTAAGAAACGAAGGAAAAAGTAGATTTAAAATATGTAGCTGCCAGCTTGACGCTTAAGACTAATTTGAGGACTCATTAAATGGTTTCTTTTAAATGTTTTGTTTGTCACTTTATAATTAAATAGGTCACCTTCGCTGGTTGTACTTTTCAGCAGCAAGTTTTCTGGCTTTGGTTCCTGCAGAATTTTATCGCTCAGATATTCGACTGAAAGCTAGTATACGAACTCTAATTTGACGGTTTTCTCTAATGCTCTCTCATAACACCAACAAGAGAATATTATGTGTTGCTTTGAGTAAAAGCAAGCCCGTAAAAGCTAACATGTGAATAAGTTGACCATCTGGCCCCACTGTGGCAATCACGTTCGCCGCGCACGAAATGCGATAACATCGGCGGCACACACATGTAAGTATTTGGGGCCGAAACGTGGAGCCCAGAGCCGCTCTCATCGCGCTCTTCTGCGCTGACATGTGGCCTGCAATGCTCTCTCGTACTCTCTCGCTCGCGCTGTTAAGGAGGTGCAAATGTGTGAGTGTGGAAGTGTGCCCTCCGACTGGCAAGCGAGGCATTGCCTCATTTTAGTCATTCAATAGTCATTCATTCGAGCGGACGCAGACGGCTAGCGTGTACATACGTACGGTGACTGTGCAAAATAACAAATAAACGGAGGAAAAAACTGCTTGAACCAAAGCAACTACAACAACAACAGAAGCACAGCGAAAAAAGATAGAAAGAAAGAGGAGAAATACAACAGCGGCCAAATTAGCTGGAGGCAGCAACAAAATTTATTATATGTACAAAAGTGCCACAATAGTGAAACACACGCACACGCATAGCAAATCGCTTATATGCTCTCACCTACAGATGTGTGTGTGTGTGTATATATATATATGTGAATGTATGTAGGCGGCTCTGTTGCTGGTAAAATTCCACTGTGAAAGGAAGTTATTGTTGCTGCCGTTGCTGCTGTTGAGTGTCGTGTCGAGTGTGTGTGTCTGTGCGTGCGAGTATTAATAAAACAAATAAAAGTTGATAAAAATAAATATTTTATAAAAGCAGAAAACGTGTAAACGGCCCGGGTGCCAAGCAGCAGTAATCACGTTTTTCGACATTTATTCATTGTTGCTTTTTGACTTTTTTGTTTTGCGTGGAACTCTTTGCATCGCCGCGAGTGACAGACAGACCGAACGAGCGAGAGAGAGAGAGAGTGTCTGAGAGATGCCACAGTGGATGCTCCAACAAGTGCACTTTTTAATTGCTGCCTGCGTCCCCCAAAAATAGATGTAGAGCTGCTGCTGCCAAGTACAAAAAGGAGAAAATAACTTTATCGCTGCCTCGTTATCGCCAGCACACACAGAAAGAGACGAGCAAACAAAAGGCTAACCTATCCACTGATAAGACCCTGACAGAGCCCATAGTCCAGTACCAGTACCAGTACCAATACCCACCCGCCCGCTGTACAGACTTATCGGTTCCATTCGTTCCAACATAAATAAATGCATTAATAGTTCGGGAATGTTATGCTATATCTAAGACAGCAACAACGCAAGTGCAAGGAGTATTGGATATTCTTGGAGAGACGTGCAACAAAAGTGTGATACCAAATTGTACCTAAATAACAGTAAAAGTAACGGCCAATCCTTGTGTAACAACCCACCGTAAGGAGCGACAGAGAGAGAGAGAGAGAGAGAGAGCGCTGGGCTTCGCCGTAGATTCGCCAAATTCGCCGCCACCGTCGACAACCTGTTTGCTCAGCCATAATTCGCCCTCCTCCCCAAACGGAATTTATCTTGGTATTTGTACAATTATTTCTGCATTGACGTAAGGAGCGCACCCCACCTTCCACCATTCCACCGCAACTGCAAGCCACGTTGACGCAGCAGCAGTCGCAGCAGCAGTCCAGGACAGCAGAGTTAGCAGACGCATCCGAAGCAGAGGGCGCAGCAGCAGTAGGAGCAGCAGGAGGAGGAAGAGGAAGAGGAAGGTGCAGGAGCCGCCACAGCAGCATGGAGCCCTATTGGAACGAGGCGAACGGACATGCCGCACATCCGGTTAAGTATGAGAGGTAGGTATAAAAAGGGATCCCGCCAAAGCAGCTCCAAAACAAAATCAAAAACAAATGAAAAAGCAAAAACACTCACTTTCACCTGCGCGCTTAAGTCTATGCATTAATTAATGGTTTAGTGTAGATTTTAGTCTCCAATTTAGTTGTTACCTTAAGTCGTCTTCTTCTTCGTACGCGTCACCATTGCCGTCGCCGTTGTCTGGCTTTGTAACGGCCTTCGCAGTGCTTGAGTATGAGCGTTTGCGTGTGTGTGTGTGTGTGCGAGTGTGCGTGTGTGGATTGGGTGTGGATCGTGTGGGATCTATTTATAGCCTTTGAGCTAGAAAACATTTGCAAAACACTCGTGAAATGCGAAAATCGGGCGAGAAAACATGCTGAAAACGTGGGCAGAAGACGACTCTGTCGCCGATCTATTTTTGTCCGGATTTGTGCTTTAGTTTTATTTCACTTTATTTTGTTTTATTTTATTTCATCTTTCTGTTTCGGGTTTTTGCAAACAAAAAAAAAACACACTCAAGCATACAAAAAGCAACGCACGACCCGCCAAACGTGACGTTCCGTTTCGTTCCCCCAAAAACCAATCTCCCTCTTCCTCTGCCCCTGCCTCAGCCTCTGCCTTTGCCCATTCCCCCGCAGTCGTGTGTTTTTTTTTGTGTACGAGTATTTCTGAACTTGAATTTCATTAAACGTGTCCGAGTGAAACCCCAATTCGGATTCGGATTAGGTGTGTCTGTCCGCGTCCGCCTAGTGTGGCCAGAGACTCGTTCAATAATTTAGTCGTGGCCCGCGAATGGTCGCGAGCTTTGGGCCCGGCTAAATGTCAACGGCCAAAACGTTGCTATAAATATCAGTTAATAGCACCGCCTCCACCTCCCTGCTCCACTGATTGGCCATCTAGGAGGGAAGTGGGGTTCTACACACGTGTTTGTGTGTCTGCCTTTGGGGGGGACTGTCTTCGTCTTTGCCACCGAATAAGTTTCTATTCCGATACATATCTGTGTGCTGTGTCCCGTGGGCGTAGGCGTAAGCGTAAGCGTAAGCGTTGGGTGCCGGTGTGGGTCGTGGTGCCAGTCGGTGTCCTTTTGAAGGTCAACAAGTTTTGTCTTTCACCCATGTTCCTCCTTGTTGTTGTCGCATTTATTTGATTGAGTATTATATTGGGGTCTATTTTGGTATTCACTGACCACTCCTGGGCACGCTTTCAACCCTATAAATATCCTGGTCCCCCTCGTCTCCCCCAATGAGTTTCTCATCAAATATTCAGCTTGATTTGATTTGTTTTCCTAATTTCAATTCTGATTCAGCCCCCCCACAATAGAAACACAATGCTTGGTGCCACTTGGGGGAAAGTGTTGCCACAATTGCATATGGTATGGTATGCCTCACGTGTGGCTAATGATTACATGCGTGTGGCCGTGATAATTATATGGAAACGATCACCAACTAATGATACAAACCGTTTATACACCATTTCAATAATTAAATTCAACGATCGCTGCGGTTCGATTCGGCTCGGTTCGGCTCGGCTCGGCTCGGTTCGGTTAATTACAAAAATCAAAAAAAATACCTTTCCACGCGTGATCAAACGAACGTGCATGTGTGTGTGTGTGTCGCCTTATCAACTGCCATACGAAGTAAACACGCTTTGGTCGCGTCTCCGTTTTCGTTTTTGTCGTCGTTCAAGTGTTTATAACGGGCCCTCCCTTTTAATCAACACCAAAGAGATGAAAAACAACTTAAAACGGAAAGAGACTAAAAGAGCGAGCAAACAACAGAAGCAACAGAAAATGAAGAAGATAGATAAAGAAGAAAAAAGAAAAACAAATATGTAAGAGTGATAAGCAAACACGCGATAAACAGCAAGGCGGGCGTGACGCACAGCCACCCCGCCACCCAGACACAATCTGATACATATGGAGATTTCGAGAGTATATCTAATCTATAGAGTTTTCCATGCGTCAGTGAGATCTCGGGTTTGTTGCACGACGAGACAGTTGCTCCAGACCCACCTCTTTCCAGCAGACAGCCACATGATAGTAACGATGATACTGATGATGAGTAGAAACGGAGAAGGAGGAGGGCTTATCCACTTGCAAACGCAGCTGTCTCTCGTTGTTTTCGATTTCGGGATCTTGTCAACGACGCCATATATCCATGGAACTACAACGAATGTGATGTGTGATCTCCTAGTGATCCCAAAGTGATCCCTAAGTGACCATGACCAGTCCAGTGTGTGATAAGTGTGTGTGTTTGGGTTTTTCCAAGTGGAAGGAAGAACGAAAGAACTCTGATAAAGTGTGTTTGTTTGCTGGCTACGTTTGTGTTACATGATCCCCATGCTGGATTCGATTCCAAGTGCCAAAAGGGACAATCATGTAGGCTAATCAACTCACAAATGTTCAGCAAGACAACACGTCAAAGCAAACAACAAGTAAATGAATCTATCAACCACGAGTATCTACCCTACGAGTATTTCCAAATAAACAACAAACGCATGCTGCAGGAGGCTACTATAAATAGCCCAACGAAGTGTTATAAATTATACAAATATTTTTAGCGGATGGCGCTGACTGCTGACGATCTTACGGTTCTCCTATTCCCATACCGAGTCCAATTCCGAAATCCCATTCCGATCTCGATTCGCATCGATCCAATTCGTTCCGCCGAAGCGTCGTCGGTCTTATCGTTGCCGTCGCCATCGTCGTCGTCGTCGTCGCCGTCATTAGCCTCATCGTTCTGTTGGTGTGGCGTCCATTGGCATTTCAGAGGCGTGCACGTAGCCACGTTTCCCTATGCAGCCACACACACATACATTCACTCCTCTGGATGATGACCCTCCTCCTGCAGGTCACCACCACACGGGGGAGAAACGTGCCGCAGCCGCAGCCGCACATACTCGTACATATACTTGTATGCATTTGCATGGTGGAATTCACACACAAATTCTCATCAGCGGAGGAGGGACACGGGTACACGGGGATACTCTGGTCTCCATGGTGGTTTCCAATGATTAATGCATTCAACGTCGACGTTTTTGAGGTCCGCGTGACTCATGGCTGGGGATGCGGGGCTCTGGGGTCTCTGCACATTGCATTTGATTGCCACTAAACGATTTGAATAGTTGCTCTCTGTGAATATATGTGAATGTGTTTTGACCCAGTTATTACTAAATGTTGGGTCATTTGTGGCTGTCTATTAGTTGGGGAATGCGGATGGGCATGGGCATGGGCATGGGCATTTGAATGTGTGGGGCTGGAGATCGTTGGCATTCGATTAACATTTCGAATTGGAAGCGTACGTGTGGAAAATTTTCAAAATAATTTTTACATTGTAGAGGAAATATTTCCAAATGGAAAAGTTCACAGTCACATTGTTAAGGGATAACATTGATTGTTGGAGTTACTTAGAATTGTCTTTGGAGGGGGAATTCACGCAGAGTACACCGAAATATTTCCTAGAAGCTACATCAATTATTGCGTGAGTGAACGCAGATTCCAATTTCAAGACAACTTTGTTGATGAATCATTGCCTGCCATTCATTTCTGGAATTCCCTTGGAACAAAGGCTGCTGCTACTTTGTGGTGTCCCAATTAGGTTTCCATACAATTTTCCACTCTTCTGGGGCATACATACAAGTATCTCGTATCTCGAAACTTCGTTTTGCTGCGTGTGCGTAAAAGCCCAACCGACCGCCTTCAATTGGCCGGCCTTTGTTGTGTGTCCAATTTGTTTGTTGTTTCTCTCGCTGTGTCGCCCCGCATTCTGTATCTCAATCTGTAAAGCTAGCTGTGTGTGTGTGTGTGTGTGTCTGTGTCTGCTTATATTGAATTGTTTTTCGCTTAGACAGCACGCCAGAGTGCAATTTATAATGTGAAGCGGGGTGAGCATTGGGGCCCTTGTATTATTGCCCTCGTTGTGGCTCTGTTGCCAGGCGATCCATCCGGCACGTGCACACGTTTGTGGCTGGCAAAAAAAAGAAAAAGAGAAACCAATTGAAATTCGCTGAAACCAGCACTCTACGACCAGTACTCTGTGGCCGAACTTTTCCGTCTTTTGTGTCTGGGCATTGCCCAATCTCATCATTATATCACGTGTCCGCTCAGCCATTCAGTTTCCACCTGAATATACATCTGAATATTCATGAGTGGTGGCTTCATTAAAGTTTCCATTCAAAGTTGTTCGTGTTCGCTGTTCGACTCTCACGTGATCAGATGTTCCGGCACTGCTGCTGCAGTTCTCTCGTATAATTTCGTGCTAATTTGTTTTGCTTGTATGGGTTGTGTACAGGTTGTTGTGTTATCTTATCAACAGAGATACCTACTCCGTCCACGACTCAAGGTCAGCTGATCAGAGCCAGAGAACCCCGCCCACTTTTTGCCAATTAGTGCCCCAGAAATTGTCAACAGATTCTTATAATTGATTTATCAACAAAAACGTCACCGTTTGTCGAGTGGTTTTCCGTCCATTTGAAGTATTTCTGATTTTAGATTTCACAATTTCCATTGCCTAATGTCAATATGGAAATATCTGACACAGATCTCCATCTCTTGTGGCATTGAATGCCAGCCCCTTCCGTTCCGTTTCGTTTGTGTTGTGTTGTGTAAGTGGTGGACCAAAAGATCTATAAGAAATATATGGGGAATCATGAATCACTCACACTCACGCTGTGTCGTGGCCTGTGAGTCAGTGGCATGACAGTTTTGGAGGAGATTTACAAATATTACAGCTCCCCGTATCTCATTCTGTAAACTGTAAATTCTGACGTCTTTCAGGGAATTATAAATAAATAAACTTTATTTTGTAAATTAAGGGGAAATTCCCTGCAAAGATAAGCCAAAGATTAAACTGAGTGAAACTGCCAAGAACCAGTTGTATTCGGCTTACTCTATCAGTATTTATGGGCGACCTCAAAAACCCACATAATAGAAACCATCGTCACGTGTAGCGCGGTGTTATCTTATCAACAACATTTTGGGGTTTAGTTACCTTACAACCGTCCCGATAAGTGCAGGAAACAAGTCATTTGAGTGGCATATCGATAGGAGAGTGAGAGCGTGTGCAAACTGTTGTTAGTAATTATCATTATCAGCGAAAAACCCATGCATAGAGGCAGAGATAAACGTGAATCGGGAAGTGGGAAACAAACGGGTGAACGGGTGAACGGGTAAACGGAAAATCGTTGTAGGAATGCTGTGATGTGTGTGCTGTTCATGCCTTTGGCAAGCGATGGGCGACTGATCAGCGGAGACTGTCGTCATGGGTCCACAGAGACTACCTGTAGATGACGATCTCTGTGTCGCCTCGAAGCATTCTAAAGAATGTATGTACATACAGACGTGCCTCATTCCTATATTTACGGGGGCCAATTACTTAATAGTGCGACAACAAAGAAAAACGTAAACAAATGTGTAGGGTAGGGGAACTGCAGCGCCAAGAGCGAAGGGGAACCCACCCATGGGGCAAGTTGCCAACTTGTTGGGGTGCCATCGCATGAATCAAGCGAGTGATTGGTGACTCTCGCTGACGCCTGGCCACAAAACTGAAGTGCTCTTTGGCCACTGATGTAAAACGAGCAGGAGTACACGCCCTGTTCACGGGACCGCCGTTCGTTGTCCCCCAAAAATACTGAGGGAGACACCAATCGGGCGGGCAGAGTGCAATCAACTCGAGAATTCGCCGCCCAAGGCGAACATTGGATTGAAATCTGTGCTGCATTACTCATACGCAGCGAGAGCCGGAGTCGAAACTCTGAAATACTGATAATTGGCTATGGTTTACAAATCAAATAATGCAAATTGTGCTAAACGCACAGACCAGATGAAAACAAGTTAGTAGAGGGAGGAGCTAGCTGTGGGAGAGGCTGTGCCAGTCCAGATAAACAAGTTCTAGGCGCCATGGACTGGTGCGTTCTAGTATATCTTTTTCAAATATTTACAAATATGTAGATATGTATGAATGTACATATATGTATATGCTTATGTATATGTATGTATATGTATTTACGTAATGTTTGTTGTCTGTTTTGGTCGCTTATCGCCCCTAGAGGCAGTGGCAGAGACAGAGCCACAGCCATGACACTTATTCTTTCTGTCGCTTGCTGCTCGTTCATTTATTTTGGTTTTCTAGCTTTTTCGACTTGTTTCTTCTTGGCGTGCCCGCGTTCATTATGATTACCCGTATCCGTACCTCAAGCGATTTTTGTTTGTTTTGGTTCGGGAATTGGCATTTAGTGAATTTTTCTCTCTAACATTTCCTCTATGGCGGCGCTTGGCAACAGTTTTCCTGTTCGTTCTGTTCGAGTTCTGGCTCGCTCTCGCTCTCACTCTCTCTCGTTCTCTCTCTGTTTTATTATATTTTTGGCACATGGCAATTAAAACGTGTAGACGCTATAAATAGCCGCTCTGATATATGGAGTGCATATGAAAACGTGAAAACGTGTATGGGGATTGGCTCGTTTCAATTGGTTTTTCCCCATCCCACACGCCAGTTGGCGAGACTTATATTATTGGAAACAATGAAAAACATTCTGTGTGATGCCAAAGGGAAACGGGCGAAACTATTTACCATGGGGGGGACCCCACATTCAATCCACAATTTTCGGTGTGTCTGTGCGTGATAAAGTGATCCTGGATGATCCTGGAACAACAACAAACAACTGCACTTATCCGTATGCTAATCGTATTTTAAAGCATATTTTTACCACTTTTTTTTTACCACAAATCGCTCGTTTGATTTTAGCCAAGCGATGGAGCCAAGCCCCTCCAGTGGCCCAGTGCCAGGCAGAATGCTGGGTGAATGTTGGCTCAAGATCCTTCGATCTCGATGCCCCTTGGTGCTTTAATCAACGTTTAATGTTTATTATGTTCTCTCTGTTCCGTTGCAGCCGTGTTGCAGATTGTATTTTGTAGCTTCTGTATCTCTGAGATAATCCTAAAATAAACGAAATAAACACATTAATCCATAGCTCTAATTAGCTCTAGTTACTACTCCTAAGTCAGGCTAAGTTATGCGCCTAATAAATGCATTACTAAAACCAAACAAAAAAAAATCGAAATGAGAAATTAAAAAAAAAATTAAAACTAAAACAATGAACCAAAAATACAAGACATGAAAAAAACCAATACATTTTTTGAACAAAATTTGGACTTATTTGTGTTTCTTTATCTTTATCCTTCCCACTTTTTTTGCATATCGAAAAACGAAAATATAGCGAAGCAGCTGTCTCCAGTTTTCCTTATTGCACAGAATCTAGTTTAAATTTTTCCACCTCTGCGACGGCATACAGCGAGGACGATGCTGAATATGCCACAGGAAGACGTAATAAAACATCGAGGGTAAATATTACAATTTTAGAGATCGAGAGAACTCACACCAGACTCCGATCTGATCGATCACTCATTGATCATTTCAATTGTGAACATGAAAATTGAACGAATAAAACAATCGAATAAAAGCGAATATATGTTAAACGAATATTAAGACGGACGATCGACGACAAGATCAAAGGATCAAAAGAGAGAGAGGCTTTAGCGCAGCGCCTGGACGTCTTCTCGTCGTTGCCACGATGTCGATTTATCACACACACTCTCACACGCACACAAACACACACAAAAAACCAATACATTCACGCACAGCCACGCCCATGAGAGGCCGATGCCTGCCCACCAACTGCCCAACGACACCGACGACGCCCACCGCCCACCGCTTTTGACCCTTTTTTATTGTACGCCTACAAAAAGCTTAAACAAAAATTAAAATTAAAATGAAAACCAAAAGAAAACCGATTGAAAATAAAGAGAAAAGAAAACTGAAATGAAAGTGAAAATAAAATGAAATTGAAAAATGGAAAAGAACCAATCATTACTAGGATAAAGCCTAACTCTCCCTCCCCCACCCCGCCTATAGCTGGATCCTAAATGAACCGCAACTAATTAGATCTCTTTATTCTCTCTGTATATTCTCGTGTCCCTATAGCAAGACCCACTATCTCACCGTATTATCGAGAAGCGGCGCCGGGATCGCATGAACTCCTGCCTGGCGGACCTCTCACGCCTCATCCCGCCGCAGTACCAGCGCAAGGGCCGCGGCCGCATCGAGAAGACGGAGATCATCGAGATGGCGATCAGGCACCTGAAGCATCTGCAGAGCGAGTGCCTGCAGAAGGAGAGCGACTACCGCAGTGGGTACATGGACTGCATGAAGGAGGCGGCCAAGTTCCTCTACGACGTCCACATGCAGGACTTTTGCCACCGTCTCTTGGGTCGCCTGCAGGAGCACATCGATGACATGTTCAAGAGTGAGTTCATTCGATATTTTACCCCATGAAACCACATGCTAATCTCTCTTTGTCTGTCCTCCAGCCGAGTGCTACAAGTCCACGCGCACCTGCCACATGCCGGACAATGTGAGCGCCTCCAGCGGCAGCCCACACCAGGCGTACCATCCGCCACTGTGCCACCTGCGGGACATGCTGGGTGCCTCGGATGTGGAGCACAGCCAGGATCACAATGATGTGAAGGATCTAAGCTTCCGCAATCATCTCAATCAGCTGCAGCGGAACCAGCAGGCAGCAGCCGCCGCTGCCGCCGCTGTGGCTGCTAATGGCAGCGGAAGCTCCTCCAGCTCCACCACCCTCGAGGTCGCCAGCAAGCTGCCCATGACCAATGGCAGTGGCAGTGGCAGTGGTAGTGGCAATGCCAATGGCGACAATGTTCCCACCAATTCCACGGGCTCTCTGCCCGGTGCAGGCAGCAGCAGCAATGCCGCCAGCTCCACCTCCTGCCCCAGCACGGTCACCTGTCCAACGACCACGTCCGCATCGGTGGCCCAGAAGGTGGCACCGCCCATGGCTGCCCACCAGCAGCAGCAGCTGCCACATCAGGCGGCAGTGATCACGTCGACGGCACCGCACCACCACACGGACAGCAGCCACCACGACTTTGACTCGTCGCGGGAGCCCATCCTCCACACGGACACCTCCAACATGCACTCGCCACCGCCGCGCGACCTGCTGCTGCAGCAGCATCCGCATCTGGGGCACAACCACACACAGGACAGCCTGATGTCGGTGCGCATGCGCAACTACTCGGAGTCCTCGCACGAGGTGGAGCACAACAACAACTACAAGTACAAGAACCACATCAAGGAGCGCTTCGTGCACGAACTACACGACGAGGAGACGAGCAGCGAGCACTGCCCGGTGGCGGCCCACCTCCAGAGCGACCACTCGCACATGCAGGCCCACTCCGATCACTCCAAGGACGGCACCGAGCCAGAAATAGCCCCAATCATGGCCAAGAAGCGCAAAATGGCCGAGGCTGCAGCGGCGGCAGCAGCCAACGGGGATGTCCACCCCCTGGACGTACACTGCGATGCCAGCAACCCAAATCCGTCCCGTCAGCTGCTAATGTTGCGCGAGGACAGCAAGCCCTCGCCCTCCTTCAATTTCAGCGACATCAAGGACATCAAGTCGGAGCTGCACAACAGCAACTCCAACTCCAGCCCACTGCTGGCCAAGCTCAGCGCTGCCGCAGCCGCCGGAGCCCAGCTAAGCACTCCGAGCAGCACCACCACCTCGCTGGCACCACGGCACTCCTTCACCGTGCCCATCTTCGCACTGCACGGCCAGGGCAACTACTACGTGCCCCTCAACGTCGACTACAACGCCCTGGTGCCGTTCCTCAACGGCATGGATCTGCTCGAGAAGAGCTACTCGAGCATGCCGGTGGTGCATCCCATCAACATCAATGTCAACTTCATGCCCAGCTCCCCGTCGACCTCTCTGCTGGCAGCCGCTGCAGCTGCAGCTGCCGTTGCAGCTGGCAAGCAACAGCAGGCCGTGGCGGCCGCATCCGCAGGTGGTCCACTGTCCTCCGTGGTGGGGGCCAACTCGGCGGCTGCCCAGGTGGCAGCTGTGGCCGCTGCGGCCGTGGCCAAGGCCAAGCTGGAGCAGGCCATGAACAGCAGCTGGTAGGGGGCAGGCGGTGGATTACTAGATGGAATAACTACCTCAGTACTTCTGTGAATAATCATCAAATGATTAATCTCAAATCAAACAAACAAACAAAAACCAAGCGGCGTCTGCGCCAAGGAGAGAACACCAGAGGATAGAGGATAATGCGTATTCAGATTTATTATTTTTGGATTAGATCGGAACAGCCTCAAAGGCTGCGTAGACAAGATTGAGATGCAAAAGGGGAGAAAATTATAGGAAATAGTTTTGAACAAAGCTAAGAAGCAAGACAAAAATTCAGCATAAATAAATGTCTATTAGAATGCATAGAAATCTTAAAGAAACATAAACAAGAAACAGAAACTAGAAATGTGTACTAAACCGTACTAAATATACATACATAGAAATATGATGCCAAGAGTCAGTCCCACGTAAAAGATCTAATGGATTTTAAAAAGAATAACAAACAAAAAACAAAACTAATTGTGAACTAAATGTATTTTTTTAGGAGTTTAACGTTTTTGCAGTGTTAATTACATAAGTGTTGTGGTTTCAAATCAGGTAGTCTATAGCCAAGTGGGTTGGGGAGTCCTGCACCGGGAGTCCCCCTCCCAAATCAAACGTACATATTACAAAAATATACCTATATATTACCTATATATGTATAGTAAACCACTAGTCAAACGGAGGACGATGTATGTAAAACGTAAATGGAAAAGGATGTGGATACGAAAGAAAACAAATCAAAATGAATTATTATTATTATATAGTGTGTATGTATTGTATAAATTCTATGTGTAAATATTGTTAGCAAAATCAAATTGTCATTCGTTTAAGTTTGTATTTTAGCGACAAATTATCTTAAGTTCGTTGTTTATCACACATCCCATGGAGGAGCTAAAACAAAACCTGAAAAACAAACAAAAAAACAATTAAAACAAAAAAACCCAAAAACTTTTCTATTACAGAAAGAAAGAAAGTCCAAATTTCATTCTCGAAATGCGGTCCTAATACTATAGTTAGTTAGTTATTATTATTAGTACTATCAATACCTACCGTCTAACCCCCCTACGTTGATTTATTTCTTTGTGTTTTTTTGTATTATTATTATTTGTTATCCCGCAACGGAATAAAGGAAAATATTAAACTTGTTTCGAGACTCTACTGTCACTTGTTTCCTCCGATCTACGAGAGCACTGGGAAACGATCTATAATAGTAGTTGGCTAAACCGAAGGTTTACCCATACAGCACAAAGATTATTAACTCTTTTTTTTAAATGTGTACGGACTGTATGATTACGTTTACTCTACGGTACTGTTAATATACAAATACGTTACTGTTTAATATATTTTATATGTGTATACAGATGTAATAAAAAAACTAAAAAATTAAATCCCTGACTTTGCATTCCTTTCAGAGAAAAATACGAGTATGAGTATGTCGAGCACTGCGTGACGTTGAGAGTTTTAGATAAAGATGGAGGGGCCGGAAAAGAGTGAATTAACCACAGCATGTAAATGCCCATTGTATATGTACGAGATTGTAAGTCTTGGAATTTTGTGAAATCATCGACCAGAGGCCCAGTTTATTCAGTATCAAGTTGTGCACCGGATAAGTCGTGCAGCAAATTATTATTCAGAATGCATGTGGCACTGTGTTGGTGCAGCTTTTTGAGCGTTCTTCTGTGCAGCATTGCAGCTGACATTCCCGGTTGCAATTTGTTCGATACTGTCAATCTCGCAAACAGGGTTAAGTTCCCGAATGAATCGTATAGCTACGAGGATCTCATCAGTAGTACGACTACCAAATGCACACATGCCCAGCCACACAAGAGGATCTGTTTTTTGCATACGATTATGTTGTCATCGGCGTAAAGTGATAAAGGACATACGCTGAACGAGTTGTCCTACAATATGACCACAAGAAAATGGAACTGTGACGCATAAACACATGTTTTCTATTTCGAATCCAATCTGATCAAATTCATTGTCCAGAATGGAACGCTGCTGCGACAATATGACACGAGGTACCTCTCCAAGCAGGACTACTGCCTGCAGCCGCGGAGTCGGGGAAGCAGAAAGGCTACAACCATATCCTTGTTCCTTACAACTGCGTCATTAAACCAGACATGACAATGGAATATGGGTGTATAAATAGAATCATTACCCATGGCATTTCTGTCGTATTTATGGCCATTACCATTTCCGTCTACCTTTGGCTGCCCCAGTTTCAATCCCTGACTGGAAAGTGCTGCAATCTGTATTTTATTTGCCCAGCAGCCACCTTCCTGCTGAATTTCTTTAGAAATTTCAAGGTGTTTGACGGCAGCATTTCATGCTCTATTAATGGTAACATAATCCAATTTTATCATCTCCTGAATGTTTGATAAGCAAACAAACTTTCTACACCAGGTTATGCTGGGTGTGGACCCGATTCGCTGTGCGTCACTTTCAAGAGATTCAAAGGTCGCGTCGCAGTAGCTTTCTCAACTATAGTCTCATCGTCTGGAGCACTGCTGTAACACTTACTCTTACCGTATACTTGGTGGACAGACTTGTACCATTTTCCAGTACCTCAGACAAAACTTTACCCATGCTACCAGCTGTGGGAGTTGTCTCCTGCTGGATCTAAAGTATATTTTTTCAGCTTTCATATCTGCCATTAAAGTATGTTGGGTTGGTCGGGAATGCTTTATTTTCAATCTTCAATAAATAAATATCTTTCAGAGCCCATCCAGATTCTAAGCCGGCTCAACCGTCTAATGCCGCCACATGAAATCAAATAATTGTCCTTAAATTTGTTGAAAGTTTCTTTTCATTCTAAACTCCAATAAACTGTCGATAAGCAGTACCATTTGTAGTAGCATCTCATTGCCATATCAGCTGTAATCCGTTCTTCGAAAGGCTATTTTGATGTAATTCCATCCCATACTTGTAAATTACAGTCTGATATCAAACATTTATTTATATGCGTGTATCCCCAGGCGCACAAAACTGCTGATAAATGGAAATGCTTGGCTCCAAGGAATAACTATAATTGTTTCTTTGGTATACGATTTTTGATATCATTCAACGGCGTTTAAAAGTCGTCGCTTATTTTAGATCGAGTAGCTGAAGCTGCCAGTCGCCATAACGTTTAACTTGCTTCATAAATTAAATTCTCAGAATGAATAACTTCATATTTGGGTGCACCCTGCTGAGCATTCTCATGGCAGTTGGTGTGCAAGCTAAGGAGATTCGCGATTGCGACTTCTACGACACGGTCAACATAACGAGCGGCTTCAGGACAGACGATGGATCTTATCGCTACGAGAATCTCACAATTCCTGCGAGCCTGACTGGGGAGTACGACTATGTGATCGAACACGATGGGGACAAGAGCTCAGTAGCCAGGCACATACGAGGATGTGTGTGCAAGTTGAGGTCCTGCATTCGATTCTGTTGTCCGAAAGAAAAACGGATGAGAAGCTCCCAGTGTTCCAAGAAGGAGAACGGCCTGTCCTACAACATGACAATGGATATAATGCGACACGATGGTACATTGGTGTGGAAACATATTTTGAGAGAGATGTTTGTGCAGCAAGACCTTCCTCTACCATGCAATGATCATTATATACTGGACAGAAACTCTCCTGAAGATCAGTGGACTCTCTTTGAGGTTTGACAGATTATAAATCTGCTACACTTTAAATTTAATTGCTCAAATGTTATGTTTAGAATGGCACTCTCCTGCGACATTACGACACGAGGTACCTCTCCAAGCAGGAGTATTGCCTGCAGCCGCAAAAGATGAACAATGGGACATACCACAACTATACCATAGTGCCCCACAATTGCGTTATAGAGCCTTCCATGTCAATGGCTTACGGTAGGTCTTTCAAGAGCGTGTGTTGCCAAGAGAATGCTAACCCCATTTCGTTCTTCCAGTCAAGTCTACGTCTGTAATTTTCATGACCATTACTGTTGCCCTGTACCTGTGGCTGCCCCGATTCCGTTCGCTGCATGGAAAGTGCTGCAATCTGTATTTTATTTGCTTGGCAGCCACCTTCCTGCTGAATGTCTTCAGCATGTTTGACGTATTTAGCTACAGTTCGGTTTTGTGTCGCATCAATGGTAATACGAGTATATTTCATAAAATTCTGATTACTGGCGTTACACAGAAGTGGATTACATTTCCAGGATACGCTGGGTACTTTGCAGTGATGGCCACGTTCCTCTGGCTGTCGGTGATAAGCTTTGACGTGTGGAGACGATTCGCGCTGCGACGCTTCCACGAGTTCAATCGGAACAGACGGACTAGCTTTGTCAACTATAACATCATCGTTTGGAGCACCGCATCTCTACTGACTCTGGGCATATTACTGGTCGACGTTTTCGTCAAGTTCAATCCGCAGAATTCCATCTCACCTGGTGTGGGAGAGTATATGTGCTGGATGTATAGTATGTATCTGCTGTTAATCAGTTTTTCGAATCAAACGATGATGTTCTGTTTATTTGTACAGCGGATGGTTGGTCGGCCATGTACTATTTTTATTCGCCGCTGTCGGTTTTGATACTTTTCAATGGGATTATGTTTGCGTTGACAACCAAATACATTTATGTGGAAAACAAGGGGAATCAGCAAGTGCTGAACCAAAATGAAAGGCAGCGAGATTGCAGGAACCAAGCCAAGTGAGTTGGAGTGACGATTCCCAATTGCATTATTTATAATATTCCGAATTTGTAGCTACCGTGTGTATCTGCGTTTGTTTGTCATAATGGGCGGCACTTGGTTTCTGGAAATCATTGCGTTTGTCTGTTATATGGAGAGGGTTCTAGAGAACTTCATCACAGTTGCTGACATTGTCAACTGCAGTCAGGGCATCATTATATTCGTGGCCACATTCTGCAATTGGGACATACTCAAGTCAATCCGCAAGCGGTAAGATCTACAAGAGAAGAGTGAGAGTATTTTGATTACAAATTGTGTTCATTCCTGCAGCATCCAAGACAGGAACAGCACAAGTACGGACTTTACCAGCACCAGTCGTACTCAGGAGTCTGACAAATTGGGAAACACCGAAAGGAATTAATCGTATTTATATTATACATTTCAAGAAATTGTATTTTTTGGAAATATATTTTAATGTTTTGATTAAGGTTGTATATTTTTGATGCACACCCAGCGGAGGCTAGGGGCGGCCACTAACTAAATTAGTACTGGCATCGTTAGTACCGTAGTTCATAGAGTTGCTAACTAATATTAATGTATGTATGTAATAATTGAATTTCAATTTCAAGTATCAAAATTATACATATGCATGTATGTGTAGGTGTATATATGCGATGAGCAGAGCCTGAGCCCACTAGAACCTAGATCGTAGATTACTTAAATGACTTCAGTCGAAATTAGGACCGTTTGCAAAAGCGTTTCGTTGCACTAAGTAAGATGTACGTAAGTGTAGCTAACTAAATACTAAATACAGCACACGTTTTTTGTGTTTAGAACTGAACTAGATGCACGCAACCATTGCGAGTTGTACGAAAAAAATATGTTGCCAGAGCTATGGCTGCTCAGAGCGTCCCTTGGGGTGTGCGCTTCAGGTGAAACTCCACCATGTTGTCGAGGTCGCAGATATACGACTTGGACTTCTTAATATCCGAGTTGAGCACACGCAGATTGGAGGCATAGTCGGGTAGCTTGTTCAGGCTCTCCGTCATCTCCTTGGCCATCTTCTTGGCCATTTGGGCAAAGGTAAGGCGCGCCTTGCACAGACGCTTCAGTGGATTGAAGAGCTCGTGCATTTCCCGAAGCTCGCCATAGTCCAGGACCTGCCACTGGCCACTCTCCATGTTCCAGGTGAAGAGTATGCGACACTCGTACTGGCGATTGTGGAACATACAGTCTATGCGGCCAGTGCAATGCAGGCAGTTTGTCAGCGGTGCGTAGGGCTGATCCCGTGCCGAGAACTGCGCCATGAGCAGGCAGCTGACCGTCTGGCTGAGCGGGCAGACGCTTATCACCTCGTAGGCCCAGTCGTAGAACACATTGTAGATCTTGTGGTGCTTCTGGCACAGCAAACTAATCACATAATACGTGAATGTCTCCAGATCGAACGAGTGTTGAGTGATTACCACACTGCTGCAGCGCAGGCGCTGATACGAGGCGTGCGAAATCATTTGCATTTCCGAATAGCACGAGCCATGCACTTCCATGGGCAGCGATGTGTGATATCCCGGCGATATGCAGTCATCTAAAAACATTCTTTGTGTTATCATTTACATTTCCATTGCTGTTGTTCTTTCTTACCCTCCTCGCTGGTGATGACCGAGGTGGCATCATCCTCCTCCACATAGCGGCGCCTCAGTTTCTTGGTGCACACCGGCTTCTCCGGCATCACACCGCCCTGCACTGGCATCTCCACAATGCGTGGCTCATCGCGTCGGGGCGACAGAAAGGACAGGCCAGCATTGGGCGACATAGAGCCGCCAATCTCAAACCGCTTAGCCATGGACACCTGTAGCGGGGAGAGTGCGCCCAAGGGTCCCACAGGCTTGTAGCTGAGCATCTGCTGTGTGGCCTGCGAGAGCGGCGGCGACTTCTGGTTGTAGATTTGAGCGGCCACAGCAGCCACAGCAGAGTTGGCTGCGCGGCTGGGCGAGCGCATTAGATTCGAGCTAGATGGCGGCGAGCGAAAGCCCAGATGTGGTGGCGTTTGTGATGGATGTGCTGGATGTGGCGAAGAGGACGGCGAGGCGCATGGCGAGTTATGAAAGAAGTGCGCCGTGGGTGAAAAGCGATGAAAACTGCGGGCCGTAGAGCTACCCGCGGAGGAACTAAAATTTGGAGCCGAGGCGCGACCAGCCGAACGCACTTTAGTGAATGGGATGATATTCTCCACGTTGTCCTCGGAAAACTCGTACTTCTTGTCAGCCAGTCGACGCTTGCGAAACGTCGAGATCTTCTCGCACTTCTCATTGTCCTCGGAAAACTCATAGGCGTTCGATTTGTCCGTCATGGAGGTGGAACTGGGCGTACTCTAAACGGAGGAGAGCAACAAAACTGTCAGATTTCGACACGTACATTAGAAAATCACCATGGCAATTACCTGCACGTCTATGGTGGTGATGCCATTGCGATAGGACTTGGTGACTATCCGCTGATTGCGTTTGCGTGATTGTCCAGCCTCCCCGCTGACCGGGCTCTGCTGCTTGGCAACGGGCAACGTGGTATCCGGCAGCGTCATGCTGGACCCCATCGCAGCACTGCAGTTTGGTGTGAAGACGAGCTTCTCATAGGATCGTGGCGAGCAGCAAATGCTGTTGGCCTGCACTTCATTGTTATTATTATTATTACTATTGCTATTGTTGGATTGGCCTGTGCGCTGGGTCTGATCCGATTCGATATCACTAAAGTCAGCTATGATGCGCGCCACAACACTCTGCTCGTTGCCGGACTCAGCCTCCGAGCCTGAGCCTGTAAAGACCGCAGAGGTGCGATCCTCCTCGCTGGCCACCAAAGTGCGGGGCAGGAGGAAGCACTGGGGCTGCGACAGTGGCAGGGACTGCTGGGGATAGGGCAGGACGAGGCTTTGCTGAGTTAAGTAGCTGCTGGTGGACACGGCCGGCGTGTCAACATCAATGCGGAGCATGTGCATAAATCCATTCGAAATGATCAGAATGCGCTCGGGGCAAAGCAGATTGATTTTTGGCTGGAATCCGGGATCCGTTTCAGTCGAGGAATACTTGGTATGCACAGTCAAATGGCAATTCAGGCAGTGCGCGTTGTAGAAGGAATCTGCAAAAGGAATTGTGTACTCTCCAGTATGATTGATTGATTGATTGAATGCACATACATGGACCGTCATCGTTCAGTTTTTTGCACTCCAAACAACCAAGTTTAGGAACTTTTACATATGTGATATAGCTATCTTCGCTCTCCTCCGTGGCAGCGCCATGCACAACCAAGATTTGTTTCCCAGCATTCTTCCACTGCGTCATGCTGACAGTCTTAATGTTGTCCACCACATGATCATCAAAGAGGCGTCGCGTAAAGAAGTAACGCAGCTTTTTGTATGGCTGAAAGATCCAGAAGTAGAGACTGCAAAGCAGAAGAGTATTTTTTCAGTAATTGATGGATGTTTAGCAGCTGGGTGGCGACACTTACGTATACTTGTAGCCCATGTTGAAGGAGTAGTGGTTGAGCGTGGAGCTGTCGTTACAGACGACCCGATGGCTGAGCATGTACTGGCCGCAGGCAGTCAATCCCATGAATATGTGTCTGCAAGTATTTGCTGAGCTACAGAAGCAAACGACATATAATAATGATGGGAACTGCTTACCCCTCCATGACATTGCTTGCTATAACGTCCTTGAGATACAATTTTAATCTATTTGGCACCCGGTCGTATGGAAGTTGTTGCTTTTGGCCAACACGTGATGTGCCCGAGAAGAATCCAGAACGCTGCGGATGTCGAAATACAGTTAGAAAAATGTCGATGTGTTTTTGGGGGGTGGTGTCCAATGTACATTCCTACTCACCTCTCTGTCAAACAGCATTTGCGCCAGGTTTCGCGTTCGCGTGTTGAGCGATGGCGAGGGTGTCGGCTCCTCTGACGTCTCATCGGAGCTGTCCACCGTGGACATATCATCGTCATCCGAAGATACACCGGACAATGACTCGACATAATGTTGATAATCAGTCTCCATTGCCTCCCCAAACTCTCAAAATCAGACTTAATTTATTCTTCCTTTCCGTCTAGCACTACGACACCGACAGAAAAACGGCACCGTTCTGGGCCCGTGTTGCGAAAACTGTCAGCCCTACAGGCCCCCCTAACGCCTCACAAAACAAAGGAAGTCACGACTCTGGCACATATCGTCATTCGATGTGTTCGATCCTTTTTTGTTATGAATTAATTAAGGAATTGAAAAAATAACTTAACAAAATTTGTTGTGTTGGTTTGCGGCAGTGTGACCTGCTGTGTGAACCGCGGACTTATCGATCAAATATACCTTATCATTTTAAAAATATACCGCAAATATACTGCAATCTTAAATCATATTCCTCGATGTTAATGTTCTATTTGATATTACTAGCTTGCAAAGACTATTAACACTGAAACAATAATTTAATCCGTTTGAAAAATCATATGGCTTATTTAAATACAACTTTATATTGGATTGTATACTTTATGACCTTATATATTTTACAAATTTGTATTTGAATTTTTCAATATAATCACCCCGTCTGGAAGCAAGGGAGCTTTGTGCTCAGTATGTAACATGTAGAGACACATGACAATTTTTGAAAAGTAGCGCGCGAGACAAACAAGGAAAAGAAATTTTACTGTTTTTCAAAAAATTGCACAAAGGGAACATAAGGAAATATTATAATAAGTTCGGAGTGGTTTGGCAGTTATTCTATCCTTACAACATAATTGGGGCTAAAGTCCGGTTCATACACTGTAATTAAGAAGAAAGAAAGGAACTTTTGCTAAGGAATAGCTGATAATGATGTACAAATCACCGATTCTTTAATTTTATTTATTCACTTTTATTTCTATATACTATATACTTTCTACAGTCAAATATTAACATATATTTTATACTTAGTTGTTTATTTTCATTTTCATTTTCGTCCTCATGGTATGGTTCATATAAACTGGTTCCGATTGCAATCGACTGGCTCCTTGCGAAAATTGTGCGGCAGAATTCAAATTTGAGTTTCAAAACCTTGATGCATATTTGGATATAAATCTTCTTAATTATTTTATAAATTTAAATTGTTGGATACTTTTTCCTTGACTAGAGTGTATTGTGACGACTTTCCAATGATATTTGCTGATTCAACCAATTCCTATAAATGGATTTATAGTCCCATAAGCCATCCCATAGAACACTCCAGAGCTGACCCAAAATTGAAATAATCTAGAAACTGGCAACGTGACCGAATGTTCATTGACCCCATCGGGAATGGGGGTCAACATGTTTGCGGAAGCCGCTCGAGTTGGCGGTGCAGCCAAGCCGGGTTCAGTGCGCCGTCCAAATACTGGATAAAGTGCAGCACAAAAAACTTGGAAAACTTTATAAATTCATATCAATTCGGCATAAAAATGTCGAGCATGCCAGAAAACGAATTGCAGGTATCAGCGGATTTTGGCAATAGCCAAGCTGATCGACCGCACACAGGAAACTTGATGCGCTGGCAGCGGCCATTGAACGGCCCTCTGAGCTTATAAGAGCTGGATGACCACTTCTCAGGTTTTAGTTCTTAACCGTACGTTCTTTGATTTGTGGCTGTTGGCAATTGGTGGCGAAATATCACAATATACTGATCCTCCCGTCGTGGTCTAACAGCGTGTCGTTTCGGTAGTGTCGTACAGTTGTCGCAATGTCCTGAATTTATATCGAGTTATCTAAGGAAATAGTAGCCGTGATTTTACATACAAACGCTTCACATATCACAGTTGCTGTTTCTTTTAGATAGCTCTTTTGTAAGCAGCCTAGATCTCCAGGGCAAATCGAGTGCGAGTCATTCCTTTCCGCGTTTTGTGGTGGTTCGTTTGCCATTTGGTTTCAATTTATGGGATGCACCAAGTTCAGTTTTGTCACATTTCAAGCATCACTGGGCTTTGTTTATCTCATAAGAGCGAAATTAAATCAACTGTTTTGGGGCACATTTGGAAGCTGCTTCAAGGTATGCATCAAGGTATATCATATTGTGCTAATATCTTTTAATTTTAGATTAATTGGATACCAAGTGTAGGCTTAATTTAATATTTTGATTATTTTGACCAGGCAGGGACCACCACAAATGATAGACTTAGGGGACTACAACAGATTACAGCGTAAAAATGCAAAAGGAATATACACATGCATCAAGAAAATAGCCAAAAATGAAGAGCGCGCTCTACTTAGGAGAGCATCTTGCGGATCATGTAGTTGAGGATGCCGCCGTTCCTGTAATATGTGATATCAACCTCAGTGTCGAAGCGCAGAATGGCCTCAAACACAGTGCCGTCAGCCTAAGAGAGTAGGGACATAAACGTTAATTATAACAATAGAAAAGGAAAACCTTCCACAGCGTGTAACTTACCTCCACTTGGATCTTCTGGCCAGGCTTCAAGCCGCTCTCCGGCAGAGAAATGTTGTAGAGCTCGCGACCATTCAAGTTGAGAGTTTCGGCACTTTGGCCGGGCAAGAACTGCAGTGGAATGATGCCCATGCCCACCAAATTTGAGCGATGGATGCGCTCGTATGACTCTGCAATGACAGCCTTAACGCCCAGCAGGAACGGGCCCTTGGCGGCCCAGTCGCGAGAGCTGCCACTGCCATAGTCCTTGCCCACAACCAGCACCAAAGGAGTGCCCTCCTCGCGGTAGCGCTCGGCGGCATCGAAGATGTCCAGCTCCTCCTGGCTGGGGATGTGCACGGTGCGTGGACCGGTCTTGGTCACCAGCTTGTTGACCAGGCGAATGTTGGCGAAGGTGCCGCGGGACATGATGGCATCGTTGCCACGTCGCGAGCCATACGAGTTGAAGTCACGGGGCGTGATGCTGCGATCGGAGAGGAATCGTGCGGCCGGCGAGTTCCTGGCAATGGAGCCAGCAGGCGAGATGTGATCCGTGGTCACAGAGTCGCCCAGGAAGAGCAGGCAGCGTGCCTTCTGGATGCTCTGCTGCTTGGGCAGATCGCGCGTCATGCCCTCGAAGAAGGGTGGCCGCTTGATGTAGGTGGAGTCGTTGCTCCACGAGAACAGTTTGCCATCGGACACTTGCAGGGTCTGCCAGTCCTCGGATCCCAGTTCAATCTTGCCTGGAGATAAAAGAAGGTTCCTATAGTTATTGCACATTCATATATATTGGTTGTACTCACTGTAGACCTCCTGGAACATGGCTGGAATGACGTGCTTGTTCTCAACCTCCTGAATTTCATTGCGCGTTGGCCAGATGTCGCGCAGGAAGACATTCTTGCCATTGGCATCCACGCCCAGCGGCTCCTTCTCAAAGTCAATGTCCACACGGCCAGCAATGGCGTAGGCGATGACCAGCAGGGGACTGGCCAGATAGTTGGCCCTGGTGTTGGGATGAATGCGACCCTCGAAGTTGCGGTTGCCCGACAGTACGCCAGCGCAGACGAGGCCGTTCTTCTCGATGGTGTTGACGACATTCTCGTCCAGCGGTCCCGAATTGCCAATGCAGGTCATGCAGCCATAGCCGACAATGTCGAAGCCGAGCTTCTCCAAATACGGAATGACGCCCGACTCCTTCAGGTAATAGGTGACGACGCCAGAACCGGGCGAGAGCGATGTCTTGACGTACGGCAAGATGGTGAGGCCCTTCTCCACGGCTTTCTTGGCCAACATACCCGCTCCCAGCATCACCGAGGGATTCGAGGTGTTCGTGCACGATGTAATGGCTGCAATGACCACGGAGCCATGCTGCAGCCTGTAGGTCTTGCCATCATCCCACTGGAACTCGCCAAAGGCAGCCTGGGCCTCTGGTGCAATGGCAAAGCCCTTGAATCCAACCTGAGGGAATACAATACATTAATAAACTGATTGAAGCTGGCAAAATAATCACACTTACTGGGCTGGACAGGCACGACTTGAAGTCCTCCGGCATGTCGGAGACAGAAACGCGATCATGCGGCCGCTTGGGGCCCGACACAGATGTAACCACAGTCGCCAGATCCAAGGTGATGCTCTACAAAGAAAAGATTTAAATGTTAATTGATGGAAAAGAGTTCTGCATTTCTGCTGTTTCTATTTACCTGAGTGAACTTGGGATCTTGGGCCGCATCAGCGTAGTCGCGCAACTGCTGCGTGGCCCTCAGATACTCCCGAATAATGTCGATCTTCTTCTCCGAACGATCTGTAATTTAAAGGGAAATATAAATCAAAATTGAATCAATTCAAGTATCCTCTCAACGTACTTGTCTGCTTCATGTAGCCCAGGGTGTTCTCATCGATGGGGAAGTAGCCAACGGTGGCGCCATACTCGGGACACATGTTGCTGATGGTCGCGCGATCGGCAATGCTCAGCTCGGCCACGCCTGGGCCGTAGAACTCCACGAATTTGCCCACAACACCCAGCTGACGCAGATGCTTGGTTATGGTCAGCACCAAGTCGGTGGAGGTGACTAGGGGACTCAGTTTGCCCACCAGCTTGTAGCCAATGACTTCGGGCAGCAGCATGGAGATGGACTGTCCCAGCATCACGGCCTCCGCCTCAATGCCGCCCACACCCCAGCCGAGCACGCCCAGCCCATTGATCATGGTGGTGTGGGAATCGGTGCCGACCACGCTGTCGGGATAGAGGATCTTTGAGCCATCTGTGGCATCGTTCTCGAACACAACGCGGGCCAAGTACTCCAAGTTAACTTGATGGACAATGCCGGAGCCGGGTGGCACGATCAGCATGTTGTTGAACGCCTTGGCACCCCACTTCAGGAAAGTGAAACGCTCCTTGTTGCGCTCAAACTCCAGGGTCTGGTTCTTGCTGAGGGCGTCGGGAACACGGGCAAAGTCCACCTGCACCGAATGATCGATAACCAAGTCGGCGGGGCAGATGGGATTGATTTTCTCGGGATTGCCGCCCAGATCCAGGACAGCGTCACGCATGGCAGCAAAGTCCACCACAGCGGGGACGCCAGTGAAGTCCTGGAAACATTTTGAAATTATAAACTAATATTCCTGGCAGGATTATGGAAGAGCTCACCTGGAGAATCACACGCGCTGGCTTGAAGGAGACCTCCACATCATTGGAGCCCTGCTTGAGAGCCGGGGACCAGCCCAAGATGCTCTGCACATCCTTCTCGAGTATGTGGAAGTTGTCGCAGTTGCGCACCGCCGACTCCAGCAGCACACGAATGGAGTATGGCAGCTGATCTGTAATCAGAAGAGAAATCAAAACCCCGTGGGTCAATCACTACACACAGAGAACTAACTGCCCAGTCACCACGACTGCAATAAAAGGCTCGGTCTGCTCTGTAGATAGCGTATCAGTGTCAGTGGCACTCAAAAAATTGCTTTTACATCGCCCTATAGCAGATGTGATTTTGCTAGTTACCTCATCCCGCCACGCGCTGTCTCAGCAAAAACATGCCACTGCTCTGAAGATGTCTCCTAAGCATCGGACCACGATCTCGGCAGTCACCCCACAACATTAGATTGGGCATTTTCCATACCCCCAAGCTGATAAGTGGGCACAATAGCTTTAGTTCCAGAGGCACACGACGTCCGTTATCAGCGTTAGCCGGTAATATAGGAAACATAGCCGGAGGTGTGTGTATGTGTTGTCTGGCTTTCAATAGACGAGCCCCATTATACGCAAATCACTATTGATAAACTTTCGCTTTTAGCTCGGCTCCAAGCTGATATAATGCCTTGTTCGCAATGGCTACCAGTCAGCCTGGAGCCACCAGGCACCTTCGGATTGACACTACTTGGACTTGCAAATGAATGTGGTGCGCACCAGCAATATTGGGGATTGGTTTGCTGTTGGAGTGTGTGTGTGTAAGGGGTCAAACTTCACATTCAACAGGTGTCTGAAGTAGGACACAGCGACAGACTGTCCCCACAGATCGACATTTGACTAGTTTTAAGCTACTCTCCACCACGTAAACGGCCACGCCCACTGTGTCAAGTTAAGCCTTGATTGGATGCAACAACTACTTACCATATTTGCTGTCGATGGAGACCAAATCGAAGTACTTGTAGGTGGTGCCGGCCTGGTTGAAGGACTTCTCGAACTGTGCAAAGGGATTGGCGCCTGCTGCAGTTGAGGAGTTATATAAGCATCACGATCAGGACCCCTCCTGGGGCCATATTTGTGGGTGGAAAAACTTACCAGACATTTTAGTGGAGCGGAGATACTTTCACCGTTTACTTTGACAAACTTTTTAAAATTGCTGGTCAAAAATGGGGTATGGACAAGAGGCTAAGCGGCGCTGAAAATTAAACGAGTGATAAGAAAAATCCACCCTGCGTGCAATATACCATGAAAACGTGTACGAGGTTTGCCAGGTGAGCTTGGTACGAGTCTTTTGAAAAAGCTTTGGTGCTTTTTGCCTGTTGTCCATACCTTAAAATGACCCGATCGAGGAGTTGACTCATTTTTGCGTTTCAAGTACGGTAACTACACACTTACCACACATAACGTTAGCCAACACTTGTCCCATATCTATTCGCACGCGCACGTTGTTTTAAAAAAAAGAAAACAAATTAAAATGAATATTCCGGACAAAACTGAGAAAGTAGCTAATGATAAGCTGCGCGAAATGCAGTGCGAGTTTAATCCACTCTCGCGCTGCGACGGCTCCGTCATGTATTGCCAGGGTATGAACAGCGTTTACTTGGAGTGTGTGCGGCCGGCTAATAGCATTCTGTGTATTTGTCCAATTTAGGAGCAACAGTTGTTATATCCGCTGTGCTGGGCCCCATCGAGGTGAAGACACAGAATCTGAGCATAGACGGAAGCTATCTGGAGTGCAACTATCGTCCGAAGGCGGGTTTGCCGCAGGTCAAGGAGCGTATACGAGAAGCCGCGGTACGGGACGTGCTGGAACTGGCCCTGCTGTCCGAGGCCTATCCACGCTCGAAGATGTCGCTGCAGATCCAGGAGCTGGAGGATAGAGGCAGTGTAAGGCGATAAATACTGTCTAGCTTTACAGCCAGAACCTGAAGAATTAATTCCTTTGCAGATCGATGCCTGCGCCCTGAACTCTGCCTGCCTGGCGATGCTTATCGGTGGCCTGCCCCTGAAATGCAGTTTTGCGGCAGTGCACTGCATCATCAATGATCAGGGCGAGTATGTGCTGGACCCGGATCAAAGAGAAACTGTGCACCAGCGAGCGAGTTTCACCTTCGCCTTCGACTCGCTGGAGGGAAATCTGCTGCTGGTGCAGACAAAAGGATCCTTCAAAATAGCCGAATTCAATGACGTGGAGAGCCTCTGCCGATCGGCCAGTGCGGAAATCTTTCAGTTCTATCGCAGCAACATTGCGAACTACCATTGCAGAAGGCCCGATGGCCAGAAGACCAGTGAAGAGAATATGGAAACGTAATTTTAGGCGATTAAAAGTTAGGTTCGATTAAAGATCAATTTATTATGTAGGCCCTGGACTCGCTCGTTCTATGGCTAAAGCTGCCAATGCTGCTGATTTGCAGGGGAGTTCCCTTCAGGACCTGCGAGTTTGACTCGTCTATTCGTGCCACCACAAAGTCACCAACATCTATGGACCTTCGTGGCGCGTTTTCCGTGTCATCTGTGGGCAAATCCATGGCTGGCACAATCACCTTGATGTTGGCATCGTTGCGGCCAAACCAGTGAGCGTCTGAGCGCTTGCTCTTACCCTCGATGAGTATGAGCTGCTGCTGGCCCTCAAAGTGTTTGTGCAGCTGGGTGGCTCCCTCGCGGAAGGCTTGGACCATGCGCTGAAGCCGCGCTGTCTTCACAGCCACAGGAACATCGTCCACGTAGCGTCGATGCGCCGTGGTCTTCTCCCGCATGCTGTAGGCAAACAGATAGGCCACGTTATATTGCACTCTGTTGATGAGGGAGACTGTGTCCTCAAACTCCGACTCCGTTTCGCCACAGAAGCCACAGATGAAGTCGCTGGACAGGCCCACGGTTGGTAGGATCTCACGTATGTGCTCCACCAGCTCCAGGTACGCTTCTCGGGTATAGCCACGCCGCATCCGGGCCAGCACCTCCGTGTTGCCCGACTGTGCCGGCAAATGGAGCTGCTTGCAGACATTGGGATAGTCCCGAATGACACGCAGCACCTCGTCGGAGAAGTCCTTTGGGTGTGGGGAGGTGAATCGTATGCGCATCTCGGGCACAGCCTCGGCCACGCTCTGCAGCAGCTCGGAGAAGGGAATGCCGCCAGTTTTGGGCTTGTAAACGGTTTTAAAGCCCGGCACCAAACTGGACGGCTCCTCCGCGGCCTGTCCGGCTCCCTTGTCCCTATACGAGTTCACATTCTGACCCAAGAGAGTCAGCTCCTTGACGCCCTGCTCCTGCAAGGCGCGCACCTCATTGACAATCGACTCCAGTGGTCGCGAGCGCTCCCTGCCACGGGTGAAGGGCACAATGCAGTAGGTGCACATGTTATCGCATCCTCGCATGATGGAGACAAAGGCCGTGGGCGACTCGGCATTAAGTCGCACTGGCATCACATCCGCGTAGGTTTCGTCCAGCGAGAGGAGCACGTTGATGGCAGAGTTGCCGTAATGCCGTGAAACTGCCAGCAGCCTGGGCAGATCCTTGTAGCTGTCCGGTCCCGCAATGACATCCACGCACTGTTCCTGGTCCAGCAGCCGCTCCTTTAATCGCTCAGCCATGCAGCCCAGGAGCGTAATTTGCAGCGACTGTCGCTTGGTGCCTCGCCTCTGCTTCATGGCCCGCAGATGTCGCAAGCGATTCCAGATCTTCTGCTCAGCTCCTTCGCGCACGGCACACGTGACCAGCATGACTAGATCCGCATCGTCCAGCTCCTGGCAACGCACATAGCCATGCTGTTGCAGTATGCTCCACACCACCTCCGTGTCGTTGGTGTTCATCTGACAGCCATACACCTCGAAGTGAACTTTTCGCCCATGCCCGTGGAAATCGATGGAGTTCAAATATGGCACGCCAGTCTCCACTCCATCCAGTTCCGACTCTTCGTTCAGTTTCAGCTTGGAGGCGGGCTTCACTGTGAAAAAGTCCTGAAGTCCGGGCCCCCGTTGAATTTTCTCCATAAACGTTACACGTGCTGTCGCCGGCTCCGACTTGGTTTCTGGGGCAGCAGTGGCAGGATGAGGATTGGCTACGGCGCTGGCCGAGGCAGAAGCATGACGCACATGGCGGTAAATCGCCTGGCAGCGCAGTCTCATCTTAAGTTTTTTGAAAAATTAATTTTTTGTTTTGAAAATTATGCAAGCGCAAAATAATTTTTTAGAGTGACTGTTCATACTTAACACACTGAAGGCCCGCCTTTTAAATGGGTAAGCACTTGGTCCAAATTTGCGAACTAGAACTGCTTGTAAACGTTTATTGTAGCCACCCATGCCCCTGTTTACGAATAAATTCGAATGGGCACCGTTTTATTCAGCTAAACTGCGTTAAGCTCTTTAAGTTTCATTAATTCTTAGTTTGCACTTAAGCACCTCTCTCCTTTGACATCTCTCTCCAATGGTCAACAGAAGGTTAATCGGTCTCGGTCAATGACATATTTACTCGATTTAATATTCTGTTTAATATTGCCAGTAACCTAAGACTCTCAGCCGTTGAACTACAATTTTCTACGATTGTACATCACATTCGCCACAAGATTGGCTTACTCCTCTTGACTCTTTTATTGGATTCTTAACAAAAATAACGAGTTAGCTGAAAGGGTGAGAAAAAAATTAAAGAAACGCCACGTTGTTACAATGTTTTCTTACGTCATTTAAAAATATGTTGCTGGCCACCCAGTAGTATGCTCCTTTGCATACCCTGTTTCCATTATTTAATATTAAAATTTCGTTTTCAAAGCTGCTCTTAAGCATTATAGTGCCTTAATATTAGATTGGCATGCTCCTAAATTATTTATTTGTTTTCTATATAAGATATATACAGATGTAAATCTGTATCGGTATCTATTTTATGGATAATTTGTTAAGATATCTCTCCAACGCAGATTTACTTGTATTTTCATTGAATAGAGCCAAAGATTTCCAGCATTTTCTTAATTCGAGGACATCCCTCCCTCCAAGGGTACTAAATGTTGCTTATTCCATGAAAAATGATGGGGAACAATGTTGCTGGTTCATACAAATTGTGTTGCTAACGTTAAAATACGTAAGTGGTGATGGAATTCAACGTAGGTGGTGATGGAAGACTGCGATGAAAGTTCCCATTTTGCGAGAGAGAAATATTCCTTTAAATGAGAGTGAGAGAAAATTCCCTACGGAAAAGAGAGAAAATCCTCGAGGGACATTAGAATAACATACGTATGGGAGTTTGGATACCATATCTTATTGAACATACCTGGTTAATGGAATTGCAAAGACGGATGAAATTCATTAAATATACCATTATATACCGATATACCTTAAATTTACAATGCATTTATTGGAGCCTGAGATTTCCAACCCTTCCTCAATTCGAGGATGTCCTTGCCCCAATGGTCACCCTGTTAGAGATGGACCAAGTTCCAAGTACAAACAGCTGTTTATGTGTGAGACCATATATAGGCGCTAGATGGCGAACTGGTAGTTCAAAGATATGCCGCTAGGCGCAGAAACGAACGTTAAATTTGACTAGAAAGGAATGATTGGGAGTATTCAGTGAAATTAAGCTGCAAGAATTATTGCCACACAATACAAACGCAACCGGAGTATGCATCTTCAGCCGCACATTTGAGGGTAGCCCCAGACTCCACTGAGCAATAAGAAATTAGCATTAAGACCCTCATTATGTGCTTAACGTGGTCAAGTTAATAATGCACAGGTGAAGAGAATGCAATTTCACAAATGACAGTCAACAAATGCTTCCGAAAATCGGGTAGTGTGCGTGTCTGCGCCTCTGCCGACATTTTGTGGTTTTGTGGGTCAATAACTGAATAATTGCAACAACTCCAAGGCGTACGCACACCTTACCCGAGATGGTTTTACATTCATACATACATATGTACATATGTAGATGTATCGTACATTTATGTATCCTTTCATGTATCGGCTGTAAGTGCGGGCGTGGATGGGCATGGAGAGGATGTGCGCCTAGCCACATATTTTGTAAACACTTACAAGCAGAAATATTTTAATGAAAATGAAATGAAAATTCCACTTTCGGCCAAAAGAATTTCGTAATTACAGCGAAAAAATTCGGTAATTAAATTCATGAAGTTTCTGGCTCGAAGGCAGCCACTTCTAGGGCCCCAGACCCGGAGCCAGACCCACTATTCGGGTGGCAAGGATCCACTAAGTGTGTTCTGGTCTCTGTCCTGTGCCTCCTGCTTGCCGCGCTGGGGTTCTGTTGGTTAAGCATTTTCTTGTATTTTGTCGGCACTTTTCCGCTAAAGTTATTTTCCCATGAGTTTTCCCCAACTCTAGTACGCTGCTATAAATCTTAGAGCTGGGTCACGCTGGAGCCGGGGCAAGGATGGAGTTGTGTGTGTCTGTGTTTGTGGGTGTGAGACGAAGGAGAGATTTCCCAGCTTGTGCATACGCGGCGAAGCTTAAGCTGAGACCAAGTTGGGCAGGACTTTCAGCTGGCTTACGTCTCTCAAGCAACTGTCAATAAATAATAAATAATTCAATTGTACAAATGCGTACGATATTTAGTTGTGGCAATTAATCCGACAATTCTGCGACCGGACACGCTCCTGCCAGTTGACAATTTGTGGATGAAGTCAGCGATTTGGATTGTGGCTGAAACTATGATTATACCTCTCAGTATTTTGTATTATAGTCAAAGTGCTCCACACAATAAATGTGCATTCATTTTGCAAGCAGGAGAGCGAGTCATAAGCAACCAACACAACGAATCCAATTTTCTTTCCTATTCACTCATACAAAGCAAAAAGAACGACAGAGCTGTCTCGCGATGTTTCGCCGTTACTTTGCTCTCTCGCTCTCGCAAGAAAACCAGAGAGAACCATAAAGAAAAAAAACCATCAAGAAAAAACGGCACATATTGATAGTTTATTTAAAATAAATCATAAATTTAACTCCCTTTATATTTTCCAACCGACTTTCCGATTGGATTCATGCCAGCACTCCAGCAGCTCAACATTTTCTTATTCTTTCTCCTCATTAGCTAAATGTAAAGAGAGCGAACATTCCAGATCTCTGCAGCGAAAATCCCATGCAAACTGTTTCAAACCCGTAGATTCACCCTACACTGATCTGGTCGGCTAGCACAAAATCCCAGAGAGCAGTAGGCCCAAGTGCACGTCACAATATATGTGCTATAGATTTTTGAGTAGGGGAGCGCGGCCTAAGGTACCAACACCTACGCAGTTTACCCCTTTTGCAGCATCCTCATCCCCATTCCATTAGTCAAAAATCTGTCAGCGCGTTCGGTCCGGTACGGATTCGGTCCGCGAAAAATCGGAAAAATCGGGAAAATACGGGAAACTAAACAACAACAACAAGTGTGTGTTAGTGAAGTGTAGTGAAATGGTTGAGCATTTAATGGGAAAAAAATGCGAGATCAATTGCGGAGGAGCACAAAGAGGCTAAAAGCAGATCTTCGATGGAAATATGCGGCAGCATGTGAAAGTGAAGTGTGTGTTATTGAAGTGAAACGTGGTGCAATGGTTGAACATTTAATGGGCAAAAAATGAGAGATCAATTGTGAAAGACAATATGTGAAAGTGAAGTGTGTGTTTGTGAAGTGCAGTTAAATATGGTGTATGGTTGAGCATTTAATGGGCAAAAAATGCGAGATCAATTGCGGAGGAGCACAAAGAGGCTAAAAGCAGATCTTCGATGGAAATATGCGGCAGCATGTGAAAGTGAAGTGTGTGTTATTGAAGTGAAACGTGGTGCAATGGTTGAACATTTAATGGGCAAAAAATGAGAGATCAATTGTGAAAGACAATATGTGAAAGTGAAGTGTGTGTTTGTGAAGTGCAGTTAAATATGGTGTATGGTTGAGCATTTAATGGGCAAAAAATGCGAGATCAATTGCGGAGGAGCACAAAGAGGCTAAAAGCAGATCTTCGATGGAAATATGCGGCAGCATGTGAAAGTGAAGTGTGTGTTATTGAAGTGAAACGTGGTGCAATGGTTGAACATTTAATGGGCAAAAAATGAGAGATCAATTGTGAAAGACAATATGTGAAAGTGAAGTGTGTGTTTGTGAAGTGCAGTTAAATATGGTGTATGGTTGAGCATTTAATGGGCAAAAAATGCGAGATCAATTGCGGAGGAGCACAAATAGGATAAAAGCAGATCGGCGTTGGAAATATGCGGCAATAGTGAAGTGTTGAAAGTGTATTATTCTTCTTACATATGTATGTACGTATTTACATAGAGCAAACATGTTATAAATTTGCACCAAGGGCTTGCAATGTGTGTGTGTTGCGCGAAGTTGTCCCCTCCCTTTACCCTGCAATCATATAAAAGCGCAAGAAAAAAGAAGAGGAGCAAAGAGCCAGTGTCTGCGCTCTCATTTCAAGTGTCTCCTAATAGGGTGAGGCAACCCCATTCGTGCATTCGGACCTTCGAATGTCCGTCCCAATGCCTCACCCTAAATGAATGTGCCCAAAATCTGTGCTCTTATTAGAATCTCTCGCTCGATCCCGTTACATTTATTTCGTTTCGTCGTATCGTCGCGCGGGTTACGTATGCATGTGTGTGAAGAGGACAACAAGTGCTTCACGCTAAAAGAAGAAGCGCAATGAGGAAAAGAAGAATGTAAAAGGCAAGTGAAAATTGATTATTGATGTTTGCTTTACAGTTTATACTTTTTTTCGCAAATGCTCGTATAATTTTCTCAGTGACGATCATTTTTTTCCTTTAGTTATTTTGTTTTTGTTTATTACCGTAACCTATGGCTTTACACTCTCGAAATTAACCAAAACCAATTCTCCTTACACTTGCACCTCTCGATAAGTGAGTGTTGGTGCGCGCAAAGTTTTTAATTAACGTGATTGAACTGGCTTTCGGTACTCGAAGAGTAAATAGGGTATATTGTATTTGTGCACAAAGTGGATATATGTAACGCTCAGAAGTAAACGTTTCCGATCCCATAAAGTATATATATTCATGATCAGCATCAATAGCCGAGTTGATTGAGCCATATCTGTCTGTCCGTAGGATCATTATTATAGCCAGAATAATTAATTAATTTGCAGTGGCTAAACCCACCCCGTGGGTGAAGAAAGTGTAAAATGTTACAAAAAATCGCTAAGGTACAGATGTAGTACTGAGTATAAAAGTTGTGACGCGTCTCACACGTCCCTTCTCGTTTTTGCTTGTAGTCTTCCCACATATTCGCTTGAATCCCCCTGAGCCACAGACACACACATATTCACCTTCAGGACTCAGCCTATCCACACCGCCAATGACACTTTGAGGCCCCATAACGCGGGCACACGCATAATGATTCGTTGAATGGCTCAATGCATGGCCGTGGCCGTGGCCTCCAAAGGCGAGACCTCCACCCATCGCCAAGACCAAGAAAGTTTGCTTACAGATTTCCATTTTTCGGAAAACCATTTACCCCCTCCCCCCGGTTCTAACCTGCTTCCTGCCAGACCTTGGGGGCGCATTCGGCGTTGCAAGACGGCTGTGGGGGATGGGTCGGTGTTAACGGCACATCTGAGAGTAATTCTCGGTGCAGAGAAACAAAGGACGAAAAAAAAAGTAACAAGGGAAAACCAACGCTAATAGAAAATGGCTGGCTGTCGTCGTCGTCTCTGTGTACGTCTCCGTTGTCGTTAAATTGAAATTGTCGCGGAAATAAAAATTTGCATATTTTAGCATTGATTTTGTGGCACCTCCACCCACCCTCCGGGGCGTTCGTTGGCTGTATCCCTTTGGGATAAGCGTCGCATGCGCAACGTTTAAATGCAGTCAATAAATTTAGCTAAGTTCAACAAAAATTGCGCAAATTAATTACGGGCGAGTGCATAAAACAAAAGCCCAATGACCGGGCACTAAACCATGCACAGCCCTCAGTACCCAGTCTCCAGTGGGGTCTTGTGTTTCTCATTACTGACTGCCAGCTACAGTTGTTGTCTCTAGTAAATCCTGACGCTGTCACAATAAAATCCACTCAAGCTAAACATACGTCAGCCAGTGACGAGCCGAAGGAGAGCGAGAAAGAGAGAGCTTCGACTTTCGGCTGGAGTCCAAGCCAAAGTCACACAAATTTATGCGCTGGACAGGACCAGAACCAGCATCAGCATCAGCACCATGACCAGCACGAGGACGAGAAGGAGGCATTGGAAACGGCAAAAAAAGACCATTTCCTTCTGTTTTGCCTGCCGCTAGCCTCGTTCTGGCAGTGACTCGAAGGAGGTGCAGGACATAATACAAAACTGCTCATTGATTTATTTACGAGCTTCACTGATGGGCTGGGCATGGGGCATGGCAGGCGACAAGTTGCAGGCACTGCAGCCAGGGATGCAAAGCTTTGCATTTGGGATTCCTTTTATAGGAAACTCAAGCAGAAAGGGGAACAAATACCAGATAGACCTCTGTTTGCATCCCTGTTCCTGCCACAAAAAACTGCAGCTAAAATGCTCCGCTTGCATTGGACATCCATCCTCCTCCCGAGCCGTTTCCTTAGCCACTTCTTCCCGTTCCTCTTTGGTCTTTAAGCTGTGACTGTGACTTACATAAAGTGGACTCGACTTGGTAGTCGGGTCATTTAGGCGCAGGCCGTAGATCTTTTAGAGCAATGGCTTTTGACACTCAATATGGCCCGGGAAATGGCAAGTCGGATGTATGCTCGGGGATGCTGATGCTGATGCCGCTTAAATATTTGATGCTGGCCAACCAGGGCCTGGCTTTAAAGGATACAAAACGAAATACATACATACAACTGGCTGCCTGCGGTGTTTGCTGGTAATTTCCACTGTCACGTGGCGGTAATTACCGGTGTTGCAGACACAGACGCAAATACTCGCACAGACCTCCTGGCCATGGCTTTGAACTGCACGCCCGCCACTCGATTTCTCTCTCGTTTTATGCACATGTTTGTGTGCTTATTCGTTTGTTTGCCTGTTTGTTTGGGTGTCTGCGTGTGTGTGTGCGTGTTGGTTTTGGCCGTATCCTGTCGCGTCGCAACGCGCTTTACAATTTCAATTCATTGAATTTTAACAGCGCCTGCAGGCTGCAGCAGCAACAGCAACAGCATCAGCACCAGTCCTCGTCCTCAAGCGTCCTTGCCCTGCGAGCTCAGTTAACCGAAAGTTTGTAAAACGTTATGTGCAACATTTGCTGTCGGGCTGGCGGGGAGAACGGTGAGCATCGTCCCGACATCGTCCTGCTCCTGCTGCTGGTACTGGCACTGGTCCATTGTCAATGGATTTCGTGTAGGTCGGTCGGCCTGCAGCCTGCAGCCACCAACCGCCAGCCGCCAGTCGGAGGGCTCAGATATTAAAACGTGTTTTATCACGCGCCGCCATTTCGCGGCCGGGTATTCAGTCCAATTGCGGCCAGATTGCACTTTTCAAGTGCGTGTTAATGCACTGCGTATGTGTGTGTGTGTGCGAGTGTGGGTGGGTGTGTGCCAAAGGAAATGGGCTATGGCTTAGACAGGAACTTAAAGCTGATGCTGACGAAGGCAGTTTGTGGGGCTCAGTGGCCATTCAAATTAGAGAAACGAGCTGGCAAATGTCACTGCAGAAGAAGCAAAACAAAAAACGAAGCAAAGGGTTGATGCCTCCAAGGGTACCCACAAAAGGCTGGTGGTGCGGGAGTGGAGAGGGGTTTATTGTGGGGCATATCCTAGTAGCAGCAGCAGCAGCAGCAGCAGCAGCTGTTGTTTGTCCTTTGCCGCCATTTTGTGCGTGTGTGTGCATACCCCGTTTGCTTTAGCAGGCTCCCCCGTGTTCTCGACGAGCATTTTGTTACATTTTCGTTTTGCAATTTCATTAAATTCCAACATCCACCATAAATCTTCCACTCTTCAGCAAGGCTTCTGTGCTTTGAAGCGATAAAGGTACGAGTACGAGTATGTCTGCGTGTTAGTGTCTCTCCATCTGTGTGTCAGTGTGTGTTCGTGTGTGTGTGTGTGTGTGTGTGTGTGCAAGCCCTGAGATCCCATCACACAAGATACAGAGAGAGAGGGAGGGAGAGCGAGCGCAACGTAACCCAAAATGGCCGTTGAAGTGGTTGAAAGCGATTACGCTGACTGCCAAAGGTTGACATGCCTCTATGTGTCTGTGTGTGTGCTATTTGGGGACACTTCTCGCTTGGACCTTGGAGAGTATGTGTCTTGATATGTGTGTGTGTGTGTGTAGGGCACTCAAAGTTATGTGGGGTTCGCTTTGGCCTGCTGGGCTTTAAGTTGCCCCGTTTTGTGGGACACAACATAAACTTGCCTCACTTATACCACCCCCAGATGCTCCATTAATGTCCCCCATTCCCCCAAAAGAACCTTACTCCTGACATTGACAAGTCATTGAGCGCTCAGGCAGGATGCTAGCTGCTTGTTGAAAGTTATCCCATAAGGAAAACATAACTTAACAACAGATTAAAAGCGAATAAAAGGCAACACGAGCGGGGCGGGCACTGCATTCTCGCACGGATCAAGCTCATCGACATTCATCGACATTCCCCGTTGAAATATGCTAAATATTATGACAGCAGCAAATGATTGCACAGCCAGTAACCCCAGCAACGACACAGCTACAGGACTACTACCCGTTAGAGGCCAAAGTACAGAGAACAGAGAACAGAGGAACCCCAGCTGTTTTGGCCCGTCTGGCGCTTATTAAACTGAAATCCCCACCTCAAGTGCCTGCCATTGTTTCTGCAGTTAACAATTTTTGCAAACCACAGTCAAGCAAATTTTTATTATTTTTCTTTCTCAACCGGCTCTGGCAAAGCTTAGAGTTTCAGAGTCGCAGTTCAAAGAACTCCAACGACTATCAAATGCCCTAAGAAAGTGGTGTACAAAACAACTAGAAATTGTATTTATGAAGTTTAATTTTGATAGCTAAATGTTGAGTAAAGTGGCACAAATAATGTCAAATTTGCACTTCCCTCTTAGAGCATAGAAAGCGCGACTAACGCTCAACTCTCCGTAGTTTTAGTATCATTTCTTTTATGTATAAATATAATTTTTTTTATTTGGTTCTGCTGCCAGCACAGTTGGTTGACAATTTCATAAGCCAACGAAACGCGGACTCCTGTGTCTCCCAGTGGCTGCCTTTTCTTCTCCATCTTTCCGCTCCTCTCCGCTTCCATCCCGAGCTCTGGGGCCTCGCGCGTGGCTATATAATTGAATGTCTCAGGTGTTTTGTCAGACATTGCTTAAGCCTTTGCCGGGGATTTTCTGCCATTTTCCCGGTCCAAGCCCGGCCAGGAACCCAATTTCGGATTGCCTTTTTAAAGGTCCCTTAAAGTGTTGCATGACTACGTGGATGGGGTGGATGGGGTGGATGGGGTTCCGGGCCGCGTGTGACATTCAAATCCGCGTGCCTCATTCGCCCCCGCCCCTACAGGGCTCGCCAGGAGGGGCGGGGTACGGCCCGTAGCCTAATTAAAACATTCATCTTCATTTTCACCTTTTGCCTAATTAATTCACACAAAAATCAACTAAATTAATATGAAAACCAAGCCAAAGAAGCTGACAAGCTGCTGACCAGGCTGCCACCTCCTCCCGCCTCTGCCAGCCGTCTCGACTCTTCATGTTATTGCTTTTGCCACTCCGCAATGTTGCCGATGTTGTTGCTGTTGTTGGTGCGGTTGCTGCTGCTTTTTCGGACGCTAACGAGAATTAATGGTTTGCAGTGTGGCACACAATTACGACAGAGGGAAAATCTTAGGTAAGCAGCAGCAAAATTGTCACCCAGGCCCAGGACACAAACAGCAACCAAAACCCAAAAAAAAAGAGAGGAGGAAGAAGGAAATACAGCTCCACATAATTGGCTTTGTGGGACCAATGGTACAGGGGCAAGGTGCAGGAGGGGTTCTCTAGGTGGGCCGTGTCAAAAACTGCTCAATTTACGCGTCGTGAAATTAATTTATGCCCAATGCAATAACCCCGGCAACGTCAATAAAATACATTAAGGCCAGGACTACTTGGCCAGGAATTGAGTCGTAATGGGGTGGCTGAGGGGGTGGCTGAGCATTGGCATTGGCGGGCAGCAAACGGCACTGACTAAGGCCAGGATGCTGGCTAATTGCGCTTTGTCAATTTGAAATTAAAATTGCTACCCAAACACACTTCCACATGCACAAGAAGGAACAAAAGTATATACTCAAAGGTGCATGCACTGGAAGAAAAATTTAGAGTTATATCTATACAGGAATATTGTTAAATTTTTAATTGCATTTATGAAGGAAGGAAGGAAGTTCCACGATTATCCGATTGCTAACATTGATTCCAACTTAATTTTTCCGCGAGGAACACCGCAGCTGTGGCTGCTGATAAATTTTCAAATGTATAGTGACAAATTCTATATAGCTCATAGATTTTTTGTGCAGTGCACACGTCTATACATTCCGCAATCCCCCAGCGACTTTTTACGTAGCGCAAGAAATGCGCCTTGCAAAAAATTTCCATAATTTAACGATCTAAATGCAAGTGGCGCAATTGAAGCGTAATTAGACTTTGCCATTCACTCACCCTCGAACACACACTCACACACACACACACACACACCCACACGAACACAACACACCCACAGGTTGTGGAACTGCCGCTAATTGGTTTCTGGTCAGCAGCGTTGAAGCTGAGCGAGGGGGGTGGCTGGATGGCAGCTTTCAGCAAGCGCCAATTAAAAACGTGCTCACATTATGCTTTATTGACTTCTCCCACTCTGCAGGAGCATCCTCCTCGTATCCCGTATTCCCCGTTTCCATTATTGCAGCATTCTTTTTTCGGTTTGTGTATCTTCAATACCCAAAGGACGAGCTACCTGTGGGACAGGGGCAGGGAGCGGTGGGTGTGGGCGTGGGCGTGGGCGTGGGCGTGCCTCTTAGCAATAATAACGTCCTCGGTTGGCCATAAAACAAATCATACAAGTTTATGGTCACCTTACCTACATTGTCCACTGCGAAACTTTATCTTTTTATATGCAGCATTATTGCCACAGATTAGACACGGGACTTAGTACAATGTCAACATAGATACGCACACTCAGGTAGAGGGTGGCGAGGGGCACACACGCACATGCACGCAATGGTGGGGAAAGAGGATTTTTTCGATTGCCAGCAGAACGAATTAAATATGACCATTTGTATAATAGCTCGAAAGACTCGAAAGACTCGAAAGAGGGAACTGAAACTGAAAGAGAAACATCCAAATAACGGTCCGGGGGATATCCTAATACAATTGTGGGCAGTCAAGGGCTAAGCGGGAGAAGGGGAGGGTGCTATTCCTGGCCAAATTCAAATGCAAAATGCATGACATTTTCTGTTTAATTTTCAGTTGGCTAAGTGCTCGAGCTTAACCCCGGCTCTGCACGACAGCAGCAGCAGCAGCAGCAGCACCAGCAGCAGAAACAAGAACCAACAACGAAGTTGTATTCCCGGGGACGGCTGCTCTGCTGGGAGATTTGAACGATTTTGGCACAGGGATTGGTTGGGCCTACACTGAAGATTGCCAGCATCAGATCTTTAGGCATTACAGACAGCCTGGCCTGTATTTAGGTCTGTTTTTGTTTACTGTTTATTTGTTTGCGGAATTCTGTTCTGATTTTTAGTTTGATTTTCCAGCTACATACTTGTAAAGGGCAATAAAATATTATTTGTATTCAAATTTATCCAGAATATTAGTTTTCTATTGAATATTAACGAAAAATTCTTTCAGCAACTTCAGTAGAACTGACAACTGTCTGCTTAGACTCTCATTTGATGAAGTTACCTGCTGGACCAAGTGCCATAAATAACATTTTTTTATAAGAAATGAAAATGTGGCAAAAGCCACAGAGAAAGAACCAAGAAAAGGGAGCTTGAAAGAACGCAGGCGGAGCGGCAAATGTAAATTAGAAGCCAACTGTGACTGTCTAGATAAGAATGTACTTATGTATGTGTGTATGTATCTCTCGGTGAGAGAGCGAGGTGTAAACGGAAGTGCTGCCGCGTCGCTGATTGCCCCAGCACCCATCCGTTACCCGCTGCCGTACACGATTCGTGCTCGACTGCGACTGCGGGCACCAGTGTGCGGCATTTTATTTCGCATTAAGAGATTAAGATCAAAATTAAAATTTAAATTACCACGCGACACGCTGCGTACCATCTAAGTATCTCTCTGTGTATCTGTGTCTGTGTAATGTCAACATTTTCTTTGTGTTTTTTGCCCAACTTCATCGCTTTTTTGATTACCTTAAATTGCAGCAGCAACAACTTGGCTGCTTTGGCTGCTCGGCAGGCAGTCGGTATTCTTTGCGTATGGGAAACATGGTAAATGTAATTAATTGGCTGTGTCTAGCCGAGGTCTGAGAGTGCTACCTCCAGCAATTGGGAGACGAGAGAGAGCCTGCCTGATTGACTGACAACTTAATTGGCTTTCTCGGAAATCTTCTGGCAAAACTTGCAATAAGGCAACTCGATTTACTTGCACGGCAAAATGGAAATCTTTATGAAAGCCAGCAAGCAGCGGGCTAAAATGGCTGCAACTGCTGCCGCCAAGGCTGCTCCCCGTGCTGATTGAGCTGTAACCGAAACTTGCCACAATGTCAGTATCAGTGTCAGTATCAGTGCGGCGTTAGAGTCTCTCAGTTCCACCTGGGGTCTACCCACTGGGCTGGCCTGAGCTGGGTCTGCCGCTGACGCAATGCTAAATCCTTCCCGGAATCCTTCCAGCTCTTTGCGGAGCCATAGAACAATTTATGAGCACTCAAGTTGATTCAATTTAAAAATTTTCCCTCTCCCCAACAACTTTCTCCTTTCTGCCTCTGCCTCGCCCTCTCTGGGCTGCCTTCAGCGGCAGCCACAAAATGTGACGCTGACATCTCATTTTTTTATATTTTTAATTAGGCTAAGCCCATGCCTAAAGCCAAGTTGGCAACTGTGCCATGCTCTGGCCTGACTCTGGTCTGGTCTGCTTCGGCTTCGGCTTGGACTTGTCCTCCCAGTGGCTAATTGTGTGAAGGGGTTGAGCAGCAACTGAGACGTGGCTCGGTTTCCGTTGCTCTGGAACAATGCAAAACTTTGCCTCTTGTTGTTTTGGACATTTGCCTGTGTACAGAAAAAAGAATAACAAATAACAACCAAAAAATAAGCAGGGAAAACTAGTAGCAGCAGAAGAGCAGTCGGTGTAAAGTTTGGCGCATTTTGAGCGGCATCAATTTTGACATTTACCTGCAGCAGAAGCTCCCCGCTCTTACCACCCACCACCCGTTGGGTTAAGCCGATTTCAAGCAATTTCCACTTTGGTGTTTTTCGGACAAAACTTTTCCTGATATGCCCAATCAGAGCGGTCGGGTGGGTGGGCGTTGGAAATTATAAAAAAGCACAGAAAAAAACTGTAACTAAAGTCGGTGGCAAGGCAAGGAAAGGAATGTGTCAGGATGTGTGTGTCTGTAAAAATTTCAGCAACTCTTTTGTTTTCCTCAATGATGTTGCTGTTTTTGGGTGTTGCCTCAGCCTTTGCTGGCAAAGTTTTTGGCGCAACGGGCACGGAAGTTGCAGCATTTCAGACGGGGGTGTAGTCGGGGGTGTAGTCGGAAGTGGCGCATGCAAAGTGCAAAAGCTCGTTGAATATAGCCGTGCATTAAAGATGCCATAACCGTGAGTGTGTATGTGTGTGTGTGTGTGTGTGTGTGTGTGTGTGTGTGTGTGTGTGTGCATGTGTGTGTGTGTCTGTGTGTGGTGGTGGGTAGGTTGGATGTCAAAAGTTTTGTTAAGTAAAACCTCATGTGCATCTAATTAAAAATATAAAAAACTTTATTTTAAAGCCGCCAAAGAAAACTTTGTCTCCTGCGGAAATGAGTGTGTGCCCCAACGTGTGTGTGTGTTGGACATAAAGCGAAGGGATTGTTGCCTCCTGCTGGCGCTGGTGCTGTTGCTGCTGCTGCTGTTGTATTTAAAAGTTCCTTGGAATGTTTATCAGCCTGAATGTGCTAAGGGATTTTTCGCAAATGAGCTGCCAAATTGGCGTAACTTTTGTGCGTGGAAGGTGACAGCACAGCCCCACAGCCCCACAGCCAAAACGCAAAACTCAGAACTCAGAACACACGAAGAGAAACAGAAACCAAATGCAAAAACTTTTCAACAAAAAAATTCGCATGCTTAATTAGTTTTTTGGCTGCAACTTTTATTTGAGTACAAAATTGTCAGCTGCCTGGAAAAGTACTCCATGGCATGTACCCAGATACAAACTGATCCGAATTTAAAGTTTTCCAAGGGATGGGGCACAGCTGCACAGCTCAGACACGCCCACTCTCACACACTTCCTTATACGGAAAGGGTTTGACAGGAAAGTTAGATCAGGCCGAATGCTTAGACGCTCTTTAATGTATCCTATTTATGCGGTCAAACAAGCTGCATACGAAGGTTCTTCAGTTGTAATAAATATGTGTATTTGTTCTTCAATTTATAATTCATTTAAGCATTAAATTTCTCCTTTCCACAGGGTATGCAACGGGACACAGATCTAGATCTAAAACGTTGGCTTTCGACCACAAAATTCTCACTAAGAGGAACAAAACCATCGGCAGGGAAACTAAAAACAACAAAAAAAGACCGGGAAAAGTAAACCTAAAATGGCAGAGTAAAGGAACACCGCTGACAAGCACAGATCCAGGGACAGCCACAGGCACAGCCCGTTTGAGTGACTGACTCTGCCTTCGACTTGCACATGTTGTCCACCCTCCGAACAGCCAGCTCCAGCTTCTGCCATTACTACTGCTTGTCCCCACTTCTATGTCTGTTGCTGCATTTTCTCCGCCGCCTTCTCCTTCTCCTCCTCATCGTCGATGTCATTAATGCAACTGGAAGCTGGAACCCGCCTTGACCCTTCTGGACACAACAGAATCCCTTTTGCCACTCCTACTCTGGAGCACACTCTCCCCACCAACCCAAAAGTACCCATTCCGTCTCCAAACCGCCTCCTTTTTCCACTCCTTCGATGTTTGGCGGTGGCAAACAATAACAAACGAGCACAACATGAGCTGAAAATAAGATTTTTGAGTCGTTTCGTTTTGTTGCGTTTATGTTTGTCATGTGTGTGTGTGTGTGTGTCTGTGTCTGTCTATGTGTATGTGTATGTGTGTGTGCTCGTCCTAGTCTTGGTGCTGTCGTCGTCGACATCGTCTGGCTGACTCTGCGCCTCACTGGCTGATGTATTCATGAAATCGTGTGATTAATGGCTCGCACAACATTTGCACACACTGCCCGGATAGCAGCCACGAGAGTCGCTCCTTCTCCTGCTCCTTGTGCATGTTCCTGCTGCTGCTGCTGCTGCTGCTGCTGCTGCTCATCCCCGTTTTGGGCGACAGGCGGCGTATCTGTCTGCGTGCAGATAAACATGCCCGAGCACGGGCACAGGTCCGGCCCAGGGTGATGGCAGGGCAATCTCCACCAGCAACTGCTGTGCATGCAAAACGAGCGAAAGGATATGTGTAGCAGATGCAGAGAGAATGGGGAGACGACGACAACGACGACATTGGTCACAAAAATTTTCCGGCTCTGCGCGTTTGTCTGCCATTTTATCTGAGGCAGGCCGAGGCGATGCGAGCGAGCCATTCCGATCCGAGCAGCATCATCCGAGGCGTTGAAATAAACAAACATCCTGGGCTTCCTGGCATCCGGGCATCCTGGGTTGCGAAAAACAAAAATGCGTCGTAATTAAACCGAATTTAATTGCTTTCGCCAGTCAAAGGCCCCAAAATGGATCCGCTTCAGCCACGGGGCTGCCCTTATAACTATGCTATAATCTTTGACACTTTTATTGCGGCTCTAAAAGTTATTAACTTGATTTAATAAGCGCCTTGGACAGCCAGCAACAGCAACAACAACAGCAGCAGCATCAGCATCCGCATCAACCGAAAGGAATTTGAATGTTTAGCATTTTACAGTTTTATCTGGGGGGAAGGCAGAGGGAAAAGTTTGCCAAATGAATTTGATCGCCTTGGCATTCAGAACGTGGCTTTAATTAACTCATTTTTCATTGAAAATGCCAGCGGGTAGAGCTAAGTCAGGGGATGGCTTGGTAATCTTATCTGTTAGGTAGCGTATAAAATACCAAAAGGATGCTCGCGGGCGTCGAGGCGGCCATCACTCATCCGGGGGCCCAAGCCTTTGTCTCCAGTTCATCCGCCCTCCCCCATCTTTCCAGCTGATAAGCTGAAGGCGTTGGTTGCTCTCGAAGGAGTTTTTGGCCACCACAACCTTATCAGCGTGAACAAATTTGAATTCGGATTTTGAATACAGAATTTTCCATCAAAATTATGCGAAGCAGCGTAGCCAGAAGAGGGTCGGGTCGGTCCTTGGCTTAGCTGCTGCTGCATTGATTAGCCATGGAGTAAGACTCTCTTTCGATTGCATTTCTGCAAAGTATCTCAGCAACTTTTGATGAAACTCCCTCCACATAAAACGTTCCTTGACAGGGCAATGCTCGCTGTTGTTGCTGCCAAAGACTTTGCAAAGTTGTTTCAATTTTTAATCAAGCTGCAGTTGAAGCAGAAGTTTTTGCATGGCTGCCGCTTAGCTGGGTCAAAGGTAAGACCTTCGTCCAGACAGCCACGCCAGAGCCCAGACACAGTTGCAGACACTTTTTATGGCCCACACAAAAACCTCAAAATTGCAGATTTAATTTTATTTTATTGCACTTTTCTCCACAAGAAGCCAAGGAAAATTGTTTCTTCATGCCATCGTGAGTGTCGGGCCAGCAGCAGCTTCATTGTCCTGGCCAGGGACAGGGTGCAGAATTTAATCAAGCAAATATTTGGAGACACCTCAAGCAAAGTCAAGAGCATTGACCATAGTGTTTGATCCAGGTTTCATTCTTTCAAACTCGCTTTCTTTGACCAGGGACTTTGGTGTGACTGCATCGAACGATGCCTCATTTATAAACATAAGCAACAAATTGCTCGACAAAATCAAAAACCAAAACCATTTGCAACTTCAGTGAGCAGCACTACAAAACCTAGAATAAAAAGCAACAAACAAAAACATGGGAAAGCAGAGCAAAGTGCCCCTTGGCTGGGGGCCATTCTCTGGCATAATATTTGTAATCAAACGCAGTCGGAGTCATAATAATCAAGTCGTAAAAAACGAATCCATTTTCGCGCTTGAATAAACAGCGCCAAGGAATGGCAAGACGAGCGGCAGAACCGGGACCAGGACCAACTCCAGCACTGAGATACAGACAGAAAGCAGTAAGACTGGCAGTAAAAACAATAACAGTAATGGCAAGAACATTTTTACACCTTCAAGCCCCTGGCCAGAAAAGGGATCAAGGCTAAGGATGGCGACCACATTTTGTTATCCAACAGCTTGGCTATAAAAAAAGGCAGCAGCACAAATAGCTCAATGCTTTTACGACTACCATCCAGGATTTCTCAGTGCTGAAGTGTATGGGAGATGGAAGATGGTAGATGGTAGATGGGAGATTCCCTTCTTGACAACCTGTAAATTTTGCGCTTTATTTAACAAGCCAAATGACAAATCTGTGCATCGCCATTTAATGAACGTAAAAATCCAGCAGCCATCAAATGCTGTAAATTATAATGTAATAGAAAAGTAATAAGCGACTGGATGCATCGAAGATGTTATCATCGTAAATCGCAGAGTCGTTAAATGAGTCCTTCTCGAGCGCAGGAAGCAGCTGCCAATGAAAAGCCTGGCGTTAGTTTTCACACCCGCAGTAGCAGTCGGCGTCCCAAAACTTAGTAGAAGGGAAAGTGTCGGTGGCGAAGTCAAAGTCGAGGCGGATGCAAAGCTCTGGCATCATTACACTTGAGTGTTTTACAACTTCCGACGAGTTCGTCATGGCCATAAAGTGTAATCTTCATGTTTTTATTACAACAATGATGGGTGTGTGGATGTGGGAGGGCATTCTTGTCAATGGCACATTGAGGACATCAAATTGACAGCTCCTTAGAGTCGTAAAACTCAGAGAGCCCCGGCCAGCCAGTCCGTCTGCCACTGCCTGTCTCTCCGAGAGTACATATGTTGGGGGTAATGATTGTCACCGGCTAAACAATTAAATTGAGGTTAGGAATGAAGCATAAAAAGCGCATAAAAGAGCCATAAACCCGCACGGGCCAGACAGAGAGTGGGCCAGCCCCTGACCCCTGACGATGTCGTCAACGCATCGTAAACATTTTAAGCTACAGTTTATTTTCATTTGGCAAAGGATAACAGCGACACAGAGACAGAGCGAGAACATGACCGACCCCTATGCGATCTGTGGCCTCGTAAAACTTTGCTGATAAGACACTCCAGCCCCGCTGGTAATGATAATAAAATTATAATTTACCCTTCACATATGCTGCTGGGCTCTTGCCGAATCCACTTGGGCATTGGGTCTCGGGTTTTGCTGTGGCACTTGACTTTCAAGGTCTGCCATTACCGCCTCCATTTGAGGCGCTCTAAACTGCGCTAATCAGCATTTAAAATTAACTAAATGCCCAGACTCGTAAGCCAAATTTGATGAGTCTGCCCTCTGCTCCCTATCCTCTGTAGTAAAATGTGGCATGGGCACTTTATGTGACTGGGTGATGCGTTTTTCGTGTCGCCAAGAGGCACTGCGGATGCTTGAGGGTGTGGCAAGTGTCATTTGATGGTTATAGTTCCATCTGTCTGCGGAAGTGTTAAGTAGTTGGATTTGTGACCGACTCATGGCAGATCATAAAGGAATAGAAACAGCAGCAAACAGCAGATATTTATTTGTGCTTTAATTTTGCAAAGATTAACTGAATTTTATTTGCTCTTAAATTCGCTTAAAGTTGCATTATCATACGTCGCTTTTGGGTTTTAATTGATGCCCAAATAAGAGACTGACACACACACACACAGACACACACCCCCATAAAGGGGCGATTACTTCCGCCATTTTCTATGATGAATTGCTACTTTGCCTCAACCAACAATCATCCACGAACCTACACAGCTCCCACTCCGCCGCAGAGAGAAGATGCGCAGACAAACATCACCATAGAAGGAGGGCGTGCAGAGGGATGCCCCAGGAGGAGAGGCAGGGGGCAGCGGGCAGCGGGCAAAGCTGTACACACATAGATACACATTTATCCAGCTGTCGGCGGCGTTGACAGCCCCAATGCTAGAGTGCACAGGATAAAAAGGACACGGCCGGCAGTGAGTCGGCTAAGGCAGGTGAACCCGAGCCGGGAACCAGAGCGCAAGCTCTGCTGCTCCTGCTCCTGCTCCTGCTGCTGGCAGCAATTGGTGGCAAAGCAGTGAAAGGACACAGGAAGTGCACTTTGGCAGTGCCCACAGGACCACCACCCTCGTTGTCCTCATCGTCATTGGGGTGCTTTTGCCGCTTATTTATGCCTGGCAATCATAAAGCGCGCTCCACTCAGCGCCAGAGCCAGAGCCAGAGCCAGAGCAAAAAGAGAGCGAGAGAAAGAAAAGAGAGACAGAGAAAGGTAGAGAGAGGAGTGCAGGTTATGGGTTTCTATAACTCAGAACTCACAACTGGAAACTCGGAACAGGACGGACTCGGGGCACACCGTGAGTCGTGCGTCGTGTGTCGTGCCGCCTCTTTCTGGCCCATGTCTGCGTCTGGGACCACGGCAACTTTTGGTGGCTGTTTCGTTGGCTGCTCCACTCCACTCCTGTCCTGTCCTGTCCTGATGTATTCCATACAAATTGCAAAGTTTTAGTGCTTTTATTTTGCCACACGAATGTCGGATGGAGCAGGCTGCAGAAAGCAGGATGGCAGCATGGCAAGGGGCCAGTAAGAATCATCCATCAATGGCGTTTGTGGCAAGCACAGTGGCAAAGTCCTTTCTCTTGGAGTGCTTCTGACATTTTTGTGTCGGCAGGAATAGCCACATTAGTGGGATAAGCAGCAGCAGCAGAAGCAGCAGCAGCAGCAGCAGCAGCAGGACCTGTATAAGGATCCCCCCCTTTCTGGCGACATGCGGCGAAATTTGTACAAAATTTCGTTGCAAAATAAATGACTGTCCCTTTCCGTTGGCAAACACTGTCTGTCCTTCTCTCACTCTCTCTTTTGCCTTCTATGGCAGTCAGCTGTTTGTAAAATAATAACATAAAATATGGCTGTCCTTGAACAATTTACTTTTATTTTACTTTTATTGCCGCAGCCTCCGTTCAGCCTCAACATGTGCCTTTCGCTCTATGGCTGCGCTTGTGTTTGTGTGTGGGTTGTTTGCATTGTTGTTGCGCCTCACTTTTAGCTTCATTAAATTTATGTTGCAACCCCGCGGCAGCCCCCCCCCCCCCCCCCCCCCCCCCCCCCCCCCCCCCTCATCTATGTCCCTCTCGATGCTGCTGGGCCTAGTTGCACGTGCCGCGTCGCCGTAAAACAGATCGTAAAACTTTATTACTTGCGGCTTTTGTGTTGTTACTGTATGTGTGTGTAACTCTCTCTCTCTCTCTCTCTCTCTCTCCCTTTCACTCTCTCTCTATCTCTCTCTATTGGGTCTCCTTTCTTCTCGTCGTCTCTGCTGTCAGCTGTCAAATTGAATTTGTTTATATTGCCAACAGCGATGGCAGCCCAGCTCCCAGCTACCAGTACTCTGGGCTCTCTCGTCTCTCGGCTCCTGATTCCAACAGGTTTCATTTTCACTACGACCGGAAATCATTGCGTCATGCTGATATTTTGTATTTAAACGCCTACTTCCCCGCTTCCCCGCTTACCCACCCATCACTGCCCTTGGCGGACTCTCCCTTTTGCGGGCCCGTCATGCTCAGGGCCTGGTGTTTAGGCGGCAAAAGTTGATTTTTGTTGGTTTAGGTCAGTTTAGTTAGCTGCCTTTGACAGCTCAAAGTCGAGGTCAACTTTTGTATGCCCCATCATCAGCTGTCGTCTGCCGCGCTGTCTGTGTGCGAGTGGAGAGTGGCGAGCGCGGTGTGTGTTTGTGTGCCCATATTTATGGGTCCCGCTGGTCGAGACGCGTGACGGGAGACGGCAGACCCGATGCCACGCGTCCTTGCCCGTCACTTGCCCAAAACATAAAAAATCGATTTTATTATAGCCCCCGTTAGTCTGGGCCGCGTCTATATAGATTTTCTGTCACGGCAGATATTGCCTTTGTCTGCTGCACCCCCCCCATCACCCTGCCCTGTGTGCTGTTTGTGACAGGCTTGAATTTTGTTTCTGCCTCTGGGTTTAGTTTGGGGCAAGATTTTTAAAGCGAAAGAAGTGAAAGCGGATCTTAGTAGTGGAGAGTGTACAAATGCATAACTTGGATAGATAAAAGTTGTGTCATCATTTGGATCTATTTAAATAATTAGTAAAGCTTTTTAGACCACATCCCAAGGTCAAGTTAATCAATTTTGTTCGTATTAATCAAAATACGAATAAAGCTAGCAAAAAGCGCGCACAGATAAACAAACCAAAATAGAGAGGCAAAGAATGAAAAACATAAACAAAATTAATAAAATTATCTCATGCTGAGAGAGCTTTGCCAGAGCTTTCTCTCTCTCGCACTGGGTTTATTAAAGAAATGAAGCGAGTGAGCAGTCTTCAATATGTTGTCGCTGCAGTTGAACGCAAGAAGACAGGCCTCGTGGCAGATCTATCAGCTGTATAGGAATGTGGCCAGCAAAGTGAGTAGATATACATTTAGTTAACACTTTTATAAACATTTATTGTTAAACTTTGCAGACTTCTACAGCTGTGGAAACGATTAGCTTGGAGCAGGCTAAGCCCTATTCGGAGGTGCCGGGTCCAACTAAGTTCCACATGATAAGAGCTTTTATGCCGGGCGGTAAGTGAGAAGTGGACAAAAGCTTTTTGCCGAAAAGCTCTCTCGCTGATTGATCTGCATAATTCCCGCTGCAGGCCGCTACCAAAATGTGCCCACCCATGAAATGTTTCTGGATTTGAGTCGCCAGTATGGAGGGCTCTTTCGCTTGCCCAGCCTTGCGGGCACCGACATGGTCTTGACCATGAACCCCCCAGACTATGCGAAGGTCTTCCGCAACGAGGGCCAGTGGCCACACAGACGAAACTTCACCACTGTCGAATACTTCAGAAAGAAGCGCAGGCCAGAGGTGTTTGGGGAGTACGACGGCTTGGTCTCTGGGTGAGTTTGAAGCAGCTCTTCGGGCTCCTTTTCTGACATTTATCACTCAATTAGGAATGGTCCTGCTTGGGGCAAGTTGCGAACGGCTGTAAATCCGATCCTGCTGCAGCCCCGCAATGCCAAGTTGTACCTGAAGAACCTCGTGCAGGTCAGCGATGAGTTTCTGGAACGGTGAGTGGATTTCTCCTTACTTGGTCTGCTCAATTTCCGAGTCTTGTGTCTTGCAGCATTCGCCTCATCCGCGATCCGGTTAGCCAGGAAATGCCTGATGACTTTACCGAGGACATTCGCAACTTGGTAATCGAATCCATAGGCTCGGTGGCTCTCAACACCCATCTGGGTCTGCTGGGCGAGAACCGCGACAGCCAGGAGGCCAAGCAGCTAAAAGCTGCCCTGCAAGACGTCACCGAGCTGGGCTTCCAGCTGGACATGCTGCCGCCCATCTGGAAGTATCTGCCAGTGCCAAAGTTCACGCGACTGATGCGCTCCCTGGACACCATCACGGACTTCTGTTGCGTTCACATTGAGGAGGCGCTGAAGCGCATCGAGGAGGATGTCAAGGCTGGTAAAATTTCCTCGGATGTGGGATTGGAGGCAAGTCTGCTGGAGAAGTTAGCTCGCTTCGATCGCCAAGCTGCCATCATCATTGCCATGGACTTTCTCTTTGCTGGCGCAGATCCGGTAGGTTCAACTCCGATTCTCCGATTGATGCAGCTGTAAGTAATCCTCTTCCTTTGCAGACCCTCGTCAGCCTGGGTGGCATTCTGCTTAGTCTGGCCAAGAACCCCGACAAGCAGGCTCGACTTCTCGAGGAGCTCAAGCCGATACTGCCGGCCAAGGATTCGCCCCTGAACATGGAGAACATGAGCAGTCTGCCCTATCTGCGGGCCTGCATCAAGGAGGGCATTCGCCTCTATCCCATTGGACCGGGCACCGTGCGCCGCATGCCCCACGACGTGGTACTCAGTGGCTATCGCATCGTCGCAGGCACCGATGTGGCCATAGCGGCCAACTATCAGATGGCCAACTTGGAGAAGTATGTACCCAGGGTGCGGGAGTTCCTGCCCGAGCGCTGGCTGCGTGACGAGTCCAGCTCGAGGCTGGTAGGAGAGACGGCCACTCCCTTCATGTATCTGCCCTTTGGCTTCGGGCCGCGGGCCTGCGCCGGCAAGCGGATCGTGGACATGATGCTGGAGATAGCCGTCGCCCGGCTGGTGAGGAACTTTGAGATTGGCTTCGACTATCCCATTGAGAATGCCTTCAAGACTCATTTCTTTGTTCAGCCGAATATTCCCTTCAAGTTTAAGTTTGTGGACCGCAAGGAGGAGTAATGAAGGGGGGGATGCGGATACATATAAGAATGGAATGACCAAATAAATGCACTTCACAGACAGCTAAAGACTTTCAAGTGGTTTCGGACTCATACACATGTCCTGACTGAAGTGTCCTGTCTCTTCAGCACATTACACCAACATTCACCACTCGACGCTGCCTCTGCGTATTTTTATGGCTGTCCCAAAATTACAATGCCATTCGCCGGACCATCTGAAGTGGACACTTGACTGGCTGGAAGTCACCAGAAGAACATCTCTTGAAGAGGTCTCTGAAGCGGCATGAGGGAGTGAAAGTATTCCAAATTCCAATGTATTCCACACATGTGTTGGGTAAACAGAGAATGGTGTAGGTATAGGGAGGTTATCTGAAAAGGATTATCTAATTCCTGTTTGTTGATGAAGAAATCCGAATGTGGGGAGTGAGGTGTTATAACTTTGCGGAATAAATCAGCAGAAAAGGTTTCTCAAGGAACATATTCATCACTGCAAGTACTTTGTTCTCGTACTTTAGAGGTACAGCCATGGAAACAATCCAAGATAATGTCTAGCAAGAATCAATGAATAAGTAACTCAGCCGAACTTCACTTCATTCAGCTCATTTCTATTAGTTATTTTAAATATTAACACAATTGCATTACACACAAAGAACTTCTTACATGAATTCTACACAGAATTCTACACAAACAATTGCATGTAGAATTGTTTGACTCCGCCTGAAAGTATGCAATAAATTAGAGCACCGATCTCTTCCACATTTGTCAGCCACGTTCCTCCATGCTCTCCACTTAAAGCTTTAAATATGGGGCGGAATTCGTTACAGACATTCAATGGGTACGTCACCTGTGCCCCTCATTTCTTTTGCACTACCCCACTGGCCCCCTTCGCCCCGCTACTGCCTTCGTTATCGGTTGTAGTTGAACAAACAAATGCGCCGACATAAATAATGCAAAAGTATTCATTTTGACATCGAATAGACAAAGTTGCATTGAATTTTCATGTTTGTTCTTCCGTCCGCCATCGCTGTGCCATGTTCCCGGTACAGGTTCCCCTTCAGTTTCTTGTTCCCTAGCATTTCTTTCCTTTACTTGGCCAGCACTTGGACAGGACAGTGCCGGTCTTATCTGCCTGGGCTGGCCCCTCCTGACCCCGCCTGTACCCTTCGTCCTGCTACTGTGAACCGTTCTCGTCCTCGTATGTCCTGGATTTTATGCTGCAGACTTTAGTTGGACTCGTTTGTGCCGTCGTCTTGTGCATTATTAAAACTATTCTGATGGCGCTTCCGTGAGCCCCCGCTGGATGGGGTCCACTTGAAATGTCAATGCTGAGTCCGGTCCTCCGGTCCACCAGTGCTCCAGTCCTCCGGTTCTCTGCTGCTCCGTAGTGGCTCCTTTTGCAGAGTGCATAAAGTTTTATCGTGCCTGATGAGGTTGGAGGTATGGTCCTGCTCCGTCACGTTTCCTTGGCTGGAACTCGCAACTTTGGCCGAGAACAAAATGCATTTGCAATTGCATAAATGAACAGTGTCGGCTGGGATGGCTGGGATGGCTGGGTGGCTGTGGGGCAGACAAAACGAATGGAATTCATTATTGGCCAGCAGATGCACAGAGAGAAGAGAGAACTGCATTCTGGATGGGGTTTGGGGTCTGTGAGGTGTTGTCCTTTAAATTGAAAATGCATGTCAAGCATCAGCCAGCACACACAAATCACAGTTTCAGCGGGAAATTCGCAATTTTCGATGGCTGCCTCCAGGCGGGGCCAGGCCAACATTTGCACTTTATGACATGCACCCAGACATGCAGCATGCACCGTGCACCATCCTGCAACCTGCAACCTGCAACCCCATAAACTGTGCAATTAGGCAATGTCTCCCAGCCGGCAATGGCTCCACCCACCTCCCACTTGCATCTTGGCAATTGGAATTTTGGCTTTTCGCACTGAACTTTGACTTGCCATCAACATGAGAGCAGGGAGCGAGCGCAGATACATGCATTCTGCCCCACTGCCCTCCACCCATCTTCTTGTCCAACTTGACATGATGGCCGTCCATTGCCGAGCTGCCAATTTGCAACAGCACGGGCGTGGCAAACGGACCACGTCTAATGATGGCATACATAACCTGCCTGCCTGCCTTCCTGCCTGCCTTCCTGCCTTGGCACACGCCCACGTCCCAGCTCCAGAGCAGGATCCTGGGCTACTGCTCGACCAGGTCCTGGTCCTTTGCAAGTGTCATGTCACACAACGCACTCGGCTTGCTTGTCAATTTCGCAGCTGGGCGTGGCCAGGACAGGGGCACGAGCTTGTGCCTCCGACTACGAGCATGAGCATGACTTGAGCCCCACTGCCATGCATTAGCATGTAAAAGGCAAAGTTTAGAAATAAAAAATAGCAAAAAAAAAAAAACAAACCCCACACACATTGCAGTGCAGGACAATCAGCAGACAGCCAGGCAGGGCACACACACACCTCTCACTCTGCTGCTGCTTCTCTCTGAGCCAGTGAACCCGCCCTGACAGGCGTCCATGATTAATGGTTGTCAATGGCATTCTGTTGCCACTGCCTCTGTGGCACGACTCGCCTTGGTTGGGTTGGGTTTGGTTTGGTTTGGCTTGGCTTGGCTTGACTTGGGTTGCATATAAAAAGTAATTTTGTTATTTTAAGAAAAGCCCTCGCAGGCTCTAAGGATCTGTTCTGTTCTGTTCTGTTCTGCTCTGTTTGGAGGAAATTGATTCGGCGTCGCATGCCGCGCTGTGCCGCTGTGTCGCTGTGTCGCTGTTTCGCTTTTTCCGTTTCTATTTCCAGGCCGTTGCCACAGGAATTCCCCAAACAAGGCTCGTCTCGCAATTTCGCAACCTTTTGCACCCCGCCAGGCGGCAAGCGTGCCCCAAGCCAACCCAGTCCTAGATGGTGTTAATGGCATTGGCAATTGCAGGGCGGTGTGGGACTAGGAGTGCCACAAAATTTAATTTATTATTTCGAAAAGCAAAGCATTTCTAATCGAATTGTATTCGAAATAAGCGCTCGCTGCCGTGGCAGGGGAAATTGAAAAATTGTCGCCCCCCTCAATTGGATGGATATCCTTCTGGGCGGTAAGATAATGTTCTGCAGTGAATGAAAATTTGAATTGTTCGATTCGCGCGGGTGAATTATGTTCATCAGATTGTGTGGCATTAATGATGTGCTGCGAGCACTCAGGGAAACCAAAGTAATTGAGGCTCCAACTGGGGGTTAAGTGGGTGCGGACGCAGGACTCTTAAAGCTGTGACACTTAAAGCGCCCGCAGGATCAGCTCGAAACGGAGCTGAGAGCTGAGAGTGCCACCTACATTTGCTTCACGCACCCACTGGGGCTGCCTCTGTTGTGTATATATTTTTATTAATTTTCCAAATGAATTCCTGACAACGACAAAAAGACAATGACAATGGCAACGGCGGGCACGATGACAACAGCAGCCAGACAGCGGAGTTATCCTGAACCCAGTCCGTTTCGGCCAGCAGAGCAGAAGGATAAGCAGAAAAAAGGAAGAGCCAACAAATGGGGGCAGCCATTGTCGCTGCCATCGTCCAGTGCTCCGCCTTTGATTCTCTCTTTTTTGGCAACTGTTGGCGACATTATTACGTTACTTACTTTACGCCATAAATGTTGTTACGTCATGAAAAGCTTCCACGCCACCACCATGGGGGCTAAAAAAAGGGCAAAACAATGAGGGCTGCCATGAGGAGGAGCAGCAGCAGCAGCAGCTGGAGCAGCAGGAGGAGACGGCTGCCATCATTGTTATGTGAATGTGACGACTTTTTGACTTCCGTTACGCTGATGTGTTTCCGTTTCCTGTTTTATGCACAACTTTTGTCCGCTGTCTTCAGTTCCGTTCCTTTGCTTTGCTTTGCTTTGCCGTGCCGTAGCATGCCTCATTCTTCCTTTTCCCCTTTTCTGTGTGTGTTTGTTGTCCTTTTTAAAATGTTTGCCACTGATGAAATGTAAGCAAAGGATAACAACACAACCCCATTCCCCCACCAACACACTGCCTGACGATTTTCCGCCGCGTTGATTTGCACCGCTATCCCCCCCAGCAGCAGAAGCCCTTCCTGGCCGCCACACTTCATCCATACGAGAATGTGTATGCATCCTCAATTTCCTTTTTATGTTATTTTAATTTTATGTTATTGTTATGACACAATGAAAATAAAATTGAATTGACACTGATGTCCTTACTTCCTTCAGCCTTCAGCCCTTAGCCCTCGGTTGGCTGTTCGCAGTCCTCAACGTCTCTCTCTCTCTTTGGGCTGATAACAAAAGGGCTCCCTGTCCAAAAAGAAGAAAAGTCTGTCTCTGTGACAGTTGCCCCTGACATTTTTATTGCCCGGACACACACGCACAGCTGTAAGCTGTAAGCTGTAAGCTATACCCCAAGTCCAATCCAATCCAAGTGGCAGTCAGACAGGATCACAGGATATTCAAATGGGCCATAAGTGCGGTTAAAGCGCTTCACTCGCTCGACTAAATCTCAATTCGAGAGCAGAAACTTTCAATTTTTGATGCTGCCAGCTGGCGACATGACCTCTGGTCCGCTCTCTCCCTCGCTCTCTCTCTCTCTCACTCCGCTCCAATTTCGCGCCATTCAACCTTCCCCCTTGAATCGCTGACAATATTATTTGTCGCGCAGGTTCAAAACAATATCATAAAGTAATTTATATGCCTGGCAGTCGGGCAGGCAGTAGGGCAGGCAGGCAGGACGTGGGCGTGAGCGTGGGATGCCTTCTCCACCGATGATATATGGGCGAAATGGCTTTTTAATGACAACGACGACAACAGCAGCTTGTACAAATTACAAGCCCACACACACACACACACACACATACGTAGTACAGGGAGGAGGTGCAGGAGTTACTGGGAGCATGGGAGCGAGATTGTGATTGACCAGACCTCCTCGCCTTTGTCGTCGTCGTCGTGCGTTAATTTTGATTGTCTTTGGGCTGCTGCTTGATAAATGGGTCACACGTACTGGTACGGCTGCGGGTCCCTAATAGATGGTTGTTGTGACTGCAACTTCATCAAAACTTGTGCCACTAATGGTCCACAGAAATCCTTGGATGTGCATTGATTGTGTGAGCTCTTCATTACTTTTGGCGGGGGTAATAAATGCATAAGCATAATGGATTAAACTACTAACTAACTGCTGCTTTTGGTGAGAGTGTAAACTGATTAAAGGGTACCCCAAAGGCCTCCTCTTTGGCATCATTCACTCTTCATACTTTTAAATATTCATTTAGCCAGAAGCTGAACCTCGAAAAAATCCGCTCGCAGGCTCGGAGCTGGCTACGGCTCTGGCTACTGGCTCTGGGTCTGGTCTGGCCGGGCTCTGGTCTGGCTTCAGGCCTCGGTCTGGCCATGGCTCGGCTGTGGCTCTGACTCTGACTCTGACTGTGGCGTGGCTGTTGTGTTGGCTTTGCGCAGATAAGAGAATTGTCCTGTCAACTGGAATGATATATGCGCCAGCGCATTCAAATTGGGCTAAAAGACGAACCAGCCAACAGCCAACAGCCAACAGCCCCGGCACTGCCACTGGCACTGTCCATGCGATTGAGGATTGTGGGCTGCCGCCTTCTGCCCTCCGCCATCCGCCTCAGTTCCAAGCACCCAGCTTCCATCCTGCCTGCCTGCCTGCCGCCTGCCTGCCATCTCTCCATCTACATGGCCATTTCCATCTGCAGCTCCAGTCGGGCGGATGTGTTTTTCTCGCACATCAGCGTGCGTTTCCTATGGAACGCTGATGATAGTCCCTCCCTCCCTTGACAACCCGTTGCCCCAGCATCCCCTTGACATTTTCTTCTCATACACAGAGATGAGGGGGNGGGGGGGGGGGGGGGGATTCCTTTTTGTTGTTTTTCCCCTTTTCTTTTCCCCTATTTTTTTTGTTGCTTTTCGTTTGGAGCGGGTTTGTCGAGTTGAAAAATTGGTGTGAAAATTCAAAAGGAGTTGCGAGTGTGTGAGTTATGTGAGTGCCTGAATGTGTGTGTGACTGTGTCCCATGTGTGTGTGTGTGTGTGTATCTGTGTGGGGTGCTGCAAAATTACTTCGTGTGTAAAATTATGCGAATTGCGTATGGAAAAAAGTGCGAAAAAACGAACAGAAAAAGGTGAGAGCGAATATTCATGCACGTAGCCGGGAATGGCACAGGGTCCTGGCACAGGACCTGCGACTGGGAAAGGGATTCCGAATGGGATTGGAATTGCGGGGCTGATGCGGGTTGGCATCTCACTTTTATTGCATTTCAACACTTGAGTATGCGCGCATGCAGAATTTCTCATAATAAATGTAATAAATAAAAATGTAACTTGAAATGTGACAGTTTCGCTTGAAGCGTGGAGCAGGGGAGGAGCAGCAGCAGAGTGGAATCCGTAACACCAAAAAGAGAACAGGTAAACCCAGCCAGCCAGCCAGTCAGCCAGCCACATAAGTTATTAACGTGGCCCAGGGTGCACGCTTGCTCTTGAATATTGCAAAAGATATTCCCCGGGAACTCAAAAATTAACCGAATAACTGACAGCCGGAGTGGATACAGCTGTCCGTGTAGCGAGAGTGGATTCTCTTGTCCGAGCACCAGCTGAATGATGACAGTTTGCCTATGAAAATCATTCACTTTAAGCATCTTCTGCCCCCCCCCTTCATGAGTGATGTCTGGGCCCTGGGCTACACATTTCCTTAAATTTGCACAATTATCGTCTAGTGCTGGTTCTGGCTCTTTCGCTATTAACTTGCCTGTGATTTCAAATTTGTCAAACTACGCAGTAAATACAACAACAACAAACGCATTTACTCATACCAATCAATGGACCAACCACTGATAAGGGTATAACTATGTTAAACGAAACAACGAAGCGTTGATGCTCTTACTTGGGTGTTCATGGGGTAATCATGTTTAAATTTGTATATGTTTCGACTGTATTTTTTAATACGTTACTAAATTGTTCAACAAACAAAGACTCTCTCCTGGATACATACAGGCTGTACCTTCTTTTGATCGTTTTTGGTTGCTAAAAATAATAGTTAAAAGTCAAATCAGTTACTCTTTTTATTGAGTATTTGTGTGCTATAAGCGGACATAGTCCCAGCAATTAATATCCAATACTCTGATGTGCCATTTGTTAGTGTATTTAAAGTTCGTGACATTCGAATTGTTTCATGCAAAATCAGCACAAAATTTTCAACGCCGCAAAGAGCAGCGTCATCAGTTACGAGTTCGAGTTGGAGTCAACAGCAAACAGCAAACAGCAACAGCAGCGAGAATGAGGCTGAGTATGATGAGAACCACGAGAAACGAGAGCGATTGGGGGGACAATGAAATAATTGACGCCATTGATGCCATTGCCAAAGCTCAAACCTAAAAACCAAAAGCCCGAAATCTGAAATACCGAGAAAAGGAGAGGAGACATAGAAGCACCAAGTGTGGGTGTGTGGCAATGGATGGACGAGCAGCATACAACATTCTTTGGGAATTGAGCTCATTATGGCATCAGCAGCAGCATCACGAAGAGCGAGCCACGCCTCCATTAGTGTAAAAAGCCATGCCCATGGCTATGCCTACGCCCACTAGCACGCCCTCTTGTACGCCTCCAGCCAAAAGTCAGTGGTGGTCAGAGACAGACGTCTAATGGAGGCGTACGTCTAGGAGGAGGAGAGAAGTGGCATCCTCGCCTAACGATTTCAAATTGCGTCAAAGATGAGATACTTTAGAAGAGCACAAAAATACACTCAAAGCATTCCATGTGTGTGTGTGTGTGTGTTGTGCATCTGTAGAGTTCCATTTGGGGCTAGCAAATGTTGCTTAAGCGGGAGATTGATGCCCGGCCAGCAAGTGCCATGATGACTGCCAAGGCGGCTCCCTGCCCTCCTCTGTTGGCTTAGGTGCCCAGCTATCCAGCCGTATCGAGCGTTTCGGGAATAACCCATTTCCAACATACACCCCCCCTGTTCGGCCACCCAGCCACCCCTTTTGGACCACCCACCCCGTACTTCGGTGTTTTCAGAGGGAAGTGGCCTGCTCTTTGGGGCGTTCAGGCTGAATAAATGGGTGTAAAGGGCAAACAAAATGATTAATTGCCCTGAGCTTTGATCGCCTGCATGCACAGTAGCAGCAGCAGGACTGGAACAACGAGGAGTTGTGGAAGGATATGCCCAACAAAGGGTGCAAAGGATGTTGATGTACATAGTTGTGTACCAGGCAGGGGCTAGGCAGGGTTAAGGCTACAGGATTGGGTCGGGCTGCTGCTACTCTCTGGCGTTATAACAGAACGACTTTGCTTCCGTTTGAATAAACAAACACGGAAATGTAACCCTTGCTCGAACAGCACGAGAAGCAGCAGGAGAAGCAGCAGCAGCACAGCCCAAGAGCTGGGTCAGGAACCAAACTAATGCTGACCAAATGGCCAACGGCTAGTCGAGGCATGCCCCCCCCACCCGAAATGGTTGGTAGGAGAGCTAGGCAAAGTATCACTCAACAACAAAGCGGCGAGCTGCGCGTTTTATCCTTCGAAATCCTCTAATGAGAAGGGTTGAAAATTGCTGTGGTCGCTGCTGTGGCTCCAGATAACGTTGCTGGCCAGCAGCGTTGGTCAGCAGTGGCCGGATAAAAGGATAATGCGGGTCTCCAGCCCCACTCGCCCACTCTCCAACAGTTTGTCTGTGTCTGTGTCTGTGTCTGTGTGTGTGTGTGTAATGTAGCATGGCTCTCCGGCACTCGCAGTCGGTCGGAGTATTTGTTTTAAAATGACATAAAAATTGCGGCGCAAAGAAAAAATGGTAAGCGAATGCCGGAAAAGGACTTGGCTGGGGCAATATGAAAAGCACATTTTAGTGGCATAATTTCAGAGGACATCGTAAACTACTTAGAGCTAGGCCTAGAGCCCGCAGGTTGCCAACGAAATTTAATGAAAAACGTTTCCCAAGACCATAAACATTAAGAAATTTTAGCCAGCCACTCGCTCGGCCCGAAGGTGGATGGCAGGAAGGGAGGCAGGGAGGCAGGGCTGAGACCCAGACCAAGCCCCATGCCACACGCTCCACGCCGTGGCCCGACCGACCCGACGATAAGCAGACAAATCGCTGAGAAAAATACGCAATTTAAATGCATAACACACACAGGACATGCCTAATGCCAATAATAGAAAAGGAAATCCCGTCACAAATCCTTCGAGCGTTGCCGGGGCATGCGAAAAAAATTATGTTGCCTACGTTATGGAACACACACGGACACGGAGATATGTACATGCACATACATGTGTGTAAAAGACGTTGGAAAATATAGAAAGTAATCTTGCACAGAGGCAGGCCGAGAGAGAGAGCGAGAGCGAAGACGAAGACGTGGCTCTGGCCGTGTGTCCCTGCCTTGGTTCTGGCAACCACCTTTGGCGACATTTTGTTGCAGATTAAGTTCTATTCGCACATGGCTGACTTGAAATACGATACACGCACACACACACACAGACATGCTCGGTGTGTGTGTGTGTGTGTGTATGGCTGCCTCAAAGTAATTGGGACATCCTGCGAGCATATAAAGTGGATATAAAGAATCCTGTGTGGCATGAACTGGGGCTGGATAAGACCGCCTTGAGGCACAAACAACGCACCGGCTCTGGCATTTTAATGTGTTCGAATGTCTGCCCCATCTAGAGACTTCCACTCCCCCGCACTTCCCCTCCTGCCTTGCCCTGCCCTGCCTGTCGGTTTGCCGGGAATTATAACAATTTTCATGCTACTTTTTCTGTTATTCTTTTTTATTTGTTGTCGCGCCGAGCTTATGATTTCTGAAATATGACACATGAAAAAGGGGATTCGGAGGAAGAGCTCCAGCTGCAGCCTTGCCCCAGCCCACCCGAAAAATATATTAATAAATTTTCACGTCCCATATTGGAAATGTTATCAAAGTTTTCATATAATTCTTAGAAGACTTTCCTCGTGGAGGTGCCGGGTGAGCACTCCCTGGGGAACCCTTGAAGTTCATTTAATTCCAGATACAAACTGCAGCCATTCGAAGCTCCTCTCTCTGTGTCCGCTCATCCATCGATATCGCTGGGGCTTAGTGTCAGCCATTGTTGTGGCATCAACATTGCGGCCAGCAGCAAGCCAGCAATCGCCAGCAATCGCCAGCAACAATCGTGCAACAGCGTTTCAGTGCAGCTTCACACCAGATGCAAGGTAAATATAATACAATAGAATGGAATGGAATTTTTATCAAATATAAAACAAGAGCTCCCGCAACAGCAACAACAACAAATACAACAACAACAACAAACATTGTGAAATGCAAACGTTGGGGACATCGCCAATGCCAAAATCGAATCCCAGATCGGAGTCCTGCCACGACAGAAGCCATTTGTCAAATGCGAGGCGGCGTCGGCGACGCTGAGCCGCAGATAAAACCGTTCGGAAGGCACAAAACAAACATCAAACGGGACAAACAGCGGAAACAACGGGAACAAGCGAAACAAAACATGGACGAGCATGAATATAAAATGCGACACACACAGCCACAAAAACACATAGAGACGACAAAAGGATGCGTGGCCATATTTTTCACGCATCGCTCACACCAAACACACAGAGAGAGAGAGAGAGTGGGAGTGGGACTTGGCGGGGCATATCCTTGCGCCATAATGGGATTATGGCCGATTAATGCATTGACATGTAACGATTTTCGATTGAATTTATCGTTTTTCGAGGGCTCGAGCCATTTTATTCATTTACGCCCACACGTATGCAATGATATTTGCACGCACGTACACAAACACAAACACACACACACACATGCCCCGCCACCCGCCCCCCTCCCCCACCCACACACACACACACAGAGCATGTGTGTGCGTGAGTGTGTCGCTGCGGGTGTTAGAAAACAAAAGCGGTTCTGAAACAACCAAAGGACAACACAACACACGGGCCACAGGACCACGCTGGACACGGAACACGCGACAATATGCAAAACAAAACCATCATCAAATAGTGGGTCTACTTTTTCCTTTTTTCCCATCCAATGATGGGTGCCAAGCCAATTTTCAGAGTGAGCATCTTAGCTTGGAGATAGACTTTGGCCTGCGGAATTTATTTGTGGAACACAACTTTGGTTGGACACTCAAATTGTATAACTTTAAATGATCAGAATGAATTATATGTGTGCAATAATTGCTTCATTTTTGAGCAGAATAAAAGGCCTGGAATGATCCAGTACCAAATGAGAGTTCCCGTATCTGCAGCAACTTTATTGGGGAGCCAAGATCTAGATCTAGATCCAATTTGAACCCAAACTCTTGCAGTGTATGCTGCCATGCCCCATTGAAATGAGTTCCCGCCACTCCATTGGCCCTCTACAGTGCCACTCTTGCCTGGGATTGTTGTTACTGGCTATTGCTACTGCTGCAGATCCTGCCAGCAGTCGGCAGGCTGACCAGTTGCTGCCACACTAGTGGGCTGCCAAGTGCATTGTTGTTCGCGCTTTTTAGACAATTAAAACTAACAATGGAGACCGCTGGCCAGGAGACAAAAGAGTCGGCCAAGAGCAATGCCGACTGTGATTAACACATGTAAAGCGTCGCAGTTGGCGATTGCGAGTGCCGGCGGGGTATCCCAGGCAGACCAGAACCATAACCAGAACCAGGGAGAGTGCGACAAGGATATGGCAGCACATGTGACTGTGTCCGGGTCTGACTTTATCAATTGAGCATCATAAGCCTGGTGCCGGGGTGGAAGTCGAATTTCGTGGTTCATCTCAGGGTGGTTCGTCCGTTCATCCGCTCTCGGTTCATTTTCGCTGCAACTGTCGCCAGTGGCGTCGATTAAGTCGTAATTAGATTTAAGGATATGGCACCAGCCGCCCCGCAAGATGATGAATTTCTTCACTGATGCTGCCCGGCATGGTGCAACCCCTAGGGGCCCTCGGTCCTCGGCCCTCGGCCCTCGGCCGGTCAAATGAGCAGTCGCTAGTTGGCAATCGGCAGTCAAGCAGCTTATGGCATGTTGTGCGACGTTATCAGCAGGAACAGGAGCTGTAGCTGGGGAGTAACAGGAGCAGGAGCCACCCCTGTGCGTGTGTTAATCAGCGTAATGGTGCCTCAGTCGTAGCTCACATGCGGAGACTCCGTCCGTTCGTGGCAGCATCTGGGCCTGCTGGTGGTCTCTAAGCTGCCTCACGATTCCTTCAACTTTTGCCTCTTCTTGCGTATTATTAGCAACAGCGGAAAGTATCCTTTGTGTTCCTTGCTCTGCTGTCCTCTCCTGGCTGGTGGCACTATTAGTGTTTGTCCCACACTCCCTCATTCCGGCTCTGTGTCTGTCTGTCACTGGATTTATTGCAATCATTAATCTTCTTTGCCGCCCAACCCCCGACGACTGCACTTGCCTCACCCTCGCCGTCACTCTACCCCTCGTTGCGAGTGAGATTTTATTAAATTTTTGTTGCTTCTGCTTTGATTTTATTAATTTGGCCTTTGGTGCGTGGACTGGCCAAAAGCGCTGCCATTACGTAGTCCTGGCCCAGTCCTGGCCTGATTGACGTCTGCCACAGACTGCAAATGTTGCACAGTCTTTGGCTTATAATTGCTCAGCACTTGAGCTGGAGCTGGTGCTGGAGCTGGAGCTGGAGTCAGAGTCGAAGTCGGAGGGGGCAGCGCTAGTCATTAATCATGGCGGTGTTGCAACAACAGAAACCTCTTTCGGGGATTCGCTTCTAATGCAAGCTGCAGCGCGCATTCCCAGACGGGGAGGACTTTAATTGCTTCAAGGGATTTCCCCTCAGACTCAGCTCCTTACCCAGGGGAAGGGAATTGCTCTGAGCCTGCTCGCAACTGGCCACAGACATTTTTTCTCATTTTTCCCTAACATTTTAAATGCATTTTTTGTGTTTGTTTTCATTTTTAATGAAAGAAATGCTTTTTTCGCTGTCTCTTTTTGGGGTGTGAAATATCATTGTTATACTCTTACTGAGAGGTTTGTATGATTTTGAGATGTTGGCTGTGGAGAGATGAATACATTTTCCGTTCCTAGGTGGAGCAATGTAATATTGTGATTCAAAAAAATTCCAATATTTATTAATACTCTCAAATAGATTGCTGCCACGTAACAACTTTGTTCTTCTTAAAGTCTAATACATTTTATTACATTTATTTTGGTATTTTGGGTCACCGCCAAACCTTACCTTTGGCCTCCGGCTACTCAGAATTTATTATTAAGCTTTATATTTGCTGAAACACAATGGGATTGTTGGTAATAAATTATGACGATCCCTAGCAGAGCAACCAAATATGAGGTGGCGATGTTAGTTTTATTTTTGCATTCATATTTCAGTGATTTTTTTATAGCTTAAAGTTTTACCAGATAAGTTTTAGGAAAATCAAATTTTCACACTAATTTCAGCACTTAAAGTCTGTGCGTTGCCCGAAGTTGCAAGTTAATTCCAGGTTGAACCCCATGACAGACAGGGGGCAGGGGGTAGAGGCGTGGGGCTGGCGGGTGCATCCAGCAACCACAGCTACGTATACGAGTACTTATTTATTTGCTTCTGCGTGAATGTAAACGGTTTTTATGCGGATGCCAAACGTATTTCCAATTGGTTTGTGATTACAAAAGCGTATCGGGAGAGTCATGATGTGTGCACACATTAAATGGCATCGCCACCCCGAGCATGGGGGGGGGGGGGGCATGCCATACGCACACGGATATATGATGCGTATCTGCGAGATACATTCCAATATAAATACAAACAATGAGCACAGAATGCGGCCCCATACACATTTAACAAACATTACACGCATCGTCTGTCTCTGTCGCCGCTCACCCGCTCTCCCGCTCTCCCTCTCCCTCTGGCTGTATGCGTGTGAGTATCTGTGTGCGTGTGTGTGTGTGTGTGTGGCAAATGTGCGTGTAATTGCAAATTCAATGAATTGTTTACATTTCTTTGCGCTTGTTGGCATCAGATCCGAGCCCGCCCCCTTTTTGTTGGCCATGTTGTTCACTTGAATATTTCCCTCCTTTTTCCCCCGCTTCGCCCACGTGTTTTTTCGTGCACCGCAGAAAAAAGATGACATTTTCCGCAGAAAACAACAAATTCCAATTATATTTTGTCATTCGCCCATTGCCCTTCGATACTATCGTATTCGTATGTATTTAGAATTATCCATTTAACATTTTTCAAATATAAACTTAAAATTTCTTCTGTTTTTTACAGTACGCACCCTTTTTTTCCGAGTGTGTGTCTATGTTTTTGTGTTATTTCTGTTTCGCTGCTGATTTCATTTATAATTCGTGTGCAAAATTAAATTAAAGCCAACTGACAGCCAGCGCTGTGTCCGTTCCCGCTGCCCTCCGCGCGCCACTCTTCGCGTTGCGTTTTAGCTGGCAATCATTTCCATTAGCCACGGCAGCCGGCGAAAATTTCACATAATTCACAACTGGAAAATTGCTGTCAGCCGGTGGTGCCAGCCAAGAAGAAGTAGAAGTAGAATTCGAGCTTCGAGCTTCGAGCCTGGCATGGCAGGGTTCCCATAACTTCTGTGTCTCTCCTCCATGCCCCCCCTCCTCTATCACGCATGCATCAAAGTTGCAGCAACAGAACAATCAAGAAGGCGCCCAACAAAAGGCTAATTGCAATTTGACTGCGTTTACAAAAGTTTTTAGAGCCCCGCTTGTGCCACCATGCCCCAGTTGCATCTCGTCCTGCAGTTGCAGCTGCAGTTGCGCTTTCAAATTGCTTTTTTGCCATGAATAATTTAACTTTTTTGACTTTCGATTTAGAGAAAACACGAAAACCGACAAAAAAAAGCACACACACACACAGAGCCAGCCAGCCAGCTACTGAAATTCTTTTGACATTGACAGGAGGAAACGCAGTGCCGTGACTCCCAGTCTTGCCCCTCGCCGGAGTGAAATTCCAGCAATTGAAAATCGTTTTTCCCCTCTTGTTATGGCTGGTGGAAGAAGCATTTTTCCTGCGTTCTTAATAAGTAAATTGGCGCAATTTGCCACACGCGTCATACGCGAAAAGGGCAGCCTGGGAAATGGCACAGCTGCAGCGTCAGAGAGTCAGAGTCAGAGCCAACGAGGGCAGCACTCAAGGCACAGAGAGAGACAGAGAGAGAGAGAGAGAGAGAGAGGGAGCACTGATTGTCCTCCAGGACAGCTCCCAGGGGTCACCGGGGGGCCAGCGAACCCTTCGCCGATTCATTCATCATTCATCATATTAAGTGTTTTATTACAGTGTCTCCAGCTACCTCATACTCTCTCTCTCTCACTCTCGCTCTCAGTGTCTCTCTAGCTGCTGCTGCTTCTGTTGGATCAAATCCCATTACGGTAATTAAATCTCTTCCATGTGAAAATTACATAATTACAACTCACACACGAAGAGAGAGAGAGAGAGGGGGAGAGAATCTGTATTTAATAACTCATACTTTCGTATGCGCATAGTCCATAAACGTATTAAAAATAATTTACTTAATGTCAAGGAAATTTTGAAGCGCCCGAAAATGTAATTCAACACTTTGTCAATTAGTGCGTACCCCCCTTGCCTTTGAACCCCGCTGGCCCTTCCACATGGTCCTGCCAAAATGCTGTTGAAACTTTTCGAGTGGTGGCAAACACTCAAAGGGTGACTCTGGAGCCGGAGTCCTCTGGTCATGTGCAACCCCTCGAAAAACTTGACGCATATTTGCACACACATTCGAGATTTGCGCTTGGCTCGAACCTCCCCGAAGGATTTGGACCACATTAACATGGGTAATTAGGAAAGGGAGTGGGTGGACATCCAAGTTTGGTTTGCCTTGGTTTGTTTTTGTTGGGGGAAAAAGGCATTTATCAAATCAAACTTGTTGGAGATTGGACTGCCGGGAGAGGGGTGGACTGAATGGGATATTGAAGAACCATGTTCATCAGAGTTAGGCAGCCACCAGCAGCCCCCACTCGATCGATCAGTGCTAGCCCCCCAATGTCCAGAACGTCCAGTTGGTGGCCACAGGGTAATCGTTGGGTTCGCTTCCACCCCCAACCCCCAGCAGAGATATTGAGTATCGATTAGAGGCCACATCCACATCAACATCAACATCCACATGCACATCCAGTGCGGCTGGCCACAACCAAATCAATGCTAATTTCAGCCAAGTTATGGCACCACAGCCAAACAAAACCAAACTGAGAGCCCCATCAGCCGGGGAAACATGCCACATTCTGCAGACAGGTGCACAGACAATTGCACAATTGCAGCAGCAGCTGCAGCAGTCGAAGGAGCAGAAGGGGGAAAGGGGAGGTTGAAGTGGAGCAACGACAACAGTTTTGCGAAATGAATGCATTCGAAAATCTAATCATTTGTGGACCCTGCCAGGCAAATCCATAAACCAAACCGAAAATCGTGAGCCAATGATAACTCAGAATGCATATAACAGCCTGCCAGGGCCAGGATTAGGCCTTTTCCTCTGCCACTCCCAATAACCCAAAAGCATTCCCAAACCAGATTAGAGCAGAGTGGAGCGAGCCGCAAGCTCCGATTCGACAAACGTTTGTATCTTTCGGATACATTGGCCAAATGACAAAATCATAATTGCTTTTCCACAAATTCAGTGGTCGCACACAAAGCTCTGGTGCTCCGCCAGCCCATCCAAAAAATATCCAACCTGACAATGGTTTAAATGTATTGATAATGCATATTATGCGAGTGTAAAATTAACAGCCAAATGGAAGTCGGACAACCAGACAGTCAGTCGGTTGCTGATGGGGGGACTGGCTGGCAAATTATACAAAGTGTCGGGCTCCTGTTCGGGATGCGGTTTTGGCTTGGCAGGACCGCTGGGGGGCAGAACGAGCAACTGCTGGAGTGCCGGAGACTAGCTGGATGGGATGGGATGGGATGCAGGAGGCTGGCGATGAGGCGTTTTATAATTAAACCACAGTCAATTACAGACAAAAGCGTCACTCCGTCGACAATGGCAGAGAGGCAGAGAGGCAAACCAGCAGTGGCAGGCGCAGTCGTGATAATTGGGTTTTCATATTGAAATTGGCCAGCAATGATAGCCTCTGGCTGTGGCCAACTGAGCGGGGACAGGGCAGGCAGTCCCGTCTTTTGGGCCAACTGCACTCAGGCCCATTGTTTGTGCTGTGTCGAATGCGATTTGTAATTGCATTTCACGATTTAGCGACAGCCAAGCCCCTCAGATGAGCCGCCAGACTAGGGCAGGTCTGCAGTCCCGAGCTCTCATCACTTTTTGCCAGCCCCGACAGTTGACAATAATGCCGCGAATAATATGACGAAATGTAGAACATAACCGCCGACAATGGCCACTCCACCTGAATCCCCCAGACAAAGTCAAACCCAAAACCGAGACCCTAAACAGCCTCATCGCAGACGCTGAGTTCCAGAACGTCAGCGGAGCGGACCGTCCCGTCAAATATAAAAATTTACGACAAAAATTGCCAGGAAAACACATGCTCCACATATTTGCCGGACATTTATTGAAGTTAAGTTCGCTGTGCGGGGCATAAATAAAACATAATCCTTTTGCAGCAATGCCGCAGAGATCTTTGCACAGGGATCGGGGCACAGCACAAAAAAATGAAGAGGCCAACAAGAGCAGCAAGCAGCTTCAGCAAGTGGAAACAATGCCATTGGTTGGGGCAGCAGCAGCATCAGCAGCAGTAGGGTCTGTCCCTGCTTTGTGTCTGTGTGTGTGTTTGTGGCATAGTTGTGGCCGAGGCAAGAAACGCGCCATGAACCTGTGCGCATGTGCAATTGATCGAACAAGACTGATGGAGCAACTGGGATTACGTATGCTCCTCTGCCGCCCCAAGACCCTCCTCTCTCTAGCTCTCGTTTTGCCAGCCAGTGGCCAGTGGCCAGTTCCCAGGTTCCAATTGAGTTTGCAACTTTTTGCTGCAGCAACGGATTGAGGTGGATTGCTGCTGTTGCCGTTGGTGTGTCCAGATTAAGCGGACTGGTCGGGGAGTTGGCTGGGGCTCTGGCTTGGGATGCCTGGCAGAATTTATTTAATCTTCTGCGGCGTCGGTGGCGGCTGCTCAAAGCCAGGCGAAATCAACGCATAATAATTTTTCACATGCAACAGCGACGACGATGAGGACAACTGGGGCTACTGACTTACATACCCGAAACGCGCATTTATCAAAGCCCGAAAGGAGACCTGAACGCAGGCCAGAGGTGTATTCAGAAGGAGCAGCACTCATGAATGAAATTCTGATGCGGGACGGAAGTCACCGTTCCCCATTCCCCCTAGAGTGCACTGCATTTGGGTGTGGCCACTCGAGAAGCACTTTGGGGACAGATTGAGAGGTCATTAGGTAAGTGAGGAGCCCTCGAAATGGTCATGATCTATGACAGAACTCAACTGTGGACAGTGCAATAGGACAGGCCCCAAAAAGATATCGGGGGACTGACCCACATCTACCTTTGCGCCGGACCCAAACAAAAAACAATGATAAATTGGGTGAAAGTAAAGGAAATTAAAAGCCATAAGGCCTGCCCCTTCCCCGCTCCCTTCCGTACCCAACTAGATAACCAAATCGGGGGAGAGCAGAAAGGGAAACGTAACCGGAAACTCGGAGAAAAATAAAAAGAAATTCGCGACAGCGGAAATGTCAAGAAGACAAGGAAAAAAGTGGAGAAAGGATAAAAGTAATTAAAGGCAGTGACCAGAGAAGAGACAAAGGCAAGAGGCCTGCCTGCCAGGCCCAAAAAGTATGCCAGCCAAGTCCCAAAGTCCAAAGTCCAAAGTCCAAAGTCCTGGCTTTCCCGCGAAACTCTACTAAGGACAACTAAGTAACCAAATTCTACGAGCAGCATTTTTAATTATAAATTATTCAAATTCACAGACATAAATCATTGGGTGCGTGCGCCTGAGGTTCCCGCTTCTGCTTCTGTATTGTTTTCTCTTCCTGTTCTCTTTTTCAGTTGTTTTTTGGTTTGGGCTTGCCAAGATCTTCACTGGGGCTGGGGTGGGAAAAGTGGGCAGGACTCTGTGGACTCGGATTGAGACTGCGGCCTGGGGCTGGCTCTGTGCCTGGGCATATCACACGCATCGCACCACATTCGCAATAATCCTGATTTATTGCCGTTTTGTAGTGATTGCACGAAGATTACGCGACAACAAATAGATCCTTCATTCCCCGATGCGGCCCACAGTCAGTCACGAAATGCTAAATTGTAATCAAACAATGGCAGGGCATCCCGAACAGGATGAGCCGCAGAGCAGCCCAATGCCAGCAGGAGGATTCAGCAGCAGCGGCAGATACGGCAAAAAAGTTAACTCGCTTAATTTACAAAACAACACGGGCAGGAGCTGGAGGAGATGGTGGTGGGGTACGACTATGGATTGGATGGAATGGCAGCAAATGAGATTTGAATTTAAAGATTAGGCGCTTCGGCTTTCGGGCTGGCGCATGTCCTGCCGCGCTTGGTCCTGGTCAAATGTGGCTGCAACTTTTTGCCGTTTTACCTTTTTGTGCTTCGTTGGCTATACCAAGAAGAGAGACAGAAAGAGAGAAACAGAGAGAGGGAGAGACACACGCAGAGCAAAAAGATAATGCCAGACAATGGCAAAAGTTGTTTGCCCCCCACACCCACACCAACACCCACACCCACACTCATTCCCATCCTGCCGGCAGATAAGCGCACAGAAATCATTAATTATCCTTGTTTCTTGTTTCTTGTTTTGTTGCCTGCCCTGACTTTTGATTCGCTCTATCTCTCCTCTTTCCTCTCGTGTCCCCTGCCCGCCTCTGCACTTCTCTGTCGTCGGTGCTTGGAGAAAAAAATATTGATTCGTCTCTAATTTTAATGAAAAATCTGTGCCTTTTTTTATGCGTTTCTTCGGTCTCCGCTCTTGGCTTAATTTAACTTTTTCGATGGGCACTCGGCGATAGTCCTTCTTTTTCTTAACGCTTTTTCTTCCTTTTTCCTTGCCTCCCTCGCCCTCTCCCTCTGGCTTTTGTCGCTTGTTGTTTTTCCTGTCGGTTATCGCAGTTTTGTGCTTGGCTGCAGCGCTGCTGCCCTCGAAAGTGTCACGCAAAACCATTTTCCAAAACTAATGATGGAAGGTATTTTAATTATATTCCCCGGCAAACCCCCACCCACTCGCTGTCCTCTGTCTGTGTTGGCTTTCCATTATTTTCCGTTCTTTCCGTTCTTTTCTTTTTGTGTGTGTTTCTGTTTGCTGTGCATTGCTGCAGAAATTTTCTTATCATTTTCATTACTTGCTGTCTTGGCTTTTGCTTGACTGATTCTGATTCTGTTTTTGTTTTCCCTGTTCGGCTACTGGGGGTTTCTTTTTTCTTCCCAATGCAATTTGCTGGCCAGCATCATTAGTAAGATTAATGAGCAAACGGCAACATTTTAAAGATATATCCAAGAGTGGGAAGGGAATGGACTGGGAGTGGAAAGAGTTTTTGGGAATGGGTAAAAAGTGTCCTTGCCCCCATGTTGATTACAGTCGCACCACGTGCGAATTTATATGCAATAAGAATTTGAAAATATATGTGGGACTCTTTCACACACACACACCCCTGTCCCCTTTTCTCTATGGGTATTTGAGAACATTTTGAGCATTCGCCTCGCCGCACAACAAATTTGGCGTAGCGTACATTTCATGCATACCAAAGAGCTTAGACCAGGAGCTCCTCCTCCAATGATAGAACCAGTAGCTGGAGGAGCTGGAGCTGTAGCTGGAGCTGGAGCAGGTGCCTCGAAGGATAACACGCGCGTGCCGCCACTGCCGCCGCGGGTTGCAACTCAGGTCAGGTCTGGGCTTTCGGATCGGGTTCTCCCGCCTGTCGCTTGTTTATCTATTTTACTTGCTTTCTTTTCCTAAGAAATCCACAAGATTAAAGCAGAAATCCTGTGCAGCAAGCGGGGCATGGTGTGGTGGAGCTCAGCTGAAATATTTCGTTCTGCACAAATTGAAATCCAAAGTGCTTTCAGGCTGGCGAATTGCGGTGCCATCGGGCTTCAGCCACCCTTCCACCATCTCTTTCCCAGAACCGTACTCTGACAGAAATATTAGCATTTGCGGTTCTCCTTTTCCTTTTCCTTTTCCTTTTCTTTTTCTTATTTTTTTCCTTCCAGGCTGGGGCATGTATGCTGCCTGGGAATGTGGCAGGTGTGCTGCAGCCATAAGGTACATTGAGATAGCTGTGGAACGTACGACATGCGAGTGCGAAAGCCGCAAATGTAGCATCTAAAATCTATGGATAGAGTGCACATACAAGGCCATAGGAAAAAGGATTTCCAAGCAAACGGAATGACAAAGATCGCAAGAAGATGCAAGAAAAGATATTTAAAATACGTAAAGATGAGCAATGAGATGCACTGTCTTATCACCGTTTACTCAAGAGATTATTGCCTCAAGCTTATAAGATAGCTCGCTACCTTATTCCTTCCCGACACCTTGGTCTAGTCTCGACACGTTGCTGGAATTTATGCGCATTTTGCCTAACGCTAACAAATTCCAGCGGTGTTTTGCCACAGAGATATGGCCCGAAAATACCTGCGCGGCAGCCGCAGTAGACTAAATAAACCAAGAGCCGGGAGCAGACTGGTAGCGGGGAACTGTCGGCATGTCTGGGAGTGCGACACGCGCCGCCACTTGCATGGAACTCTCCTCCATCTGAAAATGGGACTTGGAATCGGATTCGCGTTCGGCTGGGGGAACCGATCTGCACTCCCCTTTGATGTTGTCACTTCAGCGCGGCTGTCATAATTACCAAAGTGAAAATTATTAATTTGGACGTTTAAAACAAAATGTGCATAATTGCCAGGGGAGACGGCGACGGCGACCAAGAACTACGACTATGAGTGTCCAAAGAGATTTATGCAAGCTCTGCAGAAAAATTGTCTAAAACTCGGCGGCCTCCACCGAATTACGCGGAAACCGCGGACGGACGGACGGACGGACAGGCAGCCAACAGCCAACAGCCAACAGCGGAGCAGGCAGCCAGGCAGCATTTGCCACACTAATTGCGTATGCGATAAATCTTGTCAATTAAATTATAATGTTTGCATGCGGCTGCCGATTCAATGCGATGCGATGCGATGGCAGGCCCAAGCCCAATGGCAGGGGGACGTGCAAAAGCGCTGAAGATGCAGCGGCAGCAAAACGATCTCAGCGATTATCGAGTGTTTTATCACCTCGGCAGCAAGCGGTCTCCTGCTTCTGCTTCTGCTTCTGCTTCCCATCCTGCTGCATCCACTCGCTGGCTGTATAATTAAAATGTTCACAAGTGCCAGAACGCATTGGCCAACGGCAGCGAAAGGAGATGCTGACAGCAATGAGGTTCGTGAATCCACAGGAACAGCAGCAGCAGCAGCAGCATCGGCCGATGGAATTTTGAGCCGCATTAGTTGCGCTGCATTTGCTGCTCATAAGAGCTGGAACTGCTGCAACTGCTGGCCTGCTGCCTGCTGCAACAGTTGCAACTGCAACGAGCCCAAATTGTATTGGCAGCGGCGCCGCTCGACTGCCGACTGCGGACTGCCGAATGCTACAGCGACGCTGCCTGCTGCCATATCAGGTTGAAACCGAACCAGTTGGACCCATAAATTTCCAGCTTGTCAGCTTTTGATATATTTTCATAAATTGCTAGAGTGCATTAATTAATTAAGCGAATGCGGGCTGCATTTTTTGGCACAGCAGAGCCCCAGCCTTTGGGTGCCTTCTGACTTCTGCCTGCCTCTTCCTCTTTTCAGCCAGGAAAGGTCTTCATTTCGCAGTCGCCCTGAAAGTAGGCAACACTTTTTCGACACATTTCACTTGTCCGTTCGGTTCTTGCTTGGAGAGGAGCGCAGCTGGAAAGGGGAATGCGAGTGGGAAAAAAATCAAAAACTAATTACTCTTCGCCATATAATTAGCCATTTTATATAACAATTTAAATAATTCGCCTGCTGACTTTTACACAAAAGAGTGCCAGAGACTGGAGCGGGCAGGGGATGCGGGGAAATATAATAGTTCCATGGCTGACTGTTGAGAAAACAAAAAACAATTTACTGCACGCCATGGTCAGAGAGAGAGAGAGAGCCACAGAAACAGAAATAACAACGGAAAGGGGCATGGTGATGGGAGGGGAACGGGGAACGGGGAGCAGGGGCAGCTCAGAAAATTCCTTTAGTCGTCAGCTGACATTTGAGTGTAATTTTCGAAACTGATTTTACATCGAAACCAGTTAAATTGTCAGAAAAATCAACTGTCAGCATGTCAAAAAATCGTTGGCTATGCAAATGCACAACATTGGCTGGGATAAATGATGGTGGAAAATGCAGAGGAAAATGCGTTCCATCGGGCCAAACAAAACACTGTGCTCTGTGCGTGTGTCTTTCTATCGGATTGCTAATGCCAACAAACTAGGGACAGATAAAATTGGATTTTCTCAATTCAAACTCATTTCGCAGTGAAGCAGGGAGGAGCAGTCGGGCCTTATGGTAGACCACAGGCAGTCGTAGAAGCGGCACCTGATCCACCTGTGATGTCAGAGCTCTCTAATTGGCTGGCTACCACGCTGGCTGGCCACTCAAATTACCTAATTATGAAACGAAATATGGAATTCTCTCCCAATCCCAGTCCCAATCAATTGGCCAGACCTTTGTTCGGCCACAACAATGATTTTCAGAGCCAGTGCGACCGCAAGGCACAATGGACAACAACAAAAGAGGAACGACAAGGCACTGCACGGCACGGCACGGCACGGCACGGAACGAAACTTCATCCAACTGTCAAGACAATGGGACGTTCGTTGAAATGTTGAGCAGCCTATAGATATTCGTAATCGCAGCATAACCCAACCCAAGCCACAGTCAGAGCCCCGAACTGACCAGACATGGACATTGCATTCAAATTGTTCAAATTGTGTGTGAGTGCGAGCTGTCAACAGTGTTTAATTTTCGGGGGCTCAGGGGCTGCTCTCCTGTCGTGTCGTGTCGTGTCGTGCCGTGCCGTGCCGTGCCACATGCAACAGACCAGAAGAGACGCCAGTACCGAATCCCGAGTCCAAGTCCAACTCTGACTGTGGAATCGAAGTCGTGCGACCTGGCCCAAAACCGCAATGCACTTTGACCAGGAAGGGCAACAACGAAGCCTCGCATTATTACTATCCTGCGGTGAGGTGGAGTCTCCTTCTTCCAGCTCCTGCTCCTGCTCCTGCTCCTGGTTAGCAACTCAACAAGCTAACAAATTAACATGCTGTCCTTGCATGTGTGTTCTGGCTGTTTTGGCTTTTTGGTCAGTCGCTGGAATGTCACGCAAATGCCAAGTAACGGTGGGGCGTCCTTTTCCTGTCCAGCATGGTCGGGGGCTCAGGCTCCTGGCAAAGGTATCCTCTCCAGTGGTGTCCTTTTGCATGCAAATGCACACAATTCGATTGCAGTCGCCGTGCCTGCGGCTGTTTAATAGCCACACCTGTTCAATTAGTCAATGTAACCACAAATTCTGGTTAAATTATCGCATTAAAATGTTCGTGCCTAACCCCAAAGTGTGCGTGCGTGTTCGGTCAAGCTCCGTAACGCCCAGACCCCTCACTCCTACCGGTATCCCACTTCTGCTGGAGTACTGTTGTCCCTGCCATTACTTTGAACTGCCGACAGTTAATCAGCGCCTTGGCCCTAACCTCAAAGCTACCAGCGACCTGGCACAGCTACAGCTCCTGTTGTATCCTGGCCTGGGTTTAATCGGTAATTATCAGCACCAACTGACACTTACACTGGGAACGACTTACGCATGCGTGTCCATGTCCTGCATGGAAGCAGGCGCGGATCGGTTTGAGCCTGGCTTATGACCAGCGAGTGCATGTCGTCATTATTGAATAAGAAAAAGCCCATGGATGATTGAAACTATAAAGAATACTTGATACCCTTCAAGAAAACGCAAGAAGATTGAAGCAATTCAATATTAAGAAATAAGTTTGATTAATAAGAGAGTAAAAATTATGAAAATAATCATAAATTAATGGAGACATTGGAGAGAACATTTTAGCGTTCTCAAATAGAAACCAAAGAGAGGCAGTGAAAATTTCGTGATTAATGATGGAATGAATCGAAAATTCTCACAACAAATTCACACACATTTTTATACTCTCTCTTCTCTGAGCCACACCAAACCCATCAGAAAGCTAAGCGACACTGGTCCAGCCATCGAATATTGAAACAAGTTTAGGCTTCCTACCTGGCCGGCATGGTGATGTGGCGGATGGGGGATGGGGGACTCTCTGTGGCTTTGACAAATTATCAACTGTCACTGCTTAATTTTTGGCGCACTCGGCGGAGTATTTTTTGCTGTTCTCTTTATATGTATATATTTTTGACTCAGGTAGCTCACAGGTAGAGCGCTGCCGCTCTCTCGGTGGGTCCTGTTTTCGCTTTCGTTTTTGTTTTCGTTTTTTCCCGGAGTTCGACTTTGCCTTTGGCTTGGAGGCTGTTGTTTTTGCATTTATTTTTTCAGTTTGTTTTTTAGTTTTTATCTGTGGAACTGGCGACTCACATGATACTGATATCGTGGGGGCTTCATTAATTGAGAATTGTTGTTCAGCCGGAGCCTGTTTTCCGGTTCGCGTTTTTCCATTTACATAATTTATGATAAGCAGGCGCGCGGCTGGGCGAACAATAATTTTGAAGAAATACATTAATGCAATCAATGGGGGGACGATGTCTGGAATGTGACTCGGACTGTGCATTGGACATGGAGTTGGAATTGGACTTGAAGTTGGAATTGGACTTGGACTTGAAGTTGGCGGCTGCCATTGATGACGACATTGATGATCGTTGCCCGTCTCCTGGCATAATTAAGTTGTGTAAGCCAGTGCCAGTGGGCACAAGGTGGGTTTAAAATGGCTTCGGACTGGGACTGGCACTGGCACTGGCCCTGACACAAAACATTTGATGAACTCTACGTGTGAATGTAAATTATTTTGAGCGCAGCGGGCGAGCGACACTTGCCAAAGGCTCAGCCTACACTCCACATCCAACTACAGCTCTGCTGTAGCCTACTCCTACTCCTACTCCTACTCCGACCTGCATCTGGAGCTCCATGGCCAGGTGCTGCTCTCTGCTCTTTCTCTCCTTGTTTGGTGTGTTCAGTGCGATTGAGTGCTTTTAAGTCATTTGTGTCACGACATGCTAATTTCACATGAAATCTCTCGCCGACGGCTCGACCGTTGGCCTGGGCCATGTCTGGTGGTTTTTCGGCCTCAAGCCTTGACAAACACACTCCAAACACACAGAGAGCCCAAGAGGTGAGGCATAGATGGAACTGCCCAGGATTCCTCCTCCACGCTCTTCCTCTCTCTCTCTCTGCCTTCGTTGCTAGACCAAAACCAGGACCAGGCCAGGCCTGTGTCACAACAACAACGTCGTGCATGTCCCGGCCACGTTCGCATCTACATTATGAGGAGAAGAAGAAGCCTGCTGCTGCTGTCCCAAGAGCTGGGTGGAGGAGGCAGACCAACAACGGCACCTGGAGTGCAGCACTCAAGTGTACTTGCGGTTTTTGCGTCCATTGCTGCCAATGACATTTTGGCCAGCTAAAGTGCAAAATTTACCGGTGCAAGGCAAAACCAGGCAACCAGAGGGGGGGCTGCCAACCAGAGGGGTGGTGGTAGATGAATGGATGCCCGGTTTCTCCTTTCGGCCAGCCGCAGAGTCAACGCCTTGCACTGGAGAACAATGCCTGCTGTCCGAGCTGTGCGAGCTCTAGTTGGAGCCGAGCCTGCCGCTGCTGCAAGTGGCTTTGCTTTGGGCATTTCATACTCCAGCCTCCCTGCCTGCCACCTACTCACCCACACCCACTGCTTGAAGTCAGGCCAGGCATAGGCATTGAGTGCATGCTCCTCCTGCCATGATTAGATGCCGTCGTCGTCGTCGTCGTCGTCTGTGCCTGGCCGGTGCAGTTATTAGGTTGTTAGTGGCATAGTCCATGCCATTTTCATCGATTTATGCACTTCACAGCATCTCGTAATGTGGGCTCTTTTTTTTTGTGTGTGTTGTTCCAAAGTTCGAACGTTCGTACGAGTGCTCCATGAGGTCCTGCGCACCGGCCGGAGGGACCTTTTGCAGTGAGTGTCGTTTGCTTAATGGCCCAAACTTGCTGAGGCCTCCACTTGTCCGTCCATGGCCCCACCTGACTCGCATTTTGGGGGCCTTTGTCTCGGCCACTTCATAAACAGGCAGATTTCGGCTTGATGGACAGACTGCTGGACACCAGCACAAAAGTGGAAGTGGAATTTGAGGGATCTGAATAAGGAATCTGCGCAGGGCAGATTTATGCACTCTTGAAGCAGTTCCCTGAGAAAAATGTGGCACTCAGCAACCAGAGGCAGAACATAAAGTTGGTGAAGAAATTTGAAATAAATGCTGCTTGAATTTTACGAAGAAAATAATCTTACAACATAATTGATCGTGTGACATCTATGGAGTTGAATGTTAAAGGCAAAAATGTGGTTGGGCATACCAGTTTATGAGATTAATGGTTTAAAAGAGATTAAAAAATAGCTAAAGAAATCATGGAAAACCAATTGGTGGATGACCATCCACCTGATGGATTCAGTCAATAACTGAACCACATAAATCTCGCTTCAGCCATTACAAATCCATAAATCATCAGAGTTATGATCTTTGACATTTACACCCAAATATTTATTTTCCAATTTAATGATGAAAAAAAAACCAAACTGCACCTGTAAAAGTTTTCCAAGTGATTTCAGTTGCATCTTCGAGTGGAGAGTGCGGCTCGTCGGGCAGTTCTGTTCCCAGAGCGCTCAGGCCAGCAGTCGTGCCTCATAGGCAGCCAGGACTGGGGACGTATACCATAAACAATCTGAGTTCGGCCGAGTCGTCTATGCCGGCGGCATTGTCGCTTTGAAGTACGCCAACTATCAAGATCTAAACGCAGTCATTAAGAACAAACAAAACGACTTTATGGACAGCAAAAAGTACGAAAACAGAACGAACCCAAACGAAGAGAAGGTGAAGCTTCACTTCTCCTTCTCTGCTATCCGCTACTCTCCCCTCCATCTTTGGCAATCGATGGCAGAAAGGCGAAAGCGAGCGCGATTGTGAGCGTCTGGGCGATCTTTATCGAACTGCAGACAACTAATGATCTAATAAAACCGAAACCAAACCAAACCACAAGCACCAGCAAACCAAAACCAAACTGAAGCGAACCAAAAAGTACAACCAGTTGGCGTGGATTACCGGGACAGGACAGGACAGGAGCACAGCTCCCGATTGCGATTGCAGCAAACAAAAAAAAGTATCTCCTCTACCGAGCAGCGACATGAAAGAACAAACGCTGAGCCCCCAAACAAGCCGACAAGTGGAGCGGGGGAAGGCATTGGAGTGCAGTGCAGTGCAGAATGGAGCGGAGATGGTACAGAATCTGAAGCGTTTATCTATGATCTTATATCATGTACTTTCGACATTACAATTGCGGTAAATGCTTCTAGTTTTTAGTTACAGCGCGTACATGAGGCAGCCGCTTCTTTATCAATGGCCAGCAATCATCGGTCAGACTCGGCTCCATCTCTGGGGCTGCACTCCTGCTGCTCCTCCTTCTTCTCTCGGCGGGTAGGAGAGTCACACAGCGTCGTCGTTGGGTCTGGGTCTGAGGCAGTGGCAGTGGCAGTGGCAGTGCCAGATCCACAGAGCCAGAGTCTGACTCCTGTTTGGTTCGACTCGAGTCGACTCTGCATGCAAATGCAGCTCCCGAGCGGTGCTGCCGATCTGCATACCAAGCAATAGCGCTTGTCCCGCTGTCCTCTCGCTCGTCTCCAGATCGTTGGCGGCGATTGTTTGTAGCTGTTTCTCTGGACACAATCACATCCCTGTTCCCCATCTCCGACTTTGGGTTTTGTGCGACTGACTGCAGAGTGGAGGCAGGGACTGGGTCTCGGTACGCAAATGTGGCTGCCTGGCCGATCATTTTGATATAGTTCGATAACAATGAGGAGACTGGCAGACTGTAACCGAAGCTGAGAGAGCTGGAGAGCTGGGACGATCCCGGCACTAGCGGTTGCTGTCGTCGCACATCGTCCGCATCCACATCCACATCCACATCCATTCCACTAACAAGCAGCAGCAGCCGAAGCAGCGGCAGCATCTCTGGGCATCGTCACCCATCGAACCGTTCAACCTTCAGCGGTTTTCGATACGTCTCCCAGCTCGGTCTCTCTCGATTCAATTCGATTCGTTTGGTTTGCCGCCGCCAATGGTTGGATCTTCCTCCCATTGCCCTCTCTCCCCCCGCCTCTTGGAGTGGCTGCACTTGGCTGTTGGGTGAACCGTTTTTATGGCTGGCAGCAAACGCTGCTTCCTCCTCCTCGTAGCCAGCGAGCGAGCGAGCATATTATCATAAATATGTATCAAATTGACGTTGCATCTTCTTGAATTTTCATCTTATGGCTACTTGTCATTGTCTTTGATTTTCCCTCAACTCTGTTCTTGCTGCTGCTGCTGCTGCTGCTGCACTCATTGTCCGTGGCCATTGAACTGGACACTGGACAGAGGGCCTTGGACACGGGATTGTCTTTGATAAGCCGACATTTTGTCCTGCGCAAGTTCCATTTCATTTGTTCTCCTCACTCCCTTTTCCCCCTTTACTTTTTTTGTTTGTCAATTGTCTGTTTGGTGCCTTAAAGGAAGGGAAACATTGTTTTATTTCTTAGTTGGGGCTGCAGCAGCAGCAGCAGCCTCATTCTGGGAATCATCGTTTAGGATGTGTAGGAATTCGCCATAATGCGATTGGGTTAGTCGGTACCTCAGTGGGGGAGTCCACTCATAACTTGAAACTCGATCTCCCCCACATTCGAGTGGCAGTGTCAGGCAAGTGAGTTTTAGAACAACTTTTACCACTTAATTCACGGCACCATCTAGCCAAGATCTAGGCTTATTTATTCCATATTCCCCTCTGTCGTGCCAACAGCTGTTCTTTCGAGAGCTGGACAGACAGATTAACAGACAGATTAACTAACCCAACAAGCACATCCCATCCCATCCCATCCCATTTCCATTCCCAATCCCAATCCCATTCACTTCCTCGATACAGCTGCAGCGGAGGAGCGATCCAGCGAGCCAACTAGCGATGATAAATGTTCACTTAATCAGCATTTAGCGTAATTTCAGCTTTTACAATTTCTGCTGTGGACTGGCCAAAGACGAGCCTGGGCCTTCCTTCGTTTATCTGCAATTCGTACGTTTTGGACCCAACTTTTGAGCTCTCTCTCTCTCTCTCTCTCGCAGCTCCAACTGCGAGTTAGCGGCCAATTATTTATGACATGAAATTACAAATTCATTTTGTTTAATTTTTCACATGCTCTCCCTCTCCTCTCTCATACTCCGGTCGGGGCTCTGCCCTGCACTGGCACCTGTTGACTAACCCTAAGCCAAATGAGAGTGTGCGTCCGTCATTTCTATGGGTTTTGGGATCGGGTCCTGCAATGGCCCCTAGTCGAAGGTTTCTGGTGTGGTCCTGGGGCAAATATGCACCCCGAAACGTAATTAACTCGGCCTGGAATCGTAAGTTAGTCACCATTAAACAATTTAAAATTCTTAACGGCTAGCGGACAGAGCGGTGGATGGGTGTACGTCTCCTCCCCGCGAATTCTGAGGATGAGGATGAGGAGGTGGAGGACTACCACGGGGAGTCGAGGTGAAGGTAAATTGCAATTAGGCTTCTGGCTTCTGCAAATGCAAGAACACAGCTACAGGAACACTCAGGAACCATCGTAGGCCCATTCGGTTCATGTATTTTATGGCCTGCGGGGCCATAGGACTGGTCAATGTCTTTTGGTCTGGTCTGGTCTGGTCTGGCCTGGCCTGGTCGGCGGGGCTGGTCTGGTCTGGGTGGATATCGAAGGCTGGGCGAGGTGGCTGGAGGAGGCGGGCATGGGTACGTCGCAGCCGTAGACGATGACGATAATTTCATAATAGCCCTCGCTCTCTCTCACTCTCTCTCTCTCTCGCCACTCATACAATGTTGCCGCATGCGTGTGAGTGAGATGGGGCAAAACACTATGCCACACAGGGGCGTGGCACATGCAAAAGAGCGAGTCAGCAACTGGGACTGCCACTTGAAGTTGGAACTGGACTCTGACTCTTACTCGGACTTGCTCTGGGTCTGGGTCTTGCTCTTGGGGGCCCATCAGCGTTTGTACAACTGCATTAGAGAGGCACGACATGGACTCCGACACGGAATGGTAGCCGAAAGGGGATGCAGAGGGGGGGAGGGATGTAGGTATCCCATCAATTAAAACCCGCCTCACGGCATTCGCAAAAATGTTAATAACAATAATAAACGCTGCAGCAACCAATGTGGCCGTTGCTGCTGTCGTTGCCGATGCGCCTGCCCCCTGCCATTGTCGTTGCCGTTGCCGTTGAAGGTTGTTGTTCTCCTCTGCTCGTGCTGTTAATTATTAAATTGCGTTTTTGTTGCAACATTTCATTTGACGTAAACTTTATTGAGTTGTGGGGCAGGCCTTAGAGAAGCCTCAGAGAGTCGAGAGTCGAGTGCAGTGCCACACCGCAGAGCGAGAGAATGTTTGTCATTAAAGTGTCGTCCTCGGCAATTTGTATGAAATGCTGGCCACTTGTCACTCTATTCCAGTTGCTCAGCTTTACATCGGGCACCACTTTGGGCAGCAAACGAGCGCCAGTACCCGTACCCGAGAGGAGATGGCACAGAGGCGGTGCAACTTTTATGGGCATTACGGCGACTTATGTTGTTTGCCAAGGAGCAGAGTAGAGCAGAGCAAAGCAGAGCAGAGGAAGGAGAAGCAGTAACACCAGTAACCAGTGGAGAAGGTCCTTCAGGCGAGGTGTTCATGCGTGCGACACGCCGAGCAGGTCCTCAGGTGGCACATGCGAGTGTGGGTGGTGGCTGCTGGCTGCTGGCTGGTGGCTGGTGGCTGGGGGTGCAGTGACCCTGCCCTGTCTGTCACTGCACCACATTTGAATTTCAAAGTGGGGCCAACAGTCACACGCAGAAATTTCATATGAAAATCCACTTTTTCAGTTTATGAATTTCTCAAAAAGCTCAAAATGACAGTTGCTCCCGTTGCTGTGGTTTCCCCCCCCGCCCGTCCAGCCACTGCCTCTTCAGACTGACTCTGGCCTGAGACTTTTGGTCTCTTACTGGATCTGAATTCAGCCCCCTGCCATTTCCCCATTGTGGCATATGCAAATGTGTAACGCATTTCGTTAGAACTTGTGCCGAGTGGCACTTTGTTCAGCATATCAAAGGATTGCCTTCTTTTTATTCTGTTCCCCTTTCGGTCGCTTTGCAAGGGTTGTCGTTGCCCCAAAGGAATGTTCGGGGAAAGGGCAGATTACAAGAGTAAACCTCAAGTTTGGACGTGTTATGGGTTGATTTTGATGCTGTTGCTGTTGCTGTTGCTGTTGCGAGTACTTTGCGTAATTCAATAAGCCACAAAACCACTTTGCTCACTAATAATAGATACAGACAGTTTATAATAAATTCTGTCTCTACTATAAGTTTCATTCTGCTTATCTGTGCAGGGGGAACAGGCAGTACAAATATTATTGGCACATAACTGGAATAACTAGAATGCGAAACTAGAAATGAACGAACGGGGAAAGTCGCTAAAAGCCACTCAGAGCAGCAATGAAGATTATGAATTGAAGTTACGCCATGATGAGAGCTTATGTTTGTCTCTCTACATTTTAAAGATATGTTTAACAGCTCTCAGCTATGTAAAAAACCTATCAGTTGATAGCTAAAATGTTCTATGTACATTCTACAATGTAGTTACATCAAACAGCAGATCAGAAGTACATCCCGAGTACATCCACATTCCTATATTCTTCAGTTGATATTGCTGCAAAAATGCTGCAAGTCTGAATGAATAAAAGTCACATTTTTTGCGACAGATACGACTATATATTTTATGCTGTGGGCAGCGACTGACGCCTGATGAGTGTCGAGTGCTGAGGTCGGGGCAGCATCAGCGGCACTGGCAGTGGCAGTGGCAGCTCCAAGCGAACGCTTATGAGAATTTTGTGTGCTAAGTGGTGGGAGCTGGAGGAAAGGATGAAGCAAGAAGGAGAATGAGAGAGAGAGAGAGAGAATGAGTCGCCACATGCTGTGTGTCTCTGTGTGTGTTGTGGAGTGTATGATTGTGTTGGTGTGTGTGCATAATGCGGGAGAGAGCCATAAATTACATTTGTAGGCGTTGGCAGGTGTCGCCAGGGCTGTCTGGAATCGCGATAAATCTTCATGTGAAATAAATTTCATAGAAATTGCTTCACTGAATTTTGTTGGTTGTTGCCTCTTCGTTGCCCAACTTCATTTCATGATGTTGCTGCTTCTGTTGTTGTTGCTGCTGTCAGCGGATGTAAAGCGGACAGACGAGAGAGACTCCTGCAGGACTCTACCTAATAAACTGAGCTCGCCTCTGCATATCTGCTGGCTAAACAGTCGAGGACTCGCCACAGCATAGCAGTGGGGAACACTGCACAAGCTGTTGCACTTTTTTGGTTTCCATCTAGGCTTTCCTTTTTTTTTTGCTGTGGGAAACCCTCAGCCGCCGCTGCCGTCGGGACAGAGAGCAGAAAAGTCAAGTCTGAAATTCCGGCGGAAGTTCGCATGGAAATCTCTCTTCTGCCTGCTGCAAGTGTGTGGCTGTGGCAGTGGCAGTGGCAGTTGCAACTGAAGCAGAAGCTGCAAGCTGTAGCCAGACGGGGAAGGAGCTGTTACAGGGGCAGAGGCAGAGGCAGAGGCAGCGGCAGTTACACCAACGACAAACAGCAGGCACATAAATCATACGCACTGTCAAACAGAAGTGCTCCAATTGTGGCCTAAAACATTTGTACAACTCATGAGTGGCCCCCTAGACATGACAAGCTCCATTTGAGTTTCAAACGTGGCCGCTCCCACTCCACACTCCACACAACACACAACACCAGACTACTCTTGGACTCCGGACCACGGACTACGGACTCTAGGTCTTTCGGTCTCTCTCGGTCGGCTGCTGCGACTACAGCTTGTACTTACATTCTGGGCTCACATGTAGCTCATTTTTTATGATCGATCAGTCCATTAAATAATGAGCCCAGCCTCAGCAGAGTCAGCCAGCCACAGCAACAGTGCAAGTCCCAGTCTCAGTCCTACCTTTGCCAGTCTCTTGAGCCAGCCATTTATCGCTCCCTGGGCTGTGCTTTGGACCTGGGCCTGGACTTCGACACGGTTCAGTTTGAATTCCATCGTGATTTGTAACGACATTTATTTGCTTCAGCGAAATTAGAGACAACAACGTTGGATCTCCTTCTCTGTCTGCTTCCCTGTCTGCGCTGGATTTGCTGGCTCATCCTGTGTGTTTGTGTGGTGTGTGACCCAGCCCCTCTCTTCCTGTAACTATGACTATGACAGAGTCAGTGCCTTGGATGTGGTGGATGGTAGCTCCATCTTCATCGCAGCAGCTGCAGCCTACGCATTTCTTCGTTTTGCGCCATGTTGATGGCTATCTTTGGATGATGACGACGATGATGAGGATGCCATTCGCCCATTCGCCCATTCCCCCGTTTATATATAGATAGACTGACGACTGCCTATGCTGCCTGATTAGCCGGTTAATTCAGTTAGGCAGGCATTTGGCCGGAGCTGCGACTGGGTGTGGCTTCCAGGCTTATTGTTAGCCGATCGCGAGTCAAGTTGGACGCTGATGTGGGCCCTTAACTGATGGCATTCCATGGAACAATTTTAGAAGGGATCGTGTGCAATTTTAGCTCAGATTTCAAAAGAGATATTTGCCATGATTTGCCCCTGCCCCCGCCACTGCCACTGCCACTGCCACTGCCATTCCCACTGCAATGTCAAATCATTTCCTGCACATTTCCCACAGCCAGAAACAATCGACTCGGCGCACTTGTTGGCATCAACCAGAAGCCATCGGCCAACCAGCCAGACGGCGAAAGGTAAACGGCAAACGACTCAATAAGATGAAATATATGGCGAGCAATAAAAATCGGTTATAATGCTTTGGGAAATTCTGTTGCGGCTACGCTTGCGCCACGGCTGCTTGTGCTACTGCGACAACTGGCCGGTCCAGTCCAATGCAGATGCCGACAAAGCGGCACAAAGCAGGCGCCGCTGCAAGAGATCCCAGCTAGTACCCTCAGTACCCTCAGTACGTTTACCAAGATGGTAACCTGACCATCATTAAGAATGGCATTTGTACCAATAAATTCGAATGGCTTCGCATTGTGGACGAGCTCCTCTTTGTGGCTGTGTCGCCGATGGAGCCGTCGAGCGATCGATCTGGCCATTAAATTTAACAATTAGAATTTATCAATGAGCCCTGACCGAGCGGCCAGACTTCTCCAAGATTTAATTATGTCAGTTTTCCCCCCACCATTTGGCACTGGGGCAGGCGGGAAGTCATAACTTCAGTGGCCCCCATTCCCCCATCCTCTGGTAGGGCAGAATGTGGCTGTGTTGCCTCATGTTGCAGCCGGCGACAAATTAGGCGCAACACGGCAAACAACGAGCAGCATTCCGCCGTGGCCAGCTTGGCCAAATCCAAATGGGAAACCAAAGCCAAGCTGAAACCAACATGGCAATTTCCAAAATTACATCGTGATCTTAAACTGCGAAAATTTCCAAAGTGCAGCAAAGTTCAGAGCAATTTTGCACTGCGGCAAGTCGGGGCAACAACAGGCAACAAAACGGCAACAAGCGCCCGCCAACAACCAGCAGACGGACAGACAGACGGACGGACGGACACGGACACCAGCAAGCAACAACAACTACTATACTCCAATGCCTGGCCTACAACATGAAGGAATTCCTTTGGAGATCTTGGTGCAGCGCCTGCGCTGCGAATTCAAATTGCTTCGTGTGCAAGAAAATTAGTCTTGCCTGCCTCAGTGGCTCAGTGGCGGGATCGGGATCGCTGGCTGGCTCTGGCCAAGAGGCACAGCCACCAATAACAACCAGCAGATACGAGAATGGAGTGGGAGAAGGCAACTTGTGTGTATATATATGTAGATATATACTTAATAATAAGAGCAAGTTGGCGGCATCCTCAGCTCAGCGCAAAACTAATCAAGGGCCAAAGCTAAATCCAATCCGATTGTGGCTAAAAACAGCAGGCGCTCTGTTCTCTGTGGCTCTGTGGGTCTGTGGCTCTTGGGCTGGGACTCGGAGAGAGGATGAAAAAATAAACTGGCTCAGACTGAAGAGCAGAGCCCGCGGTGGCTGCAGATAAGAAAGGAGCAGCAGCAGCAGCAGCAGCAGCAGCAGCCATGACTGTCTCTGTCTGCCTGCCAGCCATGGGTATCAATGAGTTTTGGCTCCCTCTCTCCCTCTGCTGCTGGATGGTCAGTTTTTGGCATTGGAGTTGCCTTTGCTGTGGCAGGGCAACTGTTGATGTTTTTAGGCGGTCGCACGTCGTCAGCGACAGCGTCGGCAACCTCGACTGCAACAGCAGAAGCAGCAGCAGCAGCAGCAGCGTTCACTACTTGCGATTCGTGAAGTAATTACTATAATTACCTTCAAGGTAGATTTTCCAAAACGATGCGCGGGGCATGGTATGGTTTGGTTTGCTATGGTTTGGTTGTGGTACGCTACAGACGAGACCCAATGGTAGAACCCAAAAGTTGCTTGTCCGGCCTGCCCCCTTCTGTCTTTTGTAATAATTTTGTTGCTGCCGTTGCCTTTGCCGTTGCCGTTGCTGGGCTGGTTGGCTGCTCCTTTGCTGTTTGTTGCTCGTATTATTATTATATGATACACCATTGCAATGGCCGTTTTGGTGCTGTCTGCTGTCTGCAGTCCATCCTGCCATATCCCCATCCCCCTCTCTCTCTGTGCATTTCGCTTGTTTGCTGCCAATTTCTTATGTTGCTACAGTTTGTTCTGCTCGTTGCAGTGGCTGGAGTTGGCCAGTTGGAGCCCCCACTTGGCCACTTTTTTCCGCCGAGTTTAATCGGAAATTAAAGCTGAAGGGGCTGCCTGCCACGACTTTAATTTTCGTTGCAGTTGAGTCTCCCTTTCCCATTACAATTCCCATTGCCATTCCCCCTAGAGTTTCCTACTTGTCGTTTGTCTAATACCTGGGAACATCTTGGGAGCGTAATTGTTTGCCTCATAAATCATACAAATTTCTTTCATTTTTTTTTACATTTCACTGTAATTTCATGGTGAAATAGGAAAAGATAGAGGGGGTTGGGGCAACACATTTTCACAGGCCGCAAATTAGTTCGGAGAACTGACAGCAAACTCTATCAAGAGATACGAGAGGAACATTCCATTTTACTCAAAGTTAAAGTTACATTTTGGGACAGATTTCTGGGTTGGTCTTCGCTGCCTCTTCATTAGCAATCCACTTCACATCGATCGAAAGGAAAGCCACCACCGCACCATTACAACTGCCACACAAACTTTTACATCATTTTAGATCTTTGACAAAAAAAAAAGTCACTTTCCGGACTTTCGTAGAGTTTTCTGCAGAGTGCAGTGCGGAGTTTCCCCTTTTGAGAGCTGAGCAGAGTTTGCCGAATTCGAACTAACTACACTTTAATGTAATTCATACAATTTCCATTTGTCTAACCGTCCATTAATCATTCGCACGCCGCTGAGCACAGCCAAAGGAGTGGAGAGAAGAGGAGAGGAATGTGGCAGTTAGACCCAGGCCAGGCCAGGCCAGGAGAGTCACAACTAAAGGAAGGAGGAGTAGCTGTAGGTCGTGGCAGATTGACTCCCCGGACCTGGCCAAATTTGAAGCTTTGTTTACGTGTGACAATCAGGCGACAAGTTGGAAATCAAAAGCATCTCTCCACTCCATCCCCTGCCTTTCCCCTGAAAGTTGAACCAAAATTTATTCATTTGGCCTGACAACTTTTGCGAAGGATTCTTTCCATTGCGGTGGGCAAACTTATTAGGCGCAGTGAAGCATGCCCTGCAAATTGGTACACCTTGACGCTTCACTGGCTCCCGGCCAAGACAAAAGGCGGCCAAAAGGCGGCATCAATCCCCGCACACACACACAAACACACACCCTGGAGTCTCGGGGACAGAGACAAAAGACGAAAAGTTTCCGTGTTTCGATCTGGGCAGATACTTAACGGCGATAAAGACAACGCTTGATTATGAGAAGCCAGCGAGAGTCAGAGCCCATCGCCTGGTCCATGTCCATGGCTGTGGAATTTATTTGTGTTGTATATTTATTTATGAGCTTGTCTCCACGGCTGAGCAGAAACAAAAGAGGCCAGAGCCAGAGCGACAAAGTCAGGCCAAATCCCAGGCAGAATCACTCAAGTGCAAACGGAAACGGGTGCCCAGAACTTGGTCCTGAAGCGTCTGAAGCGGGCAGGAAATCAGCGATTAAGCATCCAACTAACCAGTGAACAGTGAGCCGAGCCAGTCGGGAGGAGCAGTAACCCAGAAGCAATCCAGCAGCAGCCAGTTGGCAGTTGTAGGCAGACTTCCCGGTGACCGGCAGGCCCTTTAAATCCGAAGCCCCCAGGCTCGAGCCCATGCCGCAGCCATCCATGGAAGTGTGTAATTTTAGGTATTAATTGCTCGGGCTCCGCAAAACTTTCCAGCTTCCAGTAATCACACTGCCCGAAGGATCTACATCTGCTGCGAGAGAGCAGGAGGAGGACGAGGGGCTGTGGTGGGCTTAGGAAATAATTGTAGTATCGTCTTGTAATTTGCTTGCGGCCAAGTGGCTCCGCCCCGCCGACATAGGCAATTGGCAGGGCAGCTATTTCAATCTCAGCGACGATGCGTTGCCAGAAGAAACAAAAGGAGTTGCAAGATTTGAGATGAAACTGTAAGAAAACATACAGGATCGGTGGATCTATCTTCAGAGACAGTCAAAGAATACCAATGGATCTGCTTACCCTTTCAAAGGGAAGGGACTTTCAGTTTTGTTCAACATATTTACTGTGACCTTTAGTTATTGTTCTGATTGTTGTTTGCTGCGGGGCGGCAGTCGCAAATTTATGCTCGCATGGCGCCTCCGATAAGATCTTACACCCGCAACCCAAAAACTCCTTGCTGCCTGAAAGTACATCGTCCGCCTGCCACCCACTTAGACGTGCTGAAAGAGCAGCCACAGCAAGGACAAGCACGAGGACATGTCGCTGAAAGCATTATCAAATATTATGCATATTTTGTAAGCTCTAATATACATTTTTTGTCGCTCCTTCCTCTCTCTCTCTCCGCACCGTTGAAGTGGAAGTTGGTATTGCTATTTCGAGCTCTGCTTTAGAATGTCTACAAAGTTTGCTTTATCTCATGCATAAATCAGTTGCTAAAATAAACAAAAATTGTATATGAAAGTTGACAGGCCGTGGAGTGAGCAGAGTACGAGTGTGGAGGGGCATACACTCTTGTATGAATATTGTGTATGAGTGTGGGCTGCTGAGCAGACTGGAGTGGGGGTCCTAAAATGATTGCCAGGCAGATAGAGAAATTGAAAATGTTGCGAACACAAAAAGAAAGCGAGAGGAAAGCCAGAGGAGAGAGAGATAAACATATTTTGCTCAAAGAATTCTTCAGCTCTTCAAGATTATCCTTAAGCCAGTCCTGCCTGCTGTCAGCTTCACTCACAGCTTCTGCTCCTTTATGGCAGATTCCTTTGATAGTGATTGGGGCAGCTGTCTCTAATGATGCAACCCACACAAATTTAGCTAATGCGATGGCCACCAGCTACAGCAGCTGCTCCTACTCCTGCTGCAGTTTCACTCAAAAATCTGCACTTGTGTCACTGTCAGGGCCTAAGAGAAATGAGCCTCAGCCGAAATCCAACAATCAAAGTGAGCGGCGCAGAGCTGTGGGGGAGGCTCCGGCTTATGGCAAGGCTCTGGCACTGGCTCTGGCACTGGCACTGGGGCTTCTAATATGTCTGTGTTGAATAGCATTGGATGGGATGGGACTTCGAGGAGGTCTGGCCTCGGACTGGCACTGCTAACGCGTCGTTCATTTCGTGTCGTTTGGTTCTTGTCGTTGTCGTTTGTCCCTTCATTTTGACACGATAACGCGCACGGTTGCCCCTGCCACAGAACCTCCATTACTGCCACAGTCCACCGTCCAACTGCTCCACGGCAGCTAAACTGCTGGCCGAAAACTGGGCCCAACCATCTTTGCCAATGCGCTGCTGCTCGACATCTCATAAAGTACATGACAGGACATTAGAAAACACAAGAGAACCAGCGACGCCGACTCTGACGCCTCCACATGTGCAGGAGGAATAGGAGGAGTGGAATGGGAAGGCGTGTCCCATGCAAATTTTGCAGTGTCGGTGTCGCCTCTACCAGCAGCAGCAGCAACACCACCACCGCCACCACCATCATCATCTGCATCTCCATCTGCATTTTGGCCAGCGAGGAACGTTTGTCGTAAACATGAAATGGGTTTATATCGTTGCTAAAATTATTTGACATTTCTTGGACTTTGTGCATTTTTACGAGCACCAGTTGACATTGTTGACTTGCCCCATCCGATCCGATCCGATCCGACCCGATCCTCCCGCAGCCGCTGCTCAGGGCCTCAGCTTAGATGTTGGCCTCGTGGCTCGTGGAGCCAACAGAAGTCATCATCCTGATGGATACTCTATTACAGGAGGTATCAAATGTTGTCTGCTTTTGGATAAAGATATCTTTCAGTTGTTCATGAGGCTGCTGCAAGGTACACCCGAAATGTTATTGCTTCAAATTGTAAGTATGAATTCCCATAACAATTGCCATTATTTTCTAACGATTTCTGTTGTCTGCTCCGCGTAGAGCATCAAAGATTCGGCTCGACTTCCCCAGCTATCTTGTCTCTTGGTTCATTTGACTTATTGTTGGGATGCTTAGCGCTTGCTGCGACAGGGATGTGGACATGCAGCATGCAGCATGGAACTGAGTAGAGTTGAGCTCGTGGGCGTGACATTCGCTGGCTGCTCGAGCAGCTCTGGCCCTGGCAGACGTTGACAAGAAAACGCCATTTTCTGATTGAATGTCACACAAAAGGCAGTGCCAGCAACGCGCACACACACTGGATGGCCTCTCGAGATGGGAGAGCAGTTGAGTCCGAGACTGGGCAATGGGTCGTCATCGTTGTCGTCGTCGTCGTCGTCTTTTGGTAGAGGGTGGTGGCCCATTGGAACGTGGCCTCCGGTGGCCGGGAGAACTTTTGCCTGGCATTTGGCTTATCAACATGCACACGAAAATGGCCAAAAGGGCAGGCCAAGTCAGCCAATCGCAGAGCGCAGCAGCTGCATCAGGGCCAAGCACCGAAACGCCAACGCCACCGCCACCGCCACCGCCACCGTCGCCGCCGACAATGTCGAGGATGTGGATGATGTTGCAGGATGAGGGTGACGGCGTCGTGGTATCCAACAGCAACAAAAGCAAAAGGCAACATCGAAACAACAGCAAAGGCAACGGCTACAGCGACGACGCCACTTTGGACATGCGCGCGCGCCCAATCTTGCATGCAAATGCGAGGTGCCCCCTGCCACAGTCCCTGTCCCTGCCACTGCCACTGCCCCACCAACTCCAACCATGGCTGCCTCGCCTGCACCCCCTTGAGGCAGGGGAACGGAGGCAGCGGAGGTGGCGCAGAATGTTTGCGTGGCACGCAACATGCAAACATTTTTGAGTTAAGTTTGGCGCTCCTTCTCCTCCTCCTGCTGCTCCTGCTGCAGGCCTACGGCCACAGCCTGCTTTGCTCTGCTTTGGTCTGGTCTGGTCTGGGGACTGCATCGGAATGGGGCCGCTCCTAAGTGCAGCACACTACGCACTTTTGACTCTTGATAGTGTTAAATGCCACACACACAGTGCCACAGCAACAGCAACAATGCAGCGCATGTCAAACGGCAATGCCAAAACAAGGCAAATTTCTTTTCAGACACGTCGCGTCGTGCCCCAAGCAGGGGGGACGAAGGCTGATATGAGTGCAGAGTTATTACTGTGTGTGGGTGGGTGGCAGGAAAGTGCATGTCTGGCTGGGATGGATGGTGGCGCCAGCAGAACAAAGTTCATGTTGCGCCCAGCTGAAAGGCGGGGGGAAAAAGTCAAAGATCTGACTGGATGGAATGACCAAATGAACGCCTCCTGCAGCTGGGATCGACTGGATCTATGACCAATTAGAGGTTGACAAAGAGTCGCCTTTTAATTTGTCATTTTGCAGTCGCTGTTTCGGCACTCAAATTGGGGGCAAGGCAGAGCTTAATTTGCGAACAGAACGGGACAAAAAGAATTAATAATTTAACAAAATGTCGCATGTTGCGCAAAATAATTGACAAATTTTCATATTTAATTGAAGAGCGGAGCGCAGCTGTGGCCGTTGCCGTTGCCGTTGCCGCTGCCATTTTGTCTGTCACCAGGGGCCTGCCAGGAGTGAAATTCATAAACAATGATATGTCAATGTGTGCGAGTGTGTGTGCCATGCCACATGCAACTCATATATTCGCGCACACAGCTGTACAGGAATTGACAGACAGACAAAGAGAAGGAGCAGCAGCAGCAGCATCAAGGAGGAGGTGGGACCCCACTGGACATCCCCACCGCAGTGGGAATCGCTTTTTGTGTGTGGATAAAAATTGCGAAATTAAGCAGAAAAAAAATGTTAAAATGCTGACGTCTGATTTGTGCGGCAGCAAAGTTCGCCAGAGCAAGTGGAAGTGCCAGGGATGGGACAGAATCCGAAATCCGAACTCGTATCCGAGTCAGAATCAGAATCAGAATCAGGGGGAAATGCAACATTATTATGCATTATTATTATTTGGCATGCCCGATAATGCAGCTGCAAATGAAATGCACACAGGCAGAGGGCCATTGCATATAAATAAAAATTGAAAAATTATGTACATTATATTAAAAAGCCAAATAAACGACAGGCGGAAGCGAAGCCATTTAAGTGGAAGTTAACATCCGTCCGACAATGCCAGCGAATGGCAAACATTCAGCCCATCCACACACACACACACACACACACCCATATTGGAGCGGGCCATGCTGTGGCTCATCCTTTGTTTAAAATAAAATAAAATTGCATATTATTTGCGTATCGGACGTTTCAGTTGTCATTTCATTGTCGTGTTTGTTGCTGTTAATGCAAAAATAAAAGGCCACCACCACATTTTGCTCTCTCTCACACTCTCTCGATCTGGCCACATTCGTGCCACATTCCGCCACTGCTGCAATGTTGTCCTGTGTCAATTTCATGCCACATTGCCGCCTGGCCCCTAATGCGACCAGCCAGAGATAATGCCAGCCATCGAGCCTTCTCACTCCGCCACGTCGCAATCGTCGGACAACTAACATTTTAATAGTGCTCATGATTTCCCGAAAATTGAAAATAAATTAGTTGTATATCATTTTTGGTCAGTGGTGCATCTTCCCCCCTGCCACTACTCCCTCCTGCCTGTATCACTCTTTCCGCTCCAGCCTCTGATTGTTTGCATAATTAAACTTTGGCGTATATCCTGTCCCTAAATTGACATTTCGAGAACTCCAAAATGGGAACGAGTGCCACTTGGATGATGTCACAGGAAAAATACTCTATCCTAGCAGCATTTAGACCCTCAAATTACGCTTGCTAGTGGGGGCAGTTCAGCTTAATTACTGCATCCCTCAATTAGATGTCACATCTCAAGGATACTTTTTTATAGGCCCATCAAATGGAAACCCCTTCCTTGGACACAAAGCCAATGCCTATGCTGGACAGCCCCACACATGGGCAACAGTAAGCGGGCTTGTCGGCTGCCTAATTAGCAGCGAATATTTAAATAATTTCCAATTCGATAAGCAGACATTTTTAACTTGAGCTGTCAGTTAGCGTTAAAGCGCCATTTTGTTTGCCTGCCAGTCGAGTCCCCGTGCCCGTTCCCGTTCCCCCCTCCTTTCTACTCGTTCCTCATCACAACCAGATAAATGCCGAGAAGTGCTAAATTATTGCCAATTCAGTTTTTAATTTGTGCAGTTTGTTGGCATCTCTACCCCGAAATAAATGCAAAAGTCAGACTGTGTGCTCAGGCCCGTTGTTTCTGGTTTCGAATTTAATTGACTGTTGCAGCTGATTCCCCTACTCCAGCTCCCCATGACCGCCTCTATAGGCTCTTCAAATTGTCAATTAAGTTTTATTTAATGCCATTTGCCAGCGCCGCTTTTGAGGTTATGTACAGCAGAGGTCCTGGCTGGGTCTCCCGAAAGTATGCAACACTAATTGTAATGCCATTCGCCGGGCGGCCATTTTGAAATGTGAATAAGTCTCCACTCGGAAAAATATTTGTGCAATTTTCGCTAATTAAAAATTAGCGTAGAAGCTCGGAAAGAAATCTACCCCCTGCCCCTACTCCAGCCACCGGATTGGCCACCTGGCCAAGTGAGATGCTGCAAAGATCCTGAACTTGTGCTCAATTTTAATTAAACTTGGAGCCGGGTAATTAGAAATTGTGTGTAGGCCAAACTTTCGCCTCAAACAGATGCCCAGAACCAACCCCAGCCCCGGACGCCACTGTAGGCCACCACTGTAGCAGATCCCCGAAAAGCCCAATAAACAAATTCCCTGACATGTTTAACACTTTCCGCTGGCAAAGCCCAGGCCAGGAGGATACACAAAAATGAAGGGCCATCTCTGGTCTATGTCAGGGAAGGGGCTTAGAGCTGAGAGCTGAGACCTGGGAGAGCCGTGTGGTGTCTGTGGTGCCAGGAGATGGTGGTGGGCAGGGGGAAAGGGAAAACTTTTGTGTTTAAATTTCATTTCGTTTGGCGATTAGTGTCGCTTCTCTGTGGAGGGGGGGCGGCGGCGGCGGGTTCCATTGTTGGAATTGTTATGCGACCATTAAGACATTTTATAATTCTTTATGGGCTCGCGGGCAAAGTGAAATTTAACTAATGGAAAAACGAAAGGGCTCTCAACGGGTGGTCCGATGCTTGGGCTGGCAAGAGGATGCTCGAAATTAGCATTGAGTGGATGCTGGCAGCCAGCTCGAGCCCAGGACTTCCCCTCCATTGTCCTGCTTATCGGCAATACATAAAGCGATAATTCGCCGCTTCCTGAGCCGTGCATATCAATACCTGTGGACCCCGAAGAGAATGAAATGAATCTCGTGCAGAGTCCTGCAAAACACATTCACAACTCAATTATCACACACACTCGCACACACCAAGCCAACCCTTTCTGCTTGCAAAGGGTCTGAGACTGGGGGTTGGCTGGCTGCGGGTGGTGGTGAGGTTGATTTACGACACCCAGGCGGCGTCACCTGAGATTAAAAAAGTAAAAAGCTTGTCGAAGAGTCAGGCATGGTGGAGCCTGCAAAAGAATGAAGGAAGTCGCAGTCGAATCGGCAAGAAAAGGGCGACAAGCGGTTGAGGGCACAGAGAAATAAAGGCATTAAAATCACTGACAGCCAAAAGGATTGTGCCGCAAACACACACACACAGAGCACACACACACACACATGGTTAACGGTAACGGCTTTCACAAGTGCCTCCTGACTCGGTGCGACCTTTGTTGCTGCTGCCTCGCCGTTTGCCGTCAAAAAGGGCAGCATCATTGGCACCATATGCTGCGTAATTTGTGTTATTGCCACACCAAGTCGCATCTGCATATGTGTAACCCTTTCAGCCTCAACACTGCCACATCACACCCTCCACTCTCTGCCCCTTGCTGCAATCGATATTTAGTTTTTAATTTTAATTCCAATTGCTGCATAGAATATGGCACCGCACTTCATTTTAATTGCATTTCGCACACACTCAAAGCAGACACTCTGTACATGTTTGTATGTATTTATTTATGCCTGTGTTCGCGCATTGTCACGCCCTCTTTTTGCAGTGTATGTATAAATTACCTCATCGACGATAATTGCAGGCCATCAATCTTGGCCACATCACCGCAGGAAAATTGTCAACGCGCGCAAAAAGTCACCAGACATGAGCACTTTTCCAGCTTAATGGCCAAAGGAGTAGTCCGTGGGAAGAGGGGCTGGCAGAATGGAGCTCTTTGCCCATATGGGTGGTCTTCATTAGGGCGCCACATACCTGTGCCTCGTTGGGTGGTAATTGCTGGCACACACTCTCGCTCTCCGGGCAATATTGTAATAGAGTGGCATAAAAGGCAGGAGGATAACCAGAGCCATCCTTGACTGCAACACCCGATGCCCGACTTCATTAGTTGCTGCTGGTTGTTGGTTGCCTCTCCCCCTACCTCCTTCTACCCGCAGACGGGGCTGACAGCCGCTATGTCTTGGCCCGCAGCTGTCTTGCACTAGGCAATTACTCTTGGCTAGAAATCTTATCACGCATCCCACTGCTTGGGCCCCACTGCCACTTCCACTGCCACTGCCACTCCCACGCACGCACATCATTAACAAGGCCGCTCCGTTCCATTCGCAGCGCAAATTACTCATTAGAAAATGTGTTGTGTGTGTGGCAGCATCTGGGTGGGTGGCAAATCCTCGATGAGGTGGTGGCCACCAGCCACGCATCTAGCGTCCAACAGTAAATACAGGCAGCCATGGAGGCAACTTGACGACGATGCCGATGTGGCGAATCTGGGACTTTGTCGGCGGCACAGCGCACACAGACTGCGACAAAAGTCAAATTTTGTAGATTGCAATAAATCAAATAGCAATTACACGAAATTAGGCATGTTTTCTCAATTTTGCACACACACAGAAACACAGAGACTGAGGCAGGGATTCGTGCGATGCGTGGCACAATCCTCAATCCGCATCCCACATGGAGCATTAATTGCAGCAGCTGGGCAACCGGGAAACGGCAACAACGGTGTTTTTGGGCCTCATACTCATACTCAATCCCCTGGCCACGGCTCGGCAATTGGTAAAAGGGTTCAAAGCGGCAACTTGAACTTGTCTGGCGGTGTCTGCGGTGGTTGCTGCTTCTCCCCCGTTCTCTCTTTGGTTCTCTGGTGTGGGCGGCAGCATATGTGGCAGCTTTCTAATTATGTAAACTTCTTCCTGCCACCAATGCTGCTATTGCTATTGCTGTTGTTGTTGGTGATTGCTTGGCTAGTTGCAATTTTCCCAGCCACAGCCGCAGGAGCAGCGGCAGCCACAGCCACAGCCAGGCGGCATCAGCAGCTGCAACAAGCCCAAAACGCCGTCGGCCCTGACCATGGCCATGACGGGAACGACAACGAGGACAACGGCGACGACAGGCAGACATGGAGAGACATGGAGACAGGCAACTAACCCGTACTCGCACATACATAACATGCAGCAGAACCAATCCCGGAGCCCAGACCCAGACCCAGACCAGAAGATCTCTTTGGTCCCCGCTGGAGCTGCAGCTTGGAACTGAAGTGCGTGCTTCAAGCATATTTATCTTATTTCTGCAACGTTTTGGATTTTTATTACAAATCAATTGAAGCATCATTAGCATAATTTATACAAAGCGTTCGCTTAATGAACCACCGCTTGGGCTGGGCTTAAGAGTTGTTAGACCTGAGCCTGGGATCTGGTTCAGCTCTCTGCCAGAGATCCAAAGCAACTCCCAAGCCCAGCCTAATCACGATCATCAGTCAAATGGTAAATCCGCCGCTCCAAACGGCGCCCTGACACTTTGACTTGTCTTGTCTCGCGGCAAAAGACTTGGCCGGAGGCACAGGGAGACGGACTGTGGAGTGCCTGCACTGGGGCCTGCACTGGGGCCTTCCTGGTGCCCCAAGCCCAAAATAGTCGACTGGGATCGCGTATCGCGAACGGCGATCGGTCACGTAGCGGCGCGTTGGTGCAGCTCCGTGGCCAAATGTAGCGCCAATTGCTACGCATTTGCGAGCACCGAGAGGCAGCGAGAGGCACAGAGAGGCACCGAGGCGCCTATAACAAATGCCAATCGTGTCGTGGACGACGCCAGCGATATTTAATTGTTTCTGCGGCGACAACTTATCGGGGAATTCCAATCGGAATTTTTAATTTCTGCAAGGTCTGCCTGCTGCCTGCTGCCTGCTCCACCTTCTGCTGCTGCAGGTCTGATGAGTGTCACTGCAGAATGCATAAAGGCGGCGGCACTTGCTGGATCGAGCTGCCTTTGCCTTTGCTGTCGCTTCTGCTCTGCTCTGCTGCTGCTGCTGATGTTGCAGCTTTATGCAAATATGAGAGAAGCGACACAAAGAGCGAGGCGAGGCGAGGCCAGTGTATTGGGCAGCATCTGAAAAGTTGGCCAACTGTAATTACCGGCCCCGCCTTCGCCTTCGCCCCAGCTGACAACTTTTTCACACCTGTTCAAACAAGTTAATTAACAGCTCACACAACTACTTATTAAAAGTGAGAAAAAAAGGAAAAAATAAATAAAAAACAAAACGCCAGGCAGCGCAGAGAAAGAAAAGAAAAGGCAGGGAAAAAACTGAAACAACGGAGGGTAGAACGGAGTGTGCAGAGCGGGGAGCTGGCCCCGAGCCTATGGGAAAGTTTCTAATTAAATGATTGTCATCTCTGTCTGTGCTGGCACTCTCTTGCGATGGCCACTCGCTGGACAAATGAATGCTGACCACCCGACACGGACGAGCAGCTGGAGCTGGAGCTGATGCTGATGCTGGAAGCTGGAGCTGAAGCTGGGACCAGGCAGCGCAAAACTTTTGTCATTATGCAGGCGGAATGCGCAAAACAATGCCAACAAAAAGCAGCAACAAACTGAAATTATTAGCAACGATGAAGAGGGGTTGGAGCAGGAGTAGAGTCAGAGCCAGAGTCAGAGCCAGAGCCAGACCAAGTTAAAGTCCAGTCCAGGTTTGCATAATCTGCTAGCACACAGGCCTTGCCATCTCTGCTGGCAATGAGGTCATCAGCGCCATCATCCCATACATCATCCGCAATGAAGTGATTCCCCCAGCAAACAAAATCTACGTATAGAGAGGGAGAGCAAAAAAAACATATTAAAAGTTGCCTTACCTTGTGGTTGGAGCTGGGACTTGGGGGCTGGGGATTGTCCACCAATTTGGGTGCTGCACAGGCAAACGGCGACAAAAAATTAACAGAGTTTCTGTGTTGGCTGCCATGCCGTGTGTTTGCCATTCAATTAATATAAGTAATGGAAAAGCAGCTAAAACTTTGGCGACTGCCAGCCGTCCCGGGCCCGAGCTGCATCTCAATTAAGCGAGAAATCTGAAAAGCTCGAATCTGCCATGTAATGAAGTTGCTCCGCTCCGATGTTCGTCGGTGGGTGCCAGTTGTTGTCGCTGTCGCTGTTGCTCTTTAAGGATTGACAATTTATGATGAGCCAACAAGCAGCGGACAGCGGCAGAAAATGTCAATATTTTAGATGAAGATTAGCCAGCAGCAGCGCCGGACCAGTGTGCAGACCAGTGGAGAGCCTTGACCGCTTGATTGGAGCTGGCCAAATGTCAGCCGATTGCTGTGAACCGAAGACATACAGATGCCTAGCAAAGTCTTCAAATGTCATTCAGAATACACCCAATGACCTTTTTCCTTCCTCTTTCTGCTGTCCCTGCTCCTGGGGCTTATGCAAATGTTCGCTTTCTTTTCATTAGGCTCAAATCCCAGACCCGGCCCGGCCTCGACTGCGGCCTTCAGGAAATCGATGCATTTCGAATGGACTTGGAGCGGACTTCATTAAGCGACATCGGAGTGCAGCAGTTTGCAGCACGCAAAAGTGAAACTTTTCCCCCTGCAGTACGGATGGTGTGGAGTGTGGGTGGTGGCTGCTGCTGGGTGGGTATCATATCCAAATGGTTCGATTTCAATGGTTACCGTGGGGGAAGCAGGAGGAGGAGGAGGGATACACGAACCAAGAAACATGAAAAAAGCAAGCAGCGGCAGCGGCAGAAAGGAAAGCGAGCCAACCAACGAAAAAAGGGTTAAAAAAGCAATAAATAAAACAAGTGGCAGCCACGGCGACAGCAACGATATTTGGAGAGTTAGGAGTAGAACGGCATGGGGCAAAGGGGGAAGTGGAAGTGGATGGCTGGGACAGGCAAATCGCCAAACGAATACCGTGGGGGATGCTGCCACTGTTCCTGCCACAAAACCTCTAGCAGCTACCTCCTGCTACCTCCTGTGTGTGGCATTTTCATTTTGTAAATTTGTTTTGCTTGTTCCGTTTGGCTTCATTTCCGTTTCCTCCACCTCTATCTTGCTCGCTCTGTCTCACTCTCACAGTAGATTTTAATGCGAAGGCAGAACACATTTTTTTTTTGTTTCGTTTTCCATTTGGCAGAAAGCGAATGTCCATCCAGTCGCACTCCCCAGTCCACCAATCATTCCCTGTCGATAAGAAAGTGCGTGTGAAAAGGGTTCCCTGGCTGCATAAATTTGAATTATAATATTGCAATCCGCCGTACAGCTAACGGGCGTAGCAGGACTCCATCGTGGAGGATGGATCTGGACTGGTCAGGGCGCTGGCTGCAATTTGTGTGCGGAATATGTTCCGGCATATATTATGGAGATTTCTTTCTTTCCGGCTGCTGCTGCTGCTGCTCTTGGGGTGCCATCCGATCCGATGACTTCTGCCAATGCATGATATAGTGTGGGGTGGAGACTGAGACTCTGCCATATTCAAGTGGGGATTTGCCTAAATCAAAAGTGCGTGCTCTTGAATTGATCAAGGTGGTTGGAGCGGGCCAAGTCAGTCAAGTCCAAGTCCCATCTTGGCTCCGACCCTTCAGAGTTGCTGTTGTTTGCCTGGTTGCGGTTCTGGGTTCCGGATTTGTTTGTTTGCCAGCTTGTTTGTTTGGCAAGCGCCGTGATTTATGGCTCAAAGTTTTTGGCGTTTGTTGTTGGCTCCCTGGAAGAGCGCGTGCCAAGTCTTGGATTAGGCAATGGCCACAAAAGGAAGGGGATACAATGATGGGTGTGCGTGTGTGTGGGTCAATGTGGTGGAATGGCCATTAGAAGGGATTCGCTGTGGGGCCAATCTCTTGGCCCGAAAATCCATGATGCGTGGCCAGCTTAGACGCAGCCCGAGCAAAAGTGCAGAACATGACACTTGGCGTTTATGTTAATCACCTGGCTGAAAGCCCCCGAGCAGCTGCAGCCACAAGGAGTCACCGCCAGCACCTCCTGCAGCCATCGTCTTCTCCGTCGTGTACTACACCAATGTTGACAATGACAAATACGCACACGAGAGTCCACAAGAGATGCAGCAACAGCAACAGACGGAGGGAGACACAGCCCCTGCTCCTGCCACGATCCTAATGTATGCAAACATGCAGATGGAGACACATTTGCACTTTTTGGCTAGCAGCAAAAGTACAGCTAATGAGTCGAATTGAACATCGCTTGAGAACTCATTAAACGCACCCAGTCGGACCATCGCTGCTATCCGAGAGCCAAGAGCCAAGCGAGCCAAGAGCCCAGAGCCGAATGCCATCGCCAGGAGACTCGAGTCGGAGGAGATAATGATGAATTTCCATAAGTCGCAGCAACAGAACGCGACTCGCCCATTAATCTTGCCCAGACACGGCATCGGTGATGGTGTCTGTGGGGCAACTCCTGCTCCTCCCATACCGCTCTCTCCTTTACGATGTTCTTCTTGGTGCTCTGGTGCTGCCCGCTGTTGTGTTGACATGCGTATGCGTTGTTAATTGCGAAAGAGAGAGAAAAAAAAAGAAAGGATTACCAGCAGACATCCACTCGAATGTCGGGCCGTTGACGGGGGATTTCATGTCAGCGTTTAGAAAGTTTAATTTCGCCAATAGCTCTTGAGATTAGCATAGGCGATGGGAATATGCATTTATGCAATAAAAGATCTTAAGCAGATGGGCAGACACTTTGCCTCTAGACATCTCACTTGTGGAGGGAGAATAAAACGAACAGAAACATTCATAAATCTTAGAGCAAGCTGGCTGAAACATTTGGCAGCAAAGGTACCACAGCTCATCGAACAGCACCCTCACATACGATTCTTTTTCCCTTAGTTAGCTGCAATATGAATGGGATTATTCGCAGTTCCCAGCCACATGGCACAGGAGCAACCCCTGCTGCCATTGCAACCCACATAATCCGCCTCATATTGGCCACATCGAATGTAATCAGGTTTCGGTAACTCTAGCCAAAATCCATCGATAACACTTCAATGGCCTTTTTGTTCTAATGCTCTGCGGCCCTCACACCGACGAAACGTTTTAAATTTCCCTTCCCTTTTTGGCCGCAGACAATCCGAAAGTCCGACAGTCTGACAGCCCGACACTCCAGGGCACAATGCACGCCTCTCGATAATTAGTAGACATGCCCATTTAGAGGTTGCCCTTTTGCCAGAGAGAAGGAAGGATAAGGAGGGGGAAGACGGGTAGCAGACCGTAACGTGCGGCATAAGGACCACCGATGACCATTTCGGTCACGACATAAATCGTGTGTCGGAGCGTCGTTTGCAATTAGCAGCGTTACGTTGTCGAACTCTTAATCAAAAGTATTGGGAAACCCGAAAACTCTTGTGTACTTTTATGGCACCATCCCACGCACACACACACACACAGCACACACACACACAAACAGCACACACAGGCAGTGAGAAGAAAACAAAACAAAACAAGAGGATGTCCTCTGACACTTCCTGTTTTTCTTATTCACTGATTTTTATTCGCTGTTTGAGGATACGCAAATGACCCATTTGGGGGATGTTATTACAACGGGACAACCAACCAAGCAACCCACCGCTGACGACGAGGACTACGTTGCTCCTTAACCCACCTCCTGCTCTGCTCCTTCATTGCCTCTCATCCACATCCCCTGCTGACTTGGCCCGGCTTTGGGTTTGGCATAACGGCACATGCCAAATGGTCCCATAAAAAGGATAAAGAAATTATTTTCACATTGAATACAGAAAGCAAGAGAGATGTAGAGGGGGAGAGGGAGAGTGAGAGTGAGAGAGCGAGAGCTGACATGAGATAAGCAAGAGACACAGAGAGAAACAGAGAGAGAGAGAGATCTGAACTAAATCCATTGATGTAATTTTTACAGCATTTTGCGTCTTACTTCTTGAGATTCTGTGGCGCCGTTCGACACCACTCAACGCCTTGGATCCCCACTCCTCCTCCTCCTCCAGCTCCCCACCTCCCCACCTCCTTCAAGGTTCCGTTTCAATCTTTTTTTCTGGCGTTCCATGCCCGAAACGAGCGCGCGGGGAGCTGTTTTGTGTAATGTTATGACGGGGGCTTTGAGATTCTTTAATAGTCTGTTGTTGCAGTTACTGTTACTGTTATGTCTGTGGCATTGTTGCGGTCAGAGGTTGCGCATACGCCACGTGGCAAGGCGTCTCAGGTTCGCTCCTGCTGCTCCGGAGCCAAAGTCAATGCGAAAAATTGCAACGCGTGCCAATAATTAAGTCGTCTTCGTCGTCATCCGCCTGAGACCCGCTCCCGCTCTCACTCCCATTCCCTTTGGCAGCATCTCAGTTTCCGACTCCAGCCGGGGGACCTGAGGCCGATCAACAACCCTTTCCGAGGCTCTGCCTTTGTGTGGCAGGGCATCAAATTGCAGGCGGCCCCCGCTGCAGTTGGTGTCCCTTTGTTAGACGAACGACCGACCTCGCCAGGTTGCTCGCCGAGTGTCCTTCTGGCCATTGTGCTGCTGCTGCCATTGTTGTGGGTGATGTTGCTGTTGTTTGCGTTAAATTTTTGGTATACGCCCTTTGTTGTTGCCTGCGCTTTTGTCTGCAAAATTCTAAAAATTAAATGCACAAAAGGCGGATTTTATTTCATCAACAAAACGGGAAACAGCAGCTTCTGTTGTTTGTTAAAGCATCGCCCACGCAACAGCAGCAACAGCAGAAGGAGACATTTTTTTATGCTCTGCTCAGTGAGCACAGTGAGAGTCCACAGTCATCCCTCTCCTCCATCCTCCATCCTCCAGTCTTGCTGGCTTCCTCCTAGTCTTCCTGCCATTCTCCACAGACACAACCAGAGCCAGGCACAACAACAGTTCTAGAAACAGACGTTCCACTCAACGCAGCTGAGCTCTCCTGCACTCTCCACACCACACCATACCATACCGTTCTATGCCATCCCATACCACACCATTTTCATTTCATTCGAGCGGATCTGGACACAAAGGTAGGGCACACACAGCACACAGGACACGGAGCACCGTAAACTGAAAACTGCAAACTGCAAAACTGAAAACTGCTGCGCTTTGCATTGTTTTCATTTCGGACTCCAGTTTCGAGGGGATTTTCCAGTGGGTTTTATTTATTTTTTCCTTCTCCTTCTCCTCCTCCTCCTCCTGCGCTTGCTTTTCCACTGTGTTGTCGTTGTTGTTGTTCTCGAGTGCAATCTCCTTTGAAAGGGTCCTGCAGGAATGACAGTAGAGTGAATTTGAATTTGTTCTGAAAACATACGCTAAAGGTGGTGTTGCCCCCTGCCCGGTGTGATAAATCGTTGCTTATGCAATCGAGTGTTGGCATATTTGCTCGAGTGGCATGCAACATGCTCCATAGAGTGCACTCGGGTTTCTTGGGGGCATCTTCCCAACTGGTACAGTCTCAGCCATATCGGTGCTATATCCCCCCATCGCATTCCACTCCTCCGCTCTTAGGGGTCAGTCGTAACAGTTTCGGTTTCCATCTGTAAGTTTCAGCTGCCGGGAGCACTTAAGTAATTGTAACTACTTGCCCAGACTGATATTGCCTATTTCACAAATTATTATGAGGCCCATTTGGAGGCACATTCCCCCTGCCAATGCCAGCCCACACCACTCCACAGCAGAGTCCCCAGAGCTGTTGTTACGCCTGTTGTTTAACGGCTTGATGCCAAAAAACGACGCCAACGATGGCTATGAGCCTCATCGCATTCAATTATTTCGGCATTGTGTTTTCCTTTTGCCATCTCTCTGTCCTCTTCAGTATCTCGCTCCGTCTCTATCTATCTGTCTGTCTGCCTTTCAGTCTAACTGTTACCCGGGAAAAAGCAAACGCCCGCAGTCTGATAGTGGGTGGAGGAGGAGTCGTCTAAACAGGCCGAAGGTTGAATTGGTGTTGGAACTGTTTCGGTGCGTACGCCAGAGTTTAATCTTATCGGCGTGCTAAGATCGCCTCGTACACATTTCGGGGTCCAGAACTACTTCATTTGACTCCAGCTTCCTGTGCCCTTGGCCCTCTCTCCGCACTCTTCTGGCAAGTGGCAAGTGCGAGTGCGAGTGCGAGTGCGGGAGCGTATTGCATAATTTCACAATTTTCCATTTGATGCTCGTTTTGTGCCCTGCCGCCGCCGTCGAGATGTTTGTCTAATCAACTGTCATTTGTTTGACGTTTCCCTCAGGGAAGACACCAACGACACAACTCCAGCTACGATGCGGATGGGACTGTGGCAATGAGTCTGGGTGGAGGCTTAGCTGGAGGGGAGTTAGACGACGCACTGAGACCTGGAACGCACCAGGACGCAATGCACAGCACATCGTGAGCAGTGCCACTCTTGTTGATTGCTGCGGGGTGTGTCTCCCAGAGACACTGGCTACAAAAAAGTTAAAAGCCAAATGTGTGGTGCCTTTGCCTGTGCCTTTTCCTTCCCTCTCCTCAGCCTCCCTCTGTGTCGAAGCAGTGACAATGACAGCGAAACGTAAACGCAAAGCCAAATGTTGTTTTCAGTGAATTTGATGACTTTTATGTGTGCTCCGACAAGAGATCAGACGTTTAAGATGTCCATTGGGGTGGCAGTGGCCCATTGTCATCCGGTGATTGTTGGTTTTACGGTTACTGTTGCTGCTTGTCGGCGGTTTAGATCCTTTGTACGACTTGTTTGCCGGCCACGGCAATTGGCCAAAGGCGCTTAAAATGATTTCTAATTAGCCAACAATGCAAAGGCACACCTGGGAGTGGAATTATCCAACGCTGCTTAATCGATTATGGGCATTTTAGTCATGGGATTATGCTCTTCTATTTCGACAAGTATGCAATTGTCGGCGTTTGTCTTGGCCGCGTTCATTAGCCGAACGTGATGAGATTTTGGCGCTGGGCCTTCGTCGAATTGTGGCACATAAATTCCAATTATGTCAAATGTAATATTTTAATAAACACTTTCGCAGAGGCCGCACCGCACAGCAGCGGGGAAAGTGGTAGAGCGCAATAAATCTTTCGGCTCTTGGCCGTGTCAGAACGGGCAAGCGGCGCAATTAATTAACGCCTCATTAAAACTCGAACCCGAACCCGAACCCGAAACCGACTCCGGGACCCGTGCACGTAGCGGGCCACACTCTCAACGGTGGCCGAAAAAAAAAAAAAACAGACACAATACGAAAAAAACAAACAAAATTTTCTCAACGAATGTGGGAAAATGCCAGGGCAGGCTGAGCCTGCCATGAGCTTTGTTTGCCAAACCCAGCCCAAGCCTTTGGGTTTGGTTTTGGCCAGGTAATGGTAATGGACCAGGAAAGAGAGATCACTCCGCCAGTCTTTGGCTGGAGCGAACTTATCGATGGCTCAATCGCCTGGCTGACTGGCTCACATAATGGCTTGATAAAGAGTTGCCAGACAAGCCCGCAGGGGTACGGGCAGGGGAGGGGGACCAACTCCCAGTTGTAACATTGAAAATCAGCTCAAATTGCCATTAAGATTTTTGGCTTAGCATAGGTAGATAGGCAGGGTTTCTGGATGGGGCTTGCATCGCTTTTGTGGCGAGCAGCAGGACCAAAATGAAGTTGCTTTGCTGCCCACGATTGGTGCGGTGGCTGTTCAAAGGGTTGCTGCTTTCCTCAGCATTCCCAGGGGCGACATTTTGCGTTTTGGTTTATGCGTCAGATGGGCCAAAGCAAAAGAAGAAGACGTCGTCGTCATTGTCTTGACTTGGCATCTCCATCTCCATCTCCATCTCCATCGCCATCGCCACTGCCTTTTTCCGCTTCTTGGCTTCGAGAGGGTTTTCTTCTCTGTGATATTTACCCTTTTTTTATACGATTTTTTAATGTATATATATATAAAAATTGCATTTTTAATTATCAGCTACGCGCCCGCAGGTTAGAAAACTAATTCCACAGCAACCCCAAGATTCGCTGGGACGAGCTGTCTTTCGGTTTGAATTACGAGAATGCCGCAGACAGGATAACAGGGGGGGAAGGGATGTGCAGGGGAAGGTCTGGCCTCGGTTTTGGGATCCTTTAATGGAGGTATGTGCTACCTGACGGCATTGATTTGCCTTGTAGAACATCGGCAATTATTGAACTTTCAACAGGAAAATTTGCATAGAAAGGTGCTCTAATTGAATCCGCCCCAGCAAAGGATTTCCTCTGCTCACCCCCTCCCAACAAAGGGAAATGCTGCAAAATTAAAAAAGAAAACGAGGGAAATAGAAAAGCTGCTTTCCCCGCTACCACTCCCACTCCCTCTCCCACTCCACCCACTCCGACCACTTCCTTCTGCTGGGTCCGTAATAAGAAATTCAAATAAACCGCGCGCTGTCATCTTAAGCTTTGCCACGCCTCCTACCAACGCACGCCCCAAAGTGGCACAGCCCCCAGTCAGCCGCTCACTCTCTCCCCATCATTGTGGGTTTGGCTAAACTCAAGCTTAGCTGCTTTGGCATTGCCAGGGACCGCACAACAGCCCGCATTGGTCCTCGCCCTCGTTCTCGTTCTCGTCCTGTTTGTGCTGCCTCGTCCTGGCCCTCGACGTGGCCTGCGCTCAGCGTCCTTGCGTACTTTCCAGTCGACAGGATTTCTCAAAGATAAGGGAATTGCTCTGTCAAGTAAAGTGATATATGGTCCGAAAGGACTTCAATTTATACAATTTCTCTTATTTTTTCGCTACTTTTTGCGTTTGCTTTTTTCACCATCTCCTTGTCCTTCCTCCCCGCTGCTTGCTGCTGGTGTTGATATTGGGTTCAGCTACGAGGATGGAATCCGTTCCATTGGATGCTGGGATGCTGGGATGCTGGAGTCCTTCCTTGGGGTTCGGGATACAGGATCCTGGGATCCTGGGGTCTGGGGTCTGGGGTCCGCTGCGTGCTCGACAAAAATGCGAATTTGCGAGTTTAGTTTATTTTTGTGCTTTTAGACAATTTTCATTTATTTGTTGTTGCTTTCTGGGGTGGGCAAATGGGAAAATAGGAATTCATGACCTTCGGTGTGTGCTATAATTTAATACACTACATCCAGCATACAGCAACCAGCCAAAGGATATTCATGCAATACGTTGTTCAGCCTGGTCGAAAGGAGAAGCTCGATCCTGTAGATTAACTGAGTGGCGAGCAGCGAGTGGCAATGTGCAAACAGAATGAAATAGAGCAGGAGTAAAGTCATTAGCCAGAAAGAGTTACTGAACAGGAAGAGCTTGTAATTGAAGTGCAGAATATACAAACATATAGATGGAATATCTGTGGAATTGTTCGTTGAAATTGATTAAAATTATTCTTTATGTGTAGTTCAGCTGAGCCTCCTCTTACCCTACGGCAGACCGCGTTAAGTGCTCCGGCACCTCCGAGTTTCCTAATGGATACTTACAGAAAAGCCTCAGGGCTGGTCTTAAAGTGGAAGGAAACATTTTAAATGACAAACAAATAAGGCCAAGCATCTGCCTAAGCCGCTGCACTGAGAAAAACTGACTCTGACTCGTCTGAGAAATATGAAATTAATTTATAGAAGCAATAAAATGCCTTTAAATCGTGATTCAGAAATTGTTTCCTGGCATGGTTTTCCCGCAGTGCAGCAGCTAACTCAATAGAAAGAAAAGAGATTGCCAAACGAAACAGAAATATGTATTTTAATTTTAATAAATAAGCAAAATGGCGACTCGCAGATTTATGCGGCTGAGCGCCCCAGCCGCCGACGCCGCCAGTAAATGGAGTAGACGACAATAACGACAAAACATCCATGGGGGGAGAGGGCGCTGCTATATGGTATATGGGCATGGGATATGGAACCAATTTACGAAACGAAGCATTCAGAAGGACAAACAAACAAACAAACAAAAAGGAACACCACAACAACAAGAAAAAGTCGCGACTCTGCTGGAAGATGAACTTCAAATCATAGCCCAAAATGAATAACTTTGGTGAATGGCAGCTCTGGACTCGGAGCACTCTGCCCTGCACTGGTTTGAGCTGCTGTGGTGCGGTCTGGCTTGGTCTGGGCACTGCTCCTGGTGCTGGTGCTGGTGCTGATGCTGGTCCTGCCACTGATGCTGAGTCGCTGCTAGAGCAGTCGAAAAGGAGCTGTCAGAGGCAGGCCGGCGAGATGTGTGTCTGCAATTGACGGACGCATTGTGCGGCGGCTGTTTTAGGACTGAGCCAACAAAGGAGCTTACACTCGCGCAACAGGGGCCGCCTGCCACACCCCCCAGTGCCGTGCCAAGGTGGTGGTGGTGGTAGCGGCATGCCAAGGGGGTGGCTTCTGCAAAAATTTCGACCAGAGCATCAAAAGCGAGCTTCGATTGCTTTAAAAGCAGCAAAAATAAAGCAGTCAGGCATGAGGACATAAGGGCACAAAGACACAGACATCCCACCCACACACACACACATACTTATGTATATATAATGTATATTCTGTGCAGGATATTGTCGATGGCACAGACAACGAATTTGCGTTAAATTATAATTAGAATTTCTTTTTTATAGGCAATCATCTCTCCCGCTCGTGTGGGTGTTTGTCTGCTCCCGTTTGCTGTTGTTGCTGCTGTTGTAATGTGTCCTTGGGGCGTCGTTTAATTGCTTTTACCAATTTGATTTTCAAGTGCCATTAAGCCAGGCACGCCCCACATGCCACAGTAGCACATCCCCCGACCCAACGCGACCATCCGCCCGCATGTGGTGGAAGAACGAAAAGCGAAAAGCGAAAGCGAACCCGTACCCGTGTACCCGAAGCCCTGGAAAATGGAGGGAAGTGAAAGTAACGCGCGTGCTTCAATTAATTGGAAAATGAATGAAGCGACGACCACTCGCCTTTTGTCTATTTTCAGGGCAGCTCGAACTCCGCTCAATGGGAACCTCCGTCCGTGCCTCCGCTGCAGTGGCAGTTGCAGTTGCAGTGGCATCTCCGAGCGGAAAATTCCGCGAGCCGCCATAATTAATTGCGTATGTTGGCTAGGCCTTGGGCGGGAAAAATTATTAATTGCCACAACTGGCAACTGTCGCCATGTTTGTTGCTGTTGCAAGCAGGCAAACTGTCGCTGTCGTCGCGTTGTATTTTCAACAGAATTCTGACAGAAGTCTGCTCCTCGTTTCCCCCAGTGCCATGCCCATTCCCATTGCCATGTCATAAGTCGTATGCAACACAGCGGCTAATTGTTAGCAGCTTCCTTTGGTCACACAGGCTCCTGTGCCCTGCCACCTCCCTGCCTGGTGGCTTATTAATAGAAAATTAAAGCAATTATCAGCGCGAATACAACAAAAAGCGGAGGAAAGCTGAAAATATGGCAAAGAGATCGACTGGCTCTGCCGTGCATGAGTAATTCAGAGCCACATGGGCAATTCGAATGACAAAAACACAGGCACACATGCCACAGAATGCCACAGCAGTGGCAGTGGCAACAGCAGCCTGGGGCAGGCAGGCGGGCAGGGAAGACTTCTGTGCCGCTTCGTTGCATTCCGCATGAAATTAATTACTTTTGGCACTTTTCATTGAGCAAACACATTCTTTTTTCGTTCGGTTTTTGTTGCTGCTGCTCCTTCGACTGCGGCTCGGGCTCGAGCTGCTGCTGCTGTTGTTTCATTCAGGGACCCAAAATGAAAAATTGTTGTAAAAATTAATTACGCGCCAAACGCAGTCACAGAGCCTCAGAGGCAGCAACAAGAGCAAATGGAAACAAAAAAAGAACAACTGCAATCGGAAGATATCCGTAGAAGGAAAACCAGAAAACAAATCATCATTGGCTCGCTTCAAACACTCGCCAGCCAGCCAGCCAGCCAGCCAGCCATCCAGCCAGCCAGCCAGCAAACCACTCAGGAATTCATTCATTCATTCATTCGTTCGTTTGTGCCACATCCATCCATCCATCCATCGATGGCAGCAACCAGAAAATGCTCCAGCTGCACCGCTGACCATCTCTCCATCTATTATCCATCTCAACGCTCTCAGCGCTGGTCGGCACTTTCAATGCAACCTCGAGCGCAGGCTAATTAAAGTGGTGTCCACCCACCGAATGGACCAGCCATTCCATTCCATTCGTCCAACACCACGGACAAGGCCCGACAACTTGGTCAAGACTGGTCCAACTGTCCATCTGTCTGTCAGCGCCCTGACACTGGCCCTAGCCTTGGCAATGGAACTGCTCTGATGGAGAGTGAAGCCTGCCTGCCTGCCTGCCTGCCTGCCTGCCTGCCGTTCGAAGCGGCACTTTTGTTGCAACTTTCGCTGCGACTGCTTTCAATTTGCGATTTTTATGCGATTTTTGTTACTCTGCGGGCATAACACATCCAATAGCTATGAGGCTGGACTGTGCGCTACACACACACACACAGCTGGGGCATGGTAGAACCAAGTGAGAAGTGGGAATATGTTCTGTAGCGCACTCACCAGTGCCCCACTGGCCGCACTATATAGTCCTTCATATAGCTATCCCATTTTTACGACTAAGCGGCTGACGCTTCACATATATTTATTAAGACTTAAGGCCCGCACTTGAAGACTTTCTTCCCAGGCCCTACTCCACCACTCCCCTGAGAGCCCGCTGCTCAGACAATCCTCCTGCAAAACCCTCGTCATAATTATATTTTTGTTTTATGGCCTGCAAAAGTGACCAGCCCACCAAAAACGTCTTCAGCCCTGTGCCATAAAGCAGAAACTGTTGCATAAATGACACCTAGACAGGATGGTGGGTTCCTGTTCGAAACAAACACAATGGGTCAGCAGGGGGGTTGAGCTGCTGGGGGGTGCCAGTGCAGTTTATTAAAAGCGTTTTCCGTTTTGCCGACAGTTGGGTGGAGCAGCGAGGAGGGTGCAGGAGGTGGCATATGGGGGGCTTGGGTTCGGAAATAATTCAAATAAATTGACAGCCGCACATTACGCAATGGCCGCGTTGCAGCGGCAGAAGGAGTAGCCAGCCAGAATGCAACGTTGCACTTTCCGAATGACCACAAAAACACGAACCCCAACAGCAATGCAACAACCAAAAGCAACAACAACAGGAATGAGAGCAAAAGCAACATGCACGGAGAATGCAGAGACAAATCTAATTGCCGAATGCAGTCGATGCGAAAGTGCAAAATCATGTCAACAGCAATTTTCCATTGTTAACTGTGTTGGCGACACCGAGAACCATAGAAGCATAGATACCCAGAGAATCCAGAGATGAAGAGAGAGAGAGAGAGAGAGACACAGCGAACGAGAGAACGAGAATAGAAGTGAGCTGGATGAGATGAGATTGGATGGGATGGCATGGGATGGGATGGCATGGCATGGAATGGAGTGGAACGGAATAGGGTTGGCATTGAGGGAGGCTAAGTGCAATGTACGTATACTTGATTATGGTTTTATTATTATCGAGGAGAACGAGAGTTGTGCCAGCTCCTCTTAGCCGTTTCTTTGGCTAATTTCGTAGAAAATCCCAGGCACTTAAATTTGAAAACTAAACCCAATCCCCCAGGCACTCATCCTTGCCGGAGCGGCAACAGCAACAGCAGCAGCAGCAGTGGCAGCAACTGAGCACAGATTGCCACGTACAACTTAATGCGGTCTAAGTGCAATAATATTACTTTACTTCATTTATTTTGCGCAAAAATATAACAAAGATGTGACAGCAAGGAAGAAGAAGGAGCAGCAGCAGCAGCAGCAGCCAAGACAACGACAACGACAACGATGGTAGGTAAGCAAGGAAGCCAAGGCTGATGCTGATGCTGGAACAGAATCTGGAGCTGGAGCTGGAGCACGCAATAATGATGATGTCATTGTCAATGGTAGCGACAGCAACAACGATGTCACTCCACAGAGAAGCAGCAGCAGCAACAAAAACATCAACAACAACAATGTCAGGGCTGAGACATTGCCCAAGCAGAGCAGCTGTAACTGAATTAAGCATTAAGTGCGGATATATAAACAACCCCACCGAAAAATCTCTCCATGTGTGTGTGTGTGTGTGTGTGTGTTTGTGTGTGGGTTGAAGCGATCCAGCACAGTTCGTCTTGAGCAAACAGGAAGGAAGCATAAAATAAAATGCAAGGCAGCCACATAAGCATCCTCATGCAGCATCGTCATCATGCAGCTGCAGCAGCCTCAGCCTCCACCCCGGAGCCTCTCTCTCTTCTCTCCCTTGTACAGACAGCCAAAAATATGCAAAGATTTTAAGAAATTATTATTGTGACTTTTATAATATGGCACAACAGACACACACAAACCCCCCATAAAGTAAAGCCCATCTAGCAGTGGGAAATTTGTTGACATGCGCAGAGTGTTGGCCCCAGACATTTGCAATTGTTGTAAAGTGTCTTGTTCTTGTTCTTATTCGACTGCAACATTTTCCATAGTTTTCGATATAAATTCCATTGTGTGCTGTAGCTACATCTGCAATACGAAATGCAGATGCGCAACTTTATCGTTGCTGTCCCTCGTGTTGTACTTTTCAATACCTCCAGACAGCCTCCTCGTCTCCTGCCTACTGCTTGCCCATTCAAATGTATTTGCCATTTTTCCCTTTGGCAGCCACAACAGAAGACAGTGGGCGTGGGTGTGGGCGTGGCAGAACTGGCCTGCATTGACAGCATTTATATAAATTCTGTTGAAAGGTTTTTGTGTCAGGGACTGTAATTTCGGGACCACATCAAATGCCTCCGAAGAAGAGCAAACATTTTTGATTGCAGTTAAATGCATTAAAACTGATTGCTTGCACATATCTAAGACTAGAAGTTGCATATTAGGAGTCAGTCTTAATGACTAATTCAAAATTAAATTGCTTTTCGTTTGCGGCATTCGAGTGAGTTTTAAATAATTGAATTGAATTCCCCTAAGCAGCTACGGCCAGGAAAATGGAAGATGCTTAAATTAATAATAGAAAATAATTGAAAATCATTTCTAATGTGTCCAGGAATGGGTGCTCCAGCTCTTGCTGCTGGTTCCCAGCTCAACTCTGACCAAACTCCAGCAAAGTAAGCGCCCGCAGGCACACTTCAGTCACTCAAACGGAGAAGATCTCTTCAAAAGCCGAAGTACACCATAATCTGATCATTTAATCTGCATTGGAAATCATTAAACGCATTAAAGTCAAGCAGCGCCCAGCGCAACCCAAAGTAACAGACAGCCGACGAGGGCCCGCAGAACGAGGCTGACTGAAGCTGAAGCTGCCACAGAGGCAACCACTGGAGGCAGCCACAAAAGCAACCACACCACACCACACCACACCAAGCTTACTCGGTTACTCGTATATGGACTATAATTTATGCCCGCCGATTGTTTCGAGCACATTCGCACACTTCACAATCTGTTCGAGTTACATTTTTATTGACAAATTGCGTTGATTTTTGCGCTCGCTGCGGATGAGGGCTCTGTTTCAGAGCCTCTGATGCTGATGCTTCTGTTTCTGCTTCTGGGATCTGTGTCTGTGTCTGTCTCTGGCCCAGCATCGATGGCACTTCAAACTGCAAACGACCGGAACTAGCAATTGTCAATTTGATGATGCCTCCCGCACGGAGCCGAGCCATCGACAGCTCGACAATCAAGCAAACAAATTCAATTATGTAAATGTAGACATCAGCACAGACACGGAAACAGATACAGTGACAGTGACAGCGACAGCAGCAACAGATACAGATACAGATACAGATACTGGCAGAGATATGGATACAGATGTGAGATACTCGTAGTGGGAAAATTATGCCAGGCCAGGAATGTGGAACACACGCGACATGCCGCCGCTCTTCCCAAATGAAAGTGTAAAGCTAATCGAGACAAAAGTCGGCCTCATGACATATTGAAGCTGTCCGACGTCTGCCCACGCGGTCACAGCGGACACTGGACAGGGGACAGTGGACATCGGGCACTAGACAATAGCATCCAGCGGGCAATGTGCAGTTCACTAAATATTTCATTGAATCAATTGTCAAAACAAAGTTTGGGATTGTCGCCACATCGTCCGCAAGCTGTGGAGAGCCGCGACTATGGCACAGCATCGTCCACCGTCCACCGTCCACCGTCCATGGTGTTACTTTCAATTGAGCTTAATTAAATTTGTAAGTGAATCTAGTGCGGGCACAGCCCAGACCGCGCACATCCCTTTCCTTTTCTTTCCTTGTGGATGGATCCATTCAGCAAATGCATTTCAAGAGAACATCGCGCCTTGCCTTGCCTTGCCTTGCCTTGGCTTGCCATTGTCTGGGGCGACAATTTACATAATTTAAGTCATTTAAATTATCCGAAAACATTTCAATTCAGGCCCGCTCTCTTTCTCTCCATTTGACATCCACACCCACATCGAAACCCACACCCACACCCACATCTCGCATCTCCTCCAGCCAGGGCCTTTGTCTGCCGCCTGACGCTGGCATTGTCGTCATCGTCTGAATGATTTTGCGATTATGCAAAGTGCATTAATGAGCCTCGGACTCGGACTCGATCTCCTAGTCCCGGGGCCATTGTAGAGACGGATGAATGAATGGAGCCGCAGCTCCATGAGTGAGTGAATGAATGACTGAGTGGATGAATGGATAGATTGTCAAACACGCAGCTCGAATGAATGGCTGCATATCACATTACCAGCCAAAGACAATGGCTAATGCTGCTAAATAGATTTGGCTCGGGGCAGCAGAATGGGAACTCTGGAGAACTAAGCCCAATGAATGCAAAATTAGCCAAGGAACAAAAGAAATCCGTATCCATTGTAGGCTATGGTTAGATTCATGACCTAAAGCTGCTGGGGAAACCCCAAATAAAACATAAATAGATTCTGGCTAACTTTTCGGGGAAACCTTTGACCCTTTAAGGCAGTATTTCTCACCATCCCCCAGTGCCGCAATGCAACATCTAACCCATTCCTATTCCCAGTGAATCGAAGCCTGACAGTAGTATCCCCCTTCTGGGCAGATATTGCTCATAATACGCTCGCACCTGCTTTGATCTGGCCGAGCATTTAACCCAATGCCTGCCTGGCTGATCCCACTTAAGACCCTGGCTGAACTCGCTGAACCCCTCGGAATACCCCCTGAAACCACCCGGAATCCCCGGCACCGAGTCACACTTGCCTAGACGATGATGTTCGGGCTGATGATGATGCCATAAAGGAGATAAACCCGTCGCATAAAATGGTGTCACATATGCGCAACATTAATCTGTTTTGAAATTATAAAAGTGGAGAGTGCGCAACAAAGTCGGGCAAAAAATTCGAAATTAAAATAGCAACCACCACGGCCAAGGGCCAAGGCAAGGGCGGGCTGCCGCCAAGGGATGAGCACGAGTATGTGGCAGGGGGCAACAGTGACGGCTGCGGCTTTTGTAAGCGCAGTTTACAATGTTTTCTCTCTCTCTCTCTCTCTCAAATCATATTCATATGCAAAGCGAGAGGCAGCACAATGGCAAAAGTAATGATGCCAACACCAACCGTGACATTATATAGCCCAGGAACACAACACGAAACAACACAGGGAACAACGGGGAACATCAGGGAATAGGGTAGAGGGAACAGGGCACAGGGTACACGGAGGCAACAATAACGAGCGAATTACGAGCATCAAAATGCGCAATGAAAATAAATTAAAGTTTTAAAAACAACAGCCCCAGGGAGGCCAAGGAGGGTAAGGCATCGGTGGGATTCCGGATGCCCATGTCCTCTCCAATTGTGCAGACAATTTAAGGAACTTTGTGTAGGTGGACACACGGAATGGCATGGGCAGAATTACAAAACTTTTTCTGTTTCAATTTTTTTTTTGGGGCGAAAAATAAGAAATTTGCATAAATTGACAGCAGAAATTTTTATATGCCACCACATAATGACCACTCGGAGCAGCTGTAAACAGCTCGTAAAAGTAATTACAGTTGCCGACAGACAAAATGAGGGAAAGCAGAGGGATGCGGCTAAGGGGCTGCCCCCAGGCAGGCGGGGGTGTCACAACTGAGCGGGTGTTCATGGGTGTTTGACCGACTCGCCACTAATTATAGGCAACTTAAACGCAACTAATTTTCACACTTGGAAAATGATTAAAAGTCCATTTGGCCGTGTGTGCGTGTGACTATGGAGGAGCAACAGCGTGAGATCCAGCGGGAGAACGAGCCAACCAGCCGACACCTTGGCTAATTAATATTAATTGAATTTCTTGGTCAAGCATGCGTCTGTTCGGGCCAGGCCGAGTGCGTGGAAATCTACGCAGCTGCTGCTGGGTGCCACTCGATTGGCAAACCCCCATAGAGGCCACAAGAGATGGAGCGTTAGTGCTGGCGAAGTGCATTCGCTTCACACCAACTTAGGAGGACTTAGGACGGGCTAATGCCCGCCGTAAACGATCACGAAACCCGAGCGGAAGTCCAGCAGATGAAGCGTGCTCTGCACGAACATTTCGAGGCAATTATAGTTCAATTATTTTGGTCGAGAGAGCACCGGAGATATATGGCCACGCAACGGAACGGTCGGTCAGCAGCGGGTCAGGTCAAGCAGGAGTTGACCGGCTGACAGCTGGCAAATTGCGAGACCGGACCCATATCAGTTGTCAGTGGGTGCAGGACACCAGGGACTGGGTTTCCCACGCAGAATGAGGTCCCTCGTTCATACGAAAAGAGTTTGCATTTGGTGTTCATAATCTTTTATTTCATAATTTATTACAATTGAAAATGTTGTTCAATATTTTCTCGTATTCTGTTTCGTTCTTGTTGCTCCTCCCCACCATGATAATGGTTCCGCTAGAGAGAGAGAGAGAGAGAAATATATCCCTAGCACTCATGCATCCATCAATCCATAAGTTCATCCATTCATCAATCTCATACAACAAGTTCAGGAATTCGTTAATTGGTTTTTATTTCTTTACATAGAAGCTTCAATTAGTTAATTAATTTAATGATACTTTCCTTTCAATATATTTATAATTATATTTATTATAATTTACTTTAATTCATTCCGGCTTTAAGTCTAGCAATTTAGTTAAAGTTAATTTTTACACGCACAAACATTTATTTAATTCAATTCTCCATATAAATATATTTCTAATTTTTACTCCAACTCCAACGCACTTTCGGATTCTATTTCGTAACTTTTGCTTGTTTTCCCATTGATTTATGTACTATATATTTTTGCCTGCCACCAAGAGCTAGCTCTCCCTTTCTAACTCTTGGGTGCATCAGGCGCACGCTCTCGCTCTCGCTCGCTCTCGATCTCGCTCGCTCGCTCGCTTGCTCTCTCGATCGTGTGTCTATATAGAGTGATTCTATCTCTTTCATTCTTCTGGGTTTACTGTTGCTGTCGCGTGGGTAAGTTTTAAGTTTAAATTGTTGTCTCGTTCGTTCTTTACGTTCGGTTTCTTGTGCATTTTTTTTAGTCTATGCTCAGGGTTGCATTTGCTCGGCTGCGCTTCTTCGGCCATTTACGATCTAGCATTAGACTTAGGTTAAGATTAGCTTTAAAGTTAGTTTATAATGTACTTAAGTGGGAGGGGGTGATCTATGCAAATGTTGCGCAGTATTTACAGAGTATTCTCAATGGGAATTGTCAAAAATGTACAATATTTATTACATACATTACACTCTTGAGTGCAGCGACTATGTTTATAATAATCATTTAATAATAATAATAATGTTGCTGTAGCACTTAATAATCATATTTATAATATTTACGGCGTATACATTAAAGTTTCGAGAAAAATCACATTTTAATTTAAATTCTGACACAAAAATTAGTTCAAACATAAGAAGCCTTCTTCAAGTTCGTTTCGTTTCCATATACAATGCGTATTATAAATCGTACATCGGCCTGACATTAATCAACACTGACTTGACACACACACACGCTTACATATTGCATTCGCCCCATATGAATCGTACTATCCATCCATCTACAAGTGATTCAATTTACAAGCTTTTGTCGAACCAGAATAGCGATGTGTTTTTCCCGAACTAACCCATAGGGATCAGGAGAGGGGCAGAGGGAGAGAGCTCACCCTGAGTGTCGAATGTAGAAAACACCAAAAAGCTCATACAAAATACTTGGAAGTGCTCAGGTGTGGGACTCTCTCGCAACCCCCCTAAAAAACGCAAGGGTGCGACTGTCCGGAGAAAGTTCACACCTCTCTTTGGTTCGACCACATTTGGTTCGTTTTCTTATGCGATAATGCGTATGATATATGTATAGATATATACTAGTCGAGATTTATTAAAATTTAGTTACTGTATAGCTATGTTTATGTTCTCCATGTAGACTCGTATACATCATTCATTCATTCAATGCTTCCACTTTGGGTTTCTCATTTAAGGCGTTCTGTACAGTTTGCGTTTAAACGTTCTGAAGTCAATTGTGTCGATTATTTAACTACTCTTTATATATTTATATGTATAGTCTAATAAATTACTAGTACTCGTATATCGTATCTGTTGTATATTGGGAAAATGTTCGATTTGCTGTTCGAAATTCTCAATTACTGATTTTGCGGCTTAGCAAATTTTGTAAATAAATTTATCGCTTCACGTGATGGGTGCAAAAAGTTCGCATAAAGATTTTCATTCTTTGGGAATTCTTAGAGAAGTTCGTATACATTTTGAGTGATTGTTTCGAGTGTGATAATTGGTTGGATGTTGGATGAGTGTGCCTAGATGTGAGTGTGCTAAACAAATGATGGGTTCCCATGCAAAAGAAGCTCGAGTTTCATTCAAAGAGCAGGCCAAAAAAAGGTACTCGCTTTTCCACACGTTCCTCAATCGGTTCTTCGTTCATATTCAATAAATTCCAAATAAATTACTTAAATTTCGATTTGTTGCCCTCTGCATTTACGTATATTCGTTACCATTTAAGATTAATCAGATTCACAAGCAATGTAAATTCAATTCAGTTCCTTAGCATGTGTCGGTGATCCAGTTGTGTACTACACCAAAAAGAAACAAATCATATTTGTGTAGGTTAGAGTTAGAGTTGCATTCTCTTGGAGAATGTCTCCTCAGTGTGTTGCAAACGAAATGATAAGAGTCCTTGCCCCGCTGTAAAATAATTTGAGTGGCAAACCAAACCAATGCAAACCAAAAGCAAATAAAAACACAAACACAAAATGTTATTTTTTCAAATATTTTCTCATATATGCATTTTGTTTTCATCAATAAATCCTCGCTTGTACAATGCTTTGTTCCTCCTCTCATTGCTTGAATTAGTTAAATTTAAATCATTAATTAAGTAATTGTAATAATAATAATAGTTAACTAAGGATTAACGCATACAAATTAGAATACATAAATAAAAGTACAGTGTAAACGTAATCATAAGTTATTATTAATATTTACGTATACATATTCAGAGCTACATATGTATATGCCTATGCCATTATTTGTATCGCTTTAGTCGTATCTTGCATAAAATCCATACATATACACATATGGTACATATATATATTCAAATCGGTCCATGTGCTTCAGTTGGAAAATAATACTACAAACTCCGCACACAATGAAAATGATCTCAAACAAATTCCATTCAAATCAAAGGGTCTCCTGGTATATGTATTTATGTTGTTTATCTGCCATCTCTCTCTTCTCGTCTCTCGATCTTTCTTTTTTGTAAAAATTAAATTCCATTTCGTTTTTACTTAAGTGTTGCAAGGCGTAAAATTAGAAAACAATTCAATTTATTTAAATTAATCGTCTAAACGTAGGATACAGTAGGGTTCTATCGCCTATAGACAGGGTTCTTCTAGGTGTATCGTATCGTATCGTATCGTATCTATATATATATATACTCGTATGTATAGTTAGTTATCGATTTGTTTTGTATGTACATATACATATGCGTAGAGGGTATCTATAGAAAACAAAGCGTTACTACAACTGACTCGTTACATAACTAAAAAGAAACTAAAAACTAGCAAAGAATATTCTCCACTCTCTCTTACTTGCGATCTCCATCTATCCTATTCCACAAATAATATGCTCATTCAAATTCACTTTTCTATAACGTATATTCAAAACTGATCAAATTTCGTGCTGATTCTTCTGCATTGTCTGCTGGTGGTTTTGGTGGCGGTTCGTGCGGGGTTGAGGCGGGGCATTTACTAAATTCAAACTAAAGTCTACTCAAATTCAAATGAAACAACAAAATCGCTTTATACTTGTTTGCTTGGTTCTGTGTGTTCCATTCCGGACAGCGCCTAAATTCATGCTTTAATAAAAATGTTTCAACTGCATTTTGAACCTAAAAAATTTGCATTTCAAATTGTTGTGGCTGTGTGTGTGTGTTCTGGGTGTGTTCTGGGTGTGTGTATGTATAGTTTTGTGTGTTCTGTGTGGGTTCTGGCTTTCATTTTGTTTATTTAACTTAGAGCTAAGCGTTCCATTTTGTTTATGCATAAATATCTCTTCCTCCTTTGCTTTTCTGCTGCGTTATTTATGTGTTCTTTTTGTTTCTTTCATTTCTTTTTCTTTTAAGGTATACACAAATAGTTTCTTTTTTTTTTAAATTGTAGTTTCTGGTGTTGCTTCTGATGTCTGCTTGTGGTGTTGCTGCTGCGAATATCATTTTTAAGATTTTACTACACTTGTTCTTTGCTTTTTGTATTTTGTTTTTTGTTGCTTTTCCTATAACTTGACTGATATTGCCACTCGGTTTGCTGGGTTCAGGGATGGGATCGGAATGATCCATGTCCATTCCGGGGTCCTCTCCTGCTCCTGCTCCTGCTCCTGTTCCATGTCCTGCTGCTCCTGATGATCCGTTCCGCTGGGTAGTAGTAAATTTAAGCTATGATTTTGGCTTTTTCGCTGTCGGCCAGCTGCTCGAACGCAGCTATTGGCTCAGCCGCCGCTGGTGCCTGTCCGACCGCCGGTGTCGGCTGGCCGCTGCATTACAAGTGCTGGCCGTAGTACTCGGCGGGCGGGTAGTGCGGGTAGCCCTGATGGAAGCCGGGATCGCCGGGCGGACGGTGCATCATATGCGCCTGGCTGTCCATCATGTAGCCCATGGCGTCGTGCCCGTAGCCGGAGGGACCTGGATGCGGTGTATAGACTGTGGGTCAGTGATCGTCGGAGCAGAGAGTGGGGGGGAAAGAGAAGAGAAAAAAATGCGCATAATTAGAAATTGCGGTCGAAAGGATTGCGAAAGAAGGAGAGCTGAAGGCCCCTCCAGTTTCAGCTGAAGTGGATCAGCTCTCCTCTCCTAATTCCTAATTAAATCAGCGCCATTTCATAGTTATGGATATTTTTCGAGAGCTCAGAACGATAGTTACCTGCACGATTCGATTGATCGATCATCGGCTGGACAATTCTTCGCCGCGCATTGATGAACCTGTAAGTGGAGCAGAGAAGTTGAGAGCGTTTTAGTTTCATTCGTTAATTAAACAGACCAAAATCGAAGACAAGATAGAGTCGGAAATGGAATCCGCATCGTTGTTGGAGTTGGAGACAGACCGACCCAAAGCTGGAGAGTATGAATTATGCATGAATTGGCTGGGATTTGCCGGGATGGCTGCTTTATGTGCCCAACTTAGCCATAAACCAAACCAAATCTCCACCAGAGTCACACTTTTTGTTGACTTGGCACGACCAGGCCAGGCTCTCTGCTCTCTGCTCTCAGCTCTCAGCTCTGACCAGATCAATGGGCCATGCCGACTCTGGTTATGATTGTCGTTTAATAAATGCAATAAGAAATAATAAGCAGTTGATCCAGCTACTGCGTGAAGGATCAACGGCGACACAGAAAAAGAGGAAAATGATTAAAGCAAAAAGCCGCCACCGGAGTGACAGTCACTACTTGGCTCTGACGATGTACCCGCCACAAAAAACCATCCAGCAAACAGCAAAACATTGGGAGAAAAAAAACACACACCAGCCACATCGGTTACAGATGCGAGTACAAGGCCAGCCAAGAGAGAGAGAGAGACGATACAGATACAGATACAGATACAAATACTCGCATTAGCCGAAAAGAACAGCGGCTCAAACAGTTGTTGGAACAGTTAGCGGGAAGGTTAATGCACTCCGCGACTGACTCCTCTTCAGCGAAATCTTCTGGCACTCCTCTCCGCTCCGCGCCAACTTTGGACTTTTCAATTTGCAGTTGATTTCTGCTGTGTTCTGCTGCTCTGCTCATTTTAGGGCGGAAATTGTTGCAACGCCCTGAAATCGTTTATCAAAACGACAAAATGGAATTGAGTTCCGTTGCCTTACAAACATATAAACATATTTTCTTTATTATTTCGTTGTTGAAGAAGCTGCAGCAGCAGTAACGACAGAAGATGCGGGGCTTGTAAGCTGCAAATCGATTTGCCCGCTGGCCCTGGCAGTTGATTGGACTGATTGCCGAAGAGTTCGAGAAAGAGCGATACAGATACCCATACCCGTACAGACACAGATACAGATCGCAGATAAAGATGGAGAGAGAGAGAGAGACTAACTTCTAGTTAATAATGATGGCAGTCGGAGTGGGTGAGACATTCGGTAGGTGAACATTTGCAGAGTTATTTATGTACTTAGGCCATAATTATAAGTTTGCTCTTGCCTTTTCTGCAGCTGTACGAGTAACTAAGCGTTAATATTTAAAACTTGGCCACTGAGAAAGCGATGGAAAAAAGCGAAACTTTTTCGATTACCAAAGTTCCTTGGGCCGTCGCTGGCCTTACTCTGCCATCTTATTGGGTGTTAATGGACTTTTCCTCCATCTCTGTACCATCTCCATATCCAACTCCAACTCTCCTCTGTGCGCTGGTCATTTGAATTGCTGCTCCTTATGCAGTGTTTCTGTCTGTCTGTCTTTCTGTCTCCCCCCAAGCCTCGATGTTGCTTGGCTTGCCTCAAATTGCGCAAAATAAATACACATTTAGAGGGAGATACGCAGACGGCCCTTGGCTATTCCCCGAGGATTAGAGTCCTGCCAGCCTTCCTTGGGCGGGCTTTGCTCGGCTTTCTTTTCCCAGCCCAACCCCCTGCAAAGGTGTCGTCCGTTAGCCCATAAATAACCAAAAGTGTCAACATTTTATTTCGCTATTTTCTGCTTAGGTTTTTCTTTTTTCCATGGCCATCCTCTACCTCCATCCTGCAGCCTTCTCTCTACGCAGTGTTGCGTGCCTAAGCGAAACGGGCAGGACGGGCCAGCACGGGACAGCACAGGAAAGAATAGAATGGGGTCCTGGCCAGGTCCTTGCTACTATTTGTTAATTTGCAGTGTGCTTCAGTGAGCGCGAAATTCAATTTAATTGAGCTGAGTGCCTGCCTGCCTGCCTGCTCGTCTCTGGTAACCCCAACTTGGTTCAATCCCTGCTCCCTGCTCCTGCTCCTGCTCCTGCTCCTGCCCCACTCGGATCAACCACCCCTCTCCCTTTCTCTCCGGATAAAGCTCTCACACATTTCTCGCTAGATTTTATTATGGCCTGTCCCTGCTTAAAAGCATTCCGAGGCACATCAGAGCCGGGCCAAAGCCAGCTGCATAAAAGATTCAGCAAACGCTTTTAACTTGCTCTCCAGCTTTCTGTGGCAGTCCCATTCCCCTCTTTCCCATCTGGCAGAACTTCTTTCGTATTTGCAACTGCATGAGGCAGCTTAGGCAGCCTTGTCTTGTCTCCTTCTGCATTGGCTGTGGCACCGTGTCAAGTTCTGCAGCATGTCGCATAATGTGTAAAATTTGATGAAGTTGCCTCCAAGCTGCTGCTGCTCTCCATTTCTCTATATCTCTTTCTTTGTCTCTGCCTCAGGCCTAATGCACTTCTGGATCTACCTAGGATTTGGCTTTCAGTCTCCATCCAGCTGTCTGTCTGTTTGTCCGTTTGTCTGCTGTTCCGTTGCTTATGGGGCTGTCCAAGGTAGCAAGGCCCATAATTTTGTTTGCCACATTCTTTGCACCTCTCCGGCCTCTGTGGCAGGTTGAGTTTGCCTTTACTTTGCCTTAACCACTCTCAACTCTATTTGCTTGGCGTGGGCTGCCTCATCCACTCTGTTTGTGCTCTGGTTTCTGGGTTTAGAGCCTCAGAGCGGGCATAAAGCGGGTAAGTAATGGCCTGCATTTGCATTTTGCTCTGTTTATTATGATCTCTGTCTCTTGCAGATAAGATGATCTCGATCTAAATCTACGTCTTTATCTTTATCTTCATTCATAACTTACCAATTATTCACTTGCAGTATCGTTAGGCCTGTGTCCTGGGCCAATTGTTTCTTCTGGTCCTCGGATGGGTAGGGATGCTGAAAATAGAGCAAAACAAAGAAAAGCATTTAATAAATAATCCATTATTAAATACAAATTATGTTTACTCCACTGCCTGTAGTGGTGGGTTGGGGAAATACTCTTACAGGCCAAGATTTACAATATATCTGTCAGAGGCGGAGAGGGCGGAGAATCGATCAATCATTGCCAGCAAGCAGTGGCAATAAAAGCAAATGGGAACCTGTCACCCCGGGCCCAGCGTTGCACTTGAAATGCTGCACAAGAGAGTGTTTTTATTTCGGCTGTTTTTTTTTCTGTTTTGTGGTTTTGTTTATCAGACGAGAGTGCACTTCTTATCAGCAGTGCCACTCAAAATGTCCTCAATTTGCAGCCCGCTGCCCGGGCTGCCCGGGCACTGCAGTGCGTACGCGTGTCTAGCGCCAAATGGGCAAACAAAGGCCATGAGGAGGACTGCCTGGGACTGGGACTGGGACTGGCACTGGAACTGCTTCTATGACAGGGGCTACTTCCCCATAAATCTTGCAGTCGACCCGCCGACACAGTGGCGTCAGTGTGCAAACAATCCAAAAACAGAACCCAGTGAAAGTGCTTCCCTTTCCCTTTCCCTTCCCCTCTCTCTCTGTGTGTGTGTGTGGAGCTGTGTGGAGCAGCTAATCTAATCGTTTCTACGGGGGCTGGCGCTTATTACAATTTGTTTTATTTGCTTTGTTGTTGGCCCTGTGCTGTGCACTTTCTGTTGATTCAACGATTCCGATCGCAACACAAATTCACTGTACCTACTAATATAATGATTGTTTCCGCGGTGCCACAGGCAAAGGAACGCATTCACCGGCACCTGGCTGCTGTCAAAATTTCTAAGGATCTCTGGCGGAAGTTGCTGTCAAACGGTTTGGCTTTGTTTCGCCCTCAAATCGGGACAACGCTTTGCGCGTGCTCCGACTCCGACTCAGACTCAGACTCTCTCTGTCTGCGTTTTCTCCCTGCCTCTGGGTCCTTTGTATTAACCCTTGATTGCCGCAACGTTTCCGGCAGCTGTGGGCGTCGCTTCAGCTTTTGGCACTCGTCACTGCCGAAGTGGAGTGCTCAAACGATAATTGTGATTCTATAGAGGCCAGAGGCTCTGGCTCTGTACAGGATGGGATGGGAAGGGAGAAAAGTTGTCTGCAAATGCAATTTGCTGCTCAGCTAAGAAATTGTTTGGAAATTTACGATTTTATGTCTTGGCCCCCGTAAATATATGAACTGTCCTCATGCAATGGATGCCAGAGTTGCATGTGGCATGTGGCATGTGGCATGTAGTATGGAGAGTCGCCAGCAATTCCAATCGAAATGTGCAACGCTGCACATCCTTGTCTGTGTCGCCTGTCTTCGTCCGTCTGACTCTCTGTCCGTCTCTACCGCTTGCTGTGTGCGTGTGCGTGTGTGTGTGCCAGCATGTCCTGCCTGTCTGTAATGCAATTTAGTAGCCGTTGTAGTCCTGCCCTGACCACACACTCCCCCACACCTCCGAAGGCTTGGCCCGTTTGGTTGCTCCTTAAATGCATTTGCCTTATTGTTTGTGTTTAATAAATTTTACGTGTTGTCTTGTTGCTCCTGCCAATGTCGCTCCGCTTGCTCGTTGTCTTGTGTCTTGTGCCTTGTGTCCTGCTGCCCCGGCAGCAATATTTGTTTGCTGTCTTGGCCAGGTCGAGGCCACGCCATCCATCCCTCCTCCTCGGCCACACCCGCACACACAAACACACTCTGGCCAACAACAAATACCAAAACTATATGAAATTTGCGTATTGACAAATAAACGTAGAAGCCATGTAAATACAATGAACATGCCAATGGCAATGTTTCTCCTTCCACTGTTATTGCTGCTGCTGCTGCTGCTGCTGCTGCATTTGGCTGTGCACCTCCCACACAGTAGATACTACGTACGGAGTGTAGGATCCGTAAAATGTCTCTAAGAAGTCAGAAGGCATAAATTACATGCAGGTAAATTAAAATGGAATTTATAGCATACTTTGTGGCGCACATCTATTTGCAGAGATGCTTCCTGCAGGGGCAGCTGGAGCAGGAGCTGCCTGGTTATTGATTTGATATTGCGGACAACAAAAGCCAACAGCCAAGACAGCTGCCAGTGACAGGGCAAATGCACGATGAGATCATTGTGGTTTGATATGGTTTAGGAAAGAGTAAAGAACACCAAGACAAACCTGCCAGCTAGATGGCTTAATAATCACACAATTAGTTGCCAGCTTTGTCCTACACTTACGCACAATAAATGTATTTTTAGCACTGCTGCAATTGCTCTACGCCCAAGTTCAAGTTCGTTGACTTCTTCGACTCTTTACGGATCCCAATAAAATGCATTTCATTTGCAAAAGCTTTCAATTCCACGCCTACACCAAAAGCAAACAGCAACCCAGATATATCCCCAGAGCTTAGCTCTTTTTACCACACAATATCTCTTTAAGCGTTTTTCTTTCAGACTCCACTTTGTTGCACCAATTAGACTAATGAAAGCAATTATGCATTTTGCACACAGATACACACACACACACACACACACACACACACACACTGATGCACTGCGCACACTAGCCTGGTGAGTGCATAACATGTCAAGTAGAAACAAAGTCCATTTGGTTTATTAATTTACCATACGACAAAATAATTAATTACTGTCACGCCTTTAAGTTGCTTTTGCCATGTCGCCCCAGCCCCAGCCCCAGCCCCAGTCTCAGTCGCCAGTCCCAGTCCCAGTCCCTAGCCGCCTCCTCTCTGCCTCTGATTTCTGCTGTCTTTGCCGTCTGTCTTGTCTATGTGGCAACTTAACTCGCTCCACTTTTTCCAACATGCATATTTTCACTTTGTTGTGTGTTTATTTAAACTTGGCAAATGAATTTAAAACAATCATCGCACATACACACTGGCGGAGAGGGCGAGCAGGAGAGCGGGGTAGGCCGAGTGCTGTGTGGACTCCTTTCCCCCTGCTGACAAGTGGCAGAGACAGAGGCAGAGGGGGAGCCTAGGCCCAGGCCCAGGCCCAATGATGTCAACATGACTGCAGCGCTGTGACACATGGCAAAACAAGCCCAAGAAGTCGAGGCTGGCCCCGACTCGGGGCACACACGTACAGCCAGGGCCACAGAGCCAGAGCGAAAGAGCCAGAGCCAGTGAGACCAGACCAGACCAGCGATGCCAGCGATGCCGACGCCATTAACAACGCCAAATGCGACGCCATTTGTGAAACAAGCAACACCAACAACAACAGCAAATTGCAACGGCGGCGGCGTTGGCGGCGCAACGTGAAAATTGCATTTGCCACAACGAAGAAGGCGACGGCCTCCGCTGTTGGCCATTATGAAGATTTTTTCCGTTGCACTGCATGTCTAAACAAAGCCAAATGAGTGTTTCTCTTCCACTCTAGCACTCTTGCCCCCCCCCTTCCACACGGCGCCCTGTGCGCCCCCAGGGTTAGAGGGAGAGAGCGAGGCAGAGGCACTAATCGCAATGTTGTCCACAGCCCCACAACCTCAACATGTGGCAGAAAAAACAGAAAAAAGCGGCAGAAGAGAATCATAATAATTTTCAAGAGCCACGCGGAGCGGGGCATTAAGTTATGAAGATGCCCTACGCTTGGCAGTAGGTCGTGAACCGGGACTCGAGCCGAGCAGGGGTCAAGGAACAGTCAAAGGTTCCTGTGCGGATTGAAAGACGTGGACGTGACTTGGATAGTTGTTCTGCTCTTTCTAATTGGAAAGTGCTGCAGGGGGTAGGCAGAGGGACAGCCTGATGTGCCTTGTGCCTGATGGATTGCTCCTCTCAGAATGTTCCCCATGCCATCTAGAAAGTGGGAAAAGTTCCATTGAAGATCGAGAATATTCATATCTGATTGATGAATTCGGGCCATGTTCTTAGAAGGTATTTCTTTCCTCTTCTTGTAGCGCATCGCGACTTCGACTTGTGCCGCCACCATAAACATGCCACACACTAAGCGCCGTTGCAACATGACTCGCTGACAACAATGCAACTCTTTCACCGCTGCTGCTGCTGCTGCTGCTGCTGCACCTACATACAGTGCCCCTCCCCCCTGCACTCACTCAACAACCACCTCATTTCTCGCACTATGGCTTCCTTTGGCCATTTTTGCCATGGCTTAACATTTCGCGCTTTGCGCAGTCTTTTTTTTCGGGGGTTGCAACGGCAACAGCAACGGCAACGGCAACGGTTGCCAGCAATACGTAGGCCCAAAACGGAGCCAGACAACAGCGAAGGCCGGAAGAAAATTGCATGTAGTGGCAGAGTGGCAGGGGCAGCGGCAGCGGCAGGAGAATGTGAAACGGGAATGAGAACGGACCGACCTGGGGCATATGGGCATATGGGCACATGGAGCACATGGACACATGTGGCTGGCTGTTCGAGTAGGCGGAGCACGCGAAAATGAAACTTTTTTTGTTGCTGTTGTTTCTTTCTTTCTTTCTGTGGTGTTTGCCCGTTGGTGTTGCTGCTGTTCGTTGCCTTGGTTGCAAGTGCTGCTGTTGTTGTTGTTGCCTGTCTGCAATGCGCGCCAAATGTAAACAAAATATTCGCGCGCCTGCCATAATTATGGCAACAACACTTGCAACAACAGCAACAGCAATCAGCAATAAGCAACCAAGCATTGCCCTCAATGCTGCCGCTGTCTGGCTGCCTTTTGTTTTTTGGTTGGCCAGTCGCCGCTGCTGCTGCTGCTGCTGCGCTTAACCCAGCCCCAAGTTGCAGTTCCCCTCCCTGTCACCCTGCCACACTGGCATGCACTTCATTAGCACCATCATTGGAGTCGTCGTTGTCGTCGTCGTTGCGGTCTTATTAGGGGTATACGATGACTTGGACTGGGTCTGAGTCCGGGCACTGGGGGTTTGGTTTCTTGACGACATCGTCGCCATTTGCCGACACATATCCGTCATGGCCGCCTCGCAATACACTTGTTAATTATTTCAATTGAACAAACCCTCCCCGCTCTTTCCTACATGCAATAAAATGTTGTAGAGGATTTTGGGTGATAAATCAAATTGCCAAAACATTGCATTATCTCAAATCGAAGTCTTTGAATACGAAATTAAAGTTTCAAACGCATGTCGAAAAAAAAAGGAACACAGAGAGGCAGAGAAAACGAAAGAAAACAATTTCCCTAATGCGTTGAAAAACTGTTAATGGCATTAAGCCGGGGACAACGGAATCAGTCAAGGATATGCAGGCCCGACAACAGTCGCTCGTCGCTCGTCGCTCGTCGCCCGTCGTCTGCCGAGGCTGGGAAAGTCGAGACGCTGCCGCCGGGCAAACATGAGTGATGCGCCGATTTAAACGGCAATTCATCAATGTCAGCTAAGAGCCAAGGGGGAAGGGTGTACGTGGGGGTGTGGGTGTGTGTTGGGTGTGTGGGTGGTTGTGCTGGGCTAATGCCGCTTCCGCTGCTTTCCTTTGCTTTCCCTTGCCCGGAGGGGTGGGTGTGTGTCGGGCCACCATTTTAAACTGTGCTAACTTGGATTGCTCCTGTGCGGGGCAGACTCAACTTTAATTTCCGATTTGCTTGCTTATCGCTCTCCTCTAGCCAGAGTCTGGACAGGGTCTGGGCGTTGGTCAGCGCCGCTTGCTGGTCGTTAGCTTTGGCCACACACATTTACAAAATTCCATTAAGATTTTTATCATTTTACATACGCAGCAGCCGCAGCCGCAGCCACAGATACTGCCCAAGTACCCAAGGAAAAAAGTCCCCCAGCGTCCAGCAGCTAATGGCCAAGGAACGTAGTTTGAACTTCCTTGACCGACGAGCATAAAATCTTATAGTTTTGTTTTTCCCTCCATTCGGTCAAGTCAACCCTTCGGTGTACCTTTGGCATCCTTTTTTGTGTGCTCCCCTCAAAGGATATTCCTGAGTCGTTCTGCTTAACATAAAGTGGCGCATAACAAATCTGTTTATTTGTATTACACATCCGTTGGATTGGACTCGACTGGACTTCCGCTAGGCAGATCTCCGAGGCAACTTTGAACTGCAGTTTGAATAGTTTTTGCCTTTGGCAATTTATTTTTAGTGCCGCATTCAGGACAGGGGCCGAGGCCGTTTAGCCAAGCTCTTTGATGGCCCCAAATGGAAATCTAATTGGACGCGATGACCGAGCAAAGGAGCTGCTTTCAAAGGGTATTCAAAGGGTATTGCTGGGGTCTTAGAGTGAATGGACTGCGGATAAGGACTTCGATTGAGTCACGCAGTTGAGGTTTGCCAAGTGGTTGCCCTCCCATGCGGACCACCACACAATCTTGTTTGCATTTCCCACCCTAATGGCCATATAATCAGGGTTCCAATGGCGCCTCGCCTCGCCGTGCTATCGTTTACATCATCGTGCACCCCATTGACGCAAGCCATTCATTGGGAGGGAGCCCATGAGGTAAGGTAATCTTATCAACCTGCCACGCCACGGAACAAAAAAAAAATACCCACTAACTACGACGAGGAGCCCTCCCTCTCGCGCTCTTATCACTTGAAGCGGCAGCAGCAGCACTGCTCTGCGACTGGGGGGTGGGGCTAGGCCACTGCCTAGGCAGCCAGTCAGAGATTCCCGTGGAGATCCCGATAACATCTCTGACGTGTGTGCGCCCCATTGGCCGGAATCTATGGGGGTGGGGGGCTGTAGTTTTGGACTCACCGTTAAATGCTGAAACAGCCACGCTCTCAATATGTTGGTTGCTACTTTTGGGAAAATGCCACGTTTCTTTTGGTTCTTTTTGCCGCTCGAGTCGTCGTCCTCCTCGCCGGTGCCCTCGCCACTTCCTATGCTGGCGTTGCTGGCATCACCTGGAGAAAAGGGAAAATAGAATAGGGAAGAAAGATGAGTACACTGTTCGGATGTGTTCTATGTGCTCTATGCCTATGCCTATGTCAATGTTGTCCCAGTTCCACACTCTGGCTCAGCGTCCATGGGCGGAGGAGACTTCTCTGCTCTGTTGTTGTTTGCTCTGCTGGTTTATGGCTGTTTGTCAAGTGGGCATAAAATTACTTTACTAGCCATAACGATAATCATATGGATGACATTGTTTGTGGCTGCCGTTCAAGACACTGCAGGTCACCGCACTGGATCTCTCAGGCCTTAGAGTCAGTCTCTGCCTGCGACTTGCTCTTGGTCTTGTTTAGAAACAAAATTAATATTTGTCAGGGGTCGGCTGTTTGGGGACTGCTGCTACTGGAGCTGAGGCGCTGAGGCTGAAGCTGCTTTGGTAATGTTCGTGCATAATTTTTGGTTAATTTAAATTTTCGAGGCTTTTATCTTTTGTTTGCCTTGGCCAAATGCCTTTCCCTTCTAATACTCCCACCACTACTACCCGAGCGTTTCCGCTTTTGGTCTTTGTTTTCCCTCTCATCATCGTCATCATCATCAGCACTAGATCTCATTTTGGATTTTGTGTATTTTTGTTTAATATTAAGTATGTTATTTGTGTGTTTACCTAAAGTTTTAGTTACACTTAAGTAACTCAAATGTTTCTCAAACAGGAAGCCCAAATCGCTGCGCAAATGCAAACAAAATAAACCAGAGACCCGAGCCCGAGCCCGAGCCCGAGCCCGCTCCCAGCCTATCTATGCTCAGAGATTGCATAATTTCACGCTGCTCGGCATACCCTTGGTCTGCATTCCATCCCCATCATCATCACCATCGCCATCGCCCATGATCATCATCAGCCTCATCAGATTTCGGGCCAAAACAAATATTTCCCAACACCAAACATGGTGCGTCGCCTACGAGTGAGTGTCCAACCTGGTAGCAGCCATAAGGCGAAGCACTGCCACTGCCATTTCCTTCTTAGATCGCTGTGGTTCCTCGAGTGGTTCATAAATTTTCCATGCTTTATCTTTGGCACAACACCTTTGGCATTTGCTTTCGCTCCACCTTCACTTTGGCTGCTTTTCATTAATTTTTCAGTTAACTCATTCATTAATTTTCACACTCTGGACGAAAAGTCTGTGCACAGTAGCAGCACACACACTATCGGACTGCCACAGACGCAAACACGGACGGACGGACATGGTGGCAGACTTCACGCCATTTTGCGTAAACCGGAAGTTCGTTTTGATTTATTTAGTCGCCGATGGAGACGCTCGCTCATTCGTTCGGGCAGACGGTGCGGGGTGGAGGGGTGTGTGCATGATTTTCTAAACATACCATAAAACAAGAGCTGATGTTGGGCATACCAAATAAAAATTAAACACAACCAAACACAAACCAGAGGAACATTCAACGATAAAGAGCAGCACACTGGATACCCTCTTGAATGGGTTGGGGATGGGGAAAGAATTCTCATATTTGACCCGTAACAGAGCCACTAGCCAAATCAGTGGACCCCACCACCGGAAAACCCTAGAAAAAAGCGCATTGCATTAAAAGTTGTGAAATTAATTTACCAGAAACACCCGAAAAGAAAAAAGAAAAGGCCAAACAAAAGAAGTTCCCAAAACAATCACTTGTTGGACCCTTTCTAGCGCCTCACTCGCTCCGCTCTCTGGGCTTGCATAATTTAGCAATTATGGAAATGCGTCGCCCCCCAATGAGATAGGAGCTGAATGACCAACCGAATGTGGCCAAATCGGAGAGCGACCCCGAGCAGGCGGAGGAGTCCATTACGGAGAAGTGGCAGAACAGATGCGCCGCCCGCTCTACTGGGCTTATCGAACTCTCTCTCTCTCTCTCTCTGTGCTTCTCTCTCTCCCTCGCAGTCTCTCAGTCTGTTGCTGTGAGCTGCACTTTAGCCGGGCCAACAACGCATTGAGCAACTAGCTGCTGGCACTTAACAACTTCATTAAAAGTTGTTTATGATCCTCGAAATTGATTATTCCACTCGTACGGAAAGCGGAGACGAGGCTCCAGAGTCGGGGCGAGTGGGGAGAAGGCCACGGAGGAGGCCACGGACTGTGGCACTCAAATCGCGACGGGCGCGCGCTTAAGAAAACATGAAATTGATTAATGCATTTGCCTGCAACATGGTCAGGAGATGGAGTTGCAAATGGAGTTGGGGCATCGACTGCGACTGCGACTGCGACTGCAACTGAAGATGGGCATGGGATGCCATGCACTGGGACTGAGACTGTGACTGGGACCAGGCCGGTATCTGCTGGTGATATGTAAATTCCTTCAAGTGGATTGCACTTTACGCCGACGACTCTCGATGCGCCGCGCCTTGCCGCTCCGCCTCTCCTCACTTTCAGCATTTCAAAGTAATTTCTGTGTGCGTTTTTTTGTTGTGTTTTTGGTTTGGATTGGTTCGCATTTCGGTGTGGTGTGTGCTCCCATTTCCATTTCCAGATCCAGATCCAAACACAATTAATCTTTGGCAAGAGCCGCATCTTCGTCCCGATAGCCCCTCGATTGCCACGCCACTGCTGCTTATTATTGTTATAATAACGATGTGCAAAAGCACTTGTGCCACTTGAGCGGTGCACTCGTGTAACAGGGAGATTAGTAGGACGGAGGCCCAGTGTCCGCAGAGGATCGGTGCGTATCTGGCCGCCAAGTGCCTCGGGATGGGTTTGGGATTCGGGTTTGAAGCTTTTTCCAAAGTGCTTTTCGCTGTACCCGCCGCACGGGCTGTGCGAGACGATAAAGCCGCCTGCATTTTTCTTTTAATTGAATTGTTAAGCGCAGCGCAAAACTTAATTAATTTCCACTATAACTTTGTCGACTTTATGGGGGCCCAACTGGAGCTCCCCCAGCCGCCAGCTTCTGGCTCCGATTCTGGCCGCCTCCCCCCTCGATTCCCAATAAGTTGTTGCTGCTGTTTCGTGGATGGATGGAGGGTGCAAGTGCGGGCCGAGGGGAGTGGGAAATAAATTTGATGCCGTCGCAATTTTCGTTGCCATTTCTATCGTGGGCGGCGGGGTTGCTTCTTGTGGCAAGCATTTTTATTTATTATTGGCTTAAAGGACGAAGGATGCAGGAACCAAAGACGCCATTTCACAGGCAGACAGACAGACATGTGTGTCTGTGTTTCTCTCTCTGTGTGTGTGTGTGTGTGTGTGTGTGTGTGTGTCGGTATTGTTGCAAGAAAATAGTTTCCACAGTTGTTGGTGGACTCTGTGCCCTGCTTGCCACATTTTCATGTTTGTTTTCTGTACTCCCTACTTTCCTCCTTTTTTTCTCTGTTGTATTTTTTTGTTGCCTTCTACAATTGCGCAAAATTCCAATTTGCAGTAAATTTTGCGATTTTTCCTTTATACGGACATACAAAACATTTTTAGTTTCCTGCTGGCTTTTCCTTCCCACTTTTTCCAAGGGAATGCAATTACAGAGTAAAGCTGACAAAACCCCAAAATGTTTGGAGAAGAGAGAAAGGAGCGGAGGTTGAGGCTAGTTCCTCGATTGATTAAGATTTCTGTGGAGCAAAGGCAAAGGGGGAACTCCTGCTAAATCCTCTTGGACTTCAATTAGGTTGCAAAATGTTTGTTTTTTATATGGAATTCGAGGAATAAATGTACACAAATAAATATCTGCAGATTCTGCATTAAATTCAATAACAAAATGCACTTTCCGGACAGCAAAAACAAACAAATTGCTTTTCCAACGATACAAGAAACAAACAGAGAGAATGAAATGGAAATAGAGAATGTTTTCCCCACTCTTCTCGCATGGCAAAATATTTCGAAACTACTTGAAGGAGGAGGGCAGGGCAGGGGGAAATCGGAGCAGTTTTCAATTAGTTTTTAAATAAACTTTTCCTCACAAAATGAAAAATGCCAAATGCTCTGCTCTGCTCTCGTCTTCCCCGCCACTCACCAAGAAAACTTTCCATTTTCCATCGAGTGTGAGTTTTTCCCATTTCAAACTGCTTTTGCGCCTGGCACAGGCGTCTTTCAGGGGCCTCGGCATCAGGCATTTGTTTATACAAATCCATGCCAATCGTCTGTCAATCATTTTCCAATAGGAACGCACCGAATCGGGCCCGGGTACGGGTACGGGTACGGACACCACAGAACATGGCGGAAGTCTGCTTAGGCTCAGCCACATGGACCGGCCCCTGTGCTCGAGTGCTTTGCCGGTGCCTGGCACTGGTCTGGGCCCGGCCGTCGACCAACTAACAACTAATTGAGTTCTGCTTTAAATGATAATAAACAGCAGCCGGGGCAGGAACAGCAGCAATTGTCTATTAGGGCACGGCACTGGTACGTGCAGATTGCGACTTGTGTGTGCCGACTTGGGGTCGGGTCGGGCCGGTCGGTAATTGAATTCAAAACATGTCAAAAGAAATCCACCAGAAACGCCTTGGGTGGCCACTCCAGCAGCAGCAGAAACAGCAATCTTGGGTGAACGTTTGTCACCGAAGAGCTCCAAGAGGCCCAATACCCATTCCATCCCATCCCATCCCAGCTTCAGCTTCAGCTGCAGCTCAGCAAACACTTGAGCCAGCTGAGCCAGTGTGTTGTGTGCTGCTCAAGTGTAGGCAAAGAAGCTGCGCTTGAGCTGAGCCTCCAAGTTGAGCACTTCAGCAGCCACACACATGGCTTACGAAAGCCAAAGAAGAAAAGGGCGTCATCATCACCAGCTACACCAACAACTCGGCGATTGTCAAGTGGGTGGCTGACTGAACAGCAAACACTCGAGCCGGTATCCAAAGTGAGACCTCCAAAGGTGTTGGCGCGCTTATTAGCCACCAGCTCGGCCTGACCAGCGGGCCATGATTTATGTGCCTGCATTTGTTGGCTTTGACGCGTTTAATTGAATTGAATCTGTGGGCCGGCAAACAGTGATAAAGATCTGCGATTAATCTAACTTTAGTCGGGATCAGCAGTGACAATTATACGCGAGTGCACGAGTACAGAAATGATCGGCAAATTAATAAAGCTCTAGCCAGAGTGTGAGTGTCTCGGTTGCGACTTAATTGAACATTGAATAATGTGCCACGTTGAACTCTGCTCTGATCGGGATGCCAATTGGCATGATCTATTGACTGCAAGTGAGCCTCCAGTCTGTGCCATTTTGATGGTCAATTTTCATGTGCGAATCCCAGAAACAGGATGAATAAACTGCAAATTATCAGAGGCCACAGAATGATGATGGATCACCCAATCGCGCAACGCCATAAAACGGCAACAAGTCAATAAGAACAACAACAACCTCAGCTCGGCCAGACTCCAAAGTCAATAGCAATTTTTGTGGCCATTTTTTTTTTTGGTTGTGAGTAGAGGAGAGTGGACCGGAGAGGAGAGGAGAGAGCTGGAGTACAGCAGCAGCACACACAAAAAACAGTTTGAAGTATTAACACAAAAGCCGCTTTGGCTTTGGCTTTTGGCTTTGTCCCTCTCCCCCTACCGCTCCAGTCTGATACGATATGTACGTGTACATATGGAGAGGCTTTTTATGGAGGATTTGTGTGATCCGCTGCAATATTTTGAGCCCCGGCAAACCAGGCGAACCAGGCAAAAGCCAGCAAACGGCCACGGCCAACGGGGCATCATCATTGTCGGCTTGTTGCATTGTTTTGGGCCGGCGAACAACCAAACAACCAAACAACCGGGTGGAAAAAAATGAGAATAATAATAAAAATAATAATAATGTTGCAAAACAAAACAAAAAAGCAAAGCTGTGGCTGGTAGTTGCTGCTGCTGCTGCTGCTGCTGCTGCTGCGGGATGCTGCAACATGTTCATGCCTCATTATTTTCGTACGGATTTTTGCGGTTCGCTTGGATCATGAGAGGCCGAAGCAGCCTTGGGACCCGTTGGATCTGGGACTCGACTTTGGTTCTCAGGCTGCTGCTGCTGCTGCTGCTGCTGCTGCCAATGTCTGGAGCTGTTCCATTCATTCAATAGGCTTGTGCTTTCCAGCCTCAAATTGCAAAAAGTTTATTAAAATTCCAAGCCAGGCAAAATACAGAAAAGAGCCAACACATGTTTTCACGCCTACCCACAGAAAAAGTCGAACCAAAAACATGGCTTAAGAGAGAGAGAATGAAAAAGTTGTCGGAGGCAACCGCCTTATATGCAGATTAGCCGAAGTCGTAGTCTCAGGTCCCAAGTCGTCTCTCATTCCCTCCACATACATAAATGCAAAATCAAATTATTCAAATTCAATTATTGTCAATTTTATTTATTATTAATGCGCATAATTGTCAAATTTGCCAAATTTATGAACCTCTTTCGAGCGACACACACACACACACACACACAGAGACAGAGGCAGAAACCCACCAATCTCGTATATCGTTCATACTTGTATGCATAGTAAGTGTGTCTGTTTGTATGTATGAGGGAGCTGTATGCAAATGCCAGGCACCGCAGATACCGCCTGGACAGGATTGTCTCTTTTTTCTTGGTGTGCGCCTCGCGCTCAATCCGCTCGAATTTATGAGACATGTTGAAATGCATCTCACCTTGATTATGTGGATGTGCATGTGCATGTGCCCCCCCTCCGACTCCGACTCCGACTCCGACTGCGACTGTGATTGAAACTGAGCCTCAGACTGAGGTCTGAGGTCTGAGCTGTGAGCTCTGAGCTCTGAGGTCTCTGTGCTCTGAGCTGATCTGCCACCAAGGGAGTCGTTGGGTCTCTGCCATTGGCTGAGGCTTGTCCCGCCGCTCACAGCTCACAGCTCACAGCTCCGAAGATTAATGGCAGCGGGTTTAATTTGTTTTTGGGTGTTCTCCCCAGCGGAGTGTTAGGCTTCGGGAGTGGGCTGCAGCTCTGGGCTCTCGGATTCATTATTCTTTATGCACTCGCATTGACACCTTGCATGCAGCAGGGGAGTGCTGGAGCGCAGGTGACTGACTTGGGCTGAATCTGATTCCATTGGACTTGGGCCCTGGTTCGTACCATGAACCATTCCTTTCTGCTGTTTTTCTTTGCCTCTACTTGATGTATATTTTCTCTCATTTTTTTGTATTATTTTCTACATGATATTAAGCAATTCATAAGCGTGTAATTTCGTTTAGCGTACAACCACAAAACAACAAAAAATGAGGCAACAAAAAATGGAATGTCTGCAGTTGATTTTTGACATCAAAATTGCAGTCGCGGCAAAAGTCAAGGCGGGCCGGGCCCCACAGCACCAACGGCAACTCAGACAGACATTTGGGGATGTTACCCTTCTTCTTCCCCTTCAGCTTCCTTCCTGCCCCTTGGCCCTTCCCCTGCCTACTTCCCCGTTCTGCTGCTTCCTGGGTTGTCCTCTCTTTATCCAATTTTTGTTTTTATTTTGTCTTTTTTTTCTTAATAACACACTGGAAATGTTTTTTTAACAGCATGAAAATTATAACGCATCAGTCACGAAACACGAAGACTACAACGAAACTTTGTATGTTGCACTCCCCCCCCCCCTCCCACAGCCAGCCACAGCCCCTCCTAGTGATTCCGCTGTGCATGTGAAAATCTTTCAGCGCCCAAGTGCAAAAAACGTTTTTCGCTCCTTCTCCTTGTCTCTGTGTGTCTGTTACCCCATTTTGTGCAGCTTTGTCGGCCATATTGGAGGGGAAAAGTCAGGCAGACGAGTGAGCGAGCGAGGGAGAGATATGACAGACAGAGAGGGACCACGCAGAAAGAGACAGCGAGAGGGCGAGCAAAAAAAAAAGCGCACTTTTTACCATCCAACAAAATGGTTTATTAACTTGAAAATAAGGCTCGGGGAAGGAAAAGCCCTCAAAATAGAAAACTAAAAAAAGTCTGGAAAAATGTTCCGCACTCGCTTTCCGTTTTAGAATATGCAAATGAAGTGAAATAACAACAGAACAAAAACGGCATAAATTATAAAAAAGAGCAGAGACTCCAAATGAACAACAGAATCTAGAGATTCGATGGGAGATGGCAGAGATGCCAGAGATGGCAGAGATGGAGAATGGGATGCGAGATGAATCTCTGACTATTGGGGGACCGCTCGGCAACTGTCTAATAATAATGAAATATCTCCAGCTCGAGTCCCAATTTCAAGAGGGAAGAGGGCAGACCAGAGCCCGCTTGTAAAGATATGTTTGCCGCTGCTGCTGTAGTTATTTATGTTCCATCCACTAATTTCGAATTTGAATCTTTTGCTGTGACCTTTCGTGCCTACCACGCCAGATCGATGCGAGTGGCGAGTGTGTGGATGTATTTCTTTTATTTTTTTTCTTAATTTTGAAAGCGTATTAAATTACATATACTCGCAGAGGGAGAGCCAGAGGCCCCCTGCCCCTGCCCCTGCCCCCGGACCCCTTAAGCGGCAACAACCAAATTGAAACAAGAATTTCAAGTATGTTTAACCCAAAACACAGCACACACACAGACACAAGCGAAACTCGGAATCAGAATCAGAAACCAAAACTGAAAACTGAAAACAGAAAACTGAAAACTGAAAACCGAACCGAGAGAAGAGTCAAAAACAGGCCTCCTCCTGTTCTGGCATGGGCATGCCTGGGCTTAAAGTATTTCACAGGAAATCTTCGGAAACGAAATGAAACGAAACGAAACCCCAACAACAATATGTTCTACACATTTCTCTTCCCCGTCCCCTTCCCCGTCACCGTCCCAATCTTCTTTCGCTGCTGGGTGTGTGAGAAATCGAAATCCCAAAAACTAAATCCTATAATGCCTTAAAGGGGCACACAGCACACACAGAGAGACCCGACCGAACCGAACCGAACCAAACCGACCAACCGACCCGCACTCCTCACGCACGGCTACATTTTGAAATATCTCTCCCTGGATGTGTGTGAGTGTGTTCGGTTTTGGTATTTATTTTTTTTGTTTCACATCCCCAGTCATGTCCCCCATACCATCATAGCATGCCCAAAGCCCCAGCCCCAGCCCCAGCCCCAGCCCCAGCCCGAACGATTCCCTCCATTCAAAAGTCACAGGGCAGGCCCTGGCCCTGGCACCGTCACAGGCACAGGCACAGGCACAGGGCCCGAGCGTGCGCTCACTCTATAATAATGATAAGATGGCTCTTAATCAGAAAATTTATATGCCCCGGCATTTAGTTGTTCGTTCTCTCGGGCCGCACGCTCACTCTCCCCAGCCAGAACTCAACTGGACGGATCCGAGCAGACTTGAACCGAACTGATGATGGGTTATGCTCGTTTATAATTATGGGTCCTGTCAGGGGCTAAATGAAAGCCGCATCTCAAACTCAAACTCACAAACTCAAACACTACAATTTTCAGTTTAGAGCCAGATCAAAGGAGTGAAAGAGAGATGCAGAGCGATGGACCGGACCTGCCTCCGTATGTCTTTCCCTGTCTTTGATGCTGAGTCTGCCATTTTGGCCCAAAAGTGGACCAAGGAACTTTCTGTTCCGGGGGCGTGTCACCTTCTTGCGCCTCCCGTTTTCATTTGATTCAAGCAATTAATGCAAACAAAAATATATTTTATAAAGAGAAACTTACCGCTGGCACTCGTTCCAAAGTTGTCTGAAAGTAGAACAAGCAGAGTGAGAATTAGATAATTATTTGGCCAAGAGCAACCTGTCTGTCTGTCCCACATAGCCCAGATATTTCTCAGCCCTAGCCACAATAAATCTTCCCGTATTTGCTGTGGCCCAAACACACACATAACATTTCAAAAACCCAAAGAAAAAAGATTGAAAAATTTCGTGCAGACTTTGACCGCAAATTGTTGTAGTCCCAGTCCCAGTGCCAGTGCCAGTGCCAGTGGTTTTTGTTGGATTTTGTGGGCTATAAAATATGAGATGTATATTCACACGCAGCATAGACCCAAGGGCAGGGCCAGGAAGGTTGAGAGCGTGAGCTGGGGCGAGCAATCAATCAAAACTATGTGAAGCCTGTGGAATCAGCGCCAAGTGTGAACCAGAAATATTTGGACCAAATCAAATGCAGCCTCACTCCCAGTCCCAGCAAAAAACCAAAAAGGTGTAGTCCATTCGTTTCGTTTCGTTTCGGTTCCAACTTTGTTATATATACTCGTATAAACATTTTAGTTTATTATTTTTATTCTGTTTATGGCTGGGAAACCAACATCCATATATCTTCTGTTTTATTTCTGATATTTTCGCACGCAAATCATTTTGGAGGATTTTTTTGTATGCTTGCGCCTCGGGCATTATGCAAATATCTCGATGGAGCTTAAGTATGTATAGAACATCCCATATCGGGCCGATCTTCAGTTGGGTTTTTGCTGAACTAATCTCTGGCTTAAGGCAGCGTCTCTCGTTCCCCGGCCACTCGGACTTTATTCTGGCTCCTCATCCACTTCCACATTCACGTCTGGCGGTGTCATTTAGTCAGTTTGTAATGACATGGCTAAGAGTATTTTGTGAACTTGGTTTGTCTGCTTCCCTGCCCTCTGCCCTCCCATCCCATGCCCTGTCCCCGATCCAGCTCAATTGCACCGCTGGCATCTTCCATCTCCCATCTCCCATCTCCATCTGCAGTGGACGCGTTCTTCTTGTCATTTAAGTCATCGAACACGCATTGGTACAATGTACATGGTGTCGGTGTCGGGTTTGTTGTCGTCTCTCCTTCTCCTTCTCCATTTCGTACTCCATCTCCATCTCCATCTCCATCTCCATCTCCTGCCCCATGGCCATTGCTATGTGTGGACGTCAGTGTCCTGGAACGGCCATTGCCAGCCAGCCAGCCAGTCAGTTCCCGTCTGCAGGCCCTGCTTCTGCTCCTGCTCCCAGCGCAGTTCATAAATAATCGTCTTAAGTTGATGGCAATGCGGTGACTGTCGACGATTGCTGGGTGGCACTCGCTGCAACTGATGGCCTGCCTCTATGGTTCTCAGCCTCGGCCCCAGCCGCAGATTAAGCCCGACTTCGATGGCCTGTCCAAGCCCCGCTTGAGTACTTAACATTGCATTTCGAAAACGAAAAGGAACAGCAAATGTACACGGGTAGCTCTCTGCAGTGCAGTGCCCAAAAGAAAGCACAGACACAGACACGGGTAACCGTTCAGATATTCCAAAAACGTTTCAATGAATGTCAGCAACGCATTGCTTCAATTTTTTCACCGTCTCCCCAGAGCCGCGCTCTCTTAACTCGCCAAAAAACAAAACAGAAAACTGAAAACTGAAAACTGAAAACAGAAAAGAGACGAAGAGTCAGCCAGCCAGCCAGTCAGCACTTTGGTCGTGTCTGATCCCATTTTAATATTCTAGATACTTAAATAAAATACGTGTCTGGCCTGGCCAACAAACGTTTATTGTTTGTTAATTGATTTCGCAGCAAAGTTCTCTGCCCTGCGCTGCTCTGCTCTGCTCTGCTCCTCTGGTTAAAATGCAAAGTGCAACTTTTCTCAAAATCGAAAACAAAACGAAGAGCAGAGCGGACCAGACCAAAGTACAGAGGAGAAGAAAGAAACTTTGCACAAGCCTCTGGCCTGAAACGAACTGAAACCGAACTGAACTTGTATTTGGTATGCAAAATTTGTTTGCCTTGCCTCTGGGCCAGGCCAGGCCAAGTCATCTTCCTCCGCCTCTACCTTTGCTCCTCCTCGGCCTCCTCATCTTCTTTGGGGGCTTTGGCTTTGGCGTTGGCTGTTGGCTGGTGCTGCTGTTGGGGCTTTGGCTTTTGGGCGCAATTAATTTGCAGACAGCGAAGCAGCCTTGAGGCTGCCAACAGTTGACAATTGTCAAGGACTGCGACAACTTGGCGGCAAGAGGCGACGTAGCCGCTCGTCTGCCTCGGCGGCCTCGTCGGCCCGTGGTTGCTGTTGTTGTTGTCTACTTTGGCCTGACAGCTGACAGTCGGCGGAGACTCGACGGAGATACTTTGTCTCTGTGTCTTGGACTTGGGTCATTTAACGGTAATTACCAAAACGCTCTTCGCACAAAAAGCTTTCCGCGAAACAGAAAACTCTTCTCCGGCCGCCCGGTACGGATGGAAAGCGCTTGCTTGCCTCTTCTAGGCCAGCTTTTCAGACACCACCAAAAGCCAAACAGCCGCCGCTCAAGTGCCGACAAAGCCGACCAAGTGAAGCATAAAAATGAAGCACCCAAAACGAAGAAAAACCTTTAGAAGAGCAGCCAGCCAAAATGGAAGAGGCAGCAGCAGCAGCAAAGGCAGAGGCAGAAGGCAGCCACACGATTTTCCATTTGGCCCAAACACAAAGTTGGGAGAGAGACAGTGCGACGAGACTCTCGAGCGCGACTCAAAGTCTATTTATGTGACTATTGAAGTGGGCCTTTCGGCTCTTCGGTTCTTCGGTTCTTCTGGCTGTTGCCCGCTTCAAAAACACAGTCCCAGCCAGCACACACATACTCCATAATATGTACTCCATCCAGCCTGAAGAGGCTGATGCTAAAGCTGAGGCGGCTTTGGCTTTGATTTTTGCTTGATTTCTTTCAAAATCGGGCGGCTTTGGATCCGCTGGAGCAAAATAGAGATGCAGAGCAGAGTCGTCGACTGGAGAGTGGAGAATCTCGGTCTCAAAAATGATGCTCGAGTTGTGTTTGTTGTTGCATGTGCATTGACTGTGACGCCATTTTCAGGCAGACAAACCCAAGAGTGGAGCGTATGCAAAAGAGAGACTCTGACTCTGAGGTTGGGACAGGCCCAGGCCCAGGCCCAGGCCCGAACCGAACATGTCCAAAGGTAAACCGCCAAAAGGATAATCAGCAACAATTTAGTATTATTACACCACGTTCGAAGCCATCGAAGAAGCACCCAAGCCAGCTCAGCTCAGCTCGTCTGTGGAGGAGATGGAGACCCAAAGGGAGGGGAGGGCAAGGGAGCTGGAGGCAGCCACACAAAGTTGTCTGTCAGAGCGCGGGGCTTTCTGTTCTCTTTCCGTGCTTCGTTCTCCCTCTTTAAGCCGGGTCCAGGTCCAGCCCAGGCTGAGCTCTCAAGTATGCATTTCAAAGAAAATCATTATTATCGATGCGGCTAAGGCAACGGCAACGGCAACGGCAACGGCAACGACTCCATGGATTTGGCTGTGGCCCAGGCCGCGGATGTGGATGAGCAAGAGCCAGGCAGTGCCTCAAGTTTTACCTTTTGGTATTTTCACGTAGTCGTAGATTGAGTTTCAATGGAAAAATGATTTGCAAATTGACTTTAACGAATTGCTAGAGTGAGCAACCTGCTGTTGGGGCATATGGCATGCTTTTTTCTCTTCTCTGGTTTGCTTTTGGGCATGTTATGGAATTTTGATTACAGCATTTGCTGGCCCAGAGGAGGAGGAGCAGGAGATCGCCTCTCTATTAGAAAAGAGTTGATGCTGAGGCTGAGGCTGAGGCTGAGGTTATGCCTGCATGTAATTGGCACGCATTTGGCTGGAGCCAGGGACTCTGAATACAATGCCAGTGCCGGGGAGTGGGAGTGAGAGTTGGAAACAACTGGGAGTCTCCTCTGGGCCACTGCCATTCAAAAGACAATCGAAGGCGTATGGCCGGGCCTGGCCTGGCCTGCTCTGAACACAGCCATGTCTGTCCCGATGCCATTTTGATGGCCATTTCATTGGCATTGGCCAAGTTTAGGGCCGCAGGCGGGCCTCAATGACGTCGACGTCTGATCCATGGCCGATCCATGGCGGCCGCTATCAGCCAGCCGCACTCTCCGAACCAGTTGCTGAGACTCAGACATGGACGGGACTCCACTCCACTCTAGTCGATCCCCGGCTGTTGGTTGCTTTTGGCCGTTGGGCGATGCCAGTTCGTATATCATTATAGAAATTACCTACTCTCTGCTCTATGGCAGCAGCAGCAACTCCGGCAACAGCAGCAGCAGCAGCCATTGTTAGTATTTTGCCATTAACGTTAACTCTTTGGCACAATCTGAGCCGGTTGATCTCTTGTTGGCCGCCACATCGATGGGGCAGCAGCAGAAATTAAAAGCAGCCAACCAACAACCAGCAAAAAGGCAGCAGCCACAGCCCAAGAGGCAACAAAAACTGTCAAGCGGAAGGCAAAGGCCGGGCACAAAAAATTGATGTTGTAAATTATTGAAATCGAATGGAAACGTTGACGTCAGTTGGTCGCCTGATGATACCTCAAGTCAGCTGATAGTGCATATCAGTGGTACACTTAGCAGCAGTAAGACAGTTACAGAGATACAGAGAAAGGAAATACTTACCAGGACTACCAAGGAAGACTGAGGAATACAGTCGCCTGGAGGCGTCTGCGTTGCGAGCATCGGCAGGTGAGGACCATTCTCTTCGACACCATCGTCCTGCAAGAGATAGAAAAAGCCGCGCATTAGTATTGTGACACAAATCTTATATTTTATAAAGCTTAATAATAAAAACAATGAAAGAATATAGTTCCCGCCTAAGCGCAGGGGAATTCCACTGTGTATTTGTCTATGCCAAAACATAAATTATATGTCCACAAATTAACCAGAGGCTTCGCAACTTGTCCAGAAATAAAGTCCACACAATTATTAATTCAATTTTCCACGTAGCCAAAGCCTTTCGTAAGTATATTCCAGGCAAAAGGCATCCGCAACAACATTAAGATCTTAAGCCACTCTAAGCCACACCGAATGACTGACACAATTTGCCACACTTGTCAACTTAATGCCTCTCCAGCGATATTGACAGCACGCTGAATATCTTAAGCCAACGCATATCTCTCTTCCATATTCATATTTATGTTCGTTCTCGTGTGGATAAGGTGCGACTGAGAGACGGAGAATAGTTGTCTTCGCTTTCGTCAAACGCCTTTAGTTGAGTGACAGGTGCGCCTACAACTGCAGCCCGAAAAACCTACTCCCATTATCTCCCATTGAACCAAAAAAAGAAAACAAAACCCTCCATTCAATGTCGTTGCTAAGGCAATGTCGCTCCAGATACAGCCACAGGCACAGGCACAGGCACAGCACCAGCCCCAGCCCCAGCCATCCCCCCTTGTGAGTCAGCTGCGTGCCGCTTATCAGAAATCGGCCTACCATGACCACAAATATATACTTACATACTCGTACATATTCGCCGTATACTCGTGTATTTATAAGAACCTCCTCAATGGACACTTTGCAGGCATAAAACTTTAAATGAAATACGTAGTGTCAAAAGAACGAGCGGGGAAGAGCGGATGAAAATGGCGCTAATAATAATTTGGTTTATTGGCTTTAAAGCACAATGAAGACGGCCAGAATAAAGAGGCGGAAAGTGGAGGGGCGTGCCACGCCGACAACGAGGGTGGGTGCGAGGCGAGTCGAGTCAACCCCCGGCCAATCTGCACGGCAATTTCTATTATTTTTTTAAGCACTTTCTTGAGCTCAACGACGGGGGCAGACGCACCTTTATTTAAATTTCTTTCTTCTCTCATTTTTTTCTGTCCAGCTCAAGAAGAAGAACGGTGAGAGGGGGATGCAGGGGGCCAGGGGCCAGTCTACGCTTCGTTTTCCTCTTAATGGGCAATTTTCTTGGTAGTAAATGGGCACGTTTTATGAACGCTTTTGTGGGGTGTTTATGGCGGGCGGGTATGGATGCCGACTGGAGCCAACCCCCTGGTCGAGCATCGAGCGATGGGCGTGCGCCCAGTGCAGAGGCCCGAGTACGGAGTGCCGAGTGCAGTCCGCAGCAGGGTTGACAACCGCTCTGCTGTTTTAATGGAACATTAAATCTCCACTGACACTGCACCTGTCCAATTAAAATGTAACATAATCGCAACGAAATAAATTTCGAATGCAAGCCAAGAACAAGCAGCAAATCAATAATAAAATTAATAGAGTTTTTCTTGCCACTGCTGCTGCTGCTGCTGCTGCTGCCAACAAGAGCGGCAACAAAACAACAACAACTACAACATCAGCAGCAACAATGAGCCACCGAAAAAATTGTTCGCACATAAATCTTTGCACTAAAAAATTTTATTGTCGTTTTTATTGTAAAGAAATAAAATAAAAATCAAAATAAAAATAAAGACACAGAGAAAAGCAAAACAAAGGCAAAAGCAACAACAAAATGAGACAGAGCAGAGCCAAACAGTCTGCTGTCTCTCAGAGAGCACTCACACACCCACACCCACACACACACACACACATGCATGTGGCGATGCTGCTCGCTCTCACTTCTCACTCATTTCCCCTGACGACTGCTGCTTTATCGTATCGTAAGTTCGCCGCTTTCGACCAAATATCGTAAGAAGGCAGCGCCATTTGCTTTGGCGAGCACGCCGCGAGTGTGAGAGGGACAAAGCTAGTGAAGAGGTCCAAGGCGAATTGGCAGAGCGAATTGAAATGCCAGTCAATGAGAGGAAACTCCTCTTCTCTCCTCTCCCCGTGCCCGCTGCTGTTGCTTGCTTCGAGCCAAGTTAATGATTTTCGTTCAGACTGTCTTGACTAATTCGATTTTGGATGAGTTTCGTTTTTTTTTTTTCCTACAGTTTCTTATGCAATGTTAAATCAATAAACCCGCGGATTCGCCTCGCTTTAACCGGGGAACAAGCTTGAAAAATTCACTCGAATATAAATGATCTTCTTTAATATAAAATATTCACATTTAATTTAAGCTTTTTGGTTTTTTAGACAAGCAGAAACTGCCACAGCTGATTGGTAAACAGCAAGAAACCTACAGGAAATCCTTGGTGGTTTTTATGTTTTAATTTTTAAAGATTTCTTTGTTTATGGCGCTTTTAAATGTCACAGTTCTCAGTTTTGGGAAATGTGCTAAAACATTTATTGTTTGCCTGTTCCCCCAAAATGTATTTTAAATGATCTTTCTTTGGCATTTTGTTGTTTCTTTGTTGTCGTTCTTTTTTTTTTCAATTTGCTTTTTGGCCTTTTGTCGGTGAAACGATTTTCTGTTTCATTTCTATTCTTAGTGGCACTATTTTTGGTGGCGACCCCATTCGCCGCTGCCTCTAGCTAAGTGTATGCCGACTCTTGCCACCCCCCCTCTCACAGGCAACAACGCCATGCATTGGGTATCTCTTGGGTGAAGTGCCTGTGGGGCTGATAAATGGCGCTTAGGCATTGATTAGATGCCAGCCAGTCAGCCAGCCAGCCAGCCTGCGGCAAGAGCAACAGCCAAATGCATTTGCCTTATCACCAATGCACTCCACAGACACTGGCACACATTATAACCGACACCCATTACCCTGGCCCATGTGCCACTGCCCGTGCTCCCCCACCTCTCCTCCACCACTCGCACACACTCTCCCATGAAAAGAAAAACACAACAGTCGAAACGAAACGAAACGAAACGAATTTTCCATTTTCCATAGAGTTCTCCTCCTCCTCCTCCTCCTACTCTGCACCCCACAAAATGCCAGAGACTCTTCAATTCTGTTCCGTCTGCGTGTGTTTGTGGATGTCTGTCTGTCCATGTGTGTGTGTGTGTGTGTGTGTGTGCCCCTGTTGTATCTGTGTGTGTGCTTAGATAAAATTGTGTTTCGAAAGTGACAGTTGAAATGATTTATCACTTGCCAGCGACTGCAAGGCGCAAACGCCAACGCTGCCCTACCCCGCCCTGCCCCCGGTCCCAGAGCACCCCCCTTCTGCCCACTGGCTGGCTGTCGTCAAAGTTTTTAGCACAAGCTCGATGCTCCTCATCCCCTCCGCAACACTCTGGCACCCGCCTCCGCCGCCGCCTCCGCCTCCGCCACCGCCTTCCTTCCAAGGCATGTTTGGCATTTTTGTGTAGAAAAATTGAAAATTGCTTTTTTCGTCAGCAGCCGCCACAGCGCGTCCCCTTCCCACCCCATTCCCATTCCCATTCCCTGCTATCAGGGGCAACTTCATCTTTCCAATTTTCTACTATTTGGCTTTGTGCCCCTCCAGGTCCTCATCCTCTTCCGCTCTCTCGACCCTCACTATTGTGGTTCTTGTTGTTGTTATCTGTGAGTTTTTCATATGAAAGTTTAATTCCGGACTCTGCCAGCCACCCACTACCCACTACCCACTACCCGTCCCTCCATTCCCCCACACAGTCATTTTCCAGGCGAGCTAATTTAAAAATTTTTGTAATTTTTTCGCTTTGCTCTTTTGGAATTTTTGCAATGCGCGACAAAATGATTTATGTCGCTGCCTGGGCGAAATTAAAAATATTACAAAAAGCACCAGCAACAGCAATGCGAACACATTTAAATAACATACAAAAAATACATATAATATGTATGCAAAATGGAGATGGAGGTGCAGGGAGAGAGTGAGTGAGATACATTTGTATATTGTGTCACTTGAAGCTTTAAAATGAAATTGTTGCCGTGTGGAAATTTACGCTGGCTTTTCTCAGTTTTTATGCCCAGCAATTTCGAACACGAGCAGAGCAGAGCATGGAACAGCAACAGCAACAACAGCAACAACAGCAACAAGCGGCAGAAGCGACAAAAAGTTAAAATAAAATACATAAACCGCAACAATTTTTCAACATTTTGCACGTGTAAATTTTCCAATTGGCTGAACGCGTTCGCCAAATGAATGCAGGGAGGGAATGCGTGGTGGAGAGGGAACGAGTGCTGCAGAGTGGAGCTGGGGAGGGAGAGTGTAGAGCGAGTGAGTGGGCGGCTGGTTGGCTGCTGGGCGTGTCTGCTTTTATGAACCATCTGATGAATCCATTTAGTCAATTCTTGAGGCAGGTGCTCCGCTAGACAGAGTTCGTCGGGGGAGAGAGCGGGAAGCAGACACAGGGGAAACCCGCGAGAAGAATTATGGCGGAATATGAAATTTGCATTGACATGGCAACTTCTTAGGGTTGCTCCTGTGCTCCTCTAGAGTGAGTGACCTGTATGTGCCTCTCCCTCAGTTCTCTCTGCTGGGGTACTGGAAATTTGCATTGCCGTCGGCAGTTTTCAGCCCGCGTATCTTTGGCTCTGTTTCGACCAAGAGATATGTGCAGCCAGAGTTATCTTCATTTATATTGGAAGATTCAACTTGATTGGTTAATATTAACAGACTAACGCAGCTCATTTAGTTTCTAGGATTTTACAGGGAAATGAAACTTCCCAGAACTAGCAATTTAAGAATAAAATTCAACAAAAATCCAATTTTTGTGAATGAATTTTTTTGGGGGCTTTCCTTTGCACCTGATAAGATTAGCGTGGATTAGATTAATTTTTAAGTCAAGTGGTTTTTTGCTCTTGGGTATTTCCCAAATGCTATTGGCATTTCATCTGTGCAATCTCCTCCATTTTTACTCATTTTTGTGAGTTTTTTGTGTGCCTTTTTGTGTAATTATTCAAATTTCCAAAACGAATTTTGTGATGCAGTTTTGCGCCGGAAGGTTGACTTGCTTTACGAGCAGAAAAGAAACAAAAACCAGAATAGTTATCTGTGTATTTGTTGTTGTTGTTGTTGGCCGGCATTTTCCGTCGCCATTTTCACAGCGTTTTTAAATGTTTTATTTTTGTTTTGTTTCTTGTTGTGGCTCGGGTTCTGTTTCAATTTAAATGAAAAAGCTTTTCGCGCATAGTTATAAAAATAATGGCTGGAACTCAACGAAAGAGACAGGCATACAGAGAGCTAGAGGGAGATAGGCGTATACTCGCAGTTCTAATGCATTAAACTCGGATAAATGGATTAAAAAAAGGTTTTAGCTCGCTTTCGGCTTTAAAGGCAATTTCGGTTTCTGTTCGTTTTTCCCATGCACAAATTCAATAAAACTAAAGGGCCACACCTCGACACAGAACCACAGAGAACAGAGAACACTCGGCCCTGAACATGACTTGTAACTTAAGCTATGCAATTTTTGTGTCCCCCCCCTCGCACTCCGCATTCCGCACTCGCTCTGTGTGTGTGTGTGTGTGTCATCAGTTTTGGCGACATCCTCGAGCCACATATCGCTTTACACTTGAAACGAATTTGAAAGTCTGGATCGAGCAGCTCGTAACTCTTGTCTCGCACTGCCCCGACCCCCTCTGAGCCCCCACACATGTAGCTGCCCCTCTTCTCATCACCCCTCCGCCCGCGCGCAAGCTTCATTGGCGTTCTTTATCTGGGCGAGCTGGGCCGCGACTAATATAAACGTACAATGGACCAACTTAAGCTGAAATGACAGTTGCGACATGTTTGCGTAGGCGTGTGCGATCTCTCCCAGACCTGGGGACAGACGCACTGAAGGAATGAACGACCCAAGGAGGCAACCAGTCAGCCCAGCCGACACCAGCAAATGTTTTGGTATTAATTTTTCTTGCTGTTGCCTTTTGGCATCTGGTGGTCTCCCCAGTCTCCCCAGTCTCCTCTCCACTCCTCTCTCCTGCTGGCTGACAATAAACTTTATCGCATTCATGTGAATGCACTTTATGACACCTAACCAGTCGCAGAAAGAGACAGAACGAGCGAGGGAGAGGGAGAGGGAGAGAGAGAAACTCGTTTACCTGCCCGTAATTTCTGTGGCCGTTTAAAGACCCAACAAAGAATCTGCTGGAATTCGAGGCAATTTTTGCACGACTGATTTGAATTGAAAGACTTTGATGAGTTCTCTATGTGTAACGCTCCCCTCCCAGTACAAGTGTACATTCATACATATATATTTATGTACATATATGTAACTGTAAGTATGTATAAGAAAGGTTATTTTGTGGTCGTCTGGCTGGCTCGTGACTCGTGCAATTTCAGTCGTCCGTTTGACGGTCACGTGACCCTAATAAATCACAGAATTAATGTTACGTAAAATGGAGTTCGCTTTCAGCTTTCGACTGTGGACTTTTCCTTGCCCCGGCTCGGACTCGGACTCGGACTGCAATGTCCTGGCAGCAACCACCGTGGAGTGGTTAAACTATGCCAGCCGGAAATTGAAAAACGTTTGCGGCATTTCTGATAAGCCAGAGGACGAATGTTGCTCCAGCTTAAAGATGAACTGGTAGAGCGGCTGGTTAATAAAGCAAATTTTAAATTGTTAACCAACTCAGATGAGTCCCTCACACATACACACAACAAGAGACAAAGTCAGAGTGAGAGAGAGAGAGAGAGAGAGAGAGAGAGCTGGGAAGCGCCAACGGCAAGCGACAACATTACGGCCATTAAAAATACCCAAAACGACAACGACAATTTCCTCATTATCGTAAAATTTATTCAAGCAAAATAAATTCATTGGTCGTTAACCTTGACACTGGTTTTTCTTTTTATTTTGTATTCTCCCTCCCTCTCTCCCACTCACTCTCTCTCTGTCTCTCTGGGTGAGTGTTGCTCGAGTGTGTGTGTGCTGTATTTTGTGTGCGCATAAAATTCATGCCATGACGCGTGTTAAATAGTCGCTGTCATTTGTCGACAACTGGGGAAAACTTTCAGAGCTCAGAGCTGTAAAATGATTTTCGCAGACCAAACCAGACCAGACCAGGCCAGGCCAGGCCAGACATGCTGGCCCAGACTGAGAGGGTTGCGAGGGAGATAGGCTCAAGATCGCCTTGAGTAAGACTACATTAAATAAAGGCAGCAGACACACAAATTGAGATTACAGGCAGAAAAGCGGCAGAAAGAGAACCAAAACTAAGCATGACTCTCATTATTTTAGGCAGACCCCACTGAGCTCTCGCTGTATAGGCTGAGTAATCCGCACTACCAACAAAACAACACAGAAAAAAGCGAAAAGGAAATTGCGCCTGTAAGTGTGCTACAATAATCAATAAGTGTATGGGGAGCAGGCACGTTTGTGTTTGTGTGTGTGTTGTGTTGCCGCCTGACTGCGTTTTAGGCTGCCAGACACAAACACAAGGTGGGTGGGAGAGACTGTTGGGTGATTTGTCATGGGCCTGCCGCGAGTTTTTGGAGTTTCCATTGCACCCAACGATTTTTCCAGCTCAGAGACGGCATTTGGTTTGTTTTGTTTGCTATTGCTGTCTCCCCTGGGCTTTATTCGGGCTTAAAGTGTTAATGTATCTCATATTGGTGTGTGACAGTTTGGCATTGTTCTTCTTGTCTGCAAGGGACTCCCGCTTTGACTGTCTGTCTGGCAGGGAAATTTATGCACCGAGCCCCGAACTTGTTGAATTGCATTCCAGAGAGAGAGAGAGAGAGAGAGAGAGAGAGAGAGAGAGCGAGAGAGATGCTTGTCTCAAGATTTATGGGCCTATACCTGAGCAAACCAAATCCGCCCCACACACACCAAAAATTTAAAGCTGTCTTGGAGGATTTCTTGCAGTTAAAGCTATTGAATGAATTTCTGTGATTCGCCTTAAGCGTTCGACATTAGCCATAAAAGCAATTCATATGCAAAATAGAGACTCCAGGACTCAATATCCCATATATAAATTATGGACCCGAGGAGTCCTTAGAAGCGAAAGAAATAGGATTCCTCCCTGGGCCATGGGCAAAAGGGATAAATAAAATAAAAAAAGGCAAGAGGAAAACCATATAAAATGAAGGAAAGCTTTTTTTCATCCCAAAAGCTAGCAAAGCAAAGCAAGGCAAGGCAAGGCAAGTCCTTCTCTACTCTCGTGGAGTGTGCTCGCTCGAGTGTGAGTGTGCGGCAGCTGTCTGTGTGCGTATTGGCGAGGACTCTAGCTTCAGCCCCGACCAACTCCGACTCCGACGTCGTTTGCGGGCTCCTCTCCTCCATGCCACCGCCTCGTGCCCAGCTCAATGCTGTCGTCGTCGTCGTCATTTCGTTCTTTATATAAAACCGAGTCGAGCACAGCCAAGGAGAATGCTCTCTGACACACACACACACACACACACACACTTACACACACACAGGACAATATAATGTTGTTGCTTTTTTCTACATTCTTTTTTGTTCTTCTTCTCCGTGCTATTTTTCTACATTTCTTTTATTTCCAGTCAGCAGAAAAAATTCTTATACACAAGCTGCGTTTGTCAGAGTGTGTTCGTGTCTGTCTCTCTGTGTGTGTGTGTGAGGAAAAGCTCTCTTGCCATGTGTGTGTGTGTGTGTGTGTATGCGTGAGCTGGAGCAGTCAGCTCAGTTTTCTTTTGAATGATTCGATGATTTTAAGCGCCTGCGTTATATGAAAACCAATCGCATCAAAGCACCCCATTAAATTTCATCGTCAGGCATATATCCTTGCCACACTCGCACTCACACTTAGCAACACACTCTCTCACACACACACACACACACTCACATACATCCAGGGAGACGTGGGTCCTGGCAGCTGCTGCCACTGTGCTATGACTCCTGGGTGGCTCTTGGCCATGTCTGCATCTACGTCTGTCTAAGCCGCCCAAGGCAATGTTTGCTATATGCCAGGGAAATCCGTCAGAAAGCGCAGCCGCTGCAGCTGCTCCGCCAGCACCAGTACCAGCAAAAGCAAAAGCACCAGCACCTCCCTCCCCACCACACACTCCGTCATTCCTGCATAGTCCAGGGTGGTAGGGCAGCTTCTCTGTCCCATCATCATCATCATTATGTGCTGACGGCGTAAATGGCTCTATCAGCACATTGTGCAGCGCCTTTTGGTGGCACTGACATGTGGCAAGGCCCCGCTCAGCTCAGCTCGATACCAGCTTAAAGTTGCATAGTTTTGCCCAATTTAAAGTGCTCTTAATGGCTTTATGCTGTGTCGAGGAATGGAAAGAAATAAAGAAGAAACTAAAATGCCAAGTCATGGTGCTGGATGGGGCTGGGCTCGGGGCTAGTGGCTCGTGGCTCGCTGCTGGTGTTGGTGTTGGGATACTGTCGTTAGTTTTATATACTTTCTATATGCACATAGTCACAGTCTATCACAGGACAGAGACGCCATCTTCTGGCTCGGCTTTGCTTTTGCTTTATTTGCAGTGGGTTCTACTCCATCTGCCCCGCCGACGACCAAGGCCCCACCTCCAGCTCCGGCTTGGATTCTTGCTTTCTTTTATTCTGCCATTCCCGCACTCCTTCTATCCTCCCTCCCACCCGCTCACTCTCTCTCTCGCTTAAGCTTTTCCTTCTTTTTTTTGATGGCAAACATTTAATGGGTTTTTCAGAAAATTGCATTTTCTTCTTTGGCACTCTTTAGCCTTTTTGTTTAGCTGCTACTTTGCAGCAGCGGCAGAGGAGTCGACTCCGCTCAAGTCTCAGTTGGTCCTTCTGCTGTTGTTGTTGTTGTTGTTGCTGGCTGCTCATGACCATGGCTGCCATATTAGATTTTGAATGCATTTCCGCTTTTTGCCGCAGCGAGCAAAACTTTTGTTCGCCATGTTGGCTCTGCTCTTCTCTCATTCTTCTCTCTCTCTCTCTCTCTCTGTCTTACTTCCAGTGTGTGCAAGTGAGTGTGTGTGTGTGTGTGTGCTGGTTTGGGTATATTTTCCACTGACTGACAGCTGTGCAAATGGGCGGCAACAAGGACGAGGCGCGTTGCAAGTTTGTCTATCTTTTGCCGCTCCACTCCACTCCACTCTGCACCGAGTGGGAGTGTGTTTTGGTTGGTTTAGTTGGCTCTTGGTTGGCTGCCTGCCTAGCATCGGTCTTCCGAGCACCCGTCTTCCATCTCCCATCTCCCGGCTACCAGCTCGTGTTTCTGGCTGCATTAAAACTTTGTTTCATTTTCCCAATGTCTGTGTCTGTGTGTGGGTGCTCTTCCTTTTGCTTTTGTTTGATGAAAAAGTCCAAGTTGTTGCGCAAAAGTTTTTATGCAAGTTTTGCTATTTTGGCAAATGGATATCCTTCTGCCACTGCTCCGACTCCGCCTCCGCCTCCACCTCCGCCTCCACCTCCTACTCCTACTCATTCTCCTCCGATCAAGTTGTGGGTGTTGTTGCTGTGCTATCTATCCGACTTGTAGGAAAGTTGGTCATGTATACGGGGATACATAAGTATGTATATATCCGACGCTTGCTATTGGCATTTCTAGACTCCAGTCGACTGGGCCTTAATCAAACTTTGGCTCCACCGGCAATTGCACTCCGCTGGGAATCAGCTAAAGTTTGAGTTGGGGAAAGCATTTAACCCGATGAATTAATGTGAAATTCCTGTCTGTCACAAGAGGCATGCCTCTCCACACACCTTCCAGCTATGCCCCACACACACACGAAGAGAGAGCAACCAGAGCGACACAAAAAGTGCTGCATAGCTCAGGGCGCTGGCTGCATATATGCAAATGAAACAAACATTCCACACATTCCCCCAGGCAGTCAGGCAGTCAGGCAGAGGCCATAAAACGTCAAGCACCAGACACACAAACACACAGACACGGACAAAAAGCTGGTAACGTTTCCAACCCGTTTTTCGTTGACCAAATTAAAAAGCCATTTAGGAGTAGGCCCACCAGAAACAGACAGAAGACAAATTTCCATTCAAAGTTACCTCCGAGGTGGCAATTATACATCGCTGGCCGAATAATTTGACTGGAGAAAAGCGAGCACAACCGGTCCGTGGCTCGCTGGGTGCTAATCAAAGTGTTTCGTTTCGATACGGGGGGAATTTCATCGATTATGCGACAAGCGACAGCAGTTCGTCTCTTGAATTGATCCGAACTACGAGTTTGAGCAACTGTGAAGCAGATTTTAACGATTTTGAACGGCACTAAATCTTCAAGGACAGACGTACCAGCGCCAGCTACGGCAGCAGCTCCGGCAGCCCAAGCAACTTGCCAAGCAGCAGCTGAAGTGAGTTAATCATCCATGATTTAACGATTCGTAGACCATTTAATTGCCATTCAGAGCCAGGCATGACAGCCGATCGGTGATTAAAACTAAACAAGACAAAGCGAGAGAAACAGAAACAGAAACAGAAACAACAGACACATTTTTTGTTCACTTTTAACGACTTGACAAAGTCATTTAAGGAATTTCTTTGGACAATTTTTGACGCACCAACAAGTTTTCCCATCAATTGGAAGTGGAAGCGGCACGAAAAAGCACCTGTAAGTGGTGGGTGGGCGTCAGCTGAGGGTAGGCAGAGAGGGTGTGGCAGCAGCACGCGCCATTTCGTTGGAAATTGAAAACGTGTCCAACATCGAGACATCAATTTTTAAACAGAAGTAATCACTTTGTAAACGTTGCCGGGACCAACAGATACACTCGTACATGTATCCTTTGGGGGTTGACTTTGGCTAAGCCAGAGGCCAGGGACCAGGCACCAGAGTCCTTTTGGTCCTTTAGTCCTTGTGGCTGGGCACCCTGGCACCCAGCAACAGGGAGCACTGACAAGTATGCCTCAAATGTCTGGGCCGTACTGGCGCTCCGCTTGATTTCCAAATTTCTGCACGTAACCACGTAAAGTTGCAGAAATTTTTATACAATTTGTTGCATGCATAATTCACGAGGACCAAGGGCAGGACCAGGCATTTGCTGCTGGATTTATGTGGGTGTGTCTGGGCCAAGGAACTTTTCTGGCTCCGGAATTATGATGAGCCAAAAGCATCAAAGAGAGTTCAGTTCAGTGCTGGAAGGGCTTAGGTCGTAAGTTAGATGAGAACTCAATTCAATTTGATAGAAGCGAAGCAGTCATAAAGTATTTGCAAAAAAAAAAATGAATTGCTCAACATGAAAGTCATTTAAAAGATAGCAAATACAAATCCAAAACGAAACAGAAACTGAGACAGCACCAAACAACATTAAGACCCTGTTAATCTATTGAAATAAGCGCCACCATTTGTCTATCGAATAGATCTGTGGCTTTATGGAGAGCATACGTATACCCCGCCATTCCATTCGGATATCTCTCACTTTTAATTGCCATTCGCCGGCATTGGCTTTACAGTCACACACACTAAAAACTGTCCGAAAAAAGGCCGCTAAATAAGCAAAATTTATTAAATTCTCATTTATCAAACATCATAAATCAAAGTCTGTGTTGTATTTATTTCGAATGATCTATCAACAGTTTGCCATTTGGATGGATTCCGCAGTATCTGTATCTTTTATGACTAGCTAATTTGGTTTGTTTTTGTTTTTGTTTTTGATTTTGATTTGTCAGTTTATTGTTTCTGGCTGTCAATGATGATGATGATGCTGCGCTGATGCCCCTCTGCTCCTCTTCGTTCACAAGAATGGGGCTCAATGAACCATAAAAATCTAATGTTGCNGACGGGCGCGCCGTGCCGTGCACTTGACAAGTGAATGAAAGGCTGAATGATGTCAATCTATCATGCAGCCCTTCGGACCAGCACCTCCCTCCCCCCCCCCCCCCCCCCCCCCCCCCCCCCCAGGGACTCGTCAACTTTTACTTTCAGTGTGACCTTTGCTAACTGTCAAAATTCACTGTCGCCTGCAATGTGTCAAAAGTGTGGCAGTAGCTGTTGTTACATGATTTGCATTTGACAGCTCCTGTCCGGTGTCCGGTGTCCGCTGTCTGGCGTCCGCTCCCCACTGTCCGCTGTCCGCATCATTTTTCGCACTTTTGCAGCAGAGGCAGAGCCAGGGGGCAGCGACTGCGACGGCTACTGCGGCGGCATCGAGCACAAAACGCGGCTTTGAACTACTAAATCATTTTTGACAGTTGGCAGCGACGCCGGGGAAAGCCCCAAGCAGCGCAGTCGGCGTCTGTTGCCTGACTCTGAATGTGTATTCTGTGTGTGTGTGTGTGTGTGTGTCCGGGCACTCTTTAACCATGACCTTGAAATCCGTTACACACACATACACATACACACTGCCGCTGTTGCTGTTGCCTTTGTTTATGCAATAAATTAAAAGCAATAATTTTTCATCTTGAGGCAGCAGCAACGGCGGCAGAAGCAACAGTTGAAAGTTCGCCCGCTGCGGCGCAGCGCATTAATTTTGTGTAAACTTCAACAAACACACACACACAGCCATGCACACAGATACTCCAGAGAGAGAGAGAGAGAGAGAGAGAGAGGGCAGCAACAGTGATAAAGCACCGCAATGGCAATGGCAGCGACGTCGACATTGTTTTTAGCTCGCTGCGACTGCGCTGCTCTGCGTTGCCCCTGTCGCTGCTCCCTTAGCAATAAATACAACAGCAGCAGCAACAAAACAGCAACAAGAGGCAGCAGCAGCAGCAGCGGCAGAAACAATAATTCAACTTGTGGCAACTTTGGCACTGTGCTCCACATACCACACGGCCGGGCTGGGTCGGTTCGGGTCGGGACGGGACGGGACTGGCACAGTGCAGGTTCAATGGACGCTTTGCGCCTGCGCAGGTCCCAACAAATTGCAGCCACCAGCTGTCTCTGTCTCTGTCTCTCTCTTTCTCTCTTCCACTCTCTCTCTCTCTCTCTCTCTGTCTTACGCCATTAATTCTAGCGCTTGCCGGCTTGTTTGACAGTTCTGACAGACGATTATTTAAAGTTGTGCTTAAATGCTCGCCTCTCGCTCTCGCTCTCGCCCTTGCTCTTGCTCGGCTGTCTCCGTCCCTGTCTGGGGCCTGCGATTGGGCCTGGCCCTGACCCCCTGGCTGTCTGCGCCCCCCCGCAACCAGGGGAAAATAATACAAATTACACTTTTGGCATATTGTTCTGCGGGGCAGCGTCTCGTCGCCCAGCCTACGAGCGAACCACTTGTTTCAGTGGGTTAGTGGGTCTTCTCGCTAGTGGGTCTCCTCCTCCACTCACTGACTGGAGGAATGCGGAATCAGGGGAATAGCAATCGAATTGAAGGCGTTTGGGGCAATATTTTTCAGATATTACCGCGGAGGCTTAACGATTTAAATGCCCCGGCACACCATTCTTCAATTTAACGCATCATAAAGATGAGGGAAAACTGTGTCCTGGAGCGGGAACTTTTATGAGCCAAGAGGCGGCTGCTCGGCGGGACTTGGTGCTGGCACTGGGCATTCTTAGTCGGGACAAGAACCCCCCACACTGTGTAGCTCGATCATAAATCAAATTTCAATTCACGTGCCGTTCGCCCGGCCGTTCGCCTCATGTTCATTAATGAAAGCGAAATGCTCATACGCTTATATAATGCCACAAACGGCAGCGGCAGGCAGTCAGAGGCAGGCAGTGGGGGGCATGGCCATGACGCAAGCGTCCAACTATCAGCCCTCGGACATCATCAAAACTGCCACTGCGCACAGCGACCAGAACTGAGAAGCGCTGAACAGATTTTCACATCAAAAAAATTGGCACAAGTTCATCATCATTGTGATGGTTGGTCCCACTGAATGGGGATGGCTGCTGTCCGTCCTGGGGGGGCGTGGCCACATGCACGTTGAAAGCTCTGAGACCGCCGATGTTCAATTTATGAGCCGCAGACAGTCTGCCACTGTCGCTATCCCAGGTCCCAGGTCCCAGGTCCCAGTCCATGGTCCGGCCTTTGTTTCCCTTTTAATCGATTGTAGTTTTTAATTAAAATTTAACTTTATAATGATTTTTTATCAGCTGTCCCACCAAGTAGCAACGGCCGCCGTCGCAGCAGTCTGTTTAAGTCTAAATTAAAAAGAAATTTCTCATTTTGAATGGAGCAAACGGGAAGAACCTCGCACAGCAACACGGCAGAACAGGAAGCCGCAACCGTGCGCAAAGTGGGCGTGGATCGGGTCGGAACGTGATCGCGAACAGGATTAGTGACAGCCCCGATGGCTGTCCCCCCCAAAAAAACTGATCGATGCCAGCAGCTAAGTTGGGGCCCAGTGCTTTGATTGATGTGCGAACCGGAGTTCAGCACGTGTATCCTGTCTCCTTCGGTCAGATCTAATCTATCTTCTAAGTAATATAGTATCTACTCTACACGTTATGTGTTAAATGACTTAATGTGGAATGTGACTTACCATCATATGTTAGTTCTGAAGGATTGAGTGATGATAAGAACTTACCATCTGAAATGAAAAGAAAATACAGTAAAGAGTTAGCCAAATGCATTCATTTATTTCAATTAGGCTTCATAAAGGTTCATAGCGGAGCAGAAGGTGTGGTTGCATCATTGGTTGGCCGCATTCATTAATCTAATTACCAATAAATAATATTTACGGATTAAATGCAAATGTTTCTATAAGCCCAAAAGTGCACTCAAATGGGGATTTTTCTTTTAATTTGATACCCTAGCTATAAAGAGGGCATCTACTTACATGAGTGAGGAATGTTCTCTCGATTTACGTACACAAAAGAAGAGCCAAAATATGGAAAGCTTTTCTATGCTTATGTGCAAAGGCTTATGAACATCCCCCAATTTAAGTTTAATTAAAGGGTATGCCAGGCTTCGTGTTTTGTTGTTCTCACTCTTTATCCATAATTGCAGTATTAAAACGCTTAATTACAACCATTTTATTTTCGTTCGTGTTGTCTATAGTTTTTGTGTGGCTTTGTTGGGCTTTTGTCTGTCACCTTCCTGCAATATTTTGGTTTTCCGGCTCCTCCCTCCACTGACTCTTTATTCTAGCGCTTTTTGTTGGTTTAATTTTGTTTTGTTGCTTGATTAATTTTATTATTGTGCAGCATTTAATTTAATACGCATTGCGGCGCATAATGTACAATAATTATTTTAAATTCACTTTGACAAGCACGTGCACACACACACAAACACACACACACACACATACGCCTCCCCCCTCTCTCCTAACCGCTCCCATTTCCCTGTTAATGTTAATTTAATATTTTTACATTGTGCCCGTGTTTTAATTTTGCCTGCGGTTTGCCATGTTTGTTGCTGAAAATGTTGAACTTTTTCATTTTCATTTTTGTTTTTGTTATCATAAAACAAAAATGCAAATTAACGCAGAATCCTCTTTGGCCGCTTCATCTCTTTTTGTATTGTTAATTATTTATGGCTGTCAGGCTGTGTATTTTTTACGTTTTGTGCTTTATCTTTTTTTCTGCGAGAATTTTATTTGCACGCATTTTATTTCGATAAATTATTAAATTTGTTGTTGTTTTTATTCCCTGACATTTAATGGCATTTTAAGGCCATACACATTTGCAGCTATACTTAAGCCGAAAGTGCAAATAATATCGCATTAAATGTTTCATTTCGTACACATAATCAAAGAGGCAATCGAAAAATGGTTTATGAACCCGCTCTCGAGGAATATTCTTTGCCCACCTTGAAAGGAACATTATCCTCCTGAGAACAAGCATTTCGTTGATCATCTCTGATCTGCGCTGATTTCCGTTTGTTGTAAAATGCTGTAAGCTTAGTTTTATTTTATTTTTATTGTATTTTTATCGTACGAGTATTCCTCAACTTGATTTGTTGTAAATAAATCAACCATAATTAACCTTCTGCAGCGCGTAGAAATAATTTTACTGTCAATGTTGTCACCACTGACAGTCGAACATCTTAAATCATTTTGTGGCTTGGATGTTCTTTTTGTGTTTTCGTGCTGGTTGTTTTTGTTGCTGTTGAGCACAAAACGAAATTAAAAAGCGCAACAACGACGGACACTAAACACGGCTAAATGATCAACGCTCCCCGAAAATGCCAAATGCGCCAAATGAAATGCCAATTCGCACTCAATTGGAGGGCGGATCGGAGGCCCAGAGCGGTACAGGCAGGGCTCTCGGACTGGCGACAAAACACCTTTCGGGAACACAGAGAGGGTCTTTGGGACTGGGACTGGGACTGGCACTGGGACTGGCACTGCGACTCTGTGCTGGTCTCTCCCTGATGCGTAGACGTCAAAATGCCGTGGTGGCAATTAAATGCCTTCGACGCTCATTGCCGACGCCTCAGTCAGAGTCCCAGTCGGAGGCCCAGTCTTGAGCTGCTTTAGTGTCTTTGTCCTGAGGCTGCCCCACTCCTCCTGCACCTCCTGATACTCTTCCACCTTGATGTCGGGCCACAAATAACGCCCAAATATGGCGCAATTTCATTCGCAACGCAACGAATCGATTGCCGATGGATGAGACGATGCCACCGTTGCTGTAGCTGCTGCTGCTGCTGCTTCTGCCTCTGTCGATTCATTTCAATTCGTTGCGTTTCGATTTATTTATCACCTGTCGTTGAAAATTGAAATTGCATTCGCTTGGGCCATCACCCATTGCCCATCGCGCAGCGCCTTCGCCCCAACCCCGAGCACAATCCCATACCCAAAAGAGAACTCAGTGCCAGACCCAACAACGCGAGTCCGCTTTTTGCCTTAGTTTCGTTTCGTTTCGTTTCGTTTCATTTTCTTGAGGGCCAGGTAATCATTGTCAACAATTAATGAACAGCCATTGGTGGGCGTGGCAGTCATTTAATGAACAACCAGCAAGAGGCCAGCCGCATTTTGCTTTTTCTTTGGTTTTCGTTCTTTTTTTTTTGTTCTATTTTTATAAATTAGCAGAGAGGCCTTTTTCCTATTAGAATGGCCAAAAAACTCATCAGCATAATGTAAGATGTTGTGGCTCGGGGCGATAATGAGCTATAATGGAGTTGGCCAAACCGAGAGGAAAGAGGAAAGAGGAAATGGAGTGGAGTAGGGCGGAGTAGACGACTGGCGACTGGGAGAGTCAGGTTCTGAAACTGGTTCGAGTCTTAAGAGCTCTTAGTGCCCGCTGGCTTGGCCGGCTTCACTTTTTCCTTCCCTTTTTCCCCTTTTTTTTGCATATTTAAAAGCTTGATTCACTTCAGACCGAACATTGATCGACTAATCAGCAAAAGGCAAAGAAAGTGCAGACGGGGTTGACTTGAGCTGAGTCGAGCAGCAGCCTTATCAATGCACTTTGCCGTGCTACACGTAAACTTACTTTAAACGCGCCAAACTTTTCATTGCAGATAAGGAACCGAACCGAACCGAACCGAACCCAAGTGGACCGATCCCCCGGAACGTTCTCCTCTCCGCTGATAGCATTTTGCATTGATTTCAATCATTGTTTATGTACTCTGTGTCTGCCCCAAGGATGTGCCCTGCACTTGATTGGCGGGGAGTGGCAAAAGTCGGGGAATCATTAGACCAGGCCCCAAAGCTGAGCGATGTTCGTGCCGTGCCGTGCCATGCCGGCAGCGCGCGCTTCAACGGCCACAAGTTGCAGCAGCAGCAGCAGCGGACACAAGTTGGGCTCTGAGCTGGTCTGGGGCATGGGGTCTGGTCTTGTGGCATGCGGACTTTTGTAGCAGACAAAATTGTCGACAAATAGTTTACACAAGCATGAAATTTTGCTGGCCCGACGAGCAACAAAAGAATGTTGTTGCCGTACTTTGCCGCAGTTGTTGTTGTGGTTTAGTTTGTAACTGCAGGAATTTGCTTGCAACGTTTCAGTGAAGGCAGTGAAGTCAAGGCAGCATGCAATACAAACTATTGGCCAAATGTCAGCCAAAGAAAGCAGCGGGGAAGGCTGGGATGGGTGCAACATGATAGCCTCTCCCCCTGTCCCGCTGCACCTGCCACACAAAATGTTTAATTAAATTATGTGAGGAGCGTCGGGGGGTGGCTGCGAGAGTGCGATATGGAGCCTGAGGATTATGCATTGTTATGCGGTCATTAATTCATATCAAAGGGGTAATTGAAAACCGCATAAATTAAACAAAAAGCGCGAAAAAACTGTGCAATTATTTGCCTTTTTTTACTCCGCAGAGCATCATTTATTTCCCCCTTCGGCTTGGATTGCATTTGAGTGTGTTATCCGCCGGGGAATAAGCGCGCGCGGCTTTGACATTTGGCTGCATTATAGTTTAATCTTATTAAAATATTTATTTTATTAAAATATGCATGCAATTTGTTAATTTAACTGCTGCGTTTGCTGTTGTCCCCTCCCACACGCCATGCGCCATTTGGCCCCAGGCAGCTTGCTGCTCCAGAGCCACCCACAATTTTATTTATGCGGCATTCTCCCTCTTTTCGATACCCTGCGAGGGGTTCCGCTTTGAAGTTTATAAGAACAGAAACTAGCAGAAAATACACAGTCGAAATTTAGAATCATTTAGGTATGACATTCTTCCCTTTATCAAATGAATGTATCAATAAATTTACATTCTCCGCACAGGGTATGCCGAGCTTCGATGATTCTTTGCAGTTGGAGTTGCTTTGGTTTGGTTTTTTTTTTAGTTGGTCGTCACGGATTTCGTGTTTTTATTGTGGCAGCCACTGCGCTTAATTGCATTTTGTATATGAATTAATGAATTTTTTATCAGCAGCAGCAACACACCTACAACACACACACGGACAGGACAGATGTGCCATATAAGCCTCTCTATATGCGAGTTTTATTTATTTGATTTTTTTCCACCGTTTATTTGGTGTGTGTTTTTTCTTGTCATGGCGCCTGATAATGCAATGGAAACAACAAATACAGCCGCAGCCGCAGAGCTTCAATATTTTCGTATCTTTTTTCCAGCTGCGAATATTTAATTTCATTTGTGGTCCGACCAATAAGGCCACAAGAGATAGATAGGAGGTAAATCTCTCGGCACAGGCAAAAAATATGCCCCAAAGCGAAGGACTCTCCTAGGACTGTGCATTTACCATATCATTAACAACTCGGTTCGTATCGTGCAGTTAGGATCTTGTTATAGATCTAGATTCCACAGAAAAGGGTTCGCTATGGGCCGGAAAGTTTCTGTTTCATTAAAATGCAATTAATGGGCTTTCAGCACATTCTGATGACTTTGGGGACTCCGCCGGAGGCAAATTGTCCAACTAACTCGACCAACTGTGCTGCCCCGAAGGCAACAAATTAGGGTGCGCCTATAATTAATAACATTTTCAACAAACACACATAGAGTGGGAACCGTTTCATTAACTTCACATTACACATTACACATTACAAAGGAGAGCGAGTGAGAGCGGAGACTCCACTGCAATTGTTCCAAACTGGGACAGAGACACGTGTAAGTATGTGAGTATGGATGTTTCCCTTATGCACACAAGAAGTGCACAGGTATGATGGGTGAGTGTGCGTATGAGTCAATCCATTAACGTTTTGATAAAAGATCTTTATGACGACACTCCAAGCGACGCCGGCAATCATCATCATCAGCAAAAGCAACAGCAACAGCAACAGCAACAGACAGTCGGAGCCACAAAAATGGCTTTGGTACGTGTCAGCAAGAAACGAGAGTCCCACAAAACAGACACACACCATCGAGTGAAAAGTAATTGCGTTTAAATGCGTTTACATTAGGGCCCGAAAAAGCCGTACATATCATCCATACAAAACATGATGTGCAGCTCGAGTTTGGCCTAATTGCAGCCAGAGTTGCGTTGATGATGGCCAGCGGCGGGCAGCTCCATCAAGGACAATTATTACATTACACTTGTAATGCCGGCCTTTAATGGCATTATTAATGCAGCCACACTCGCCCGAGCCGGAGCGTGGATCGTAGAATTGCATTCCATAATCGGGGAAGCCCTGAAATAAATCTCCATCGGCGACTTTACGACAGCCAAAGGCCGCGCCAGTAAAAACACTCACCCACAACCTCAGCCTCAACCCGCTCACTTCTCGCCCAGATAACCCTCACACCACCTCTGAACGGTTTTCTTTTACGACTTTTTAATAGTTCTCACATAGATTTTATAGTTCTTTGCCCCATTCCACGTGGCTCTGTCTATCTCCCAGGCCGCTTTGATGGGGCAGTATTTGTTTTTCTTACTTTTGGCCAGAGCCAGAGCGCATAAAATTGATTTCCTTTCCCGGTTCCCAGTTCCCGGTTCCCAGTTCCCGGTGCCGGGCGTTTACTCTTTCGTCTGTCATAAAATTTATGTTTATGTCGTAAAATTTAGTTCGATTTTTTTCGCTGCCCCGTCCCCGTCTCCGCCTGTGTCTTTCTCACTCTCTCTGAGTCGAGCAATCAATGTGCGTGCATTTTGCTGGATTTTTAGTGGACCACACCAGGTGTTTACAAAGGGTTTTCCCGAAAACACAGGAGCATAGAGAGTGCGGCATATAAGCAACTTTTTTTTGGGCTCTAGAGAAGGAAAAAGGAAGCACCAGGGAAAAAAGAAAGAACAAAAATTGTCGCTTTCTTGATATAAACAAACGACAGACATTTATTTTTATTACACACCTTTTTCGGCCTTTTTTTGGCAGAGGGTGGGATGGCCCACAGAGGGTGGGAGGGATGACACTTTGGTAGTAGATTCTAGTTATTCTAATGCACATTTCATAGGCAATTCCAAATTAGGCAATGTTTGGCAATGTACTTGGGCCGTCACCCCCACAAACACCCCCAGACACCTCAGGCCTCAGGCCTCAACCCTCAGGATTCTCAGGACTCGACTTCGGTTTCGGTTCTCCTCAATGTGTGTGTACTTCAAGGTGTGGCTGTGTGTCTGCGGCTATGTCCGAGGGGTGGTTGGCCTCCTCATGCTTATAAAAAAGTAATTTTCTCATTTCTTGCCAACGTTCGAGGCTTTTTGTATATTAGAAGAAATGGCTTTATTTATTTCTTATTTCTCACAAGTGGAGAAAAACTTTGCCGCTTTCTCTTTGCTCTCTCGCTCTTTCTCTCTGCTCTCCACACTTTCCACTCTTCACCGTGCCCTGCTCTACTTTGCTCGGATGTTTTTTTTTTTCTGGTTGGGCGCCCGTTAAATTGGCAAGTTTGTTGTGCTAAGTTTTCGGGGTCTCGCTGCCTCGCAGAGCACATAAATTAGACGCACAAATTAGAAATTATGTGCGCATTTAAATGTGAAGAGGACTGGGACTCCAGTTACAGCTCCAGCTGCAGAATGGCTCTACCTTCTCCGCTCCCCGCTCCCCGTTCGCCCACTCGCCCATTCGCCGTTTCTCCAACTGTCTGCTCCATATGTTGGGCCAACTTCGAGCTAATGAAATGGCAGATGGAGGAGGCAGGAGACAGGCTGTAAGTGTATGTATGCCCTGCCTTTTAGTCAAACTCAATGAATATTTGAAGAGCCACCAAGCGAATGGCAAGGCAGATAAAATACGAAGAAGAAAAAGGCAGAGAAATAAGTAAGGAAAAGCAAAACCGAAATGGAAATGGAACTTTTGTGCCACGGCGCCATTTGGCGCTACAAAAGATATTTTTCCATTGAAAGCGTACGGCGGGTACGGGCAAAAATATGTTTAAATTTAGCACAAGACACATGTGTGTGTGTGTGTGTGCAGTGGGTGTGGGTGTGGGTGTGGGTGTGGGTGGTGCTGGGTCTGAGAGTGATGCTGCTGCAGGGGCGGTGGTTACAATTCCGCATTTCGCGTTCTTTGTGCTTGTCGTCATTATTTGCTCTTCTCTCTCTTTTTTCGGCCGGAGACAATTGTCAGGGCAGAGATTCACAAGAAGTTCAATGATCGATCCAAGGCTCTGCTGGGTCTTTGGCCTCTTCCGCGAACACTTCTGTGGCACTTTCCCCCCCAACTAGTACCCTTCCCCTCGCTAATGTCGTTTATCATTAGGCTAACCCACAATTTCCATTCTGTTGAACAGGAAAATGTGTGTATAAATATCCGTGTATTCCAGCACAATTTTCTACACAATTTTCTTCCTGTTGTCGCTAGATAATTTCTCTGTTGTGTTCCTTTTTGGACAACGAATTACAAAATGTCAAATTTTACCCAGCACACGCCCCGAACAAAACGCCCCCGACACGCTCCAACTCCAGGAGAGAGAGAGAGAGCAGGGAGGCGGCGGACTTGTAGGTGGCATAACGAAACCTGCCAGCCTGCCAGCCTGCCTGCCTCGTCAGGTGAGTCAACCACGCCCCCTCAAGCAGCGGGCCCATAATTTGTCATTGAATGTTTGCCTTGCGAGGGAGGAGGCCCACACGCCCTCTTGTGGTCAGTGGTAATGCTAATGTCTTAGGTGTTGCTGCTGCTGCTGCAAGAATGTTTGTCCAGGAACAAAATGCCAATGCAGGGGGGAGCGGAGAGTGGTTGTTGCTGTATCCTGGCTAACCAATTTGCTGCCTAATTTTCGTGGTTGAGCATTTAAAAAGCATTTAGCATACAGTGGCGTCGCTCAGAGCCTGTCCGCTTGCTGCTATCTGCTCCAGAGAGGTCGCCGGAGCTCACTACACATGCGGCCGTATAATTATAATCGCTGATAAATGTTTCATACTAATAAACACTTAAAGAGAACAAGAGGAGCATGGCATGGATGATGGGCTGTGGGGAAAGGGGATCCGGCATTGGGATCGGGATCGGGATCGGGACGTGTGACGCTAATGACACTTGGCTCCATCGCTGTCGCTGTCGCTGTCGTTGTCGTAGTAGTCGTTGTGCTGGGCAAAAATGAAATGATTTGTGTGAGAGATTGCATGCCTCGCAGTGATTTGTGATTTGTGTGTTGAGAAATGCAATTTTAAACGGAGGGGAACGACGGACCACGAACTTGCAACCGAACGGCAGCTTGATAAGCCGCCACTGTCATCAGCAGCATACAGCACTTGATAGCTCTATTAATGCCCCTTCCCCGCTCCCCACTCCACACTCCCCTCAGCGGATTATTACCGCTCTCAAGTGAATGCCGACCGCCATCTATCTCTATCTGTCTCTCCGAATTGCAGTTGGAAAGAAATCCAAAATGAATGCGAAAATAATGAATAATAAAAGTCAAGAATACATGATTTTTAATGTTTCGCAGCGACGATGGAGCATTGAGGTTAAAAAACAAATCAAAAATACTCATAAAATGCAAGAGAGAGAGAGAGAGACAGGGAGAGATATTTTCTTATCATCTTTGTTGCTGGAGTGATCGTCCAGCTGTGTCCAATTTATTCAACCGCCAGTGTTGTAGATCCATAACTATATTACGGCGATAAGTGCGGAGAGCTAGACAAATTCCAAGTCAAAGTCAGCGGCCCAGGCGGCCACCCATGAAACACGATTCCAACCCAAGCCCATCAGCGTCAGGATGAGCCGCCCTCAGCCCTCAGCGCTCACAGGGAGATATGGAAAGGAAGTCCGCAGTTTGTCAGGAGTCGCAACCCTCCTCCTCGGCGGTGTGTGGCAGCAACAATGAACCGTTTGTTGCCCGTTGTTGGTGTTGCTTGTTTGTCAACTTCCTCCATCCACTCTCTCAACCGAAGCTGTTCCTTCTGGTGTTGATGATTCTGTTGATGTGAAGGTTACCTTACCTTACCCCCCTGCCAAAAATGGAGAGCAACTGCTGCTGGCTGGCTGGCTGGCTGGCTGGCTGTAGTCGCAGAACCCAATCCCCGAGCTTGGGAAATTCGATGCGCATTCTATTCATTGGCGTGTCGGCCCAGAAATATGATAATGTGAACGAGCAAACGAGTGCCAGAGAGTCGAGCCAAAAAAAAAAAGCAACAGTCAGTTCGTAAATTTTCATTGTAAAATAAGAAGTGCTCCTGCTCCCTGCTCCCTGCTCCCTGCTCCTGTCGTGTTTTTTTTAGGGGATGAAGATGTATTGCCTTTTGTGCCATTTGACGTAATGTTACATAAGCTCTGGTGCCTGCCTCTGCGCGGCCCTTCCCTGATTCCCGTTCCCATTTGCCCGCTCCTCATTATGAAACATCGTATTTCTGTTTCAATTTTTATGATTGTGAAACTTGGTGTGGTCCCAGAACCCGGAACCCAAGCCCGAACCAAGTCCCGGGTGTTAGTTGGGCCCAATCGTACACACATACACATCATACGTGCAGCAGCTGGTGTTCTTTATGCGGGGATTTCGGGGTTCAGATATGGGCAATTTCTGCCAGCCGTGCAGACGGGACTTCTATTCAAAAGTTTTTTTGTTTTTGGTTTGCTCTTTCCTTTTTCATATTTTTGTTAATGCGTAAAATTTTAATTTCATTTTTTGTGATCATCGTTTGGGAAATTGTGTCATCGTTACGACAAAAGAGTTAAAAAGTTGTGGGAACAGCGATCCATATCATGGCAGATGCTGTCAAGGTGTGAATGAGGAGGGCTACACGAGAGGTCAAATGGGGGAGATGGAGATAGCTGAGCCTGCCTTCAATTGCAGAGTGATCGGTTCCGGTCTGTCTTTCCTTCTTGCAATTTGCATGCGGAATCTACTCAGAATTTGCACTTCCTTTCACAGAGCCCATCCGTAGAACCAACCAAATACAATACAATTAAAAGCGAGCTCAAATAATGGGAGTGAGGAAAATGCTTTCACATGGCCGCAGCAGAAGAAAAACTCCCAAGGCAAAGCAAATCCCTGAGAAAAACTGTCAAACGGGCGACGGCGGGCCCTGGGCAACAAATGGAAATTGTCTAATTGTGCGTGGCAAGATAACAAACAGAGTTAGAGCTTCCTGTTATTGTTGTCGCTGCTGGTTGTTGTGGTAGCTGTAACACATTTCATCAATGTAAATAACAAGAGCAACAACGGACGATAATCGCCTTAGCTCTGGAAAAAGTGCACTCCAAATAAGGCTAGATGCAGCATCAAAGGAGGAGGAGGAGGATTTAAATGCCGCAATGACAAAAACAAGCTGCCACACGGACACGCAGCAGACAGACAGGCATCCACAGCCACATCCCTCGTCGGGCAGAGGGCAACGGGCAACGGGCAACCCTCCCGGCACGGCTTTAAAACTGTAACAATTGGCAATTGTGTGGGTCTTGCGGCTTGACGAACTCCGAGAGGAGAGCCGTCGAGCAGTAAAGGATAACACGCACTTCTGGGCCGCAGCCCGTGTGCCCCCACCCTCTCGTTCACTCTCACTGTATTGCCACCCGGCAACCCGCTGCCATGAAAGTTAATTTACGTCACGCAGCATTTTCAATCAATGTCAGGCGGAGCGAGCGAAGGGTAGCAACCAAGGGGTTGCTGCGGCCGCCTGCTGTTCTTGTTTATTTTCATTTTCGATTCTATTTTTTCATCAAATTGATCTCGTTTTGATTTGCATTTAAGCGCTGCGACACTTGACAAGTCGCCGTGCAAATAAACACATTGAACCGTGTTGAGTGTAGGAAATATGTACAATGTAAATACATAATGCTCGACACCCCAGCCCGTCTTAGGGGTCTTTCGGTCTTTCGGTATTTCGGTATTTAGCAGGGCATTACCGTCAAGTGTGACGGGCCGAGCGACCCTGGCAGCCATTAGCTCATCATCATCGTCAGGTCGGTCGAGACAAGTCGAAAATATACATTTTTTAATTGAAACTCTCTGATGGAGGAACCTGCGGAGTTGTGTGTGGTTGCCGTTGATGAGGGTGCCATATAATTATCCCGACTCCCGAGGTCTGCGGCTGTCAGCTGGCTTGGATTTTTATAGGGAAATCTATCGTTTGGTTGACGCCCCACACTCTCTTCGGTTATTGCTAGCCATCTATCTGCGAGTGTATCTATCCCGGAGTGTGTATAATTATGCTCGAAATTAAAGACCAGAAATATCTTGCATTGAAGTTTTCCCCCAGCTAGCGGAGACCCACTTAGGGACTCGTTCTGTTCTCTTGCCCTGCCCTGCCCTGCCCTGACCTCTCTCGCATACAATTCGGGGGAAATTTCAGGCAGGACACGCATCCTTGTGCAGTGAGGTTTTTCCTTTGTCGGGGCATGAAATTCCTGTCAAAATTGATAAAAATCACATTTTCCATTTGAATAACATTTTACGAATTCGTGCATAAAATTACGACAGAGAAGTGTCCCGCTCTCCCCCCTGTTTCCCCTGAGCTCTGCAGTGGAATTTCTGCAGCTCGGAATATTCTTTGGTAACCACATTCCTTTCATTCCGCACCGCACCGCACCGCACCGCACCGCACCGCACCGCTCCCTCCAGAATCGGGTTGCCATGTCTACTTAAAATGTGGAAAATATCTATTTGCTACGCCCGAAATACGCGCCGCAAATTTACCCAGACAAAAAGAGAAAGGGAGACTCAGCCAGAGAGAGAGAGAGAGAGTGAGAGTCAGAGTGAGAGAGGGAAGTTTTCTTGCCATTTTCTTATCGCCGCAGCAGCAACAAAATGTACAAAATTAACATGAAAATTTTGCGCGTTGGCTGAAATTATTCAACTGTAGATAATTTTCATTGGCAGCGCGACTTGATGACGGGGGGGGGGGGGAAGTGGCAAGAGAGACAGAGAGAGAGATGGGAGATGGGGCGGCAAAAGTGCACTGCTTGAACTATGCCAAAATTTAATTTGTCTACAAAGTCAGGCGACGTGTCGCGACGTGTAGATAAATCAATCAAAATGGCGCGTCAGAGCAGAGCACACACATCCACACAAAAAAACACACACACACAGATTTACGGCTATAAAAGTTTCGTTTCTGTTCGGCTCGCTTTAAAGTTTTGTCCGAGCAAAAATTTGACGTCAACGTCAATGGATTGGCTTCGGAACGCCTCCTCCCAGCTCGGAACCTCGAAGCGAACCACGTTCCCCCTGCCCCACTCCACAGCCACGGCTGTGGTCAGTGGAAACTGCATTATCACCTTGGACCCCCACTCAGCCTTTTGGAGCAGAGAGCTGAGCTGAGCTGAACGGAGTTGAGCGGAGACGAGTGGCCCAAGAGTGTCTTTTTCGAGTGCGGCTTTTGTTTTTGTTGCCGCCACAAACAAAGGGGGGAAAACAACGCACTCACACATAGAAGAGGGAAAAAATATATAATATTATTTTTGCCTATCACCATAAATAATTCACCTTACCCCCGGCAGAAGAGTCTCCCCTCCTGCACTCGCTGGATCTTCAAAAAGAAGCGCCAAGTGCAAAGTCAGTCGCACTCGAACAAAAAAAAATATTGAAAAGCAACAAAAAGCAACAAAAATATGAGGAAGAAATACTAAAAAAATACACATAAAAATCTTTTCAAGTTGGCGTTGCTGGAGAGTGGAGTGGAGTGGAGTGTAGTGGAGAGCTTCACAGAGCACCACACAGCACCACAGAAGACAGGCAGTCTAGGGTCTCTCCTCATCGTCTCGATCTTAGGGCTGTCCCTATGAGTAGTGTTCGCATCCAGTGCTCAAGTTGCTGCCTGTGTATGCATGGTTGTTGCTGTTGCTCTTTTGTCAAGTTGTTGTACGATTACGTTGGAGCATGTTCAAAGCTTTGGCGGCACTTGAAACTGTGAGGCAAACAACATAATCAAACGAGAGGGCGCAAGACCTGTCCAACAGCCTCAAGAGGCGTGAAGTGTGTAACACATTCAATAGGGACTAAGGCGATCAGCCAGATAGAGTTTGGAGCTTATCCATGATTAAGATATATCTCCCAATATAGAATATAGAATGTAGAACACTTACCAGGGTCTGATGTATCTAGGACAGGTGGCTGCTGTGACAAGGGACCCGGTGTACTACCAGCGCCCGGGGATCGGGCGTCGTCGTTCATTGCTCCGCCATAGGAAAGCGATGAGCTTGGCGGCCGCTGCAAGTAGAATCATTTCAAATGAAATATAAATAAATTAATACGGCACAGAATAAAGGTGTATATATGGTATGGTATGGCGGGATAGAGACACTAATGTGTGGCATAGATCAAGAGGTAGAGGAGGCATGCGTTAGCTGTTTGTTAGAATTGATTACAAATTGGTTATAAATGTCGCTTTAAATTGACACGCCTGCCCATTAAATGAGGCAGACGATATGGCCTGAGCTCTGAGCAATTGCTATTGCTATTGGTCTTGGTATTGCCATGGCCAATGCCAAAGGCAGACATTGTCATGTCTTGTCCGGATTGTACCGCCTCCCCGTCCCGTCTGACTGTCTGCACGACTGTCAAGTTGTCAAAACTGCCACGGCCTGGCCATATTGTGGCCAAACAAATGCTCAAGATTGTCGTGGCCTAGGCCTAGACCAGGCCAGTCCAGACCAGACTCGCACAGAACAGAACAGAACAGAACAGAGCACAACGGACAAGACACAAGACAACAACATCGTGTGCAAAAATAAATATAGCTATATATATATTGTATATAAGTTATCAAATTAATATGCAGCGACTGGCTCTGACTCCCTGACCGTCTTCTAACTAGGAGTAGACTCGACTCGTCTTCATCATCATCCCCATCATCGTCAGCAGCAAAGGCAAAGCCAAAGGCAACGGCAACGGCAACAACCATCGACAACGACGACAACGACGGCATATTAAGCGCTGCTAAAAACTTATGCAGAAACCAAAAATGTCAATGTCCAGGCAAACGTACGTACGTACAGATATATTGTTGGTATTGTGCCCCAACCCCTGCTCCGCTGCTCGAAATCGATCGGTAAGAGCAATTTAAATTCTGCTAATAACAAATATACAAAACCCGGGGGGGCATTAATTTCATGCACGTGCAACCAAAGGGGGCGCACGGGGGCACAGTCCCCAGCTCCGCCAGCTACAATTTTTAGCCATAAAATTATTATTTTCCCAAGCTCGTAAAAATTCTTGACTTTCGAATACAATAAATTCGAGCGACCGACCGCTTCGTTTCGATTTCGGTTTCGGTTTCGGTTGCTGTTTCGGGGAGACTCATTTGCCATTCGAGTCACAATTCGTGTGTTTTCGCTAAATATTTGTTAAATCGCATATTAATAGCGCCCTGCTATAGACAATTTGTCGGATGTCTTATAATTGTTATTGGCGGTGGGGATGTGATGGTGTGTGTGTGTGTGTGTCAGTCGTAAATTTTGATTTGCTAGATAAATGTTTGTGGAGTGCTGAGAGACCAATGAACTGTGATATATGAGTGTGGGTAATGCAGCAGCGATACTTAGATAATCCTTAGATTGGCAGCCTTATCTTCTGGCAGAGTGGCAGACTTGGCCAAGTTCCAATAGATTGGTTCCTGCCTTCCTGCCGCTTTCAATTTCAAACACACACTCGAGCGCACTCTGTGCTGGCAAATCTATTAATAATTAGACAACGTTGTCTGCATTTTAAACAATAAACTCCACCTTTGTTGTACTGTTCTATGCTGAGTTTATGAGCCATGAGGTGTCTCTTGATAGTCGCATAAACAATTTCCACGATAAACGACTCGGACCCGACCCGACCCGACCAGACCAGACCAGACCAGAGCCGCCTGCAATTGTAGCAATTGTCGTTCTGGCTCGTTTATGGCTTATAAACAAAGTATAAAAAGCTCAACTTTAGACTGACCGCAAACTAATTTGTTGGATGCGAATGGAACTACTATTTAATTAGCGCGTAGCTGGGAAAACCAAAGTCAAATAAAACGGCTATAAAAAAGATAAAAGCAACGAGCCAACAACAACTTTCCTTTTATGACAGTGTCATTTGATAGGCCTGTCGGCCAGTCGGCCTGCCTTGGCCTGGCTCTTGGACCTGGTCGAATCTTTCACACTTGCCGCACACTTTGACTTCCCTTTTCCTTTTTTCTGTTTTCTGTTTTCTGTTTTTGGGAAAGGGAGGATTCTTTTGAGCCGAGCTTGGGCGGCTTTCGAGGCGATTGAAAGTGTATCGGGTGACGGGCTGAGCTCGAGTGTTGGCCAGCTCTTCGCTCGCAGGCGTGCGTTGCGCTCCCTGGTCCGTGCTAAATGCCAGGCGTGCTCCTTGGACAGGACACGACAGTAGAGGACGGCAGTGGAGCAGCAATCGATGCGTGCATTAATTACATTTTCAATTAGCCAGTGGCCAGCGGCCAGTGGCCAGTAAATGAAGCTATCGAATTGCTTTTGCCTCCTGCTGATGGCACTTTGCATGTCCTGTGACAATTATTATCGAATATTGGTTTTATTTAAATGATGCCCTTCCCTATGGGGCGACAGCTTTTAATATTAATGAAAGCCAAATGGGCGATCCAGAGGTCCCAGTCACCGGTCCCCATCTAACCCCAATTCCAATTCCACGTCACGTAATGTTGGGCCTGGCCTCCACTCCATCTCCTTGCGGAGCAAAGAAACTTTTTCACTTTTTGTTTGGGGCGGAGTGCGGGTGGCCCTTGGGTGCATTAAAATGATCAAGAAACAATTTTCGTTTACCTGCCCGGGCTGGGGAACTTCTAAATTATTTATTTAATGCCCACTCCCAGGCCTCCCATTCCGCGACACTCTCCCGCGCCCACTCCCTCCCCGGAGTCGCTAAATTTTTGATGATAGCCGGAGAGAGGAACGACAGTTGTGTGCTCAAAATTCAGATATGATGCGCCCTCCACAACCGCAAATTTCTATGGCCAAGCGGGCCATAAAAAAACCATCAAAAAGTAGAGCCCATTTCGGGGGGAACTTTTGCTCAATTGTTTTGGGCTTGGGCTGGCACTTCATTACGGGCGAAAAGTTGGACTGCGGTCAGTGCGAGTCCGAGAGATGGAACTTTCCAAGTGACTGCTCTAAGTCGGCTCAGCTGCTGGAGATTCTTCTCGTTTACGTACTCGTAATTGCCAGAAGGGAGTGGGGTTGGGGCGACGCTCGACGCCCGACGCGTGTCGTGAGAGTTCCACCCAAAAAGTCAAAACATGCAATTGCCACTGAGCAAAAGTGGAACTCTTTAATTTCGGGGAAAACTCTCAATCACAGCTCCTTGATGGTTAATCACTACAATCAACAGTTGGACGAACCAGCGGCTGCTCTGCCAGGCCCTTCAGCAATGACCCGCGTGGCAAAACAATCAAATTATGGCTGAAACTCAGTTAGTGTTCGGCGCGTGGGAAGTTTTCTTGTATGGGGCGTGGCAGCAGGGAGAGAGAGAGAGATGTCTCCCTTGTTATTTTGCGAGTCCTGCGTTTGACATCTGAGAGGGGTTCCATGGGGTGTAGGCCGCTGCTGCAAGGCCTGCGGCGGAGGCTGAATCAGAGTCTGAGTCTGGCCGGGATTAGGACTTTGCTTCGGGCTCATTTCACAATTAAAAATACAAACTACGGCTTAACGGGGAATGGGAATGGGAATGGGCAAAAGGGATTGACAGTGAAAAAACAGCAATAATCATTGGTTTGGGTGCGTTTGTTTGTTGAGTCCGTGCAAAGTGGACGTGAAACATATTTTTCTCTATTTGTCGGCAAACACTCGGGCAGACAGTCGTACAAGCACCCTCTCCCTATATCCTTAGAGCAAATAATTAAATCCTTTTTACACGGCCGCATCGAGTGAAAGTTGTTGTGTGCTCTTCATGCGGTTTTTGGTTTCCGTATCGCAGGGTTCTCGAGGATTTTCGAGGCAGAAGAGTGGAAGCCAAGACCAAACCCCAATCCGAGGCAATCCCTGACGGCTGTTGGTTTTGATGGATTTGCCGTTGGTGTTTTCCCGGGCACAAAAGCTTTTGTTTGTCTGCTTGTGTCATGTTTGTTGTTCCTGATTCTCATGTGGCTGTTGTGCCTGTTCTGCCTCTGCTCTGCTCTGCTCTGGTTGCTGTTGCTTTGTTGCTGCCACTTCTAGTGCCCCTGCTGCCGCTGGCTGTTTAAGCGCCCTCCAGCCATAGACTCTGGCGTCTTTTCCCCAACATTTCTGGGGTGGGTGCATCTGGCTTTGGGGGTTCACAGGCTGCTTAATTAACGGTATATAAGAGTGCCACCCATGACACCCCTTTTCGGGGGAGTGTGTGTGTGCCACTTGAGGAGAAGCAGCAGCAGATGTTGTTGTTGCCACCTTTTGTGTATTTAATTGCGCGCATGGCATTTAATTGTTTTTCAAATTTGCTCAACTTGTAAAATGTTTTGTGCTCCCCCAACACACACATACACACACATACACCCACGTGTGTGTGCTTTGCCATTTTGTTAGAGGGTTGAATTTTTAATTAAAGCTCCTGCCTGACAGTCGGCAGAGGTGCAAAACTCGAAGGAGCACAGAGACCATTGCAATGGGTGAATCAATTCAATATGGCTGACAGTAGCTCCCCCCGCCACTTATGGCATGCAAATTGCTTTAGTTAGAAACACACACACACACACACACACCCATTCAGACACACACATTCTTGTTCTTATGGCTGGGAGTGTGTGCGCTTGTGCTGAGGTATAATTTCAATCAAATGGCAAGTTAATTACACACAATTATTTTGAACATACCCAGACAGAGGCAGGCACACCAGACAGGACGACTTCAACCTTAAGTTGGTGGGAGAACTTAAAGTTGAAATGGAAATTCTGGAGCAACGTGCTCTTAAATAAATTGAAAATGATTCAAACAGAATTCACAGAATTATGTGTATTTTCCGTAATTAACTAATATTTACTTGCAATCAATAATTACGTGTGGGTGGGTCTTGGGCTGCTATCATATCTGTAGAGTTTCAAATTAAATAGAACCAACTGCAATCTAAGTTTTTGAACCCTCCACAGAGGTATCACTGGCACTCCCTCGAGTGGCAACATTTTAATTTCGTGTCGAAACACTTGACATAATTAAACTAAACCAAAAAAACATACAAATTCTAGATATAAGCCAACAGAGACTGAGGCAGTGCCAGACTGCGGTCATTACTCATACGCCACGGTGTGGTGTCTCTCTCTCTCTGTCTCTCTCTTGTGACCATTATCTAACCATAAACATAAAGCTGAACCAAAATCTTTTGCTGGAAATGCTCGGCTATCAGCAGCAAATGAACTCAAATAAGAATCATAATAATAAGGAGCGAAAGAAGGGAAATGGGAATGGGAATGGGAATGGAAGTGGAAGCCTAAAGTACAGGTCTGTGATTAAATATTTATAAGCTGATAAGAGCAAATTGAAGCAGGTACGTACATATGTATGTATGTACAGCAGCAACAAGAAATTTGGAAATCTTGTGCAAACAATGAAATTAGTATTTTGATAATAAAAATTCAGAAGCTACCTGAAACTACTCCAGAATCAAGCAAACAGCAAACAGCAAGAACAAAAAAGCCAGAGAATAAGTCAAGTAGATAAGGAGCCAGAAAGAGACAGAGACTGTGTGATAGAGAGGGGGGAGTGCCAAAAGAAGAAAAGATACAGTGTGACTCTATGGACTCTATTATCATTTGTTTGCCTTTGTTATTATGCTCCACAAACAGTGGAAACGTTGAGGAAACTGCAGGCCTCTCCGCTAGGCTTCAAGTGCAAAGGAATGTAGAGGGGGCATACCGCACCAGAGGCAGAGCGGAAATGGAGCAAATGGAGCTGCACGCGATTTTGCATTTCACACAGAGAATGTCAAGAGGGGGAGAGCGTGGCAGAGCGGAGCGTATCGGATCGGATTGGGTTTATCTGCTCCACAAATCTCCGAGCTATCAATTTGAACTTTTCACAGCGGAGATTAACAAATGAGACAGAGAGCAGCGGAGGGAGGGAGGCAGAGGCACAGACCTTTGGACTGCATTTTGTAGTTTCCTCTTGTTATTTGTGTGTTTTTTTTTGCTATTTTTTAATTTGCCTTTGAGTGCATTTCTTGCTGTCCCGGGCAAGGCAAATAAGATAATTATTCAAATGGCATGTTTCACACAATTCCAACACAAATTCCTGCCTCTAAGCAAGCGCGAGGGGGAGAGTGCGCTGGATGGTGATGGGTCTGAGGCATGGCGGAATGAGGAATGGGGCATGGAGCTTGGAGCTTGGAGCGCGAATCACGAAAGGCAATGGAATCATTTTCTTAGCGGCAAAAGATATCAAGATAGCAACATGCAAATGCTGCAATGATCGCGAGAAATAGATTTGCATAAGCTCAGAGAGGAAGAGAAGCAGAGAAGGAGAGACAGAGACAGAGACAGCGACTGAGACTGCGACTGGGTTGCATGTGAGAACATTAATCGTGTAATTAATTTGATGCATGTGTATGCAAAGTAATTTCATGTAAACTGTCACACCCGGCCACCTCTCTTACTATCTCTCTCTATTTCTCTCTCGTATATGGTCTGATGTAGCGTGTTTAAGAGTCTCCCGGGGCAGACAAAAATCAAGCCGGGAAAGACAACGACAGCCCCAGAGCAGACGCAGACCCAAGTCGAAGGCATACCAAAACCCGACCCGGGCCAGACAGTGTCAAATAGATTCCGCAAGGCGATAGAGACGACAGTCCCGATTGGGTCCGCTACAGGGCTGAGACTCAGAGAGCGGGGTGCACAGAGATTAGCCAAGACATGGGGCCAGGACAGGACTGGGACCGGCACCGGCACCGGCACCGGGATCGGAATCGGGATCTGTTCGTGGACGTTTCCCTGTCAGCGGGCAAACACACAAATCCCCCCAACCAATAGGAAAACATTTCCATTTCCATTTCGAATGGGAGATTTCATAGATTGCATTTTGCATGACATACGATTACAAGGCGGCCAAAGGTGTTGGCCAACTTATCGCCAAGTTGGAGCGGGCCAACATGCAGACCGGCTGGGACTCAGAGTGCGATAAGCTGACAGCTGAAATTAGCTCGACTCTCGAGCTGCACAACAAAAAACTAGAGGAAACATGCCCATAGACAAGGCATTACAAGGATTTGTCGCTCGACTCGGCTCTCGGCTCTCGGCGAGTCATGCCAGGAGCGGGCGGGGGGCCCAAGCCAAAATAGTTGTCGAGTCATTTGGCCAGGCGGCATAATGTGAAATTCATATACAAAGTATTATTGATATGACCCCACTGATAAATGGACTACAGTGACTCAAATGTAGAGCAAAGATTCGCTGGGGGAACACACTTCTCACTGCCCGAACAATCCGCATCTGAATGCGATCCAAAACACTCTTGTTTCGCTTTTAGCCCAGTCATCTTTGCCGCGAACTTCAGCACGGCGCTTTTCATTCTGTGTCTCTGTCTCTGTTTCTGTTTCTGTTCATTCTTTCCGAGATTGTCTTGCCGCTGAATAGAGACGGCGGCAGCCGCCGACTCTTTAAAAGCCTCTGAAAAATGTGTCGCATCATGGCCGGGGCGAGCAGCAGACTGGAAGACGACGTCGCCATTGCCATGACGCGGCACAAGTTCCGCCCCTCAACTCTGGCTCCGGCTCTACGGGGAAAGAAACCCTCCCAGAAAGTACACACACACATATTTTTAGCCTGAAAAGCCTCTCCACTCCAGAGAGTGCCGAGTGCTTAAGGTTGAATCATGCTGGAGCGAGGCTGCCGGCCACTGCCAAATCAATTAGAGTTGGTCGTGAGCCTCACTTTTTGGCCATTACTCGCCCATGGAGAGCCATAAAAATTAGAAAATTTGATTATTGCAACACGAAGCCCGGCCAGAGATTCACTTTACCCTCCGCGCTCACTCACTCAGTCAGTCAGTCAGCGAATCGGAGCTGGGGGAGTGGACGAAGGACGTCCCACTGGGCCTTGCTATTTGCATATTATCGTGGTAGGCTGGCACTGGTTGGCGGGCAAAAGATGCTCTAACAAAAATTTCATTACCCAAACCCGAAAAAAGCAAAACGGAAAAACCGAAAAACCAAATCAGTCCCAAAAGCCAGAGTTCCGAGCGTTCCCGGAGCCCAACGGTAGCGACGTTTAAATGAGTTTATTACATCTTTTGGCGCCTTTTACAGCATTTAGCCGGGAATGATGGAAAAAACTTTTCAGACTGAAGCTGAAGCTGTGGCAAGCAAAAAGGGGTGCATGATAATGAAATTTCCATAGATTTGCATAAAGTCAAGCCAAGTCGAACGAGAACTCGAGTCAGTCGGCAGTCACCAGTCAGCAGTCAGCAGTCAGTGGTGGGAGGATGTGATGCCCTAAATTAGATAATGTCTAAATTGGATTTAAAACACGCATTTTGCGGGTTTCCAACCGGTAAGAGCCGCGAGAGGGTGAGCGCCCAGCAGCACCCATTGAAGACCCATCGAGACAACATCAAAATATCATTAGACGGTTGTTTTTTTTTTTTTTTGCTGTTCTTCTCCTCCTCGTCTGCGCAGGGCATTTGAAGGGTTGCGTTGCCAGCCGTCTGATGGCGCCCTGATTTGTATGCAAATGTTTTTGGCCGGGATGCATGAAATTTGATTTTCCGGGCCGGGCTCTCGCTGCTGGTAAGCTGATTATAAAACCTAATTAAATTACGCTGCAAAATGGTTCTGTTCTAGGCCTGGCGGATGGCAGAAGCCTGTACTGGTAGCTCTAGGTGCTATAATCGAATCTTTGCTGTAAAATATTACAGAGAAAATATTTAATTCAAAGTCGTTTCTGTTGCTGCATTTGGACTTCCTTTCGTTCGCTTCCGTTTCGCATGTTTCCTCATTGGTTGAACTCTGACGAGGTTAATAAATCCTGCCGCTACCTACATTGTCATTACGTCATTTGCATGCAACGTCATTGGGTCAGCCATTTACGTATGCCCCCTACAATCCACACGTGCAACACACACACACACACACACACACCCACCAGAGTCGGACAAGTTCATAAACTTTCATTTCATTTGTGACTCCAGGGGAGGCGTTCGTTCTCGTGCTGTTTGGCTGCTTTTCGTTTTTAGTGTGGAGATTGCGTGGCATTTTTCGCATATTTCTGCTGCACATTTCGTGCAAAACTTAATTATATTAACTGAGTTATTTGCGGCATTTGGCGCGCTCTGCAACTCCGTCTCTCCGGCTGGCCCTCGAGAGTGGTTGTGGTGTCCCCATGCCCATCCCCCGGCCACCATCTCCATCTCCATCTCCCTGTCCGAGTGCAGGTGTTGTTGAACGACAAAAATTATGACAACTTAACTTGACTAACTGGTGTAGATGGTCCGACATTCGGTCGGTTGGTGGGATCGGGTCGGGGGCTGACTGTCTGCTGCTGTTGCTGTTGCTGTTGCTGGAGTTGCACTTGGAGCGCAAGGGAGATGCAGATAGTTGTTCGCACCTAAATGGCCAGAATGACGGACAGAAAGCGGACAGCTTGGACCCGCTCACAGGGGATAGGGGACAGGGGACAGGGGACAGGGACAGCGGGCAATCAACAACATAATTAAAGACAACAAATGCTCATGTCTCCAGTCAAGACTCTCTCCCTGTCTCCTCCTGCTGCTGCTGCTGCACGATGTGGCGAGCCGAGTGGCTGTTTTATGTGGCTCTGTGTCCCCGTCTTGTGGTATGCAACGAGTTGCAATTAAAAATCAATAAAATGCGTGATTTTTGCAATTTTTGCGCTTGCCACGGCAATTTGTAATTGCAATAATTAAAATGTTGCCCAGCCTCAGACCGAGAGAGCATTCCCTCTCTCTCTCTCTGTCAGTCTCTTTCTCTTAATCAAATTTTCACCTCCGAAAATCCCGACCGGGAGAAAACCAACTGAGCTCTGAGCTCTGTGACTCACTGTCAGAGTCAGATGGCAATGAGATGCAATTAAATGCGTTTTCAAACAATTTCACTTCACCCATACACACGCACTCGCACACACACACACACACACACACACACACAGTGGAGATGGGGTCCGTCCAGAAACCAACCCTGACAAAATCAGGCAATCAATCACAGAGCCGCCGCATAACTCACCCTTCGGCGGGCATCTCTGGGAGGGCGCAACAAATCGGATTAACTCCGCCAGACTGTACAGCCAAACCCGAACCCGAACTCGAAGCCCAAGCCCAAGCCCAAAAACCCAAAAACCCAAAAATCCACGCAGGCGCAGTCGCTGCCGAGGATGCCCAGGATGATTTCTGATTCCTCACTCTGCCTCGCTCTCTCTCTCTCGCTCTCGCTCTCTGCTCTGCTCTGCACATTCCAGGGGGTAGTAGCTGGGAAATAACAATTAACTTTTTTGTTGAGGTTTTTTTGCTGCCCTCCTTGTCTCTTTTTGTATGGGCGTGCCCGGGCCCTCCCTAAACTAGAGTCGAACCTGAAAGCGAGCAATCAACTGCAGCCCGAGATTCCAGCTCCAGCTGCGCCGCTGTCGATCGTTAGCCAACACTGCGCCAAGTGCGCGCGATCACGTGGAAGTGGCAATGGAAATGGAAATGGCACACTGCCCGCCGTGTCAGTGGCCTGTCAAAATAATCATTATCGATGGTACGGACTGATAAAGAAGAGATCATGAGTGAGGATGGGTTCAGGATCGGGCTTCAAGCGGAGATTGTCCAAGTCAGATTAGGACGGTGCATGAAGACTTAGCAAAGGTTGACTTTTGCCACAAACTGTGTCAATCAAGCGGGGTCTACAGGTCTGAGAATCGAACTGCTGCTCTTTTAGCCAGTCAAGAAGTAGACAGCAAGAATCTATCTCTATCTACATTGCGCTACTCTCTTAGAGGTCTATCTGTCTGTTCCTACACGCGGCCCACAGTCAATTGAAATTCTACGCATTCCAACAAACAACAAACAAATGCATACACACAGAGAGAGAGAGAGAGAGTTGCATATATAGAATTCTCAATTGCTTTCGCATCATTACGTCTGCGAACAATTTATTTTTATAAAAGCGAAGCGACCGCCGCCAGTCCAAAGTTGGCGTCATCATCATCCTCTTCTCAGTCGCTGTTGCAGTTGCAGTTGCAGTTGCAGTCGGCGTCGCTGCCGCTGCTGCATTTTCATTTTCCCGCTTTTCAGTGGAGCAACAGAAACAACAACAATAACAACAAACAGCAACAACAACGATCATGTTCAAAAGTGCAGAGAAAATTGAAGAGAAATACTGAGGCATGAAAGCGGCGTAAAGAAATCAAATAAATTTTATTGTATAAAAGCGCAGCAACAACAAAACTCAGTGAAAACAATCATTGAGCCTGCTCGGCTGTAAATAGTTTACAGTTCCACTCTGCCCCCCTCTGCCCCACTGCACCTCTGTGGCCGCTGCGGTTGCTCACACTTTTCCTTTGGCTGCCTGCAATCGATCGCAAAATTTCCTCACTTTTTCCCTCACTTTTTTTGTACGAGTCTTATTGTAAACAATTCTGTTGGCGGCTAGCGGCTGGCAGCCACATCATCATCATCATCATCAGCAGCAGAAGCGGCAAAGGCAGCCAGAGGCCTAGCTAAATGGGTGTTGAGTGCAAAGTGTTTGTATTCCCTGCCCCATCCTCGTACCCCATGGAAAATGCAATATGGCGCTGCTACTGCTGCTGCTGCTGCCTCGATCTCAATCCGCATCTGCATCTGCATCTGCAGTGGATTCTGATTCCCATTCTGAATCGAATCGGAATCTCTCTAGACTTCGAACTGCGATCGGATGGCTGCCAGTGTTAAATGCTCGATCATTTTCGTGTGCATATTTTTCGCCCGGGGGACTGTGTCTGTCTCTTCCTCTACTACTCGTACTTGGCGACCCATTGCCCAACGAAATGCGTTTTGTTTTCTCTTGTTTCGATAGCTGTTCGATTCTTTTTGGGTCGCAGCGGGAGATGCATCTTTTGTGCCGCAGTTGCTGCTGCTGCTGCTGCTTCTTGTTCGCTTTGTGTGTCTTTTTTTTAATTTTATGTCTGGCCTTGTGCACTGAACACTGAAGAGGCGGAGGGCAGGGGTGGTGGAGGGGAGTTTTTGGAGCTGACACTAAAAATACAATTTTAAAATACGAAATCAAAGTAAAGCCAGAAAGAAATCATACAAAGGCCATGGCCAAAGTCACAAAAAAAAGAAACTTCTCTTTTTTTGAGAGATTTTTCATAATTTTTGCGCTGACCACAAAAAGGCTGCTGCAACAACAGCAACGGCAACGGCAACGGCAACGACCACCATGTTAACGACTCTGGGCGCAGCTTTAACTTCAACTTCCAGCATCATCATCATCAGCATCAGCATCATCTGGGGCTCCCAGTCCCAGTCGATTCCCCAGTCCTCAATCCTCAATATAACATTGTCTGCCGGATCGTTTCCTTAACGTAAAAGTTTCATTTTCGTTACCTTTGCAGTGATACGATACCGAAAGGCGAACGAACGACCAGCGAAATGAAATGAGACTTTGTTCTCGGGGGCCAGAACCAGAACCAAAGCAAACCCAAACCCAAACCCAAACCAAACCGAAACCCAAACGTACAGAACCCAGCCTCAGAATCGGAATCAACAGCGAGCGACCTGCAACAAATGAGTTTTTTTTTTTTTCATTTCATATCTCCCTCCACTTCCATCTGCGTCCCGGCCCTGATGATTTTTGAATTGATTTGTGTTGTTAAATATTAAATTCTTATAAGTCATTTGCACTGGACCTCAAACCTGGAGGGAAGGTTGGGGCTGTGGAGCTGGGAGCTTTGTGTGGCTCCGAATTGACAGACAAGACCCGGCCCCTGTCCCGCCTGCCCACATATATCATTTACACTCGGCCAGATCTCGGAGAGCTCGCAATTGGAAACGGAATCGAGCTGTGGAGTCGGTCAGAGAGTCGGACATTCAGTTGGACACGTCTGTGGCTCTGTGAGTCGCTCACAGCGGTCGGTCGGCCAAAAATGGCAACGGCAGCATCTCGGCACATTCCCCCAGCCCCTCTGCGGACGACTGTGAGTGTGGGGGCTGCTAGGTGGGGAGCCTCTTGGTCAGCCGCTGTGTGGCGCGGCGCAAAATAACAAAAATTATATTTTCAAGGTGTTCTTTTGCACATTTCTTTTTTTATAATTTTAATTAACATTGCTCCGGCTCTTGAAGTTGCAATTCGCATTCAGCTCATTCGTATAGAGAAGGGGGTGTGGGACGTGGCTGTTTAACAAACGTTAATAAGCTTTTGGCTCTGTGTTCTCCGCTGATTTCATTTCATATGTATGAAGCGGAATTTTATTGCCATTTTATGGCATTTTATTAATATTTCTTAATGTCGGGGCCAGTTCCAGAACTTCCCCCAACGAAGACTTTCTTTCAGAGTCTTCGCTCCGCTCCGCTCCGCTCTCTTCCTGGTTAACTTTCACGCAACATTCAATAAACACTCACGCAGTGCACAAAATGGACTTTAAACAAGTGCCACATGAAGTCAGGAAATTTATATGGAAAGCTTTAAGTAAGTCTCCAGCTGCTGCTGCCTGGCTCTGCCTCGGCTGCCATCCTCCTTTCCTTCCTTCGCTCTGGCTCTGGCTCTGGGTCTGGGTCTGTCCTCTGCGGCTCGGCTCGGTTGCATTCATTACAAGCGAGCCAAAGGTTAACATGCAACGAACGGCAAACAGCAACAGCAACAACTGCTAAAAAGCTTAAATTTCACAACACGCTCTCCGGCAACAGCAACAGCAACAGAAACAGCAGCAACAAGAGGCATGAGGCATGAGGCAGCCACACAGACACACAGCATCAACATCAACGTTCGTTGTCGTCGTCGTCGTCGTCGTCGTCTCTCAACTTTTGCGTTTGAGCATTTAAGTGCCAATTAATAACAATTTTTATGAACCGAAGAAATAGTTGACAACACGGCATGGCCGCATCCCATCGCCTCGATTTTGCTCCGAGTCGACTCTCTCGCCTCTCGTCTCGTCTTTGCTTGGCTTGGCTTGGCTTGGCTTGTGTGGTGTCCGTCGAGTGATGAGCGTTGCATGCAACAAGCAACATGCAACATGAGCCTCTGAGTGCGAGAGCGAGTGCGACTACGGCCAGCCAAACCTCATTTGAAACACACATAATATTGTACATTTTATGAACAATTATTGTGTAAGTTTTATTGGCCGCTCAGGAGGAAGCAAGGAAGCGACGCAACGCGAGAAACTCTTTAATTAATTTGTGATTTTTCTGCATCAGACACAGAAGCGAAGCGGTAGGAACAACGCCAACAGAATCTACGTCAGTAATTGCAGCGACTTTTGAGGCAGCAACAAAGCAGCTGCCAAATCCGTTGTAGTCTCAGCAGTAACATACAATGTAGAGGCACAGTTGCAGATGCCACACAGCAGAAACAGCAATAGTTTTCGCTGCAAGATCAATGCAGGAGAAACCACTGAAAGAGAATCTTAGTATAAAGTAAAGCTACTTCCGACTCGACCCGCTTCGACCCCTTCCATTGCATTAGTGGCAATTTATGCCGCATTATTGAAGGCATGCTAGAGCCACGAAAAACACTCCGTGGCGCGACAATAAGCATGCAAAAGCAGGCCATTGGGGTGGGCTAAGAGCAGCGGGCTGACTTTGAAACATTTGGCGACATTAATATGATTTAATGCGTTAATTAGCGCCTGGCCAACAGCAGCAGCAACAAAAGAGCAGCCACAAGAGGGTGCGAAACCGGGCAGGGCAATAGCAACTCGAGAGCAACTCGAGAACGAGCATCTGACGCAAAGTGTTGCGTTGCTGCTTATGGAAATCCTTCTCCCGGAAAAGTATGCTATGCCGCCCGAGAATTCCCCAAATCCCCGAAGCGGATTAGACCCGAAGCACAGGCATGCAAAGAGGAAAGGAGCTAGAACTGGTGTCTAGCTGGTGGTGGTGGTGGTAGTGGTGTCGCTGCTCCTGCCCCATGCCACTGTGCCTGCCACGGTGTGCATTGCGTAATTGACGTCAATTTTGTTTTCGCACCGCGCATACCAACGAAAGCTTGGGGGGATTGAGGGCACGCTGCTCTTATCCACAAGGGGAAATCCAATACCAAACAGCAAAAAATAATTTGCCAAAATATAGAAATTGTGTCGCCGTGCGGAAGTCGTCTCCCCTGAGTTCCTGGGGAGTGAGGAATGCCAGAGATATTGAAAAGTTGAGGCCGGGCCAATAAACAGGAGCTACGACAATGCGAGAGGGTGGACGTGGACTCAGGCATCGGCATCGGCATCGGCATCGGCATCATATTTCATTTATTAGCAGGCAGCCGGCAACGGCAGTGGCAGTGGCAGTGGCAGCGTGGCAAGCATTTTTATTTATGCCCCATAATGCTTGGCATATGTGGCCCAAATGGGAATTGGCTCGGCGGATAAGCAGCCAAGCAAACGGAGACACTAAGAGCTCTCTAAGAGAACTCTGTGAGAATCGTGGACAGAGTTCCCAGAGTTGAGTGCCTCGCAAGTAAAAGTAGCTTAGAGATTTATGCGGCATTTGTTTCATAGAAATTCCGAGCTGCCCGAGCTGCACTTCAGTAACTCCCACAGATGTCTTGAAACTTTTCAAATAATTAAGCCTGCAGAGCGAAGAAAGTTCTGTATCTCTGGCCAGGAATTATTGAAAAATATGTATATGTATTTCTGTAAAACATATTTTGTAGGCCAAGGCTGAGAGGAAGGACAGGCAGCAGGCACGTGCGCCATTAAATATGCAATAAATTATTTCTGCTAGTTTCTCCAGGCCCCCACTCTTACTATTTCTATTGGGGAATCTTCTGCTAAGCTGCCTGCAAATTATAGAAAATCCCCCAAAGACGCGGCGACCGAAAAGAAAAATCCAATGTAAGCAATAAGCAGGAACACCATTATCTAATGCTCGGCGCGCCATTCAGGCATAAAGCCCCCATCTCCCTTTCCGCAGAACAGACCGAAGGGAAAACTTCTTAGGCCCAAAAATAGTGCGCAGGAAATAAAGCACAAAAAGGCAATAAAATTGCCAGAAAGCCCCCAAACAATGCGAGCCCCAGGCAGACTATTTTGTACATGCTGGCCACACAGCTTCCGGGCCAATAGAAATGCCAGCACAACAAAGACAGCCACCCGCAACCCCAACAAGGACCAAACTGGGCCTAATGGCCAGGGCAAACAGACAGATAGAGATTGGGACTGAGACGTCGCCAGCAGCGGATTTAAGTGCAAGTGATTTATGAGAGATGTGGCCAAGATGTGGGTGAGATGTGGGGCAGTACTAGAGAGCCATCTTCCGACAGAAAGCAACAACAAATTAGCCAAAGAACAAGATCGAACTACAGCCAAAAATCAATCAGAAAAAAAGCGTTGCATTAAATATTAAAGAAGCATTCGTACAGAAGGGTTAAGCTAACCCCAGTGGAGATTAAAGCCAATTCAATTAGTGCCTGCCCCTTTTGATACTGGAGCTTCTTCGTTTTGGTATAGGCAATAGTTTTTCCTTGCTCCCGTTTGGTCTGGATTCAGTTACAATTTACAAGTGGTCAATAGAGGCTAAGCGGACTTAAGGGCCAGGCCAAAGAGCAGAACGAGCTCCACCCCTTCTGTGTTCCTTCTGTGGTCAGTCGCGTGATGATAATTGAAAAGCACTCAACATGCTCAATGGTCAATTCTGGTCAAGCCTGGGCAGATGGAGATCGAAGGGACTGGGTAGATAGGATCAAATGCTGACTAATCGAGTTTAAAACAAGCGTAAATTGTCCTGTTGGCTTTTCCTTTTGATATCCGAGCGGACTTCAATGGCCTTTGCGGTGCCAAGTGCAGCGACTCCTCCGGGTAATTAATGGTAATTGTTCGAGCACTCGCTGGGCTTCCCTCAGGTGTTCCTTAGAGCTGGGAGAGCCCTGGAGCGAGGAAGATGTAGATGGAGGGGGATCCAGAGACACCTTTGGTTTAGCTCTGGTTCCTCGCCTGCATTTGCCTAATGACACAAAAGTAAAACGACCAACGGACTTTGTATAATTTTTTTCTTTTCTGTTAAGCTCTTAAACCGATTTGCAGCTTAGTTGAGTGGCACAGCCATAGGCAATGGGTCGGGGAGTATACGAGGCAGAGGAGTGCAAATATTTCACAAAAAAATTAACAAAAAAAGAAGGGAGAAACCAAATCATTGTGCGTATATGTTTCATTGGAAAAAATGCTTTGGCCAAGACAAAGACTCTTCTCTGGCTTTTTGGTGGCTTGTTTTGTGGCATTTTTACGGCATAAATTTCCATTGAATTGATACTTTTTGGTCGATACTCCCTCAACCCGCACACACAGTCAAACCACACAGCAGAATAAAAACAAATTTAAAAAAAAAGGGTTGACACAATCAGGTAGAGTATTGGCTCTGTCGGCTGCCTTCCTTTGAAGGCAACACTTGACTAGGGACACGGACTGGGGAATGCTAGGGTCTAGGGCCTAAGCATTAAAATTTCATTAAGATTTCAAACGTTTTTTTCGCCATCAAGGATTTCCTGGAACTGGGTAAAAGAGTTAAAATTCAACAATCAATATAATTCTTATGATAGAAATTAACTTTGTGAGCAGAGTTTTCTTTTTGTGGAGGATCCCATTGGATCGCTTTCGAGTGGGTATATGACAAAACCTCTTCTTCAATGAATTGGGAACCCGTCAGATTGGCATGTCTTTTCACGCCACCAGAATGCTGCCTGCCCTGTCCCCGGAGGTATCGCATTCAACGCTCTCGAGTCCCGAGTCTCGGGATTCGAGCCGCGATCTGACAGCCAGCCCGGACAGCCCCGTGCAATTCCCTCGACGAAACCAAATTCTGATCAAAAAATTGCTAACAAAAAAGAAACACACGAGAACATCAGATCAGCCGCAGACGAAATCTTGTGGCAACTGCATTGAAACATTAGCAGTGATGACATTTTTGCGGTCAAACTTCCCCCGTGGCCGCCTTCCCCTTTTTTTAAGCTGCCAGTGTCTGCGGAGCGTCTGCTGGCAGCTCTTGTTGGTTGCACAGACATTCCTGCCAACGCGACACTTCATACATAATAACAAAAGATCGCCAGATCACAGGGGCAGCTCGTCAAGCACGCACGATCCACTGCACAGGGCACAAACGCTCGACGTTGGGGCTTTTTTGGTACCCTTTTCAGGACGGAGGGTGTATTGGGTGGAAGATGCCCAAATATACTAGTGCCAACACCTGTGGGTATCATCTCGATTCTTGTAGCTATCATTACCCCTCCATCTTCAAGGGTATTCAAGGCTTCGCTACTATAGGAGCATCTTTCACGAATGGTTTTTTGGTACTTTTTGGGGCTTTGGGAAGCGGGCAGTTGTAGGGCTTTCGTGGACTGTTGGTTTATTAATTGTAGCCTTGGACTTGGAGTTGGGCCCGTCTTTGTTTCACAAATGAATGCACAAATTTCGGGACAGGTCTGCGGTGCGGTTTCGTTTGTGGCACAAAACGCAGACAGTATGACGACGCCGAAAGCCGCAAAAACAACAAAATATAAAAGTAAATTATAAGAAAGAAATCCTTTTGGCTAACTCGTATTTCGGTGGGCCCGACAGCCGTGAGTCCAAAGTCCCGAGGTGAGAGTGCGGCTAATGAGCCGAGGCCAAAGCCAAAGCCAAAGCCAAAGACCTGGATCCTTTTATACTTTTTATCTTACAGCTTTCGTTTGGTTTGGGTTTTTGTCTTCGATTTCAGAAAAAAACAGAAAAAACAAAACCAGTTCACGGAGAGTGGGAATGGGAGAAAGGGAGTGGATTGACTTAATGCCTATCAAATTATAGGTTTCTTCTGCTGGCTGGAAAATTGTGTGTCAGATTGTGCGAGCTGGCCGGGGCGTTGCTCAAGAAATTAATACAAAACTCATCCAGCACGAAAGAGCATTTTCTTCTTTGGCCTGGAGTGGAGCGGTGTGGAAAATGCCCTCTCAAGTTCGACTGACTTTGAAGAGCCCAGAAACACGCCCCAGGCAATCACGCAAAATGCCAAATTACATGTAGCTACCATTAACCGAACGAAATCATCTAACACGCACACACGGCAATCCCCAGCCCGGTGACGGAGAAGGGCCACAGAGGGAAAACAAACCCAACCGAAAACATGATGGAAAAAAAAGAGTCATTTAAGGTGTTTTACACGCGTCCCTCTCCGGCAGCTGTCCATACCGATCGGGTTTGCTGCTCAAATTTCAACAGACAGACTGGCTGAGCTATAGGGGATCTGGCGCACTTATGTCCTGTGATCCTTGCGCTGATGACACTCGAGAGGAGCACCCCCAGCTGTGGTACTCCCTCAGCGTCCTAAGCGGCTTACACGTGCCGCCCGCTCTTATAACTAAGGAAATACGATCCCAGTTTCTCTCAATTTACACCAACAGAAGCCAGAACTGTTTCATTTACTGGATCAACTTTGAACCAAGTATTCCCTTGCCTGCGTTGAAAGTCACATATTTTTCACATCGATTATGAACACTATAGTAGATAAGTATTATAAAGCTTCAGCTTCCAGGTTCCAGCAAAGCAAATAATCGCAACTCTCTCGAAATTATTCCAGAAATCATTTTGAGATCCATGAAAACTCAAAGACAGTTTGATCAATTGCATCGGGAAACCAGGGAACGCGACTGAAATAAAGAAAATTCCCTATCAGATATTTGTATGGTACGTCTAGTGGGACTTGTGTTTGGTTTTTCGATCAAGATGCAGAGGATCCTTTGAGGATGGGTGTGGAATGCTAGCTGAAATCTATAAAATGTCCCTTGATATAAGGGTTATCCTTAGGCGTTCTCCAGCTGTTCATTGGTATCCTTCGTGGGTAAAGCTCTCCAGAGTTCCGTTGACGATGGTCTTCCATTACTTTGGTGATGATCTTCAGCTTCGTGCTCCGTTGCTTCTCGTTCTCCTCTCCGCGACTTACGCACTAGTGTAGTCAGAAAAAAATCGATGTTGTTTTGTTTTATACTTTTCAAATATATTTTGGTTTTTTTTGTTTTTTTTTCTGTTTCTTCGTTTGTTTCATATAATTATTGGCTAACTCTTTAAACTTTACTCTGTACTTTTTGTTTTGTTTTTCTTAATTCTTCTGGGTTTTTGTTTCCTTGCTTTAATTATATTATTAGTATACATATAAATAATTAAAAATATTACATTAAAATGTATTCGTATATCGTATAGAAGTTGCTGGTTGTTTTGTTGGATTTATGTTTTAGTTTCTTTCTTTCTTTCTTAATTTTTGATTGCGTTTTTCGTCTCCATTTCAATTCTTCTCCTTTATAACATTTACTCTCATTTTACAATTTTGCTAAAAACTAAATAAAATTTCTTGTTTGTAAAAACAATAATAATTATTAAAAAATGTATGCTCAAATAAGTTGAATATTTACTTTTCGTATTTTGTTTGTTGTATATATTTTAAAAATAGCAAAAAGCAAAAAAAGCGCCTTTCCATCGACTTTTAAAACATATTTACGTATATTTTTGCATCATCTTTTAATTGTTAAGTTTACTTTTATGCTATTATTTTTACTTTTGTTATATTTTTATAAAATATCACCTAAAGCAATTACGTATTTCAGTTTCAGTATTTTGTGTTTGTATTTTAAGTTTATTTTTACAATGCAACAAAATTTTGCTTTTTTTGTGTGTTTGTATACAACTTTTTTGTTTTTGGTAGCAAAATATTTAATACAAAAATTAATAATGAAATGATTTCAACAAATATGTAAAAAGCTCACACAAAAAAAAATCATATCAGTTTTTTGCAACAATTTCTTGTTCAGTTTTTTAACTAAAAAGCAGCGAATTATGCTAACAGAAATGATTACATAATTACAGCAATTTTATATGTTTAATTTAAGTTTCTTACATACAAATTTTTGTTTAGGGTTTTAGGTTTTTGGGGTTTGAGACAAAGTACAACAACTATTTTTATTTTTTTTTTATTTCTGCAAATTTCTAACCTTTGCAAGAACATTTTCTTTTTAGTTTTGAAAAAATAGTACAAAAGCTTTACACGTTGTTGGTTTTTTTTTTGTTTGTTTTCATATTTTTGTGGTTTAGTTAGTTGGCTATAATAAACCGCTGGGAATCGGCTCGACTATAGTCTAAGTATACAAATGACTGCCCATATAGCTGAGGAACTGCTCTCGACTGAGGCAGACCGATTTAAGTACATTTTTGTGGTTTTTGTTGGTTTAGTAGTCTAGAACTCAAAATAGTAGTAGAAATTAGCAGAAGAAAGTGTTTGGTTGGTTTTGGTAGCTAGAAGAAGAATGGCTGCTAAGGTTTTCCCTTTTCTAGATTGAGTTTGGATTCCATTAGATTTCCTGTTTGCAAGTTTAGTTTAGCTTAGCATACAACTCCTAAGTTGAGGGGTTCAAGGGTTCAGGGGCTCAGAGGTCTGACTAAGAACTATATAACGTACGCTATAGTATACAATGGGGGATGGAGCGAGGGGTCTCTAAGTATCTCCGCTGAGCACCAAAAGCTGCCGCTCTGGATTCCGTGTTCACTAATTCAATTCATTAAATTACATTTAGCTTTCCTCTCTTCATTATATTTATATAATAATAATAGTATCGCGTAGTTTTCTTCTTTTTTTTCTTCTTTTTTGCTTTAGTAAATGCTTAAAGTTTGTTTAGTTTGTTGCTCTTGCTGTCGTAGTTTGTTTGATTTACGTATATCAATTGTTCTCGAAAGTGTCTCGCACGCTTCCTTGGCTCATTTAAAATGTCGTTCGTATAGGTGCGTTGCAATCCTCAATTAATTAAATTAACTTTAAGTTTCTTTTTGTTTTTTGTTTTTGTAATAAACAATAATGTTTTATTCGTATACTTTGCATTTGAACTCAGGTTGGGGTTTCTTTTCTGGTATCTCTTTTTACGTATATGCGTTGCATGATGAGAGTTGAACAAAAAAGATCAACGAAAATATTTTTTTCTTTTGTTTTTTGTGTGTTTTTTTTTTTGTTTTTGGCAAGTTCTCTTTGGTGTTGTAAAACACCAAAGGAAAAAGGACGTATTATTTTGAAAAATCGTATACACGTTGGCTAAGGTGAAATATTCCCAAAACAAAAATAAATTGAAACAATATAATAACTAAGCAAAGAAAATATGGATAGAAATTTCTAGGAATTTACTATTCTCTTAGCGTTTGTTCTCTTATCCCAAGTTTTGTTTTTAGATCTGTAAGCAGCAGCCTAGACTTGATTTTTAGTTACAAACTACATGGCTAGAGTTTATCTTTATATTATATAGTTTTCTTTATATATATATATAGAGAACGTTTTGGGGTTCGAATGGGGGGAGAGGTTTGGATCTGAGGTCTGGACTAGAAGTCCGCCTCGTGCTTGATGCGATAGCTGGCATAGGTCTCCTCCAGCGGTGAAAAATCTTGGGTGCTGGGCTGTGATCAAGTTCCAAATGATTGGCACAGATACATATACAACAGATATATGCATATAGATAGACAGAGAGAGAGAGATTTTAGAAATGATAGGATAGGACCAAAGGGACTCTGCAGTCTGGTTCTTGTGTGTGTTTTGTGGGCTATGTCAGTGTCGTTGTTGTTGTTGCTGTTGTTCTGGTGGTTCTTTGAGAGGGGACGAGGGGCTGTCAATTATTTACAAGTTTACAAACTCAAAGACCGATAACATTCATCGAACTGAAGCTATCGATCGCACTGGCTGACTGTACGCAAAACAGCTCGGAGTTAAAGAGTCGGGGCCAGCTTTCGTATATCATATCATATCATAGCAGTATACATATATAAATAAATATATATTTATACATATATGTATGCATATGTGGGGGGTATATATATATCTATATATAGTTTCTATATAGAGTTATGTGCATATGTAAAATTGTTAAAAATTGGTTAGTTTTGGGGTTAGTAAACTTTTTCTGATAATATAGGTTCATTACTTCAATTTTTGTTTCTTGTGGTTCGTGTGTTAAGTAAAGAAAACAATAAAAATAGTTGGTTAATGGTGTGTGAGTGTGTTGGGTTTGTTAATAATAATTAATAATATATTGGCGAGCTATATGGGCCTCTTGCAAAAACGAAGTTCTGGAACATTTTCTTGTAATTTAGTTCTCATTCTTTAGTTTTACTTGATTTCTTTCTCATTCTTTCAATGCTTATATTCTTTTCTTTCTAGTTGTTGGTACTTTTTACAAATTAAGCGAAATTGTTTGTTTGTTGCTCTAATTATTGTTGCTCAGTTGCTTTAGTTCTTGTAGTTTTGTTTGTTGTTTTGTAGTTTTTACTCTATATCATTTACAATCTGCTTGGTTGAGATGGACAGTGTGTGTTGTGAGAGAAAGTGAGATAGACTGACACAGCTGGGCATGCAGGCGCACAGTCGTCGGTCACTTTGTGTTAACACTGACTTTCCTGATTGTGGCCTTGCATTCGCAGCTGTTTCGGAACTTAAATTTATGGCCTGTACTGTACACAGAGGAGAGCAAACGAAGTCCAGCAGTAGCAGTGTCATCAGCAGTAGCATAAATAGCAGCATCAATCGTCAATCGTCGCTCGGTGTAACTGTTCGCGCAGTTCAGTTCGATTCTGTTCGTTTGGGGTGTTGTTGTTGTTGTTGTTGTTGTTCGGGTCAGTTCGGTTTGTGGTGTGGTAGGAGGGCCGAAGCCGCTTGGAAGCTCGTTTGTCGCTTGTCGCATGTTTGTTCTTGTTGTTTTGCGGTACTTTGCTGTCTGTGTTATCGTGGTCTCTGTCTGGCTGCTGCTGCGTGCTGCTGGGCAGGCATCCTCGCCATGGCTGTCGCTGTCGCTGTCGGTAGTGCTAATGCTTCTGCTGCTGCTGCTGCTGCTGCTGTTGTTGTGGCTGCTGCTTCCGCTAGGCGTTCCTTTGCTCTCCCTTTCGCTTCTATGGATAATATTTTGTTGTTTCTGTTAAGTTTGCTTTTGTTTTTGCATTCGCTTTGCTTTTGCTTTGCTTCTGCTTTTGCTTCTGCTTTTGCTCTTGACTAATTTACAATGTGTGTGTGTGTGTTTGTTCTTGACGTACAACTTCTTCTGCTTTTGAATTTTTGGATTTGAATTCATCAATATTAATATTCTGATTATTATTGGGTTCTTTTTATTTGAGTGAATGCTTCGCTTCGTGTCGCTGTTGCACGCTGTTGTTCTGCTGCTGTGGCTGCAACAGGTGAATTAATGTGACTTAATTTCCTTATGCAGGTGGTAGCAACATCAGCATCAGCATCAGCTCCGCGCGGCATCTCTTGTATCATTGGATACACGTGGCTTTAGTCATTGATTGATTGATTTTTCGATCATTATCATTATTATTATTGATTCATTTAATCCCAGGGCATTGTGAGCACCCGCTTCGTTTTTGCAAGAAGGTCGTTATCGTACTACGAACATGGGTGCACCACCGCATTGTAGCTCGCCAATATAGGACCATGTGCTCCCGCGAAGGGGGTACTCACAACGTCTGGTGTACTAGCTCCATCGGTGTGCGATGTGGAGTCGGCGTTACTCCGTCCCTCACCATTTGCCGAACCGAGTTCTGGTGGTTTGGTGGTGTCCCGTTCGTCGATCACTAAATCTATTGGCATTTTACCCTTTAAACACGAGATATAGCGGTGACAGAAGTTGTCGCACAGTTCGTGTACCTGCAACGAGACATTCCCGCGATCATTTCAGAGCACAGAGAAGAGAGAAGAGGAAGAGAGAGAAAGGAGAGAGAGAGAACATGAGTATGGGTTCTTCTTTGGAGTACGATAACACTCCAAAATGTCACTTAACATCTAATAATTGGGTTTGGGTTCGGGGTTGGGGTTGGGTGTGCAAGGGTGGTGCTGAAAAGTTATAAATACATTTATCATGGGGGAGTGGTGGATCTTACATACTTAAACTAAGCTTAAACATTGCAATACCTTCACAGAAAGAGAGAGAACGAGAAAGAGAGATGGGCAGACAGCTGCCACACTTAGCGCCATTGAATTCTTGCCACGCCAAGCTTAGCGGCCCAAAACCTGCTTCCTCCATCGCCTTGCAAATGGCATGCAAATTGCTTTTGATGCGTTGCCCCAGACACGGGCACAGGCACGGCCACAGGCACAGGCCCCAGACCCCCAGACGAAAGCGCAGAACCCGGCAAATGGTTGATGATGGCACTCAAAAATGGCCGTAGACAACAGCTAACCAAAACCTGGCTCAGAGCTTGACTCTCTGTCTCTGGTTCTGGCCGCATAAATATGCATAGAGACTCGGGGGCCCGAAAAAGAAAGAACAAAATAATGCATTGGCCAAAAAGGAAGTGCTGGGGCAGCCAGGCTTAGCCGCTGGGCACACTTTTAAGCATCCAAGCAGCAACATGAGGCAGCACGTGCAACATTCACATTAGCAACATGGAGACGCACTCGCCGACCACAGATAGCCGTCCAGGGAGAAGATCACTGGCGTCAGTCCAGAGCCAGAGCCAAAGCCAGACCGAGGCCGAGACCGAGACCAGGGCCAGGCCTACAAAATGCGTTTTTAAAACCCTGTTGTTGCTGCTGCTCTTGTGTCTGTGGCAGTGATGTTGCAGGCAGCGTCTCTGCCTCGGTGTGTGTGATAAAACAAATGCGATAAGGCCAAAGTGAGTGTGAGTCAGGCACGGCAGGCAGGCAAGCAGGCAGCCAACAGGCAACGGCGTTGGCGGAGGGGGAGCCAGCCGAGGAGGCACATATGCAAATATGCAACAAAGAGAGGAATGCAGCCGCCGCCACGGCTAAAAAGAAATTAATTGCACTGGGCTATGGCAGCAGACAACAACAGCAGCAGCAGCAACAGCAACAGCAACAACAACAGGGTGCTCCATTTAGCCGGGGCCAGGCATTTAATTTACGAAAAAGTGCGCGTTGCTTATGCAAATTGTTTGCTGCTGTTGCTGCTGCTGCTGCTTCTTTTCTTCATTTTTGTGGATCGTCTCTTTTTTGGCCTGCGAAAGCTGCAACAGTGGCTGACTGGCGGGATGGCTTTCTGGCTCTCTGGCTGCTGCCACTATTAACTTGTTGCCCATTGCCCAAACTTGTCAAACTCGTTTGCAGGCTGCTGCTTTCAATGTTATTGTCACCAAAAAATACAAAAAGATGATGATAAAAAAAGCAACGGCCTGCAACTGGTTTATGACAGGACAATGTCAAATTTGTCGCTGTTGCTGATAAGCAGACCCAGCAGCAGCAACAACATGTTGCAGGCAACATATCAGTGTCCCAGTCCCAGTCCCAGTCGAAGTCCAAGCTTTATGTTTGTGTATTTGCTGTGTGGTGTAGCTGTCAGAGAGACCATAACAATATCCATAAAGCTTGCAATTAGCACGCCAGCAACATGTTGCCGCTGCCACTGCAACTGCACACATGCAACATGGGCGCACACACCAAATTGATATGTTGGAGAAGGGCCCTTTGGAGACTGCCAGACTGGCCGAGACGATGCTGGGACGCTGATAACTTTTGATTAATTTGTCAGCATTGTATGTGACATTTTCGAACGGCTCATTGCGATATTTATGACTCGCGGGGCCCCCATGATGTGGCTGCCGTTGCACATTGCTGCTGCACATTGGGTGGGCTGGCGCTGGGGCTGGGGCTGGGGCTCAAGCAGCAAGAGGGAGACGGACAGTGACAGCAGAGAGGGCGTTGCTTGTTAATGCCACACTCGTTTGTACATCCTGTTGGGCAGCCCCTCTGCAGCTGCCTCTTCTGGCCGGACGGTCTACTAAGTGCAGAATCCAATCTAATCGCAATGCAAATCGCTCCAATCTGCGCAGTGGTAATTCTCGATTTCCGCTCATAGATTAGAGCATTAAGTATTCCCCCCCAACCAGATTCAGATTCAGATTCAGAGTCACACGCAAGCCTCCCCACACACACACACGAGTCGCCGTCTAACAAGTTCCAGCTCGGACTCGGCTCTTTCTTCTTGCCACTGACATTTAAATGAAATGTAATTAAAAATCATTTGAAATAAATAAATGTTTGTCAGCGGGGGGGCCTGATCCAAAGGCGGGTAGGTCTGTTCTCTGCTGTCTGTGGAAACTATTCCAAATCGCTGTAACCTGTTGTCTATTCCAATATTCAAATATGGATCTTCCAGCTCTATTTCTAGACATTGTAAGTGAATATTTTTGCAAGGTTTTGCGTAGCAACAATTCCATCATTTCAAATCTTCTAAAAAATCTCCCCAATCTGCTGTGTATCCCTTAGCTTGCATCATCATCATCATCATCATCGGGCAAACCAAAAGTATACAGCTGTCGAAGTCGATGTCGCTGTTGTTGCTGTTTGCTGTTGCTGGTTCTGGTGCTGGCGATCCCAAAGCGATCTGGCCAAGCCATCAAAACAAGGCCCCCAAATCGGTGTTGTTGCTGTTGTAGTTGCCCCCATGCCGGCATTACCCCAAACCGATTCTCTGGTGCTGGTGGTGCTGGTGGTGCTGCTGCTTACCCCCTGCCGGAGAAGCGTGTGCAACTGACCCAACGTGTTGTCTCGACAGTGTCTCAGTGTCTCTCCGTCCATCAGTCTGTTTGTCGCTCCGTCTATCCGTCTGTTCGTCTCTCTGTCTGTTTGTCAATTGCAATGCCTGCCTGAATGCTGTATTTTTTGTTGTTGCTGTGTGATGTTTTTTTGTTTCGTTGTTTTTTTGCATGTGACTCTGTGACGAGAATTGTCCGTGTGCTGGGGATCTGGGGAGCCGTAGAGCTGGAGCTGGCACTGGCACTGGCACTGGCACTGGGACTGTGCCTGTGCCTGGAACTCTCGAGCTCCAAGCTGGGCCTGAGACTGGGACTGAGGCAAACCAGTTTTGACAGACACAAGTCTTGAAACGTCTTTTTAACTGATTCTGTTTTGTTGCTGGTGTTGTTGTTGTTGCTGTGGCAACAAATATGCACAGATACAGATATATATAAAATGTACAGATCTACTGATATACATACATATATATATATATATACATACATTCGTACATATAGATGTAGTATTTCAGTTGTTTTTGGTTTTGTTTTGTTTTGTTTTTTTTTGCAAGTCAGCCCGCACATTTTATTTAAGTATATTTTGTATTTCTTTTCATTTATTTCGTTATTGTTTTTTTTGTGCGTTGTGTTTTGTAGTTTTTTGTATTTATATTTATTTTATACGCCAAAAATCGACCGCTGCATTTTGTTGGCTGCATATAAATGAATGTTGCCGTTTTGTCTTTCATGTACAAGTTGCTACAGTTCTTTGTGCTGATTGTTGCAGTTGGTTGTTGGAGTTGCAATTGCTGTTGTTGGTTTCGTATGTGTCGCAAGCTGTGTGAGTGACAAATGACAAAACAAAAACCTGTCGTGGACTCTCCAGCTCTACCGCTGCTGCTGCTGCTGCTGTGATGTTGATAAAGATCTTGACTCTTTCTGGGTCCCCGTGTGGCTGTCTCTTACCCGCTGTACAGGGTGCTGCCTGCAACAAATTGCAGCTGGCTGACTGACAGACAGCAAGACAGAGTGACTGATGAACTGACGAACCGATGAACTGATCAACTGACTGATCCACCAACTGGGCTAACTGATCAACTCACTTTCCTCTGTGCGACTTGTCTTAGTTGCTCTAGTTTTGGCCTGGCCTAGAAAGCGTTTGTTTGGTAATTAACATTGTCCATAGCACTAATTGCAGATTGATTGACTTCTTCGACTGTCCGAGTATCTGCAGAGCCACGTTTGATTCGTTTTGTTCGTCTGATCGGTCTGTCATTAGCCCCATGGCCCACTCTCCATGGAGACACAGCATTCCACAGCAAATGACTCGGATATTCGAGTCCCGTCGCCCCTGCACCTCCGCCTTCCAAGTCTATATTCTCCGAGCGTTTTGTCTTGTTTGGTTTTGGTTCAGCTTTGCTGTTCTTTTTTCTTTTTTCATTTCAACTTTGTTGTTTTTGTAGAATGTTTTGCATAATTTCTTACTTAAGATTTAATTGAAAAAAAAAAGAGTGAAGAGAGACTTGGTCTGGGTCTGGGGGCTCTTCGGACGGGTTTTGGCCGGGGCTTAACTACGGAAAGCCGGGGCTCAGCCTCGACGCAGCTTCGACTTGGAGTCCGACTTTGGGCTTCAGTTTGGGCTGCGACTTCGACTTCGGCTTCGGTTTAGGTTTAAGGTTCGCTCCACGCTTCGTTGCGCATTTGCCTAATTAATTTTCTCGGCACAGCACCAGCGACAGAAGGGAGTGTGGGGTGGGGCTGGTAGGGTAGATCGGGCAGCATTAATTACGACCACGTTTGAGGAACAACTTCCATTAGGGCCCAGAATGAGAGACACGCACCCGAGTGTCCGCCTGCCCGTCCGTCCTACTCGACTCTCTTGCATATTATTTGAAATTAAAACAAATTAGGCAACCTGTAATTTTTCCATTTAGACTATAAAGTGTCTAATAGCCAAGTAGGTGTTGTAGGAGAGCAACCCACCCTTCAAAATAAATGAAAACTTTAGTCTGCAAACTAATTTATGTGGCCCTCTCTTATCATGACTGAAACATCTTGGAATTCTATGTGGCACAGCACAGTCTGGTCGGGCCTGTGGATGGATGGGCTGAAGGGGGAGGCAGTCATCACACCTCATGTATCAACAACAAAAGGGGAGCCGAAAACTGAATGCATTCCATTGTTCGTTCGTTGCATTGCAACTGCAGCACAACAAATGGAAAACAAGGGAAACTCTCTTCTTTTATCTTACGCATGAAACTGTAACCAGCGACAAACAACTGCAACAAACACCTGCCTGCCGCAGTGCCACAGTGCCACAGTGCCGCTGGCCAAATATTTGTTGCCACAAAACAGAAATAAAAACTAATCCCGGCACACACATCCTGTTCCAGCTACAACTATTCCACTTTGATTGGCAATTAATTCAATTCAATTTTCAGCTGCATTTTTGTTTCTGACTTTAATTTAGACATACTGCAAGTGTATTAGACGGGCCAGAGATATATGGTCGCCTGCTGTGGGACCGCCGATCCCCTCCTCTTGCGCCCATGCCCCTCCATTAAATGTCAACACAAATGTTGGTAATTGAAATGCGCGCCCGCTGGAAACTATTTTCCCTCCATTTTTGCTGTTGCTGTTGCTGTTTCTGTTTTGGCCTGGTTTATTTATTAGCCTGGTCGGGGGGGTCCATGTCTGATCTGTGTCTGGTCCTGTTCCCGGTACTGCTCCCAGTGTGTGTCCGCGGCATTTTGGGTGGTCTTTTTTGGGGCGTTGATAAATGATTGGAGCCGACTCCTCGGCCTACGCCTGTCATTTTTGCCGTTAATTGCAATGACTAAACAAATGTATTTGCCTTTTCGTGTCTGGTCTCGTTCTTCGCAAGATGATTCCGCATAAATGTTGTCGAGTACTCGAAGGTATTGCAATGCTTAGGCCTTACTCTACGTAATTGATTCGAGGAATGTTCATGTTTTACTTACTTTTTCTAATTCTAAAAGGTGAAACCGAAGTACTTGTATTGCTTGCACCATCTGCAAAGGGAAAAGGAAGAGCAATTAAATATGTGGATAATCGTGGAAATACGAGCAGATTTACTATTAAACAAACACACACTCAATCACGCATACACCTCATTCCGGGGAGCCCTAAAAGTCGTTGGCTTTGGGCTTTGGGCTTTGGGCTTTGCTTACTTCACCGGACCGCACCGCTAATTAAAACATCAGTTTGACATTTGACATTTTTACGATGCTGCTAACTGCTCAACTGCTGCTGTGTGGCCTGGCCTGCATTGGTTAGGCTGGCTCTGGCGGTGCTAGTGGTTCTGGTGGTTCTGGTGGGGCTGGCTGGCTACTGCTACGACTGACAAGAATTTCATTTAACCGCGCTGCTGTATGCTGTATGCTGTGTGGTGCATGCAGCATGCTGGCACTCCTAGTGCAACGCAGCAGAAGACAAGACATGCCATAAACATTTTTATAGCAGGCGACCTCAACTGCTTGGGTTTTGTCTGGTTCTTCCTTTAAGTAAGTGTTACTAAATGCACTTTTAAATGTTCAAACACGATAGCGGATGGCGGATGGCGGATGGTGGCTGGTGGTCGGCGGCAAAGAAGGCAAACCCAACCACAGAGTGGCATGCCAAAATGATTTATGGCCAAAGTACGCAGTCGCAAGCGAGGCACACATATGGAGGATGGCCATGGCCAAGACGCGAGAGATCCGCCAGACGCAGTCGCAGACTTCTCCCAGGGAGGAGGTGGGGCCATTCATTCGGGGGATTGGGTGGCCTGGGCTGGGCAGTCACTGATTTTGTACTACAACTAATAAACTAATCTGCAAGTGCATAAAATTAGGGCCACCAGAAACCGCTCTCTCTCTCTGCAGAGTCATCTGTGGCAGATGCAACTTCTGGTGCCCTGAGTGAGTGGGTAAGTGAGTGACACATTTACGACTGCCGAGAGTCGTTCGAGTGCGGTGTGGTGGCAATTAAAATTAGTTTTGCCCATAATCTCTTTATATGTGTGCCAGCCCAGCCCAGCCCCAGATCTGTCCGAGACGAGAGCAGGCCAGGCCACAGCAACTGTTCTCCATTCTCCATCCACCATCCGCATCTTCTTCTGTTAGCTGCGCTGCTACCCAATTGCATGGCTCGTTTTGCACTTTTTGCACGCGGCATTTCCGTCTTGATTTACATGCCAGCCGAAATGATCTCTCGCTCCCCTTATCCCACTCTGACTCATGGTGGGGCCATTAAAAATGTTATGACTCGGATGCCAGCGGAATGCCAGGCAGAAACTGAGCAAAAGAACGATGAAGAGCGAGAGAGGGCGAGAGAGAACGTGGGAGAAGATGAGAATAATCTGATGGGCTTTTGGCTGGATAATGCCTTTACGCTGCGCATAAAAATTGAACCATTTATTCCATAACTGGATTATGGAAACATCATTAAGGAATATATTTAGTATTTATAACATTTAAAACTGTTGCGGGATTATATTATCTTTCCATCTACAGGGGGTTTCCCTCAGTTTCCCCAAAAGACATGCTCAAAATACTTAAATGTTTTATGACTCCTATGGCTATAATATTTAAATCGAGTTTCCTCTGCTCTGATGTTCCTTTACGATCACTTCCTCTCGAAGATTATCATACGATACTCCCGTGAACTGGGATGTCCTATAAAAATGATCATGATCAACACCAAGGTCTTGCCCTGGTCTTGTTCTTTTGCTGCTGGCATTTGCCTTTGCCTTGCTCGGAACTGCTGTTAATCTTCTCCTGCACCGCCACGCCACAGCGCAGATATCCCCACTGCCCCGCGGCAGTAAAGAGATCCGAATGCATATTCTACAATCCTAAAGCCGTTGGCTTCATTGTTGTTGCTGCTGCTGCTGCTGAACACCCAAGGCTGCAGGCAGCCCATTTAGAGAGTGCAAAAATGTCATATGCATCATTAAATCGTTCTGCTTCATATTGTCGTTCGCTTGGGTTCGTTCCCGCTCTGCCCTCTGCCTCTCCCTCTCCAACGCTACCACACAGCGGCATGCAAAATGCGTTCAGTGAGAGCAGAGCATAAAGAGAGGGAGAGAGAGAGAGAGAGAGAGAGAGAGAGGAAGAGAGCGAGCGAAGTGAGAACGAAAAGTATGGCAACGCTGTCCGATAAAATGTCTAAACAACTCAGTTTGTCCCGCTCCAACAAAGCAATGATCTCCACTGCTGCTGCCTGCTGCCTGCTGACTGCTGGCTGCCTGCCTTTGATGAACAAATGCTCATAAATTGTTCGTTCGTTCGTTGATGCTTTGCTCTTTTGCTAAATTCACTGTGATTTATTCTAAATAAAAGAAAATTATTCAATTGTCGTCGTTGTTTTGGGTCAAGGTGATGCACACTCACACACACACACACGGACACAAGTTCAAAAGCAAAAGCAAAAGCAAACCATGTAGCCATGATCTTTGGCATGGCAACATGCTGCCAGAGGAGCGGCAACATAGTTGCTGTTGCCTTTGCTTTTGGTTTTTTGTGCTTATTTTCTTGTATGTTTTTGCTTTTGTTGTACTTACCAGTGAGTCGACTTCGGGATCTGCGGTATAATAGGGTTTCTGTGATCTTATCTGCAAGAAGAGAACGGAATGAGAAGAGAATTAGAGTTAGTGAGTGTGAAGTTTGCAATATAGACAGCAGGAAGGAAGGCAGGAAGGCAGGAAGGAGAGAGCTTCGAATGCCAACAGCTGTCCTGATCCAAAACATAATCATCTACTATTTTATGATGGTCTTTGGAGAGCCGATAAGGCCGAATGCCTAGGCAAAATATTGTACACATTATAAAACTACAACAACCATTAGCAAATCGGTTCCAAAACAGACCATGGGAAACGAAACATTTGCTCATCCATTGGAGCACCACACGGACACGGACACAGCCACAGCCATAGACCCAGTGCCAGTGCCAGTGACAGTGTCAGACCCGAAGAGGTGACGGTGACTCGCCTGTGACCATAAAAGAGATTCTCGTTTTTATAGCCACCCCGAGACCGAGACCGAACCGAGCCGGAGCCCGAGCTAGAGCCCAAGCCCCCGACCAAAGCCATGCCAAAGCAAAAACTACATGTGGATATAAAAATAAACCACACACTTAGATAAAAATCACAAAAGCAATATCTGGCTAGATAAAATACCACACAGACCGGAGCAGACCGGAGATGGAGACCCAAACCGAACCCCGCGACGACAGCAGAAGGTCATCATCATCGCATCGCATCGGATGGCATCCGAAAAGCAGCTGAAAATGCTGCGCGAATTATTTGAAATTTCTTTGTTGCTGATATTTTGTGTGTTTGGCTCTCACGGAACTGCCACACACCAACTGCGCAGCCGTAATAAATGGCCGAGACAAGCTCTGGGTCTTCACAGATCACACCCCCGCTGCGATCTTATATAACGGGGCGACCTTGTCCAAATGTGATATGTTTGCATGGACTCGACCACCCAGAAACACATGCAACAAGGTTGCACTGAAGGCGGGAGGTCCACAGCGGATCGGAGTTGTCTTTTCTCTGGATTAAGTACGTGACCCTGAACCGAACAGTAGGTATTATTGATCTGCGTTTCCTGCTGTGCAAAATCCAACCATCAGATTTTGAGTTCATATGCAACGAAGATCAGTTAAGGATCGTTGATGATAATGAGTGAAGATCCTTAAATGTGAGACGATTAAGCAATACAGATCCAAACATATATTGACACACTTTAAAATTCCAATAGAAAGTCAACCCATGCCCTACTGATCTCCGACAGTTAAACGTGCAATCTTCTGAAGCAGCAACAGCAGCAGCAGCCCACATACAGATACTACTCGAACAGCTACAGCTACAGATACAATGGCACCCATGTCAGAGCTTACTGCCAGTCGTCCAAGGCAGTAACGGCAATTTGAAATCAACTGAGGCATGTGCAGCTAATAATTACACACTTTGCACACAGACAGACTGACAGGCAGGCAAAGCGACTACAAGTACAAGTAGGAGTACGAATGCGAGTACGAGTCAGAGTAGATCGCTGGGGAGTTGGCTGGAAGTGGTAGACTTTTAAGACGAACGGACAGACAGACCCACAGAGTATCTAGATATGTGGGCACTTCCATTCGTACCGTACAATGGTTGTATGAGAAAAACGCCCCATTGTGCGGCTGCAACAACAGCAACCATAATACGAGCAACAAACACACAAAGCACAGCCATTGAAGACGACGACGACGACGACGACGACTACGGCGATGATGACGATCAAGGAGGAGGTCGACACAGCGACCGCGGAGCAGGAGGAGGTTGCGTGTTGGGTATTTTGCAAAAGTTGTTGCCTGTTGGCTTTAATGTTGCATTTTCAAATGCTGGTTGGTGGATGGTGCTGGTGTTGCACACACACCCAGGCACTCAGTACAGGGACGTGCGAGAGAGAGAGAGAGAGGGACAGTTGGGAGAAGTTGCCAAACTGGTTTTGCCATGCAGGTCTGAGTTGGCCCAAAGTCGCATGGAGTGGCCAGGTCGCGCTTTAGCTTTAACTGATATGAGAAGCAGTCAGCCAGAAGTTGGCCAGGCATATTGCACGCACTTTGCTGGATGCGCCCCAAAATGGCTGCCCCAAAAACCTTGAGGAGCGAACAAATCTCTCCCAATCCTGCCTCGCAGTATCCCTTCTCACTGGAGTGCGAGAGTGTTTTTAAAAATATATAAATCATGCCACCAACTAGTAAAATGCACAGCATGAGACAAGTCTATAATTAAACCCGGGACGGCAGTTGGGGCGTGAAAACTAAATGGGAATGGAAATGGGAATGGGAATGAAAATGAAATGCTTTTCTCGCTTTCTTTCCATCTTTCTGTGATGTGTGTGCGCGTTCCCTTACAATTCTGTCAACATGCAGCAGTGCGTGGGCGTCTCTTGCAGCTGACAATTTCATATTTATAGTTGAAGAGATAGAAACCAACACACAGATACAGATTTCCGTATAAATAAATATAGTCAAGTCCTCTATTGCCCGTCTTATTTGGGATCTCCAATCGCATATTGGGTGTGCGGAAAGCCCCCAAAAACAAATCGCCAGAGCAACGTCACGCGCCCCCTTCCAACCGAACCGAACTGAACCGAATACCCACTTCTAATCAGTTTCACATGAGCCGCTCATAAATTTCTATACTTTTTTTTAGCCTGCTGTTCTTTTTTTTGCCTCTGTTTTTCCTTTTTGTTTTTTTTTTGTTTTTTTGCAATTCCCCAATGTCGAGAGGCGACGACAGGCGAAAAGAAATCACTACTGTTTAGATACTGCTCTTCAGAACAGTTTTATGATGCCAATAAATGCAATTATACAACACAAAAAAATGGTTTACAATGTCAACGGCAGGCAAGGCAACGGTTGGCAGTGACGGCGATGGACGGACAGACGTCTGTCTCCAAATCGCTGGCCCGAAAGATACAAAAATAAAACCCAAACTGGCCCGCGTAGGTGGTCATAAATTTCCCCCCTCGAATGTGTGATTATGCGGGGGAAATTTTGAAATCAATTCCGCTTCATCAAACTGCACAGCAACGCCACGTGCTATCATGTGGCCATCATAAGAGCCTCGACCAAATAAATATAGTATCAAATAAAATATTAATATGTAAGAGCAAACTTATGATTCAATCAAAATTCTCTTGCCACAATTAACGAAACATGAGACACGTGTGCCGGGAGGGGGAAAGTGGAACGAAAACTATGCCATTAAATCGGGATTCATAAAGAAAATAAATACTCATATTCAGTTTTCTTGAGTTTGTTTTAGCTAGACTATATTTTTTATAGTGCCAATACAGCTAGGAGGAATTTTATAGCCCCGCGACCTGGCGTTGTGTGCTGGCCATAAAATCATCCACGGCCCTGCGCCTGGGTGGGTGAGTGAGGAGATAGAGCCCCATAGACCAGTCCTACACCCAACAGTAGCAGCAGCGGCAGCAGCAGCAGCAGCACCAACAGAAGTGTGTGTGATGGTGGAAGGCACTTGAGTAATGTGGCCATAAAGCCCAGTAACAACCCCCAACCCTAGTCCCTGCTCCTCAGTCTCTGTACCAGTCGCTGTCCGGGGACCATAAAACAATTTATGCACTACACCGACTTTTGGAATCAGCGCTGGCAGCACAGTAGCTAGAGTTGGTGTTTACGTCGTCGACATTGTCGATCGCCGTTGAGCCTTTGCCCACTTGAGAAAACAGTGCAGTGATAACAGTGATAAGAAGAATTTCAAGACAGAATTCAAGACATACGAAAAACAAAGGAAATTGAAAGCAAAACTTTTGCTGAATTCTGAAATAAATTCCACCGAAAACTATTTTCTGGAACTCCTCCATCTCTTATTAGAGAGCGAGCCAAGGGACAGCGGGAGGCATGGAGGCGCCTAAATTGCAGCACGTAGCAGCACATTATGTACAATATTATTTGAATGTTGCGTGCCACGGCGCCAGCCTCATGCGGGTCGGTCCCGTTGCCCCCCAACCACACCAAGCAACTAACATTATAAACAAACACAAATACAAACAAAATATTTGAGAGCGTGAAACGAGGGAGCGTCTGCTGGAATTTTATCAAAATTTGTATCTCACTTTGACTCGCTCTCCCGCTCTCTAGAAAAGCCACAGAGAGGCCGGCAGTTAGCTCTTCTGTAGGATTCTGCAGTGATCTATCAGACAATGTTGTTGCGGTCACATGGCGATGATGATGATGATGATGATGATGAAGAACGTCATGGAAATCACTGCTCATTCACTGCAAAAGTGCACTTAGCTTTAAGTGAAACCAAAAACCGAACCGAATAGCGCCAAAACCCTATCGAATTTCTCACACCTACACAATGGGCGAACGGACTCACAGTTAGGCAGCTAAAAGCACCAAAAACAGGGACAAAACAGAGGGGGGATATTGGATGTTATAACAACTCAATTGATGGCTGCTTTCATTGAGTGAGAGAGCGAGAGAGCGAGAGAGAGAAAACATTCCGAGAATTTTATGGCTGAAATTTTGAGGGGCTCCCCCTCTTGTGGTCTACGCCACTGTGCTGTAACCCACAAAAACGCATGAAAAAAGCACACAAAAACTGAACAATAATAATTTTGTTGTAATACAAAACCAAACTTTATTTGCCTAGCTGATGACGCTGACGATTATCGCGATGATGATGATGATTATGATAGTGATGATGATGTTGGACTTGTTTAATGTTGTTGATTACTTTTACCCGACATTAACATCCAAAAGGCAAACACAAACAGAACAAAAGCAAAGGCGCATCGCAACGTAACGCATCGCAGTGTAGTTGTTGTTGTTGTTGTTGTTGTTTTTTATCTATCTATCTATCTTTATAATGGGCGCACAATATCGGTAGTAAAAGAGCCACAATTGAGGTGACACAACCGGGCAGAGAGAGCCTGGCAGCAGAAGCAGTCAAGAACAGAAACAAAACCAGACCCAACGCAGACCCCCCCCACTGGCAGTTTCTTTTTATAACCCCACAGAGAGGGACAGAGAGGGACTCCTCCATTCCATTCCACTCCAGTTTACGACCCGAAAGCAAACGGTGAACGCAATGTGGCAGCTACTGCCGCCACAGCAGCAGATACACTTCTAACGCTCTTGTGGCAGACGGGGCAGAGTGTGTAAACATTGGCAAACAGCACCCAGATAGACACACAGGCGGACAGACGCAGAGAGTGTCAATATTTGCATGGCCACAAGAGATTTCTCGGGCACTTCTTACCTGCACCACAGAGATAATCATAATATTCGTGTCTCTCCGCTCTCTCTCTCTATCCCGAAAAGCTATAACATCCGGTCTTACTTCTGCCTGATAATCATCCAAATAACTATATACGAGCACTCGAGCAACGAGTGTGCGAGTGTGTGTTTATGTGGAAAAAGATGAGTGACATTGTCCAACATTCATTGACACAATTTGTCATTTACAGCTCGGTTCTTTGGCTTTTAATTGAAAGCGTTTAGCAGACATCTTGTCTAGAGAGCAGAGCACTCATAAATCATTTCGGGCGCTGCTTCAAGGGGACCCCATAAGTAACGCCACATAAATAAAAGCGCAACGAAAGAGTGAAACAAGTATCGTGCGGCTGCAGGAGAGGCATTAACGAGAGGGAGAGGCAAAGAGATACCCCAACGATTTCCATCAGCAAATCAAACTATTCCGATATCGTTTGTGGCTCTATTTCTCGAAATACCAAATTGATTTCGGGCTGCGGGACACCCTAATGGGTTAACCTATTTGATGAACGTATTAGAGGCACTGCGCACTGCGATAATGTATCTAACAGATTCACACAAACATTCGATCCCTGAAATATAGAGCTGTTAAAAAGGGTCAAACTACTGTACAAATACTGGGAGTCATCAGTGCCAGCAGCAGCAGCAGCAGCTACAGAATGTTGGCATAATCCAAACATAAACTCGTAGAATTCCATCGTCCAGATACATTTAGGCAGTTAACTAAATAATCACATTTAAAAGGCGCCAAGTGGTTCCATAAACAAATATTTGAATTTGGGACGCTGTCTGTCCCTGTCTGTCTGTCTGGCTGTCTACTGTCTGGCTGCTAATGGACGTACGCTGCTCGAAATTTGGAATCGGTGAACCACATGCACCATGCACCATGCACCATGCACCATTCACCACTGTAAAGTAAATAATCGGAGGCCTCTGGGTGGGTGGGTGTGGGGCCCTACACTCTGGCATTTATTTCCTCCCAGGGTCTGTGCCAAATCAGTTCACGCTGTGCCACCAAATGAATGGAACGCAATTCCCAAAACCAAAAGGCCTCCCCCTTTGGAAATTCCTCCCATTTTTTTGAACTCATTCCCGCTGGCAACAGTTGCGTCTGCGCCTTGCTCATTTCGCAGTTTGGCTAACAAATAAAAAAATGTACACAAAAAATAGAAAACGAAGAACGAATCTTTTGTTCCACTCCAGAAAGAAGAAATTCAAAACCCGCTAAGGGTTGGATCAGCCGGGGGAAAAAAACAACACACACACACACACACACACACACACAGACAGAGAAAACTAAAAAGAACAATGCCTTAATAATGTTCGTACAACTAGAACGAGGGAGAGAAAGAGCCGTAGCTATGGGCATGGCCATGGCCATTGCCAGAGCGAGAGGCAGATTAAAAAGGTACCAAATTCCAAATAAAAAGGTAAAGGTTTCTGTATTTTTTATCATTAAAAGAACAAAACAACAGAACCAACACAGATTGAGGGAAGCGAGCGAGTGGCAGAGGGGCACCAACTGAGTCAGGGAATATTGCACAAAAGAGATTAAGTTCCTTTTTCTTTCCGATGCGATGCGATGCGATGCGACGCTGCCTCCAGGCGGCCCCGAGAAACAGAAACACAGACAGAGAAACGAACGCAAATGCGTAGAGCCCAGAGATATCTCTCCTATAGAGAAAGATGGCAGGGGAAGAAGATGAGAGATCCCAGCCCTGGCAAAGTGAACATTCCAGAGCCCTGCTCCTGCTGACAATACAACTGCGCAAGCGTAACCTTTCATACCTGATTATGAACCGCACCGAAGAGCTGAACCTCAGCCCAGCCCATACTCTTCTGCCTTCTGCGTTTCGGACGAAATCAGAAAATGCAATTTACGAAACAAAAACGAACAAAAATAAAACAGCCAGAGCCAGAGAACCAGACAAGGAAATATAGAGAAACAAAAGAGAGGGGGAGAAAAAGGGATGTTACTTGGGCAGCGGAATTGCCTTTTGTGCAGGGGAAAACCCAAAGAAAACCAAAATACATTGATTGGCATTAGGGCTTCACCTGTTCTCCTACCTGTTCACTTTTCCTGGCCCGTTGAAATGTTGTGACAAGTCCTAGGTAATGTCAAGGACAGCCAACTGCCGCAACGTTCAGAGGAAAACAGTGAGAAGAGACAGAGAGAGCGAGTGCATGTGATGGGATGATGAAATCAAAAATCATCGGGCACATTTAGCCGCACTTCATTAATCATCAGGCCCAAGCAGACAATCCTTCCTGCACCAGGCAGACGTGGCACGCATGGCCTGCAACTGCAATAAGCAGGAACCACAGGCAGGCACAGCCACAAGCAGCAGCAGCAGCAGCAGCAGCAGCAGCAGAGCAACAACCAGCATTGACAAGGAGACAATGGCCGAATGTTGTCAGCAGCGGAATCAACTCGTTGCATGTACAAACTATTAGCCAAACTGCCAGAAAAGTCTTGTCAAACCGCAACGAGGGATCGCAATCGGGGGGACAGACAGACAGAACCCAAAAGTCGACTGCCAAACGAGATGATTTTCATTAAAAATTACTTAAAATGAAATCATACAAATATACACATTCCGTTTTGGGCAGACTTTCCTTTGTCTTTCGGGGGGATCCTCAACAAAGACACAAAGCACATTAACCAATGGGGAGAAATGATAATAATCGTAATGCTGATGATGATCATCATCAGCAGAAGCAGAAGCCTCAGCAGACAACGAACTTTGTTGGATCCCCATTCGCATCCCATCGCATCTCGAGTATTTATACATATGGATGGTATATTCTCGTAGCATGTATTTATTTTTCTTATATTTTTTGTTCTTGTGGTCCATCATTTGCATCACATGTTTCTGGTTTTAAAGAGAAATTATAAAGCGTTTCCTTAGCTGCATCATTAGCAGCGCCAACACCAAAAGTCACCTAACTATGTATGCACGAGTTTATCATCCATCCAGTGAGCCAGCCAACAGAGGATCTCTCTTGGATCTGTCGGATCTGTGGGATCTGGCGACTCTTGATGAGGGGGAATCGCACCCAATGTCTGTGGCGTTGGCGTGGTGGCGCATTTTACGCAGTTGCTTAGTCCAAATTAAACTGAATTTATATATAGAGAGACACACAGAGTGAGAACGAAGAGATATATCTATGCAATCTATCTATATAAAATGCATCGGCATCATCATCAACAGCAGCGGCAACAACTGCTTCAACAGCAACTAAAAAAGTGCCAGAGCATTATTTTTAGCGTCCTCTTCTGGGGCGAGCCGACGACGATGTCTCCACTCTACTTCTCTCCGCCGATGTGCTCTCTGCCACAGTCGCTCGTTTGTTAAAATTCGATGGGCGAATGACATTTTTGAGTTATTTTTGTCAGCCCGACAACGACGACGACGTCGCAAACGACAACCCTGCTGGCCCCGAAATGGCCAAGTGCTCTCAGTTCTCAACCAAATTGAAACGAAATGCAAGCGACAACTTAGTTGTTGACGTTCAGCTCGATGAATGATCAACGTTGCCTCTCTCTCCCTCTCTCTCTCTCTCTGACTGCAATCTGCTGGCACCCGATCTGCTCTGAAGGAACACCCCGAACAGGGTTTTGAACTTTGCCAAATGTTCAACTGTGGCTGAAGATCAGTTAAAGGTGGATGGGTGATCAATCAATGAGCAAGGTGTGGAGTAGAAATGATGCGAAAACAGATGCAGATACGAACACAGATACAACTGCCAAAAGGTTCGATGATCGGGCCAAAGATCATGATCGCTTCGTGCTCTAGTTGGGCAAATGTGATCATGGTAAAGGTTCAGCTAACAAGCCATAGAAGTTCGACAAAAGCGTAGCTTTTAGGGCTGCTTATAAACTCGTAACTCATTCTTAGATCTTAAAGATTCCCGTTGAGACTTTATGAGACATTTCATTGACAATTCCGACAAGAGTTCATCAAAATCTCGCCCAGCCGGAGAGTGCCAAGATTCGCAGCTTCTTGATAAAAGTGTTTCTCCCCCCCGCGAGAGAAGATGGTGTTGTTGTTGTTGCTGCTTGTTGGGGTTATTGCCCATAGCAGGGGCCTGTCAAAATTCCAAATGGACCATAAATAAAAACATCATTTTTATAATATTCAACTGGCCAGGGCGGAACCGCATGAGGGGGCGTTGCAGTGGTTGTTTCTTGGCATTGCCAAAAATGTCACAAACCGTAGAATGGAGCCATAAGTTTTGCTCACTTTTGGCATCATCATCAACAACACAATCATCATCGGCATCGTCAGCGTCATCTCCTTGGTGCTCTGTTGTGCGCTTCTGTTCTCCAAGGCGATCTTCAGTGCCCCATAAAAATAGCTGCCCCAAACGGGGAGCAGGATGTACACCAGAGAGAGAGAAAGACAAAACGACTTGCAACATTATAATTTGTATGTTAAAACATCGTAAATTATTTAAATGTCAGTGTGTGGCAGCATGCTCTTCGCCTGCTCTGTTTTTATGAACTCCAAATGTTTAGGGGGGCGGGGCGGCCTACAGGGAGGAAGTGTCAAGTGTGGGCAGCGCCAGGCTGGAGTCGCCTCGCATATTTGTGACATATGGCGGCAAGACATTGTCAGCGGAGACTGTAATTAAGTGCAGACTGCCCCGTTCCTTGAAGCTGGGACAAAGAGAGAGGCAGGAATCGATCCCAAGCCAAAAACAAAAACCAAAACCAAAACCTAAACCGAAAGAAACCGAACTGAAGCTGAAGCGATCCTCTTCGTTGGGTAACGTAATCCGATCATTTAGCGGCTTGCTTCGTTAAGTTCGTGTGCCGCGATTTAGTGCCACATGTGGGCCATGTGTTCCCACAGAGACGACTCCAGTATGCCAGCCTCGTACTCGAGGCAGGAGAGCGAAAGAGAGAGAGAGAGACTCTGCAGATCTCAAATTACACGGAGAGAGAGAGCGGGAGTGGGTGTGGAGGGGGCTCAAAAGTAGATCCATTATTCTTACCTGTTTACTGAACATTGCAATATCCTCGTTAAACGATTCCGATGAACAAACATCGCCACCTTGCACCCCGGGCTCCCTCGGCGTACATGTGGCCAATTCGCATTTCTCGAATATGAGCGCCAATAGCGGGAATAGCGGATGTCTGTAAAGAGAGAGAAAGAGAGAGAAATGTCAGTTTAAGCAACATTTCAGGACAATTGCCTGTCCCGATCCTGCAAAATGCAAATGAGCAGCCGCCGCATAGAGAAACAGCTGCTGACCCTTGGCTGCCTTGGCCACTGCTGCTCTATCTGCGAGTATATCTAAATAAATAATCCCCCTTGGGCCACTTGGACTCTTTATGCTGACGGATTAGTTCGACAACTCAACATGATTTGACCATTTTTTGTTTGCAGCAGAGGTCTGCTAGTATTTCCTTTTCTACTGTTTTTTGTTCTCTTTTCCGTTCACGCTTAGAGCCGCACAAATTGCACCTGAACAAAATTAGGAGGGCTTGGTCCCTGTCCCTGTCCCAGTCCCTTGGCCGAAAAACCCATTAGATGGCACAAAAAGTGACCAGCGAGGAGGGAACCAGAACACAGAATACGCCAGAACCCAGAGGGGGTGTGGACCTGCGCTTAACAAACTATTAATAAGACTCGGACTCGGACTCGGCCTCGGACTGGGTACGTTCTCTCTCAGCCTTTTACAGTTGAGTGCGTTTCCAGTTTAGGATCAGGAACAGAACAAAAAGTAAAACCCAGAACAGAAACAGAAACAGAAACTGAAAATGAAAATGAATTTCTGTGGCACTCATTTGCCATGACTAAGCAAAAGAGCAGCCAGCCAGCAGCTGAAGTTGTTCTGCGCACACGATAAGGTGTTAAAGGAGAGTGTGTGTGCTCCTCTCCTGCCGCCGCTCTCCCCTCTTTTTTTCCATAAAAATTAATTTAAATTTCATACACTCGTACACGATGGGAAAAGGTGCCAAAAAATAATAATAATCATAACAATGTTGCTGCAGCACACAGGTGCCCAATGAAGTCATAATCATCATCATCATCCACGGGGGGAACCTTTGTTTGGCCAGACACTCGAGATGGACGGACGGACAATCATCAAACAGTCATCAAACAGCTGATGGATGGGCCAAGTCATTCATGAAATTCACTGTGTGTCTCTCCCTCTCACGACAAATATTTGCTTAAATAAAAAAATGCAGCAGCAGCAGCAGCAGCAGCAAGAGCAAAAAAAGAAGGCCGCAGCGATCGAAAGACAAACAAGCATTTCAGGCAGTCAGGCAGCTGGCAAAACAGTTGCAACACATGAAAATTGGCAGTCCAACAGGACACGCAATGACACAAGGGACTCATCTGCTTCGATCATGTTAGAAAAAACGAAGAGAGAGATAGAGCCATACAAAAAGATCAAACAAAGAAGAAACCACAATTTTGGCAAATTAACACCCAGGAACCGCAAAGGGAACAACGCAACCGCAACAACTGCAGCTCATTTTGGCTGGATGGATGGATGGATGGTTGGATGGTTGGACTGGGGAATGGCCTGTGACTGGAGTGACTCCCTAATGCCTAAGCACGTTCATGTTCCGTGTCCGTCACTAAACTCTTGCCACACCCCCACAGAGCGACAGAGCAGACATTTTGGTCGAGCCAAACCCATAATTTTGTATTTTGCGCAAAACGCACAAGGATCACGCCCATTTCTATAAAAAAAAGGATCGCTTGCCTCTTGCAACCTCTTCGATTTTGAGCAGAGTTACGCGTGCGTTAAAATGATGTCGACTCCCTCGCTCGAGGTGAGAACAGGTGGCGGATTGGGTCGCAACCACTCGAACATGCCCAAAATTATTAATCAACTGGGAGGCGAACGAACGCTTGATTGAATTGGGAAAGGGTTCGGAAATTTATTGAGTGGTTTAATGGATCACCAATCAATAGGGGTCTAGGAAAATTAGGAATTTTATAATTTTAGTGATCATGTGAGCTAAATGTTGATGGAAGATCCCCATATACGTATGTAAGTGGAAACTTTTCACATGAGCGGATCTCAAGTCAATAAATACTACAGTCCTTTTGCTAATCTACGATTTATTCGTGCTTGAAAATGGACAGTAATCTTTGCGGATCTATTTGAAATAACTTTGATGAATATTCGAGCTCGTCTTTATGAATGTAATGTAAATCTTTTTAGTGATCATGTGAGTGGGTTCCAAGTTCTATAATACGAGTGTTTGTGTACTTTAAATGATGTTCAAAAGTCCGTTGATTATTTCATTGATTGTCGTTGGCAGCAGCCTGACAACACATGAGAAATGGGATCATCAGCGATAGTTTTGGACAATCTTGGTGTAAATGTTTTTCCTAATACCGCGCTCAATCAATTTCATTTCTAATCAGTCTTAGATGACCCCAACAAAGATCCCCATCTTAGGTGATTATTTACAGCCAACCAAATCCTCCAATGAATGAGCTAAGCTGAGGTTTGGTTAAGCTTTTTTCTGGAATCTAATGTGCGCGAGATACTTACTCATAAATCGCATCCTTATCACGTTTGTGTACTTCGGGTATTGCGCCCATTAGGTGATTACCAACCGGTGATACATGACTAGGTGTACCATGACCCCCGGCACCCGAATGGTAGCCGTGCATGCTGACTGTTGCCGCAGCCGCCGCGGCATGCGTCATGTGCGGTGAGTGGTGCGAGGGGAGGCCTTGCAGGCCGGGCGGCCTATGTCCAGCATGTGGATCGTACATAGCCGCCGCCGCGGCACCGGAGTCCATGCCGTAGCCGTGCAGGCCATCATCATACTGCAAAGAACACAAAGACCACATAATACAGATTAGTTTCAGAGTAACAAAAGAGTAGTAGGATGGTTGTTGAAGTGTTGTTCCCAGCCAAATTAGACAAAAAACCAAAACAGCAAGCAAAAAATCTAAATATATGCATTTAAATATTTGTGTGTGGCCAAAGCTGAAGACTCACACAGGAAAAAAAAAACAAAAAAAAAAAAAACAAAAAGCGATTCGCGTTGACCTTGTGATTACTTTGCCGCCGCTTCGACATTGTATGGATATATACCCACGTACATATGTATATATTCATATACATATACCTATTCATACATATATTTAGTTACCTCGTCTTCGCTCGTCTTTTCTTTCAACGTTTTTTGCATATTAATTAAGCGCCAAAAGCAGCCAACAGCCATATGGCAACAACAAAGAGACAATTTTGAATGTTATCAGTTAATCTCTCTATATGTATGTATACATATCTATATCTATATATATATCGTAAGGGTACTCGAACAAGTGTATATCTTTGTGTGTGATTGCTCTCTATCTCTGTCCAAAGTTGTACAACAGTTTGTCTGAGTCCGCGCAGTTGCAAACTGGTTTGTGTGCAACGGCAACCACAGTAGGAGGTACTCGCACTGCTCGTACCCTTTTTTGCAGAGGGTATTCCCCAGTGATGGAATATATATTCCAATCGAACATTTGCACATTCTTCACCATCAAACCCCAGCCAGGGTATCTTTAGTTTCGGCCATTGTGGTGGCTGTCACTTGACAAAAGTTCAACTGCTGCTGATGCCTTTGATTCTTTCTCGTTGGCCGTAGTGTGGTGTGTGCGTTTTTTGTAAGATTTTAATCATTTGTACTCAAGTGGCGTCCGTCGCCTGAGAAGCTACTCTGCTCCTCTTCACACTGCATAATTTGAGACAAGTTTGGTTGGTGCGAGAAAGACAGAAGATAGAGAGAGAGAGAGACAGGGAGAGAGAGAGGGGGGAAGAGAGGCCGAAGAAGTTGACAAAAAGATTTTTGTGCAGCGACAAGAAATGATGGTGGGCCTGTGCCTTTGCCCCGTCTTCATACACACGAAAAGTCTCGCCAGCAAGTTGGAGTTTTATTTCTTATCAGCCTGGAAAAATCTTTGACACTAAATGAGCAATTGACTTGAGCTGGAGTTGAAGCAAAAAAGACAGACAGGGAGCAAAGCCACGCTTGACTGAAGATTTTGAGCGAAATGTCAAGGATTTGCACCTGGAAGCCAGAGCTGTATGCATGCATGTATGTGGTGTATCTGCGACTGTGCATCTGTATCTATACTTTGAAATAGTGCAACTGGCTCATAAAGCAGCTGCCTCCGTTTTGCTGCTGAAGCAGTGGCAGTGGCAGTGGCAGTGGCAGTGCCACCTGCAAGCCCCGAGTTGACTTCAATTCGATTGTCAACCTTTTGCAACGTTTTGTTTTCGCTCTGGCAATCCTTTAGATACACACAAAAGATTAGTCTACTGAGGAGGCAGCGAGGCAGCGAGGCATCGAGGCAGTAGTCGTGCAATGCTGCTGCCGTTTGGCGTTGGTGTTGGTGTTTGCTCTGAGCCTGAGCCTGAGTCTGAGTCTGAGCCTCAGCCAGAGCGGGTGTATGCAAGATACAAGCCCATAGATACAACCGCACAGCACAGGCCGTGCGGCCGGGTTAGTTCAGCTCAGATCAGCCGGGGTTCGAGTCGACTCCAATCCAATCCAAAGCAATCCAACTACACACCAAAGCAGTCGCTTCGCTTCGCTTCGGTTCGGTTCGGTTCATGGCAGTTAAACTATAAAGTTGTTATGCTAATTTTAGTGTTGGTGGCAACCGTACGTTGTCGCTGCTGCTTTTCGAAATGAGGAAATTGTGGAGCAAAAGCCGTGCCAACAAAGAGATCTTGAAAATTACCACAATTTGTACTTGTACATAAGTAATGTGGGAATTTGAGTAACAGAGAAGATGTACATGGCAGTAGAGGGAGAGCGGAGAGTGGAGAGCGGAGAAGGTTTCTCCCCTGGCAGACACCAACAAAAGAAGAGTAAAAATCGAACAGGCAAATACACTTAGACCGCTCTGGGCCATCCTAACCATTTGGGCCAACTTTGATTGATGATCTCTTTCGGCTCAGACCTCAGACCCCATTTCGCTCCCTCTCTCTCTCTCTATCTCTCTCTCTCTCTCTTACTTGCTGTCTTTCTCTGGTTGTTGTTTAGTGACCAAGCCATTGACCTTGTTGAATGGCGGCTCTGGTGGAAAGCTCTGTAACTGACAGGAGGGCAAAGTGGGGGCACACTGAACTGTACGATTGTGCGAGTGTATGTGTGTTTGTGTGTTTGTGTTTGGATATTGATCCACCCAGAAAAGCAACCACTGAAAAGCCAACAGTAAACAGTCGTCCGAGGAGGCCGGCATTTCATTCTGGTCTGATTTTGACAAGTTCAGCGTCGAAAATCCTTCAAAAATTTATGACGCCCCCTGGCCACACATAGACAGTTGGCAGAGGGGGCAGAGGTAGAGGCCCATCCGACCCGACTGCCACTGACAGGCGCTGAAGGAGCTGCGTCGCAGAGTGTTCGGGTAACCAGGCACAGTCGGGGGGCAGTTGCTAGTGCCGGGCCCGGGCTCTTGTCCTACTTGCTGTTGTCTGTCGCTGTGCCTCTGTGTGTGTGTGTCTGCTTTTGTCGTGTTTGCGCGACATTAAGTCATACTTATCCAAAAAGCCTACTGCACTCCTGGCACCCCACCGCCCGCAACAACTCAATTGAAGCACAAAAATCTTTAATGTTGAACAGAACAATATGTATTTTGGCTTTAAGTTTGTGCCACAATGGTGGCAAGAAGGGGGTCTGTGTTTGTGTGTTGTGTGTTGTGTGGGTGGCTGCAACAAAATGTTGCGTGAACTTGAAACCGAAAACGTTGCACGACACGGCACATGGGCCAAAATAGAAACACAAGCACAGGAAACAGCAACAGCAAGGACATTTAGTGGGTGAGAGAGCAGAGGGGGAGTGGGACAATGGGGGCCACCTTTATCTGAGCGGACGCCCGAAACTGACCAAAAGCCAGACACCCGGGCGGGGGGAGTGCCGGAAAGGCAGGAGAGTTATGAGTGCAAAAATGCAGCCACGAGAGAGAGAAACATACTAGGGCCACCGCTACCTCTCGCTCTCTCGGTCTCTCGCTCTCTCCCTCTCTGGCTCCTGCTCAGGCCTATGTGCACGTGTGTGCGTTCGTTTTAGCCAAAATGGTGACAATGGCCGCCATTTTACATAGTCATGGTCGTAGTCGGAGCTCCCCCGACTGCCACACTCCCACCTCCCCCGACAAAAGCCTCAATATGTTTGCTGAAACTCCATTTCTATATCGATTTCTTGGCCTTCTTTCTCCACAACACTTTTGCTTTTCCTATTTTTTGTGCTTGTTGTATTTCCATTCCCAACAACGAACAAATGGGGGACGCGGGGAATATTTTGAAACCCGCAACATTCTTAATTGCGATGGCGCGGCCAAAGGCCTAATCAAAATTAATTGTTTATCATGTTGTATTTGAATTTCTTTCCATTTCTTTGTATTTCTCTATAATTCTTTTTTCGGGGCTGTTGTCTTTCTTGACTTTTGCTTAATTAGCAGACGAGCCGCAGTCCGCGGCTGTTGGTTGTAGGCTGTAGGTGTGTCCCAATCCCAATCGAATCCCTCGCGATACTCCCGTCTTCTATCTGCTGTCACGCCCAGTTCTGTTTCTGTTTTTGGGCCGCCTCAAAAGTTTTATTTGGTGTTAGACAATTAATTTTTGTTGCGTGTCTGGGTGTTATTTTAATTTACAGTTGCAGGCACATTTCCAACCAACATTTCGAACACAACACGCTCTCTGTGGCATAGTTTTTCTGCTCTGCGTTTTTTATTATTCACTTTTATTGCTTCTAATAACAATATTATCGAGCAGGCGGACTTCAAACGTTGAAGGGGGTTTGAGCGGTTTGTCAACGGCCCAAAACGTGCGCTCATTTTGTTGTTCCTTTTGCTCCCAAATTTATGTCTAAAAACAAATACTTAACCCAGCAAAAAATACGCAGAAATATATATAAATAAATATAAAGCAGCAGAATTAGATGCTCGGTAGCCAAATAGCTTCCAGACCAATGGCAGAATGGCAGAATGGCAGAATGGCTGAATGGTGGAACAAAAAATGCAAATAAATGTATTCTTTGGCGTTTGAACATTTATCAAAAATCAACAACACATGACGTCAGTCTGCGGCATTTATTAAATTAAAATGAGCCCCAAACTGGCAGATGATTAACAAAAAACCAACAAAAACACAACAGCAGCAGCGACAGCGGCATTTGTCCAAAAGGGTATATTCAAATTTCGTGTTCAGACAAAAACAAGACACAAAATTCGATTCAAAAACAAATTTAAAGACACTGAATATTTTTTAGAAACAGAAATTAAGCAGAGAATTTTTTAAGAATTTGTGGGGAAATATTTTAAATTGAAATTGAAGAGGAAAATGTATTAAAAATGTATTAAAAATGCAGAATGTTTGGAATGTAGACTGATTTTGAAAGTGTTTTGGAGACACAAATGTAGTTGATGTCTTAAGAATCGCCAGCCAATGATAAAACCACCCAAGCGGCAATCTTTCTTGGCTATCTAATTAAATTTCCAGGTCTCGAGGACCCTTGAAACTTTCCAAACAAAAGCACTCTCTTTCTACCATTTGAGGCTCCAACAAAAAGCCAAAAGAAAGCTCTTGGAGTGTTTGGCATTCGCCGCGTCTCCTGGATGGGGCCAAAACAGAAAAAAAGTTACTCAAAAATACGAAAATAAATTGCGTGCTGATGGCTCATTTAATTTAATGAGCGGCGTGCAACTTGTCTAAATGATTTTTCCTCTACTTTACAGCAGTTTTTTTTTGTTAATTTTTCAGAGTTTTTTGTTTGGCGCTGGCCCGCATGGAGGGCAGCCAGGCAGGGCACCCTTTCATAGATGGATCGAATCTCTACGAGATCTCTAAGAGTTTTCTGAAAAAATGTAATTTAGTTTTACTTGAAAATTAGCGAAACACTTTGGCTTAATGTCAGGGAAATTACACACACACACAACACACAAAAGGAAGAGGCGAAACAGATTATTTAAAATACTTTATAAGACGATTTAGGCGTAAATGTAAAAAGAAATGAAACTAATGAAAACACTTCCAACGGCAGCCAGCAGCGGCAGAGGCAGAGGCAGAGGAGGCAGGCAACATACTGCGGCGACCTCGTCAAACTTGGCAACTATGTGTACCTACAGCAACAACAGCAACAACCAGAGCACCAACAGGCACCACACAGCCGACGACCCAAGAACGAGGCACGCAATTTGATCATTAAACATGAAGCTCTTTAGCACACGAAAAACAACATCGACAAGAGAAAGAGACAGGCACAGGCACAGAGATGGGGCAAGTGAAAGAGAAAGAGAAAGAGCAAGAGAGGCAGCAAGCCACAGCTGAGGAGCAGCTCATGTGGATAGGCCCCATATAGAGCCTGGCAAAAATATGCATATGTAATTTGTTTATAAATATTCCTCGCAGCCTGCTGGCCTGAGAGAATTCCCAACTTTCGTTGAGAAACTAAACTAAACCGAGATACATATGCCTGATAACCGGGCCCAATTCCAGTCCCAGTCACAATCCCAGTCCCAATCCCAGTCCCAGCTATAACTGATCTAAAGATACAAAGTAGAAGCTCTCTTCTGGATCCACGATGACTCACGGGGAAGCTGAGTGTCTCAAGAATTTCTCACTTAATTAGAAAAGAATTTCCAGCGAAGGTTAACCATCTCAGGGAGATTAAACGTAGATAGAGAATCACTGGAGAAATATCACTAATGAAATATATAATAAAAAAAAGATAGAGATTTCAAATTAAACTTCACTTTCGGAACGAGGTATTCCTTACATAATGAAAGTGGGAAAAGTATAAGAAAAATAATGGAATAAATTATTATATTAGGAAGGAGTTCTTTCAATCTCATAAATTCCTGTTCAGTATTGCCGCAAAATCTTTCAATCAACTTTTCGCCAAGTGTGTTCGGCAGAAATCTAACAAGTAACGGCCCCACGTTGCACATCGAATGGCATTTGCAGCATGCCGCGATGCCCAACCGATGCCTTTCTATTTTGATTTTATTTCTGCAAAAAAAAACAAATAGCGGCAAAGCAATCACAGAACAAACACACAGCGAGAACGAGGGGAACACACACTAGACGAATTATACTTTATGCCACAAATTACGCTGCGGTTAACCTTTAAATTAAAATAACACCAAAACAATTTTTGTGCTGCATTTTGCAGGCGTTTGAAACGGCACGGAAGAGGCCGGGACAGTGGCACGAGGAGTGCCAGTGCCAGGGACGGGGTGGCTAGGTGCTTGTGGCAGCTGCACATTGCACATTTATATACAAATTGCAATTGCACTTTTTCCACTGGCTCTCTCTCTCTCTCTCTCTTTGTCGCTCTTTGTAAAGGCATAAAATAATCAAATTAAATATATATAAAAATGCATATGTGAAAAAAAGAGCGCTTCCCGCCATTTTCCGGCACGCACAAATGTCCAAAAATTATAGTAGAGTCATGGAAAATTATAAAAATAAAATTGTAAATAATAAAACCGCAAAAAGAGAGCGGGAAAGGGAAAGATAAAGAGAAAGAGAAAGAGAGCGACAGCGACAGAGACAGAGGGAATGAATGAATGCCAGCCACGGCCTCAGCCTCTTTTCGCTCATGTGCAATAAAATTATATGCATCAAATGCACACAGAAACAGATACAGACACCCTGACACACGGGATGCAGATACAAAACAGACGTGGAACCCGTATGTATATTGTGCCCAGAGTAGAAAAATTCAGTTGATGGAATTGAAATGGCGCGATTCGGCCAAACAGCCGCAGGAGAATAGCGAAAACAGACAACGGGCAGCAGGAAAAAAGAGGGTACGGGACAGGGACAGGGACAGGGACAGACTCGTGTATTAAACCACAAGCGTAAATTTATTCGCCAGTAACAGCAGCAGCAGCAGCAGCAGCACACACATGAAAATCACCACACAACATTCCCGCGGGCATTTTCACATTTTTCGTTTTGTATATTTCATTTGGATTTTTTTTTTTGTATTTTTCTGTCTTTTAATGCTCCCAAAGAGCTCGGCCTACCTATGGCCAGTCATAATTCACTCTCCACATGCAAACACAAACACAAACGTAGATGTTAATTGCTAACACACATACGCACGAACACACTCACGCACAAATATCGAGAGTAGAGTCTGTGCTCCGTTTAATAAAAATCAAGTTCACTTCGCAGGTCCATGTTAATCAATTGATAAACTCGAAAGCAACAAACCAAAAAAAAAAATAGTAAAGAGGCAACTGCTCTAACTGCGATTTGGCAGAGATGGTTGGTCACCTGATTAGCATATTATTTATGATCCATATGAGTGGTAAAACATAAACGGTTCACCATACTTAATCAGATAAACCATATGCGAGAATTGTGGGCAAAAGGTAATGGAGAGCAGATTTACCCAAATGTGAATTGCTCAGCAAGTAAAATTACTAGAAGGAATATATCATAAATAAGTTTGATCTCTTACTGCAAGTTACTGGAAGTCTATAAATGGATTAACGATTCAGGGAGGGAAATTATGTTCTTTGGAATCTCTGTGGTTGTTATGAAACGTTGAAGTTAATCCGTCGGACTTTCAAGTGTGCATATATTAGGACACAGATGTTTGGAGGTAATCCTGAGAAGATTCCTAATGGTACGAATACCTTTTTTGAAATTAAATGGCATAATAGCATTTCTATGAACTGATTTAATAGAACCCTAAGTAGGAATATTTTGGGCATTCCATAATAAGTTTTCCACCAGAATACCAAATATCAATTCAACTACTTAATTCCATACACTTTTATGAGAAAATGACCAGCATAAATCATATTTGAGTGAGTCTCTGGTATGAGAGTACCCCCCACACACACACACACACACACAACTCGATTAATGTGGCTCCAAGATTGAAAATTTCACTACATGCATATATAAAGAGTTTGGGAATTGTCAGATAACTTGCTACCACACACTTTGCTGATAGTTGTTGGTGCCGACGGCATTTGATTTGAACCAAAAATAAAAGATTTATGCATTGGACGTTGCCGTCGCTAATTTGGCTGGGCATAACAACACTTCTGGGGATTTCCCTATTTAAAGTTTAGGGAATTTTCGGATGGTACTTACCCTGGGCTGAGCCATTAATGCTCTGGGAGCGACGTCTAACCCGATTTGTGCCACTTTTGGTGTAGAGAAGACTGTGGGGCGACACAACACACAATTCGACGGCGGGGCCCGCGTCCCTTGTGTCCGGTCCTCGTTGTGGTTGTTTCTCTGGTTGTTCTTCCAGTTGTGGCTCCTCGGGGCTTTGGGCTCTTATGCTGGCAGATCTGTTTGTTAGGGACCTCCTGGATTGGGGTCTCTGGAATTTCTGTTTATGTTTCTCCACTCAAAAATAGTGTTACGAGGGGAAAATCACGTTGTTTTTCCGGCTTTTCTTTAGGGGAATTTTGCTTTTGCTTTTGCTTTTATTTTGTTGTTGTATTATTTTGCACTCTTTTACAATATACTTCTACATCTGCTTTTCTCTTTTATTCTTTTCTTTTAACACAGGCACATTTGTTAAGATTTATTTTATGTATTATTATTACGTTATTTGTTGTTGTTGTTGCTTGTATACTTGTTGTTGTTGTTGTTGTTGTTGTTGTTACGCGCGCGATGTTGTTGCTTTTGTTGTTAAGCGGGGGAGATCTCTTGCGAACTTTTAGTATTTCCTTTTTCCTTTTCTTTCGAATTGCGTTAAGTGAGTTCTTTTGTTGTATTTACATCTAATAATGTTTTGGTTTATAAAAATCGTATACAATTTGTTGTTTTTGTTGCTTTAGTTGCTGTCCTTAGTATACTGCTGTATTGTTGTGGCTGTTGGTGCCACATAATTTTGCAATTTGTTGTTGTTGTTTCTTGCCGTTGTCTGCAGTTGTCATAAATCCATGGCTCGACTACAGGCAGCTTCCTCTTCGATCGATCCTCGTCAGATTACAGATTACAGATTACAGATTTTCAGATTGATTTCCTTTTCCGCTTTCCACTTTCCGTTTTGCTTAGGGGTTTAGTGGTTGTTGTTGTTGTGGTTGTTTGTCGTATACTCTTTTTGCTTTTCGTATAATATGCGCACTATTTATCACAGCTGCTTCTACATACTATATATGTAACTAGATCCTGAACCAAAATGAAAACGCAAAAAACTTTAGTTGCTGTCGTCGTTGCGGGGCAAGAGTCTTTTACGATTTAGCGACGGCACAACACAACAATAAGTGCTGTTTGCTTTTCTCTCTCTTGTGGGTGGCTCTAGAGAGGGGGACAGCTACGGCTACGGCTACGGACAGGGGATCGTCGGGATCCCCTCTGCAACAGGAACGTACCCGTTGAAACACGCGCTTCTACCCTTTGCAGCTCATTTAGAGTATTCTTGTTCGATGGATGCGATGCGATGCAATGCGATGCGACTGCTGTGAGCTGGTACCGTTAAAACGAAACGTAAACGTAACCGTAACGCGGGAACCCGATCCGTTGCGCGCGCGATTTTTGCGATTTCTTCGATGAAATTGATGCGTGTTTTGTTCCTCTTGTTTTTTCGCTCAGTTCTTGTATTTTCGGTTGCGGTGCGGCGGCAATAATAATACGAATAATAAAATGGCGCTCCGCGGTAGGCAATAATAATAATAGAACAGTAATAATAATAATTCTTTGCTCCCAACGACCAACGAGACTTCGCTACTCGCTTCGCACACGACACAACACAGAGGAGGCACAACACGTCGGCACGAAAGCAAAAGATACACTGTCATTGTCAATCATTCGCCGTGGTGCCGGCCTGTTTTCGGAGAGTGTTGGCTGAGCAAGAGAGAGAGGGAAGTCCCACACACACACACACACACACACACACGGCGACGCAACAATTGTGCCATTAAAATATACTGGCAGTGGAAGCGGGATGGCCATACAGCACTCGCGTTGCCACTTCTGGTTCCCCTGTGTGTGCTTGTTCTTGTGTGTGTGTGTGTGTGTGTTGCATCTGTGTATGCGGCGAAGAGAGCGCATGCGCTGATCGCACGATGACTGATTTGTTAGTACGCCTTTTCTGTCATACACACACTTGTCACAGAGTCGAGTCGAGTCGAGTCGAGTCTCTCTGCCGCTGTGCTCTCTCGCCGCCTTTTGGCCGTGTGTTTTTTGCCTCTTTTTGCGCAATGTTTCGCTTCGTTTTCTCTGTTTCTGTTTCTGCTTCTGCCCTGGCTCTGTCGTGCGTTCGTACGTTCGTTTGAAATTTATTTGGCTTTGGCCAAAAGGAGACGGCTTATAGGTTTTTGGCTCTCTGCTGCTGTCGCTGCCGCCTGCTCTGCCACAGCCACTGTCGCTGCTGCTTTTGCTTCTGCTGTTAGCGTTTCTCTGGTGCGTGCGTTGAAAATCAGCAAAAACCAATCCCATTTGTTATTTTCGCTTGAGTGAGTGGCAGTTTGCATCAGTTTTGCCATTCAGTCTTGTGCGCTCTCAGCGCCCGCCCCACCTGTGCTGCTGCTGCTGCTTGGCCGCTGCCGTGGCTGCCCATCAGCGGGGTGGGTGGGAGCTTCGAGTCCGAGTACGAGTACGAGACCGAGTCCAAGTCAAAGTCTCGTTGAGTGCTTTCAGGTGTTTCTCCAGACGCTGTCCGTCAGTCAGCTTTCGCTCAGCATTTTTCAACTGCTGCTGCTGCTCTCTTTACCAGCACACACAACGCACTCACTCAGCTCTCACACACACACACACACACACACACACTCGTGTACGCACTCCCTTTCTCACTCTCACACACGGCAGCAGCGACTAAGGCAACGCCTTCGAAGAAAGAGTGAAAAGGAAAGAGCAACAACAGCTTGGTGCATGCCTCCCAGCCACCCAAAAGCCACCCAGCACCCCACACAATATACAAAAGCTGTCGCCGATCTGGCCACTCAGGCATTGATCCTGCCAGAACAACAAAGGAGAACAGCTGTTTGGGGGCATCCATCCCCTCCACTTCCCTCAACTACACCTCGATTTCTCTCTCTATCAGCGTCGCTCTTTGGGGAGCCAAAAATTGCATATCCTGTAGGTCTGCTGCTGGCTCCTGGCTCCTGGCTCCTGGCTCGTGGCCCATCATCCTGTCTGGCGCTTTTTACAGTTGTTGTTGTTGTTGTTCGTGTCGTCGTCCTCGTGGCAGTTTAAAAAGCAGTTAACACATATTCCCAGGCAATTTTTCAACAGCGTATTTTTGGTTTTGGCGCTGCAGCAGCAGCAGCAGCAGCAGCAGGCCATTACGTGTGGGGCAGTCGGAGGCGCCGTTTTTAGGAAAATGAAAAATAGCCTTGTTTGTTTTCCCTCTCTTCCTGAGGCGGCAGCAAAGGATATCCTGCGGACTGGCCAGAAGATGATGTTGCACTTAATCTGGCTGCCATTTCATTCCATCTTTGATCTTAAGTGCGATGCCATGGGACGTTCTGTTGGGCATTGTATGGCATTGGGTGGGGCGCTTTGGCCAGTGGGGTCTGTTGGCTGTCAACGCTCGGACAAATTTATGAGACTGTGATGGATTTGCGGCTGCTCTTCTTTCTTCTTTATCAGTTTTCTCTCTATGCCTCTCATTCCCTCTTGCTTTAGTCTTTTTTTTAGTCCTCCAATTACTTTGTTTTGGCAAAAATGCAAAAAATCAAGTAATTTATGCGCAACGAAAATCAAATCAAACGAAATCAATTAAATGCAATAAATTAAGGTAAATCTCTCAGCGGAGGGTGTAGAGAAGAGCGGCTGATTGATGGGAGAGGGGAAATCAGGGTGAATCAAGAGCCTTCGGTAAGCGTGGGAACTATTTTTTTCATGGACATTGGCCAACAATTTATGTGCCACTGAACGACATTTCGGTAACATTTCGAGAACAGCAAAATAATATATTCAACATAAAACATAAAAGAACTAAAGAAAAAATATCAATTCAGCAAAAAGCAATTAAAAGTTATTGTAATGAATATTTTCAATTGCACAGAGCAAGAGCGGAAATAATTGTAAACTCTTGTAGGAAAAGTAGAGAGAAGGCTTAAGGAATATTTATTTAAAAATAAATTAAAATAAATATTAGAAATTGAATACATTTCGTGGTGTGGTTTATGTGGTTCATAAAATATCTGTAAAACCAACGAATTATTTAACAAATAATCAAATAAATGTAATCGCTCCTCTTTACTGCCAATGAGCGGCATTTAAGTGGACGGGCGTCATCTGTCCTTTAAGAACTTTAACTTAGCGACTTAGCGCAGTCTTGGGTTCCATAATGAATACTTTAGCAATTAACTATACGTGTCGTATTCGTATTCCATGAATAAATTCCGAAAATAAATAAAAACGGTTGCAAATAGCATTTTTGCCAATAAGAAATGAAAACTCAAGAAAAGTTAAGGAATTTCATTAAGAATTGAAGGGACCATGAAATTTAAATCAGCCAAAAAAATAAAAAGGAGCAAAATAATGAAGCAGGAGGCTGGGCCTCCACCCACCAGAGGGTGGAAGAGAGAGAGAGCGCCGGCGAAGAGGGGAAACGACTCGAAGGAAAAACCTCAAGGAAAATTGCATTTGGAAGCTTCCAATCCCAGACGAGAGGCTGTCGCTGCTTGTCGGGTGGGGGAGGAGTGGAGTGCCAAAATGTGGCTCTCACCCATACAGGGGCGCACACACGCACACACACTAATGCCGGGCAGCCAATATGATTTAAAGCAGAGGCAGCGCCGTCGACAGCGACAGCAACGGCAACGGCAACGGCAACGGCAGCACTGGTGTTGTGTGCATGACAATTCATCTCTTTCTTATAAACGCAATTTATCAAATGGAAACGACGAGCGAGCGACAGCAAAGATGAAGACGACGACACGATATCAAGTGATGAGCAGGACAGACTCTGCTCCACAGCGTGAGTGAGAGAGGGAGAGGGAGAGGCAGCTACTAAAACTCACTCAAAGCGCAACATACAAAAAAATGGCACAAGAGAAGAAAAATAGGAGTTGGTTGTTTTGAGACAACTTCTCTCCGTTGTTCCTTTGCGTTTTCGCTGTCGTTTTTTTGCGCTGTGACTGGAACCGCCATAATCTTGACAGACAAGTGCTGTCCGCTCTCTCTCTCTCTCTCTCTCTCGCTCGGTCCCTCTCTCAGCAGCACACGCACACAGATGCACACGCGCGCGCGTTCTCTTCGCCGCACTCTTAATGGTTTGTTTTTGTTTTGTGTTGAATTCGCCGCAGGCACGCGAGAGCGGGACAGCATGTGCACCGCCTTCGCTGGCGCACGGGCCAGAGCGAGACGGTCTCTGTGTTTTATGGCCACGCATCAGCTGTTTACAGTTCGAGAGCCACTGGATAGGCCGCGCGCGATGCCAGTTCCGATTTTCGATCAGGATTCACATTTACCTGCAAATATTTACCTGTGCAGCGGTCCTTCTTCGTTTGAATTTCGCGTACTTCGTTTCGTTTTTCTATACGTTTCCTACGTTTTTGTGACTTTCAACGCTTCTACAGGGCCCATAAAAGGCTTAGGACACTTGTCCGCAGAACTCTACCTGATCCTGAGACCCGTCCGGGGTGTCTAAGCAGGACTCACACCCACATTAAAGGCCTTGGCGCGCTTCGATTTTTCGTTTTATTTGTCTTATTTTGTTCTTTGCTCGACTCCCTATCCGAAAACGAAAAATCGATGCCAAATTTGTTGCTTAAACAAATATGCCGGTCATCCAGGACGGTGTCCTTTCGTCAAAGCCTACGTCCCTGCATTTGACAGCCGCCACGAGGACGCTGACGCCGATGCCAATGCCAATGCTGATGCCAGGCTTTGCCAAACCTGACAAAACTGTCAATTCCGGCAGGCGTCTGCCGTCGGGGCTGTCAACAAATGCGGCCTACAAAACTCCCCCCCCGCACCTAAGTCTAGGACTTCCACCGGGTCAAGGACACAGCTTTAATATTTGTTTTCTCCTCTGCTATTTTGATGGCAAACTCTTGTCACAAAGTTAATTTCTGTTTGATTTAAGGATCCTAAACCACTTACCTGCTCCGAGCTCTAATCATACTTTACCTGCAAACGAAACAAAGACAAATAGGAGTTAGTAGAGTTGACAAAAGACAGAGGAAAACAGAAAAATTAAGAGAAGTTGGAACGGTGTGGTGAAAAGTCAGTAGGGAAAATATCCATTCGTCTTGGGAAACATGCAAATGAGCTAAAGGAACCCGGATTAAGATGCATTCCCTGTCCGTCCGTCTGTTCCCTCGTTCATTCCACATGTGTTGAGCACGCCCTGCGCAGTGTCTCCACCTCCCAGCCGTTCTCCCCTGTGACTCATCCCTCTCAATGATCTTTTCCTGGCACATTTGTCGGGAAATGTTTTCCTTCTGCTGCTTGGTTCATTTTTTGATTGATTGCCCAGAAAAACCACTTGAAACTGTCAAGGGCGCACCGACAGGCAGGGGGACAGGGGAGTGAATGCAGGGGAATGAAGTGAAAATCACTTTTCGATGCACACACGCACACACGCACACACATTGGAGGAAAATCGTTTTCCTATGAAAAACTACTTAACGCAGAAGAGGAGCAGGGCCCGAAGGGGAGGGCCTGGAGGATGCCTCATGTTAATAACTAAATTAAGGAATGAGATACTGCTTCTAGGACTACCGATCCAATCCAATCACTCGAAATCGATGCCCAAAGAGAATCGAAATTTCAGCTGAAAATTTCGAAACATTTTTGGGGAATCAGTGGATTGTTTTGTATTTTTTGATTTCTCACTTGTAGGGAACTTAACTTGATGTTTAGATACCCCTAGTGAAGGAACAAACACTTTCCAATAAAAAAGAATTGGAAAAAATTATATTCTGTACAAAAACTAATTGGATTTGCTAGCGGATCAATGGTTCGTTCCCCTGTTAATCCCAAGGAAAACTTTAAAATATTAAATCAGATTGCGTGACAGGATGCTAGACTCTTTTGTTCTTCAACAGTATTTTCCTACAAACATTTATATCAAAAGCAAAGCTACACCAAAAAGTTCTTGCATTCGTTTTGATTCAATTATTTGTACACTTTTTGCACCTTCAAGCAGCAAAGCTGATTGCATCCATCGTCTCAGAGTGCCCTTGTCTTCAAATTTCATTCCAAATTGTTCTGTCTAAAATGTGGGAAACAGGTTTCCAAAAGGCCAATGCCCATATGAGTTGAACGTTTGATTTTCGCACAGAAAGAAACAATGAAAAATTTAAGAAAATGTCAAGAAATGTCTGCAAATTGGAAAAACGAAAAGAAGGGAAACTTAGAGCAAAGAGTGGGGCAAAAGAAATAATAATCTAGCTGGCCAAAAAACAAGAACGCACAAAATAAATAAATTTATGTGCATTTCCGTTTATTTTTTCTCGGTTTTTCTTTTCTTTTTTCTTTTTTGGTTGTTTTTGTTATTTCTGGTTTTCCTTCCGCTAAAGTAAATAACAAATATTATTATCGCATGACCAGCAGCAGCAGCCGCAGCAGCAGCAGCAGAGGGAAACAGAGCCAAAAACAGTAGAACAGGCGAATGGACACGAAGGGGGAGGCAGAAGTGCAGAAGTGCAGGAGGGAATGTAAGGACATCGGTCAGGAGGGAGTCTTCGGTTGGATGGTCTAGGGCGTGGCCTTTGGCTGCATTCTGCAAGTGCCAAAAAATATGGAAAATTCTCAATGCTCGTACGAGAATTTATCAAAATTGAAGGAAGTCGGGTAGAAAAGAAAGTGATAGATGCCAGCACAAAAGCAACAACAATTTAATTATATTTTCATACAACAAAAAGTAACATTCTTCATCCATGTACATTCAAATCGAGAAGAAAGAAATGAATGTCATGGGTGCTTGTGTTCATTCATATAATTATGTGCGATTATGAGATAACTGCTTAAATACATTTATGGAAAAATAGGTATAAAACTTTGCATTGATCAGGCAACTAAATTCAAGTTTTTACTTCGAGTGTAACGAAGAAGCAATCTCGGTACGGGCTTTGTTATGGGCTGCAGCAGGAAGCCAAGCTGTCCAATGGGAACGGCAAAGAACGGAAGCATTCGACGTTGCTGTTGCACCTTGTTAGTGTTGCTGTGGCTGCCACCGCATTGTGCAAACAACAACAAATGGGAGAAGAGCAAACAAAACACACACACATGAACCAATGACCAACACCAACAACCATATCGAGTCAATGAAATTATTAATGGTCAACACAAAAATGCGGCCCAAACACAAGACTGTGCTGGACGGAGCTGTGGTCACCACCCGAAACGTGGACGTGGGGCACACGACTTCGAAACAGCAAACAGAGGCCACAGAATGAGGCAGGGACTGTGGCCGAGCCAACTCCGTGTGAGGATCTCCTCGAGCAGGAGCCGGCGGCCAAGCAAATAAATAAATAAATAAACAACAAACTCTAATTAAGCGTTGTCTCCACTCTCTGTCCCTCTCCTTCTCGCTCTCTCTCTCTCTCTCTCTCTCTGTGTGCTGGTATTTTGATAAGGTAACGCAACCAATTACTCTCTTTTCCCAGCTCCTCGCCCTGCAGCGAAGCTCCTCTTATCGCACTCCGTACGGGTCACAGTTTGTGGACTTTCGGCCTCGGACCTCGGACCTTGGACTTGTGCTTGTTAAAAACTTTTTGCCAAAAATTCAATCTGTTTGTGCCACAACAAAAGCCAAAAGGGAGTCGAGGAAGACCATGAATACGGCCAAAGCGTACAAGAAGCTGCAGCCGAGAAGTGCAGCAAAAGTGTGTTCAGCATTTGTGTTGGTTTCAAGGTCAGTTGGAGGCAAATCAGTTTATGGGAAGTAGAGGTTTCAAGATGATTTCTAAAGAAATCAAAAGCGCAGCAGCACAAAAACCACTCAACCAACTGAAAGAAATGTCTTGGAACAAAGATAAGAAATATTTCCCGAACCAGGAACTACCTTTTAAGCAATGTGCCCCCAATTAGTCAACATATTCATGACCTCAGTGACCTTTCTATGCGTTCGAGCAAGCATTTACATATCACATTCCTCCTCCATCTGGGTTGGAGAACTGTTGGCTCTTAAATCTTGCCAAATGCCATAAAATACCCGTAACGTACCGGAGCAAGGAAATGCTGCCAAACCGGCTGACTAAGCTGACCAAAAAATTATATATAACATTTGTTGTCCAGCTTCGATTTGCATAACAAACAGAAAAACCGAGCCAAAAAAAAACGCAAAATAAAACGAAATTTATAAATTGATTTCGGGTGAGACTAAAAATAACACAAAAGCCTCAACAACCAAAGATGGGAAAAGCTTCAGGGCTCCGGAATCAGGAATCAGGCAGCCGGCATGGGGGATTGCGGATTGTATTGGCTGCTCGGGGCAGGGCCGTGCCGTTTCAGCGGAATTATTGCATTTTGAATATTGGCATTTACGTCAAATTAAATTTAATTGTCAGTCCAGTGTCGAAGCAGAAAACGCAAAGCGGCAAAAAAATGTTTTAAAGCAACCGGAGCGGGGAAAATGTGAATACCCTGCAAATGACGAGAGGAAATATAAAATAGATTTTAAAACAAAGCCGCAGATTTCCTTTGAAAGTATTGAAAGCTTCATGATAATTAAATTTTAAATAGTTTTCTTATGAAAAGGATAGAATTAATGCAGAAATTATTCAAACCAATGCCATTTTCTGAGATAATCTTCCTTAATTGAATGTCCAACATATCACAAGAGTAAAGATATCCTTTCCCGCCGAAAGGGTAGTCAATGAATCGAGAAACGAGACAAAAATTCGCTAATAAATGAGGTGGAGCCTTTAGGGAAGGGGAAACCGCAAAAGCGACAGAAAAATTACATTAAATGCTGAATAAAACTTTGTGTTTGTGTTTTTTTTTTATTCGATTTTGGTTCGAATCAGCAAGGAGGACGGACAGGACAGGACGGAAAGCAAGCGACTCATCGTGTGACGTCGTTTTCAGGTTGGTTGTTAATCGCATTTCCTAATTATCAAAACTCATAAATTTCGTTTAATGGCTCGCCCGGTGAGCGAATCGGAGATGGAGCTCGGGGCCACAGACCAACCCATCGATGCGATGCGATCGGACGGCAGGCTTTAGAGTCGCCGCTCTCCTGCTGCCAATTCCATTTCCCCTCTTTTGCAATGCACTCTCTCTCGCGCTGCCATAAACCGTGAGGGGAAAAGCACGACCCGAGGGAGAGAGAGCGAGATGCATGAGCATTTCCCCTTTCTGTGCACTTACAACGAAACCGTTGAGTGCTTACACACACACACACACACACGCGCGCGTTACTGCTGTCGTCCCGCTCTGGCGTGCGCTCGGTCCAAGCTCTCGTCTAAGAGGGGTGGCCACTGAGTGAGAGAGCGCAGCCACCATTATGGAAAGTGAAATGGATATATCGCAATTGCGCCTGCACATAACAAGGTCGGCAATAAATCAAAAGACCAGCAGCGGGGGTGGGTGCGGGTGTCCGCAGGAGAAGAGAAGAGCAACACAAAAAAAACAAGACGTAGCAAACGGCAAACGGTGGTTTGACAAAAATCAAATCAAAATGCCATAAAATACCCCAAGCGGGAGGCTGTTACCTCTCTCTCTCTCTCTCTCGCTTTCTCACTTGCTCCTGGTCTCGCTCTCTCCCTCACGTTCTCTTTGGGGCATGAGGCTGGGCAAACAACAAATGAATTATTTGCAATTAATTGAGCGCAAATTTGCAAAATACTTTCGTGTGTCTGCGCCTTTTGCTGAGTGAGCGACTGCATGCATGTGAGGGCGAGTGTGGGTGTGTGCGTGTGTGTGTGTGTGCGTCGTGCATGGTGTTTGAGTGTGTTTGCGTGCAGGACGATGATGGATATGCCTTCCCGAAATATTGGTTACGATCTCTCCCCTGAACCTCCTGCAGCCACAACCCACAAAAATGTTTCGTTTCAGTTTACGGCGAGCAATTGAGTGAGCAACAAATTTCACTATGGCTTTTCCTCAAACTTTTCGTGGGCACCATTTTGATTTAATAGCTTAGAAGAAATTGTATTGAAATGTTTCTGATGTTCGCAAACGATTTTGGTATTTGATTTGTTGATTTGACAATAGGATGGCTAAATGGGAACCATTTCTGGGAACAAGGCTGTGTTGTGTTTTAGATTTGTTTGGCAATGTTTCGATTTGTTTGGAATAGCAACAAAGCAGCAGAGGTTCTGCGCTAATGACACCATAACTGAAGGATTAAAATAGACACCTGTAGAAGGGGAAATTCAAGGGAAACCTGACTAAATTTATTCCATTTAACCCACTCACCCCCCAACGAGTTGTGCTATCAGCAAAGCATTTCCTACTTTTCAGACCTAATGATCTCTGGAAAATCCACCACAAAACTCTTTTACGACAACCGAAATGGACACTTTTGTGACTCTATAAGTGCGAGAGAGTCTATAAATTGAATGAACTCTGGCAGAGCGAACGAACAGTGTGTTCTGTCAATTTCTGGTGTTTACACGCACACACAGAGACAACTTTCACATTTTACGAGTTTTATATGGCCCCTCAATGCGATGATGAGGATGACGCTGACGCTGACGCTGACGCTGATGATGATGATATTTTCACTTGAGAATTTTACGAGCAACAAATTGCGCTACAAATTACACGATAAATAGAAAATTATGACGGAAACCAGCCAGAGAGACCAAAAACCTGACGACCCCGAAGACTCGGCCTAGGGCTATGGCTAAGCATGGGCAACCCTCGGGCGACCCTTTCACCGTTGGCTCGTAAAAATTCCCGATACGTCAGCCCTGGGATTGGGCACTCTCCTTCGTTGTCTAAGTGTTTTGTCATTACGGCAATAGCCCTATCTGTCCCCGTGGCTGTGTGCTGGGTGCGGGAGCCCCCCTCCTGGTTTACAAGCTGTCAAAAAGTTTTGTTTTGTGTAAATTAAATTGTTGCTCCTTTTATTGATATTTTATTTGGGTTCTGGGTCGTGATTTGGTCGGAGAATTTTCCCCTTGGAAGTGCAGCACTCGGAAAGTCGTAAAGTTGCGAAACGCCCAAAACAAAGGGAAAGTTTTTACGAGCGGAACTAAGAACAACAGCACGATTCTTACCTTTTCGAGAATTAGGCAAAGAACAGGGCCCAAACGATGGCCAACGAAGATGAAGATGGCCCGGAGTCGGAGTAAGACAACAATAATAAATTATATTGGCCTTCTCGGTGGTGGTGGTGCTGCTGCTGCTGCTGCTCGGGTTCTCTTCAAGGACCTTTGCCCAATAACAGGTTGTTGGGTTAAGCATCGATATCCATGGCGGCGGGGTCGTAAATTTTCGGTTAATTGAGCGTTTCACACCTTGCAACGCCGCCTGCAACGCCGCCTGCAACGCCGCCTGCAACGCCGCCTGCAACGCGCCTGCCCCATTAACGAACGTGTCAAAAGTGACAAGTATTCCGCTTAAACTTGAGGAACTTATCGACCATTTCATAAAGCATGGGTTATCTATGGCCTCCTCGCTGTCTGCTGGCCTGCATCCTTGGCCACGTGTGGTCGACTGCCACACTGCCACAGAACAATCTCCGCGCCCCACCCCACCACACCCCAAAAAAACTGCTTCTAATTGATGACATTCTTTTTTCTGAGGTGGGGCATGGACAGGTATTTTGTAATTAAGCCACTTGAGCCCTCTCCAGATTGGGTACAGAGTAGCGGCAGTCGGGGGAGGGGATGGACAACATGTCAAGTCCCCAATTGAAATATATTGCAGGTGGAGAGCGAAGACCAAAGACACAAAGACGAACAACACACAGAGCCAAAGCAGTCTATCGGCTGAGTAAATGCTTTTTTTGACACAGTCTAATGCGACTTAATGTTGCGGTTACGCACTGTACACTGCCTACAGTGTGGTTCCAAAGTGTACGTGGAGTTCCACTACACTGGAAATTGTTCATTGTGGGTTAGAGATAAGTCAGAGAGGGTTTTTGTGTACACTTGAGTACATTTTTGCCATATAGTTTCGCTCTGCACTGTACACCTTTTGTCTGTTTGCTCGCTGTGCCTCTAAAAATAATCATGGGAAATACTTTTTACCGAGAATGGAATGGAACATGCAGGTCGCTCTATGAAATCCACTCAATCATTCTGCTTCACTTCACAACAAAAAGAGTACAACAACAAAATAAAATAAGAAAGAAAACGTTTTAACTGATCGCTCAATCACTGATACACATACGGTTGCGTACAGATATATAAAACAGCGATCGCTGGGTGGCAGAGTGACCGAACGGGGGTGCTTCGGAGGGGCAGGGACGCTGCCTTGAATTGAATTCATTGTTCAGAAGCGTGTTTTTTGGTAAGTCACCCACGTGATTGTTTGCTTTTGGCTTGATAAGGGGCTGGCCCCCAACCCAACCTCCCTCCCACAGCGCCTTACCCTACTGTCCTGCCCATCGTGGTGTCGGAGCAAGACCAAAGGTCGGGCTGCAGGTGAAGTGACTGTGCCTCAGGCTCTATGGCTTCTGTGGGAAGATTCCAAAGGCACATTCTTTTCCAGAGGGTGGGAACATACTTATTGATGGCCTTTCCTTAGCTTTATTGGCATGCAAAATTTGATGACTGGTTTTATTGGTTTTGGAGATTTGCAAAACAGAGACAGAGACTCAAGTCGCAGGGGAGATGCTCTTTTTTTGGCTACATTTCCACTTACAACTTTAAGCACACAATTATAGTAAATTTCTGTATGTCTACATCTTCTGCTGAATCACTTAATTGGGTCCCCAATTCCATTTACAGTGGACGCAGCTCGAAAAGGATTCCAAAGTATTTACTCCTCTTTAATGGTCAACCCCCGTGGATAATCTGCGATCGGTCTTCATGCGAGCCACAAGACAATTTACAATCTAAATGTTCAGCTAAAACTACTGTTAAAACGAAAATTAACCATATGAAAAGAAGAAATCGCATTAAAGCCAACTTGTCCATCCGTTTCATCTAAAGTTTCTCGCCACAGTTTTTGGGTACGCGCCAGAGCGACGCATGGAGAAATGTTCGTTTTACGATCATTGTGGGATCGTAAAATGTCTGGCCCGACTGCGTGTGGAACATTTAATTTGATGCTGAAATACTGATACAGGCAGTCCCGGGCAGCCCTGTGCCGAGAGCAGGCACTTAAATTGCATATAAAAGTTGGCTTTTATGATTGGCCTTCTATTAGCAAAATAAACTATTACGTGTTAAATTGCACGATCCAGCCTGCCGTGCAACAACAACAAACTGATCGTAAAATGCAGGCAACCCACTTAAGGTTGGTTGGATAGCTTCGAGTTGGCTGGAGTGAGGCAGAAGCTGCCCAGCAATCAAAGGATGTGTCTCCAGTCCGCTCGTACTTCAGGTCAGAGTGCATCTGGCAAGGTGTCATCTTACATGTGCAGCCATGGATGGAGTGCCAGCAGGCAGGCAGGCAGGCAGGCAGGCAGGCAGGCAGGCAGCAACTCAAAATGGAATTGGACAACGAAAGCGAAAGCGAAAGTGAGTTTCCAGGCTAAATGAAATTAAGAACGCATCCTTTGCTGCGCATCGCTGATTGTTTTGTTTCAATTTCTGGTTGCGCCCCTCCGACAAACGACAGGCAGAGTGAGAGAGCAAAGAACTGGCGCAGTCAGTGTTAGGGGAGAGACTCTGTACTTCATCGCACTCCATGTTGAACCTTCTTCAAGCAACTTCTCTAGCCTCTCTACGCGTAGACATGGTGTAAGTGCCCAAGTTTCTGTTGAATTTCTACGAAGTCAGGAAGCATTTTTCGGGGGAAATTCTATGCGAGTAATTTCTGTGTGTGTGTGTGTGTGTGTGTGTGTGTGTGTTGTCTACCTGAATCCGCTTAGTGGTTGTTAGTGTCCTCGCTGCTCTGCCTCTGTCTTTGACGACAAGAAGTCAAACTCTCGATTTACGGCCATTTTGTTTGAGTAATTTCTTGTCCCTCCGTCCCTGGGTCCTGCGGTCCTTCACCACATGCTTGGCAGTTGTGTAAATTGTACAGTTCTTACTTTCAGCTGTCGATCTGTGCTCGAACTCAATCCAAAACTAGCTAAGCAGTCCCTTCGAGGGAGTGCCAAGCCAGCTTCCAGCCAGCGAGATATTTTAATTGTTGCCCACAACAATATTATGGGGCAAGAGTAACTCAATTTTGGTCTTTAATGCCCGGCTTTTATGAGTTGTCGATGTAAGTATTTAATGCTCTCTCTACGATCGCCGGATCGTAACCATATTTCATTGCCTCATTTTGCGTTTTCCCAATCAAATAGTTCAAAAACGTATTGAAACTCCAACCTAAAAGACATGTTCACGATTCAATTAAAAGATCGTAAAAAGTTCTTCTGAATGGTGAGGACAACAGAGACGTTTGCCTCCAAAGTGATTTTGTCGTTAAAATTCCCTCAAATTGTTGTTAGAACATAAAAATCACCTAAAAAGTGGCAATAAAATCAATCGAAATCTAACTGAAATGGGACCAGGCTCGAGACACAAAAACCATGACTCCCCCGCATGGCAGGCGATTCACGATTTATGGTCCCTGATAAGGAAGATTGTGTTCGAGACACTTGAAGATTGAAGCCACACGGGCATTATCTTTGGTTCTACCCGTGCATTATGATGGTTTAATATTTTCATTTGGAAATTGATTCCAATGGAGTGTGCGGATACACATTATGTATCATTTATGCTCAGACATAACCCTTAATATAATGATTAATATCGATTATCCATCGAGGCAACATTCAAACTCAAAGCGAACCCAAAGTGAACCGAAAGTGTTGAAAAATTGAAAACTCTGCAAAACGCGCACATGCAACAGTTGCACTCTCGACCTGCCACATCCAATCAGCGGGCAACGGGCAACGGGCCACGACAGCAGGCATTGGCAGCGGGCAAATCAACATCAAAATCAAATTCATTGCATGGCCATGGTCATGACCAGGTCTAGACACACACACACACACGCGCGCGCACAGGCCAACGCTGGGATGGAGGGACAGACAGAACCGTCAACAGTCGACGGACGCGTTCTAAATGCGGCGCAAACGCGAAAAACCGTTAAGCATCAATTTTGACGCATCATAAAACTGCAATGAAGTGATAAGTGCCGCTGCTGCAACACAAATATGCAACAGGAATGTACAGTTGATAGATATTCGCTGGCAGTGGCTGCGGGGCAGTGGTGGGGAAGAACCAGAATCTACAAATGGAACTCCACTCGGGGGTCCAGGCCGAACGAGCGCACACAGCCCGTATCTGAGCGATAACAATGCAAATGCAATGACTCCCACACCTAACCAACATGTGCCAGTGTGTGTGTGCGTGGGTGTCAGCTGGTGCATGTGCATGTGTGTGTGTGTGTGTGTGTGGGTGCATCTGTGTGTCATGCAGCAATCAAACAAAACAAGACTTTTATGAACACCGCGGGAAGTTGACAGCTTGCATCATTGTCATGATGCATGCAAAAACGGTGCAACTTCCACCCATGCCTCCATGCCTCCATGCCTCCATCGCTCCGTGCCGTGCCTCTGCCGCATTGTGCTGGCCCTCCCCCTTGCTCCAGCAGTTTGGCCAATTTTATGGCATCGCGTGTGCAATTATGTTTATGGATATTGGTAACGTATAAATGACACAACAGAATCGCTGCCACATGGGTGCCATGATGGAAATTGTTAAGTTTGCCAGCAAACGATTTTGTTTATTTGCATTTAATCAAAATTGTGAAGAATTTTTATGATGAATGGCTTTCACATTCCATTTGATTTATTTCTACATTATTCATAAACGATTTTCCATTAGATTTTGAAGGCTTTTGTGCTAGTTTTGTAGGTCTTTAGCTTTACCTTTATGCTCCACTGGAATAACTTGCCTAATATCCTCCCTCGTGACTTGCTTCTGAGCCCCTGTGCTCCCCCAAATTATCCAGGCAAATCAATTGCATCTTATTTGCCAATCTTATCGCCAAAGAGCCAACTAATTGACTTATAGCCACAGACAGTGCCCAGACCGGAGCAGATCAGAGCACGGTCCGGGCCCAGCCGAGAGCTGGACTAATCAGTGGAGCTCGAACCAACAAAACCCACCAGCCAGCCAACCAGCCAGCCAACCACACACACCCATCACACTTTTGAATGTACATAAATTATCTTTATTGGCAGCATGTCCCAGGTCCCTGTCAGAGAAGGAGGGGGAGACAGAGAGACTGTGAGAGAGAGAGAGAGAGAGAGAGAGAGAGACCAGACAGACCTCTGTCTGTGGCAGGCAACACCTAAAATGAGGCTCGTTAATTGTTGGTCGTGGCTGGGGTCCAAGACTAACTGGTTGCCGCATCGTAAATCAATGGGGAATCCATCAAAATGCGATCATTGTATTGAGATTGCAACTAAGCCCCCAGTCCCAGTCCCGCAACATAATTTCAATATTTTTGCACTCCGCACGGGCAAGAAGTGCGGCAGGCACGGGGAGGGGAACATGTACAGGCCCGGCCAGGGCTGAACCAATTGACAACTTAATCCTGCGACATGTCAGTAGAGGCTCAAATGAGATTTACGTGGCTCGCTCGCCCAGTCAGTCAGCCAGCACTCAGCCAGTCAGATCCGAGGCAGAGCCAGCGTCAGAGCCAGAGTCAGTTAGCCTGGCCCATTTGTGTTGACTCAATGAAATGTTGTAGCGATTTTTCAGCATGTTGTCTGTTGTCGCCGGTCTGCGTTTGCCTTGATTGACAAAGTACAAAGGTGTAATTATTTTTCATAAAAATTGTTCGCCGTGCAACGCGTTGCATGTCGCTCAACGTGCTTTTCATTTGTATTATTTTTTGGGCCGAGCTCTGTTGATTTTTGTTGTAAGTTTTCAATCAATTTGCTCGCGGAGCAGGCCCCCAGAGGCCCCCTCGAATGCAATTATGTCAACGAACTGAGCGCATAAATTACGAGAGCGAGCGCTCATGCCTAGAGCAAAGCGCTGAGCGGTTAAGATCTTTGGACATCAACGTTGTCGCCATCGAGAGGGGACCCAAAACCCCAAATGCAAATGCTGCTGCAGCTACAGCTCCAGCTGCCCTGGGCCCAGTCACAGTCTCAGGCTCAGTCTTAGTCCCAGAGAGAGACCCAGTCGACAGTCCCCCAGCGTCAGCCCATAAATCTTGGCTTGGCGGCGCGTTACTCATGCGCAGTGTCCTCCGCCAGACTGGTGAGACTCCTTGCTCGGAGCCTCTCACAGCCTCAGAGTGGCACAGTTTGGGTCTGGGAAATGTTTTATAATCGCATTGCGACTAATTATCGTATCGAAGGAATTATTGTGGCGCGATCATGAAGGCGATTTGCAAATTGCGTGCCTTGCCCGCGATTCATCCCCTAAGTGATTAGATTGCATTTTGGGGCGTGTCGGCTGCCTGGTCATGGGAATGAATGCTCTTCGCTGGCATAGCTGGCTGCTCCCCTGCTCTGAGAACTTGAGTGCGTGTTTTACTTGCTTTTACTCAATTTTGTATGGTTATTTCTATTAATTGAAGAACTTCAGGGAAATATTTATTTGACAAGTTCTTTGTGAAGGATTGGACTAACATTTCCATATTTTTAGGTGTAAGTTCTTTGAGTTTTTAATCAATTTTCGGCCATTTTACACTGTACAATTGATTAAGCACAAAACTAATATGCCCAACAGTTTGAGTACCTTCTTAGATGGCCACAAATCGTCAATGATCATGTTTTACTGCACTCTTCTCGCATTTACTATTTGATTAACCAGTTGCCCCCTGCATCCCCTCAGGCTGCTGTTTCCCAACCGATCCTAAGCCTAAACTAACCGCAACAGGCCGAGCTGCGTCTGGTGATTTGGCTTGTTGTCTTAAGGCATTTTATTTGGCGCCATAAATCTATCAACGCCGGCTAACTCGAGCCCGAACGCGTGCGCATGCGCAAACACTGCCGGCCGGGACTGGACCTCAGGAGAGACTCTTTCTCTTTCTCTCTCTCTCTCTCTCTCGTTCTCAATCTCCATCTCTGTCGCTGGAGATGCTGATAGGCCTCGGAGTTGGAGCAGCGAAGATTTACGGCTGGCACAGAGCAAATGTTCGGATATCACCATAGGGCAGGCAGCCAGCAGCCAGCAGCGAGCAGGGGCTAGGAGAGGGAGAGCGAGGGATCATTTTAAGTTTATGATACGAAAATCAGATTGCTTTATCGTATGCGAAATGGATCGATGATCGCTGTGGCTATGGCTGGGCCATGCAATTGGATTGCTCCTCCACACGAAATTCATTTATATTTATGATTTGTGAATTGCTTTTTATGATGATGTTACCCATATTCAGTGTCTGTCAGTGTGTGTGTGTGTGTGTGCTCAGACAATTACATTTTTACGGCCTGCAACTGAAACTGCAACTGGCTGTTGGGGGGGACGTGGTCTAAAAGTGTGAATTTGCCACTTCATTTGAGAGCTTGTAAAGACATAAATTATTTGTGTGCGGTGCCGCAGCTGCGGATGGGGACAGTCCGACATTTAGCCACTGCTTTTATGGCCATGTGAATTGGAACAATCGAAAGTGTCGGCGGGGCAGCAGTTCGAATACAAAAGTCAAATGTCAAAACCCAAAAAAACACAAACCGAATCAGGAGCGGAGCAGCGTAAACAAAAATATATTAATGACTTATCAAGGATAATTTGACAATGGGCAATAAATCAAATCGCGTAGCTCGCCCAAAACAAGGCGTGTGGTTGGCTCCTCCCTCAGCACTCCCCCCCCCCCCCCCCCCCCCTCCTGAAGATCTCTACCCTCCTTGCGGCTGTGCGAAGGCAATGGAACCCACCCAGAGCCATTGGAATGTTTGGAACTGGCAAATGCGAAATGTGATGCTGATTCTGATGCTTAATTTCTGCACAAGACTACAGCGACCCAAGGCGGAGGTAGGAGGTGGGGTGGCTCCCCCGGGAGCATTCATATCCACGGCCAAATTGGATGCCCAGCTGTGTAGTTGCGGACTGTGCCATAACTTAACACCTTCGCCTTCGTTGTCTTCGTTGGAGTCGCCGTGCCATGCCATGCTATTCCGTTGCAGGCAAATGCGTTTGCAAAAAAAAAAAACACCACACAACAGCAGCGCAGGGTGACTCAAGATAATGGAATGCCAAAAATTGATGGAGTAAACATAGGAAATCGAGTTTATGGTTGAATTTTACTTGAGATTTCAGGTATGGCAATGTTCTTAATTAATTACGAGTTTATAAACTATTATACCAGCACTCATCTAGTACTTACAAGTACTCATCTAGCAATGATACCACGTAATGGTAGGCATAACATATTTGACAACTCATTTGATGTTCCATCAATCCTCGTACCCGCTGCTTTACATTATGATATCAGCTGGTAATTGTGATTAATGTTTATTGTTCCGTCACTTTGCAGCGAGCCACCCTGCCAGAAGTGACCAAAACATCTGCGGCGATCTCCGGCCATGACCACAACAACGCCACATGTGAGTGGCGGGAGGGGGAGGGCTATGGCGGAGACAAACTGAGAGACTCAATTCGGTTTATTGTATTTTTCGCATGTATATCTTTGGTTTCAGTTGGTTTTTCGCGCTGATTTCCTTGCTTCTTTTTCTTTTTTGTTGTTGTTGTTGTTGTCTTGCCTTTTCGTTTCGTTTGTCAGGCTCATACATAAAATATGATTGCGTTTTCATTTGTATCGCATCCAACAGATTGAGTTTCTTTTGAGGCGCGAGCCCGTGAGTTTATGAGCTTGTCAATTCCCCACCACAACTCCACCACCACCAGCTCCACCTCCTTCTCGAGCTGCAGTGAGTGTTTTCGTGTTTATTTATTTGCATATCATGGCCAGAGTGAAGTGAGCCGAGTACCGCCCAATAATAACAAGAATAATAATAATAATAATAATAATACTAGGAGTGTAATATGGTCCATGTACAGCTGCATGTAGAGGTCCAGGTCCTGGCCCTCCTCTAGATCAAAGTGTACCGAATCGAAGTCGTTTGCTTTCGGCCTCACCTCATCCTCACCTTCAGCGTTGCCTCATTGTAATTAAGAACATGTTAGTTGTAAAGAGGAGGTTGTCGCCGCTGTTGCTGTTGCAAGTTGCTGTTCCTGTGGCTGGTGTTGGGCCCCACCTTATATGGTTGTCTCCGGCCTGTCGATGTTGTCCCTACTCTCCGACTTGGACTCGTGTCTCGTTGCATTTGCAAATTTGTGGCGGCTGTGTGAAGTCAAGAGGGCGAGCCAAAGTCAATTGCATTCTTAACCCTTTAATGCTGATCAGCCTGCCAGACAACTACAACAAATAACAGTACAACTCTAATTAAAAATTAACACACTTCTACGGCACCCAATGCAATCCAATGCAATCCAATCCAAGCCAAGCCAAGGCACGGAACGACAGATAGAGGGACAACAAACATTCGTTTAATCAGACAAAAATCAAGTCTATTATGGCCAGCCTTTTGGCCAAACACTGCAGATTGGCTGTATCTGCATGAGAAACGTATAAACAGCGTCTCATTTGAAGTCATCATTAAAAACCACGACGACGACGACGACGAGGAGTCCGCATCACCTCTCTCGTTCCCGCACTCCTTCTCTCTCTTGCTCCATCCTCTGGGAGGCGCACACTTGAGGCCATGTAATCAACGTTTGCTTACTTCATTTAGCGCGCGGCGAAAAGAAAAGCGAAACATGCATACAATCAACGTGGTCCTGGTCCTGCTGCGGCTATGGGTCTGCACCGGGTCTGGGTCTGTGACTGCGACGGTGGACCAGTGGGAGTGGGAGAGACAGAGAATGCAGATGGGGCTGCTTAAGCTGGACTTCAACTTGAATACTCGCACTGCAGACTCTCCTCCTCGGAGGAAGAGGCTGTTGTAGTCTGGCAGCCTTTGCTTGTTGGCAATGATGTATTTTTGATTTCGTATCTTATATTACCAACAACAGGCTGCAACAGCAACATCAACATCAACGGCAAATGCCAAGTGTGACTCTCCAACTGCCGTCGAGACCAACTAAAGTCCAACTCCAACTCTCAGTCTCCATCCCCCTCGTGAGTCCGAGTCCAGGCAGAGAAAAGTTGATTTCAGAATTTTTATTTTTTGATTGTGATGATTGTGCATTGAAATTTGATACATTTTGGCCTGGTCGGGGGGATCCTGATGCTGATGCCGATTCCGATGCCGATGCCGATGCCAATGCTTGGACTGTGGCTCCTCTCGTTGTTGTATGCAAAAATGTTGGCTAGTCGACAAGGCATTGGCATGGCCTGAAACTACTAACAACATTAATAAGATTGGCATCTGCTGCTCGCAGTTCAAATGTAATTTCTCATCAACAAAAGTGGGCTGACTGCGGGCTTTGGCTCCAACTCGAACTGTGGGGTGTGGTTCGCTTCGCTACGGCTCGGTCTCCCGTCTCCTCTCTGTTTGTGTTCTTAACGATTGCATTTTGACCATAAAGATAACTTTTTCGTCTTGGGTTGGCTGGTGGGTGTGGAGAGTGTATTGGCCGTGTTTGTGGTAGCTGGTTAGGCTTGTTAGTTGCAATTGATAAGCCAACGATTGAGGGGAGACCCCAGAGAAGTTAAATGAACAGTTCGAATCACGATGAAGTTGATGGAAATTTGATATGCAAATATTATCGAGCTGTGCAGGGATACAAATACACATCGTTACATGTATTTATTCTTTACTTGCCAAATTCGATTAACACCATTTCATGTTCTATAATTAGCTTATATTAAAGAATGAAACTGCATTGGCTGTCAGATCCCATTGCCTGGCCAACGAAGCCGGTTAGCTGATTAACCAATAAAATAGACTTCTACCCAATATTTTAGTTTGTTTCTTGTGACAACTGCAGTCAGCTAATATTATAGTGTTCAAACAACAAATAATACTTGTTAAAACCATTGCTAAATGTATCAATGACTCTTTTTCGATGGTTAACAATTCCACAACTCTATGACTAATACCATTTGATATTTCATTTAGCTAGGGCTTGGGTTAGCCTATACTGTACAGCTGAGACAGTTTTTGAATGGTATATCCTAAGATATCCAAAACAGTCTCCAATTACTGTTTATTTTTCGCCCCTGTCAGCAGCAAAATGCCATAAATCGATCGGTTAAGAAATGCAATCTCTTCTTGGCGTTGAAATTGGAAATACTTTTCCAAAAATGTCCCCCATCATCGAAAGCTCTACACAGACTCTGAGAAAAACTAAGCCCTCAGCTGCTTATGTTAATTCCTGAAAGAAAAATCCATGTAGAAAGCCATGCGATATGGGCTGTGGATAGGCGGAGAAGACAATGCGTTTGAACAATATTTTCAACACAATATGAAAGAGCGAAATAAATCAAATTGATTAAATTCGAACAGCGAAGAAGCATCGCAGAGGCCCGGAGGGGATCAGAGGAGGCGACCAACAAAAGACAGAAAGAACCTCAAAACTCATTTAAATAATAAACCACTAAAATCGTAGACGCGACAACGAATTTAAATAAAAAACCGTTCACAGCATCCACGAACAAAGTGGAGGACTGGACAAAAAAGTAAACCATTAAAAATTACTACTAATGTGCACCTTACACAAGGGAAAAACCCCTTGAACCCTCCTTGGGAAAGAAAGAAAGAAAGATCCGAATAGTGGGGATTCAAAGAGGGCTCTTTCAGTGAGAGAAGACAAAGGCCACAAAAGTCACGAATCTGGAACTGAGCTAATGTCCAATATCGGATCAGTTCGGGACCCGGCAATGCGACGCGACTCGAAGCGATCCGACCCACTGCGGCGACAGAGCGCTCAGAATAAACGAGCCCCAATTCATCTTCGGGAAACCCTCTTTGGTGAGCCGCCGCCTCCAACACGGAGTTTGGCTCCAACTTCGAACTGCGAACACACACACAGTGTGGGAGAGAGGGAGAAACTACGAACTACATAAATTGCAAAAGCGAGTGGGGGGACGTGCCGGATGGGTGGCTGGCTGGTGCCTGGTGGATGGTGGCTGGGGAAAAACTAAAACCACTTAACTTAATGAGCATCAAATATCCGACTTCATGTATCTGTATCCCATATTATCTACTTGGCCGCAATTCTCGATACAAATCTATTATTTAGGTGCTGCTGCTCTGTAGCTGCTCCCATGACTGCTCCTGCTGCTGCACTAACATTTCAATTAATAAACTGCCCGCTCTCTGCACGCACTCTCCGAGCCAGAGACATACCCAGACCCAATCCCAATTCCAATCCCCCAGCAAGTCGGAACAATAGCTAAGTATAATCACTTTGTTTGCACCTTTGGGAATAGTCAGTGACAGACGCCGCCGCACCACACAGAATGCTATAGAATTGAATGGAATGAGAGTGGAGCAGTAGTTGTGGTGGGATAGTGGCTGGATAATGGCAATGGGTACTGCCACACAGGTGTGGGGCGTGTGGAGTGGGGAGTGGGTAATGGCTGGTGGTGCTGGTATTGCCGGGAATGTTGGCAACGCAACGCAACGCAAACCATCCTCCCATCCCATCCCATCCCATCCCAGCCAGAGTGGAGGTCGCCACTCGCGTTGCATTTATGAAAATGAGCTCCGCTCGGGAGGGACTGCGGCGGGCAATTTGTAAACGAGACAATTGACCAAATGCTCATTGCGACTCTTTTCCCTGACTCGTCTCGCCAACTTCTGTCGCTGCTACGTGAGAGTGCTTGTTTTGACTTGATTGCTTGGCCAGAGTTGGTCTTTTTTAGCCAGCACAAAAGGGTAACAGGTGACACATTACCATCATCATAATTATCACAGCAATGTGAGAGATGGCAGGGGAAATTAAAGCGAAATAAGCGAATTACAAATAGAACTTACAATAAGTTAATTGAATGGTAAAGATTTTGTATTAATTGCAATTATAATTACAGATGCTGGAAGTATTTTGATTCAGTTTGGATATTAAAGTAATAGTTCTGACAACAATAATGGCGCAATTAAGCAAAGTAGCTATGAATTCCATTCCCTTTATTCGCCTGCACTTCCCTCCATCATCTACTTCCCTTCACAATTCCCCTAAATAGAGCTCTACCATATCGGGTGGCTAATCCATTTCGATTATCACCCACTAGTCGACGATTATAGGGGGCCCCCGCCTACAGGTCGAAACAATGGGCGAATGTCTCACTGAACCTGCCAATCTCCGCCAGTGGCCCCAAAGCGCCAAAGCTGCAACCGAAAGTCATCGCAACCATTCCGGGCTAACAACTCTATGCCCATTTAGAGCGTGGACTTTCCACTGCAAGTCCTTCTATGAGGCTCTAAAGCGGCGACAGAAGACAAAGCCATTGACAATTGGCCAATGGTGTCCAATGGCGGACAATGTGCCACAGCGATGGCGGCAACGGCGGTAGGCAACTAAAAACAGGGCCAACAACAATGAGTAGCCAGCGATGGCGTGGTAATAAAAGTGAAATTAACAATCAGCGAACGCTTTTCGGTTGACATTTCACATGACAGGTTAGTAATGCGATTTAGCAGGATAAAGGACAGCAGCAGCAGCCAACAATCCGCAATCCACAATCCGCAATCCACAATCGAAGCAAAAGTCAGTTATGGTATGGTATGATACCGATTGCCACCGATTCGTTTGGCTGGTGGGTCGTTGTCCCTGTCAGGCCATTGGGAAGTAGTGCAGCAAAATCGCAGCAAAAAAACAGAAAACATTCGCCATGTTTCGATTATTGGCTTTGTCGCTGCCACACGAATGTGTGCTCTTTTTCCGCTGAAGAGAAAGTTAATTAAAATAATGAGTTTTTCGGTGGAGAGTGTTGCAGGCCAGGCCCCAAGCAGCGAGCAGCGAGCACCGATGACAAATGTCTCTCCCCTGTCAAATGAAATGCAGAAATCTTTCTGTGTCCTACACTACAGCAGACCCATCGCATGCTGAATAAATGCTAATAATGGAGTTTTAATTAAATAGATTAAATATGTATATTTATGTACATACGAGTACGAAATGTGTGTGGGCATTTCTATTGGCCAAATCGACATTTGCCATCCGACATTCTGCATTTTGGCTTTCTGCAGCCAGCATTTGCATATTTGCGTGTTGTGTTGGCCTCCAGGGCTTTGGGATCTGGCCCAGACACGACCGATGGCATTTTGTAATAAGCAAATTGATTTAAAATTGTCACCAAGCCCTGGCCGTGCTCCTCCTAAATTAGATTGTGTACTGCGGCTGCCCTGGTGCTTGATAAATATTGGATAATGTCAGGCATCAACTGCAACTTTGGTGGGGGATAATTGTACATATTACATATATCTATCCCATGTACATATGTGTTCATAAAGATGGCTGAAGTTGAGTGTGGAGTTTTTAGTTGGTTAGTATTGAAACTTACCAATCAATTTGAAATCCGCCTCATCAGTCCCAGAGTCCAGTGTCTTGTCCTCCTCTTTGTATCAGTTTAGTATCAACTAGGAACCATTAAGTGAGTCTTGACGTTCGTTATCTTTTATCATGCTTCGCTGACATGTTGTTTGTGCATGATGTTTTTTCGCGGGATCTTTGCGTTTCCTTCCACTGTGCACCGACAGTTCGAGCTGTCAAAATTTGCCTCGGAGAGCGCCCAAAACATAAACATGTCAAATTCGCGAGAGAGAGAGAGCACTGTCACAGTGGCAGCGCGAGAGCGGAAGGATGGCACTGAGAGGGAGAGAGAGCGACAACGACGGGACAAACCGGGAGAGACACGCACGCGGGAGAGCAAGCGAGCGAGCGAGCGAGAGCGAGAGCGTGCAACTAAAACACTACGGAACTTTTGGGAGAGGGGGCCGCGGAGCTTGGGGCGTGGGGAGAGGGTTACGGGGCTAACGGGTAACGTCTACGTCTAACGGGAGTCCTTCTTTCCTCTGGGCACGACTCCTGCTCCGGTGGCGCGCTTCCTTTCACACTTTGTGGGAACACTTTTCGCTGCTTCCATGTCCCGGTCACGGCGTGGGCACTGGCTGGCTGGGATTCGGTGCGGGCTCTAGGAGGAGCAGCGGCCGGGATGCGAAGACCACGAGAGACAGTTCCACGCGCAACGTGGCGACGACACCAGGACACCAACAACAAACACAGGGAACATGCGTGCGTCTAGCATGGCGACGCGATGTCCTTTCTCCACGTTCACGTCCACGTCCACGTCCCACGGTCCACACACACACAACACCACACACGCAGACACTCAAGCGCACGCACACGCACGCCGCAAAATTTCTAATCTCGCGACTCTTTCGATTTTCCAGGTTTCCCCCCTGACTTTTGCTTGAACTAGAAATTGCTGAAATTCTCGTGGATTGCTGTTTCGCCTCTTGTTTCGCTTCGCTCGAGCTTTGTGTGTGGAAAATTCGTAGAAAAATAGGTTTATTCCATGTGGAAATTGCACTTTTATTTCACTCGTTGTATTATTATTATTTTTTTGTAATTTGGGAACAACAAAAAGCCAGCCTGACTGCTCACTCGCGTCGCGTCGCGTTGCGTTGCGTTTGTCAAAGAGCAGCGCCAGAGCAGAGGAAGAGCAGATGCAGAGGCTGTGGCAGTGGCAGAGCAGCGAGCGACAAAAGCCAAAATCTCACATCATCTCCCAGCGAACCCCAAACCAAATCGGAGGGGGGGGCCAGGCCAGCCGCCACACAAGGACCCCAATGTTGCCGCCATCGAACAACAACAGCTGCACACACACACACACACAGAACACACTCTCGCACAGAGAGTACTCTCACACAAACGCACACAAGCTCACAAACGAAAGCAATTCCAAAAGTTCAGCGCAAGAAAATGGGGGAAAAAAATAGAAGTAAAGTGAGCATCAAAGCGCACGGGACAGAATAGTTTTCAACCCGACCAGCGGCCCAGCCCAGCCCACCGTTCGAGTGTCATACACAATGAGATGCGGTGAGGTGCGCTGTGGAGTGGTCTGTGTGTTCTGTGTGCTCTGTGGCGCCCCACCCGGTGCCACCCCCAACCAGAACACACGCGGCACCCAAGCACCCAAAACATTCTCTCTGCTGGCGGCAGCGGCTGCTGCGTCTAAAAACCGAAAACAATAAAAAGCTCCACGCGGGAGCTTCAATGCAAATACAAATAAGGCGACTAAAGGATGCTCTAAAGAGTTGGAAGAGGGTTTGCATAAGGAAATAACATTCGAAAATGATATCTTAGCTGGTTGCCACTTAAGCCTGCCTTTAAAAACTTGCCTTTGAGGCTCCTCTAGGAATAAAACTAACTTAGTTGCTAAGATTTAATATTTTAAATATCTTATACAAAATGAATAGAATAGAGCATCGCATTCAGAAGTTCAACTTCCAGTTGCCAGAATATGAATACACTTTCTCTTTTAACCATGACGGGAGGATGAGCATCAAATGGAATGGGAATATATTGACTCCCTTGCCTGAACCCCTTTTCTCTGCCAAATCGAACCCCTTAGACGATAAAAAAAGGTTCCAGCTTAAGTTCAACAGATGGAAATTATGTAAAAATAAAATATTTATAGAAAAATGTAACCCCATCTATGAGAGTGTCACCAATCCGCCCTTCGAGTGCCATATGCCCAGATGAAAACTCTGCCAGAGCGGAGTACAGAAGGACCCAAAAAAACACACAAAAAAACAAAAAGAATTCCAAAGCACGCGTTGACACTTTGCGCTCAACACTCGCACACATCGAGCCAGCTTTGGACTCTCCTCTCCGGAGAGTACGCTCCGGGGCCGTCATCAACGTTTGCCCTGCAGCCCAGAGCAGCATCCAAAGCAGCATAGGAGTAGCAGCAGCAGCAGCAGCAGGAGCAGCTGAAGCTGAAGCTAGTCATTGTAAACAAAGGATGTGCGAGAGCTCTCTGAGTACGGAAGCTCCGCGCTCCGTACTGCTCACTGCGCATCGCCGGAAAGCTCGCCAAAGCTGAGCCGGGCAACTGGTAGTCCGCCCATCGATTTTGCCCAATGCTGCGCATGCAGGGCGCCAGCGCCGCCGAGTTTTGACAGCTGTCAACGCGGTCCTCCGCTCGAACGGTGGAGCGCAGCGATGACACTTTGTGGACCGCGTGCGTCGTGCATCGAATGCCGCAGAGGTGAGCGAATTGAAATGCAAAATGCAGGAGCAATCATTTATCAAATGTCCATCAGCAGATAAGCGAACGGGCACGGCAGTCGAGTCAGTCGAGCGGCGTTGGAGCCGGCCATGGCAATTAAACAATGTCGGAAGGCATTTAGCTGGCAAATAAATGTCACCGGGCCAAAAGGCTGAGCCAAACTACATGGAAATTAATGAGCTCAAGTCTGGTCAATATGCGGAGAATACCGCCCCCCCTCCCAAACCCAATCCCATGCTCGCTGTCAGTATGAATTTTTGATAATTTAATTAGAGTGCCAGCGCACGGGACAGATGGTAGATGGTAGATGGTTGATGGTTGATGGTAGTTGGTGCTGACCACTGGCAATTGCTTGTAAAAAGGGCAGCCCAGCCCCTTTTTACCTTTTGGGCTGACACTCACGCACCCAAGGACTCGCGGGGTCCCGACAGCCAGGCGTTACAAAAGGAATTTTCATAATTAAGCAATTACCCATTTCTAGAGCGGCACAGCAATGACTTGGACCCTCCTTCCAGTGCGTGGGCGTTGCTGCCGCTTAGCCCAACCATTTCTCCGTTTCTCCATTTGTTCTTAATTTAGTTTTTTCGTTTCGTTGGCCAAATGTCATAACTGCTTTTCTGGGTCTCCAGATCGCGGTACGCGGCATTTGCTAACGAAGATGAATTGGTTTTTTATTCTAATTTAATTTATTCCCAGAACCAAAAGCCAAAAGAACTCCACTGCCCACACGCCTAGACCTAGCCCAGCCCTGACCGTGTCCCCCGTTTGCCAGCCCTTTTCGAATTTCCATGTTTGGACCCATTAAAATCGCCAAAAACAATTGAGACACGTGATTTCTGTAGCCTCCAATGTGTCTCTCTGATGAGCTATGCGTGTCTGCCTCCCATAAGCCACCAAGACCAGAGCAGAGCAGAGCAGAGAGACCAGCGAGACCAGCGGCCGCTGACCGTAGGCGTAGTGCCAGGCTGATGTCAACTAAATATCATCACCTGAGCAGATGGCTCGCAGCTGATAGCAACGCTGGCGACATGGACTTGGCGTCTGGGATATTTGTTAGGTGCAAAAAATTATGTTTTATGGTATGGAGGGGTATACGGTAGTTGGCTCACAGCCGATTCATCATAATGAAGTGGACATTCATATCTGTTAACTGATTACGGTCTAAATAGGACTGAGCGGCTGAGTGGGTGGAACTGGACACAAGATTAAGATTCTGTCAGAATAGTGGCCATTAGTTACATTGGAAATTCGTACACCATTAGAACATTCATTTTCGAAATTTACAGATGGGAAAAGGTGGAAATTGAAAGGAAAGAAGTATGGAAAGGAGAGGAATACTTACAAGATAATTAAATGAGAAATTACAGTTTACTTTATTCAGCTACAATTCTTTGAATGAAGCTGACTGTTCCAGTTACAGCGTTCCCACGCCACAGTGCCTGCATTTTTCCCGCTAATCTGCCACTTGTGCATTTGATTTTATCATGCGGATACTCATGGAGGATGCGTGGATGAGGTGGCTCCGTTGTGTAATTAGCCAGCAAACAATCAGTGCACATTCATGGCGCTGCTGTCGTCATTGACATAATGCGACACTGCGACACAACGTCATGGGTTTTTGGGGCCGGCCCGACAATTTTTGTGATATCTCATAGATAGCAATGGGCCTCGGTCTACGGTTTCGCCCCACTGCCCTTCCCAGCCTTCATATTGTATAAATAGGTGGACATGTCGTACACTGGCCTGACAAGATAACAGAATTACTGCTTTCTAAACAGTTCTCCGTACAGATATTGTGATAAAAATTTATAGTGCGGCCTGGGACATGGGCCGTGGTGCCTCAGCACGGGGAAAATAGTATAACAACCGAGATTTATTGCCCGGCCCCGGCTGCCGCAAATCTGTCAACGAACAGAGCCGTGCGGCAAACACGAAAATATTTGAGTTTGCTTCAGTTTTCGGTCTCCAGACCGAATACTCCTCCACCTCCTCCTGCCGCTCGCAGTATTATGATTTTCCGAGTGCTCTTTTTCGCTTTTTGTCGAGCACATATTTGCATAGTGCCAGAACAGTAGCGATAAAATGTTAACTCGGCGATTAGCGTGCCGGTTCTGGCGTGCCGGACAGACGAGCGACCGAGTATCCGATGCGAGCAAACAATTGCAGTCCGGTGCGGTCCGGTCCGGTCCGGTCCTGTCTGCCGGTGCTGCTGCTGCTGCTGCTGCCGTTACTTCTGATAAGATTGCTGCGACTACAGTCGAGTCTCCGAGTGCCGCCGAATCTCACTCTGATAGCCTTTGGCTGGAGCCGAAAATCATAAATTACAAATCATTACGCAGACGGCAGACTGCAGACTGGAGACCACGGCAGGCGGCATCATCAACCGCCATCGTTTTGGCTCTCATAATGCAAGACAATTCTCTGACATGTACATGAATTAGAGTGAGAGACTCCGCAAGGCTCCCTCAATTGCACTTGCCGTAGAGTTCGGGCATATGGGATGAGCTGGTGGCTGTTGGCTGTTGGCAGCCAGGGAACCTAAAATGAGTTTGCCTTGTAAGAGCAGATAAGGATACGCGCCGAAAACCCGGGGGAAGCCATAAAATGGGTAGTATAACGATTAATTTTTTCCACGTTGACATTTTAGCTTAATTGCACTTCAATAATCCCGAAAAAATACACAGCAGAAATCCCAAAACAAAAAATAAGAAGGGAGCAGAACCAGAGCCAGAAACAAGAACAGATACAAGGCTGAAGCGAAATGGCAAAAATGCGTAAAAGGGCATGAAAAGCGGCAGCCGACAACGCAGATACAATTTTAATCCCACGGACTTTTGCTGCATAAGCACTGGCCGGGCCTGGCAGTAGCTCCCTCCACATGGCCAAGAACAAATACAGAAAAAAAAAATGAGCGGCCTGGAGAACTGGCAGAGGGGTCCGGTCCAAGGCACATTGTCAGCAGAATCAAACCAAGCAGAGACCCGGCAAGTGGGCAGCAGAGCAGTCCGCTAACAAAGTTGACAAGAAGTAAAATGTCCGACGGACTAATTGGCTTAAACGCTGGCAAAATTTATTTAAGCACATTAGTGGGATTTGGTTTTTGCCATCGACCGTCCCCGTTCGTCTGCACGAGTCTCTCTATATGTATGTGTCTCCGTGTGTGTTTGCACAAAAGTATCTTCTCTTTGATTCACTTGACCAGCTGGTGAAGCTCAACTTCAAGCTTTGACTGGGCCCCTAAAACGCTGATCTACTTGGGGTCTCGGGGCCTGGTCTCTTTTATGTGTGAGATGTGGAACTGATATTGATTGAAGCACTTAAGGTTTTTGGAGTCGTAGGCGTCGGAGAGTCGTTGTGGGAGTCCAGACGTGGATAGAAAGTTATTTCCGTTAATGCTGTTTCGAATGGAGTTGCTTATAATACATCTCCCGATGTTAGTTTACATAAATATATGTATCGAGAGAGCGCAGCTCCCTTGATTAAGAATTCCACAGAAAAAATCCCCAACGAATTCCCGGGATATCCATTTTAATTAACCCCAAAACAATTGTCACTTCTGCTGTGAAGCTGGGCAGGGCATAAATCATTCAACCCAAGAACCCTCCCCCCCCCATAGAATTTTGAGCAAAACGAAACCCTCAGCGCTCCACCTCCTCTTGGACATCGCAACGCATTGTCACATGGGCTTCTGTGACGGACGCTACCTTTTTATTTAATTAGCTAATTTCGAGTGACCTCCGTAATTGGGGAAGAGATGAATAATTGATTCGGCTGATGTGGAGAGGGCAAAGTGCAAATGTATCTTTCGGATACATTTTTAATACGGCTGAAACGAAGTGGAGCCACCGTTTGCCGTTCTTCAATTATTCAAAATGTTCAGCTGGTGCCTCTACATGTGCCCGCCCCCAACCTGCACCACCAGCTCTCCCCCACTTGGGCTACTCCCTCTTAAAGAAATTGCTTTTCCGCTCCAGCTCCAGCTCCAGCTCCATTGATCCCCTATTGCTCGACTAAACCAAAAAGATTTTGATCTATTGCCAGGTTCCCTTGCTCCCGCATCCGGAATCGTCGCATCCAGCGAAAAGAAATTAAAAATAAAAACAGCAAACAAATTTCTCACGCTGCCTCGTTTCAGAGATTCGAATTTCGATTCCAACTTCGATTCCTGCTCGCTGCTCGGGTCTAGTGTTTGGGTCGGGGTCTGTGTCTTGTTCTGGAATACTATCTATTTGTTTCGACCCCAAAATGACTTTCACCGTTGTCTCGCTCTGCGTGTGTGTGTGTATACATTTCACACCCTCAAAAATAGAAATTATCTTTGTGCATTTACGCAAGTTTTTAATGCTATTAGTTCCATCTTAACATCTCAGGCCCCCCGACCCAGGCGCTCCTTTCAGATACCATTCTCCATCCCATCCCTGTGGCCCTTCCTGCCTGCCATTTGAAGTGAACCAAATTGTCTGTGTTCTGTTTCTGTATCTCTCGCTCTCTGTGTGTCCTGCTGACTGCCTCTGCCTGTGCCTGTGCCTTTTATTCCAATTCTATTTTCTATTTCATCCACTCGCTGCGTTGCACTCAACAAGAACGTTGGTCTGGACGCAATTTTGTTGGTAATAAATCACCCAAAGTCGACATTAAATCTTTTTTTTTTCCTTTCTTTCGTTTCATTTCATTTCTTTTCTTTCCTCCTTGGCATTTGCTTTCCCTACTTTGCGTTTGACTTTCACACAAACAGCGTTTGAGCCGGGGCACATTGCACATGTCCCTGGGATTACCATTACCCTTGGACCCAAGGCAGGGTAGGCAGTGTCCTTTCGATTTGCTCCTTCCTTTCTTTGCTTTTTCGTTTGTGGTACAATTTCAATTTGAAAACATTTGGTATTTGAATTTGAATTTAAATGTGAATGGAAATGTAACAGGGAAAGGGAGAGAGAGGCTGCCAGTAAACTGATTATCAATTTTTGAATAGTGGGCCAAGCAGAAAATGAAACATTTCCGCAGCAAGGGCAGCAGCACATTAACACTTGGCAAACAATAGCCAAAGTGGCATCCATCAAATGCAACAAGAACCGGGAACTCGGCATGGCATGGAGCTGGAGCTGGAGCTGATGCTGGCTGCGGCCTGTCACAGATCTGTCAGAGAAGCGAGACTGTGAACAATCGCAGGAAGTTCAAACAAAAACAGCAACACAGAAACAGCTTCGCAGTCCTCTTCAGCGACTCTGCCACAGCCCCTGCCACATGCATTTGAATTGACGAACAAACAACAAACAATTTCGCGCTTGGAAAAACAAATGGAAGAAGGAAGAGCAAAAGAGCAAAAGAGCAAACACAACATGCGTTCGTTCAACTAATAATTGTCAAAAAGTCAAAGTCAATTTCGAATTCAATGAATGCAGCAGAAGCAAGCGAAAGGAAAAGGACCCAGGAGCAGCAGCAGCAGCAGCAGCAGCAGCAGAAGGGTAACGAAGGATAAAGCTGAAATTTGTGTCGCCTTTCGCGGATGACGAGTTAGGCGGCTCAATGTCAACTTGGACGACCACCACCATCAGCTACATCAGCACCAACCTTACCATTCCCTTTTCATATCAAAAGGATACCATGTATATCCTGGTGTTACTTGTTTTTTTTTTTTTTTGCCTTTGGTTGTCGACCAGCGATCTCAATCAGATGTGTGTGTTTTGTTGTGCATTTGACATTCATGCGCTTTGCCGCTTGTCTGTCAACAATTAGCACGCTATTCATCACGTCACTGGATCTGGCTGCTTTTTGGGGAGGCTCGACACGGCTCACCCTCGAGTAGGGTCACATACGATGATCCACAGCTGCAAGAGCATCGCTGGCGGATAATGTGGTTTCAGTTTGCCAATCAAGTCAACTTCTAAACGTAATGCCTGGGATTCATTCATTGAATCGAGCCCAGTCTGTGCAGCCGTTTTGTAAACGTAACTAATCTTTATTCATGGGAGAGAGCAATCTTGATGGCCCTCAATCAATAGTCGCAGTCCAAACACTTTACATAATTGATGTGAAAACTCTTTCAGGATCTTGACAAATCTGTTTGACAATGCCTCAAAGTGATCTTCTGATTTTTATGCATACTTAATGATGGCACTTCTGGTTCTGATGCTCAACCCGATGCCCCGAGTTCAAGTCAATAACCCAGATCGAATCAACGCAATCTCAATCCCAATCCAGACTAAATTTAAAGCATTACCTCATTTGACCGCATCGGAGTGGAAGCTTCAGCGATCTTGAGAGCTATTTAAAAGTCAAATTTAGGTATTGATCTCTGGCTTTATTACCGCAGTTGAGAATCATTCCATGAGCTTGATTTGACTATTCAAGCGCTGGCCGATTCGTTTCGGTTGATAGTGCCTCTGACCTTTGTGTTGGCCAACAACTCAAGAGGTGCGTCTCATAGGTGTGCGGCTAGGGTACACAGCACTCTTGTGCAACCGATTGGAAAGTTGTCCTGCAGATCGCACCACACTAACCACTTTTTAGAGTCAATATTCATGGTCGAAACTGCCTTAATTGTAATTAAAATATTTAATTGTTTGGCCCATTTGCAAATTGTGTTTTTGGCAAAAAAATACAAGCTGTATTAAAACGTTCGTCAGCTACCCGAAATAGCTGCGATCGGCACTTTTCGCTGGCTTTCGGATTCATTTAACAGATCCCAAAAAATAACCAAAAAACATTTGAACTTAGTTTCTGAACTTTGCTGCTTAATTTAAATTTTTGATTGGCTTCCCTGGCGCAAAAAAAATCAAACCGAAAAGGCACAAATAATTATTGAAAGGCGACAAGCTCGTTTTGCCGAAAAGTCCGATCGAGCGAGAGAGATCCGTCCGATGGATCCGCGGCTGGACTGGACTGGACTGGACTGGACTAATGAGCAAATGGCGTTCATTGATCGCTTTTAATTAATCTTTTTATAATTTTTCGGGGGTTACAGATTAGACGCTGTCGAGGCAAAAGTTCAGCGCAGAAACGTAATTAATATGCTAATTATAATCCAACCGACTCCTCACTCAATTCCCATTCGGCTTCTCACACAAACAACACACAAACCACTAACGAAAAACTTTAAGATGAAGATGGACATGGTCCATCCAAATGCGGTTAGTCCCCAACCCTCCTTCCCTGGCTGCGAACCAAATTTTTGGAATAACTAATTACCGACGACGTTAGCCGGCTCCCAGGTAGCCAGCGACGCCGCTGCTGCTGCTGCTGCTCATTCGATATGTGCAATCAAATTTGATTTAGCCACCTCGACCGATATTTATTTATGGGCACACTTGGCTTTGATTTTGGCTCTCTGGCGCATAAATATACCCCTCCACCCACATGCCCGAACAGTCATCCTGGCCACCCTGCCACGCACAGTCCATAACTCAAAGAGGAGGGGCTCGGCACGGCACACACTCCTACCGGCCACTGGACCCGACGCCATCGGTGCCGTAAATATGTCTGATGGCTGCACTTTTTGGCATGTCGGCGGGCCCCATTGCAGGCACGAAGCAGAGCGGAGCGGAACGCCCAGCCTTTTCGCTAATGAAAATGGATCTGTTTATAGGGACGACGAGCCACGGCTCGGCTCAATTGAGTGTGGCTGAATTTATGCCGCGGCGACAGGTGCCCCCGGTGGCTCTTCTATTGCCGCAGCAGCAGCGGCAGCACCTCGGGGCGTGTGCGTAAGCAACTTGATATATTTATCGGCCTGGCATTAGAGAGAGTGGGAACGGGAACGTGGCAGCCAAAAGGACTTTCGGTGTTCTCCCACTAAATGGTGGGGTAGGCTTAGTGCGAACTCAGCTGCTGGGTTAAAAATGATCTGGAAAGCGATTGATGACTGTGCGCAAGTAGTGCCAGTCTTCATGGAGTGTTGATTGAGATTATTTTGGGTAAGACCCAACAAGCAGTACAACTGTGGATTATTGCACATTCCACCGCCCATTTCTGTCTATATTATTTTAACATAAGTAATAAACTGCGAAGTAGATCTTTATAATACTTTTTTCTTTCAATTCTTTCAGCTTTAAGCAAAACCAACAACTATTGGCGGCTCTTGGCACACCCTCCACCACACTCTGCCCGCCCCGCCACTGCAGATTTACAACACCCCCCAAGTTTGTTGATTTTTCTCTTACACCAAAAGCTGTCAGTTTTGTATGCGCATACTTTTCATGAAAATTGTTTTTCAAATAAATTTTCCACCCACTCACACACACGCGAACACACACAACGAAATGGGGAATGGAGCGCCGTACATCTTACTGGGCCTCTGGCCTACAATCGATCGAATGTTAGGAAAACAACAAGAAAATTCTTTTTCGGATGGATGTGGATCGATCTGATCTGATCCGCTCCGCTTCGTTCGGAGATTCGTTTGGTTTACTGTTTGTTTATTTAGACATAATGCGCGAATAGTTTCACTCACTGGGTCCGGGCCGCGACTAGTCCCGCGATCTGAAGGAAGCTGATGGCCCGCATGAGGATCGCTTTGATCTCCGTCTCGAAGTGTGTGAAATACTTCGTTGGCCTGTGATTAATCAAATGTTTAGAGAAGAACGCGGCCCTGGAGGAGGGTATGGCACGGCAGCGATGGTGGCACAGCCGAAGCTCGAACTGAAATGGAGATGGATACAAAATATAATTAAATATTTATCAAAATGTGTACGGTAACAGCAATCCCAACACTTGTCGGCCGCCTGCCGCCTGCCGCCTGCCTCGTCTGCCTGCCTGTCAAAAAGTGACATTTCCCACATCAACGGACAGAGGAACGACCCGTCCCGACCCGCTCTCGGAGTGGAATCCTCATTTTCGGTACAACAATTTAACATTAATTCGCAGTCAAATAATGTTGCATTTTTTATGCGCAAATGTCGTCGTTGTCAAGTGCCAGCAGGAAGGATGTGAGATCCCGCGACCCGGACCGCGGCGGTACAGCCCTAAAGGGGGAAAAACAAAATGGAACTCTAACGGATGTATTAACGCATTGAGTGCCCTCTCTGCATCCTCCCCTTATGCTACCATATATTAAAAAAAAAAAACAAACAAACAAGGCCTCTGCTCCGCACTCAAGCTGCTGGTGGTTGGCAGCCAGTTGCTCATCCAACCAGGAGCAGGCACAGGCAGGAGGCACGGCGGCACGGTGGCACTGTGGAAGCGTCGGCGTCAGTCGCCGGGTCTGGGCAAAATGTCAAATGTCAGAATTTGACATGCGTGTGACATATCAGTGGCAGCTTTTACATTAATCAAACTCCCTTTTTCTTCAGACCCTGAAACAGCAACTGAAACTGAAACAGAAACTGAAACAGAATCCACCGCCAACTATGGCGATGGCGATGACGAGAGCTCCGCTTCAGTCCGTAGCAGGAAAAGGCTCTCTCTCTCTCTCTCTCTCTCTCTCTACACAATTGACACATTGAATTAGGGACATGACGCCTTCTGTTGCTAAAACATACATCCATAGAACATCCAGCAGAGAATCAACCACTGGCACAGCTCTGGCCTGTTTCATATTCATCTGCTCCGCTGATCTCTGTGTGTGAGAGCTCTTCATGCATTTCACAGCTATAATCGAATCATGTGAGACCTATTTTTGGATATGTGCGGTTTTGGCTCGTTACGCTCTGCAATGGGTAATATTTGTAATAGGGAAATTGATAGCCGTGAAAATGCACGCCACTGGAGCAGGGCAATTCAAACTGAAAGGATTACAAATGAAAGTCAGCCAAATATATGTACACACACAACTCTCTGAATTCTGCATAAAACTTAGGTAGATATTTGCATGAACATCTCCATTGATAGAGCTCTACAACTCTTACATTTGCATAGTCTTATCAATATTCATAGCATCATCCAAATCGATGTTTATGAATATTATTTCAAGCCCTCTCCATGGCTGAATCTTCACCTCTTCCGTGGCTATATCTTGTGTCGTCTCTCTAATAGACACAAATATACATATAATTATTGTATACTTCTTTATGTATACCCAATGATACCATTACTAATGTTCCTCCAAGACAGCTCAATCTCATTTGAAAAGCTTTACTTTAAGTCACTCAAAAACGTACTCAAATTGACATTTATAAACGTGGGAATAGTGCTAGTTTGTTGCTTATTTTTCACACATTTACTGTGACAGAAAATACCATTAGCATCGTTGTCTACTCGTCTAGGCATTACCATTCCTCTAGAACTCAATTGGTGAACTTCATTAGAGCTTCGCTTTGTCTTCATCAGCCCACCGAATGGCAATTGTTGTCAATCTATGGCTCATCAAGTGCCATGGTAATGACTGACTACTTATCCCTCAAGTTCAAATTGGAGAAGTAAGAGCTGGGCCCGGCCCGCATGCGCTGTCAGCGGAGTTATGGAAACAAATCCAGGATGAACCCGGCCCGGACCCGGACCCGCGTCATTGAAACGAATGAAAGTGAAAACGTTTTGCCCATTTGGCTAAATGAGAATGTCAAATCATTTGTCAAACGTTTTATTAGCCCAGTGACGTGATGCATGTGTGTGTTCCGCCATGTGGAAGGGGCAGAATGAGGGGCGCCACTAATGGGGGGCCTCTGCACAGGAGGCGGTCTGGTCTGGTCGGGCCTGAATGGGGTTGGGCTTGGAACGATCCATCTTGAACTCGTCAGCTGCGAGACGCCATATACCTCGATCCCTCACTCTGCGTAACGAAATGGCGCGCACAGTGGAATGCGCAACTAATTCGACAAAACAAAAAAACAATACTGAACGAAATTAAAATGAAGGCAAAGGAAGGAAAATCCAAGAAATTCGCGCGCATGCGTGAAAAGCCACAGGGAGGCGCCACACAGCGTCCGAGACAATGGTCGAGCCCATAAACGGAATCAATAAATAATCATATATACGAGTATATTATTGGTTCGGCTACTTGGCTACCCCCCCCGAAATGATCGCAACTCCCAATAGACATAAATCATGGGCCAGTTTCTGTCTCTACTGCTTGGGTTTTACGGTCAGCGGCAACCATCAAATGAGGCACACAAACATGTAGAACATGACGTGGGACAACAACCACGGCAGCAGAACAACGGGCCGCATCATCCACATCAACCGGAGCAACTTTATCTCCGAACTTCATACTCTACTTCAGGTTTAGATTCAGTCGGAGATCGGGAGACACAGGTTAGCGTTGAGGGCCAGGCTTGATCAGGTTGCGTTCCGAGTTACGATGAAATTGAAAACACTTTTAATGCGCCTTGATTTATTATCATCTACCAGAGTGGAGTGGATTGTGGAGTGTGGCCATGCGTCTGCGGTTTCTTTACCGTTTTTGGCGCACAAGTGTGTCGTGGCTGCACAAACATATTTCCGAGAGATTTTTCAAAAGAAATTTCTCTCAAAATGATTTCACATTTTGTGTACCGTCATCGTGGGTTCCCCTCGTGGCTTGGCGCGTGTGATCATCATCAGCGCACGAGAATTGTACATTTTGACATATTCATTTTGAGACGACACCAAAAGGTGTTACATATCCATCCATCCATCCATCCAACCATCCAACAGATGGATGCAATGACATGCATTTATGCGCATCTTTACAGAACGATCATCTTGCCCGTGCTGGAGCGATCGATCGATCGATCGGGCGGCAGCTAATTTGCTATGCCCGGGCAACGGCCATCAAAATATTGTTAAACAATTCTCCGACTGCCTTGTCTTAAGCAAATATCGAAGTAAAATAAATTTCAGGGCGGAAATATTTAGTTTATTGCCAAGTGAAACCGATCAGGTGCAACGGCAAGCCGAGCCAGCTGCAGCCTGATCCGAAATTATAAAACAATTCGCTTGAAATGCGCATTGGCGGGTGCATTTAATTATAATAATTTTCGCAGGCCTCCTGTCTCGACTCTGCTCGACGGCTCGACGGCTCTGTGGTGCATTTAATTATAATGAAAATTGCTCGAAACATTGCCATTTTTCTCCCTCTCCTCTGGCATACCTCTTCAGCCTTTTGTGGCTCATCTCATCTGATGGTCACATCTGTGTTGTCTGTGCTGCTCGCCACGGGGTGCATTGCGGGGCCTGGCTTATAATTTTCAAGCGATTTACATGGCAGAAATTATACAAAGAGAGATTCAGCACTGGACAACAGCACAACTGGACAGTCAAACAGGTTAAAGGTAATTGCATCCATTGATGCGTTGGGAATGTCGAAGGAAGGATTTGGAATGCTATCAGAACCGATTCAACCAAGCAATTGTGTGCAGCTCACAGAAGATTTTCAAAGCAATTAAATTACATAAATTTCGAACATTCTGCTTGTTGCAGAGTGTAGCTATGGCCTGACATTTGATCATATCTGTGCCAGCAGCCAATGGAAGTTCCTATGAAAACTGATTTGTAACTCGGCACACAAAACATACTCCACCCCGCTGGCACTCCTCCTCCCCGGCACACATAAACTTGATGCGAAAAGTTTTCAATTTAGCAAACGCCAAGAATGCACGCTGAGCCATAGAGCCAGAGTCAGAGTCAGAGCCAGAGCCACGACCAGAGGCAGAGCCAGTCCCAGTGCCAGCTACTGGTGCTAGCAGCCATGTGGCTGATGAGCTACTGGCTGCTGGCCGAGCTCTAGCTCTCCGGCTACTGGCCCGTCTGGCTGATAAATCACAAATGCACTTGAGCGCGTATCAATGGTGCAACGGAGGGGTGCAACGGCAGTGTTTAGTTTGTAATTATTTGTACGCTCTTTGCGCGAAATTTGAAATTCATTTCATAACTCAATGTAATGGCGACCGCAAAAGCTCAGCTCAGCCAGCCAAATGACTGATGGCCCAATAAACTAAATGATTTTATGTCCCCAGCCCCAGCGACGCGACAGGCCCGAGTAATGAAAAATAATTAGAAAAGTGTTCGAGCTGCAGCAAGTGAAGGATCGCTCCCTCACAGCCCAAAACCAGCATCCGAGCAACCTCAGGTGGTTTTTCAAATCAGCATTACCCACTAATTGCCTGTTAAGTTTTGCCGCTAAGGTGCCAGTGTGAATGCGAATTAGGTCCACAAATGGAGTGTGAATATCCGCAGGGCTGCGATCTGTGTAAAGCTAAGGCCAAAGGCAAATCGGAATCAATCAGAAAAGTGACAGATGCAATCGACTTATCGATTGGGTATTTATTGTGGCAGTCACGACGCTGCAAAAGTATCCATCCATTTGCACTTTGGGATACATTGTTAGATATTGTAAGATCAAATTATAGACCAGGGTATCTGCCCTTCGTCTGACTGTCATTACTCTCAACTTCTTCGTCGGATTAGGCCAAACATAATTGCACACGCAAGCAGATAAGTTGATCGTATTGCCTCTTAGCTGCCATTACATGCAAAGCCAATCCAAAGGCCAAAAATATATCAGGGCAAAGCGCAACAAATCGACAATGAAACGCAAAACGAAACTAAACAGCTATTAGAGGTAATGGCAAACAGCAACAGCAACAGCAACAAGAGGAACAACAAGTTTTGGAATCCATGACAATAGATGAATAGGAGATGCCAGCAATAATGGGGCATGGCACACAACAAAATCAATTACAAAGAGATTTCTCTTTTGATAACAGCCCAGCAAATGCAAAAGGCCAAAAGTTGGTAATTGAATCTACACAGAAATCTATATGAGTGTGTGTGTGTGTGCGTGTGTGTGTGTGTGTGTATGGGGTGTACTTCTCGTCAAGTTGTGGCAAGATTCTGCATATTCACGCCGCAGACGTGAGCATAAAGGCTCCAAAAGCACCGACACTGACACGCTGTCTGTCGTTGCCGCCTTCGAGTTCACTCAGCACCCCACCCTCCCTCGATCCCAACGGACTGACAAAAGTTACATCAAACCAACTAATTGAGTGCCGATCACAATGAGCCATAGACCTGCCCTGCTCTGGGATCGATCGCCAGCGGGCTGTGTGGCTATGGCTGTGCCGCCTTTAATGTGAGCACATATGACGCTTTTTTATGGACAGGCGGCGCACACTCAGAGCCACAGCCAGTCACCACCAGTCGTAGCTCCATCTCCCGAAAGTATCTCGAGTTCAAATCAATCTTATCAGGGCACACGAACCGAATATCCAACGCCCAACTCTCTGCCTGTGTGCCTGTGTGTGATTCTAAACAATTCAACCGCATACATTGCCGGCTGCTGTCACCTAAGCTATTAACCTGATTTTCTAGATTTTCAATCAAGTCGAATGGGAAAAAAGAGACAAAACGAAACGAACACAAAACGAACACAAAACGAACGAAAAAGAGACAAGCACACAAAGGCAGGGCCGGAGGAAGGAGAAAGAATGCCCACAGAAAGAGTCGTCGCAGAGCTCCATGCCGCCATATCTATCTACATACCACGCGGCAACAACAAGAACAAACAGCCAACAAAAGGCGCATAATCCGGTATTGTATCTTGTGGATCGCTCCGCTCAGTTCGATTCGTTCGATTCGTTCGTTGGTTCGTTTTGGGTGACTGGATATGCTGGCTTAGACGGGACACAGGCCAGGCATCCCCTGGCATTATTATAAAGTCAAATTGTGTTTCGTTTAAATGCGATCTTTACGCTGAAAGCGTGTGTCCCTTTTCCCCGAAAATCCGAAGAAACCTTTACCCACACACCGCAAACCCGTAACCCCGAAGAGAGAGAGAGCAATCCAATCCATGATCGCGCCAAGTGCCACAAAGAAAGACAAAAACAAAATCCAACAACAAAAAATAGAGAATCAGAATCCCGAAAACAAAAAGGCATTTTTTGATTGAAATCAATTTAAATTGTTTTCTAGAAAAGCCAGCCGCAGGGACAGACAATGCCGGCAAAAGGCTAAACGGGGCAACGGGGTAACAGGCACAGTGCCCAGATAGTATCCATCGGATACATGTGCGGGTCCGTCCACTCAGATACAGGTACCACCTCAGCGGCCTATCAGAGGATTGTGCTGTGTGTTGGGGGGTGGCCAAGATGGAGATCAATCCTGGACACATCGGGCAAATATAGCCGTGCACATGTCCAAGCTGTTGGCAGCTATTTAGATGGATTAACATTAATCCAAATGCATGAAAATCCATGTGAGAATTACGTTTGGGTTACACTTCGGTGGAGCAAACTGAGCGTGAGAGTTGGGGCAAAGAGTTGCGAGGGAAAAGTGTGTGTGGGAGATGTTCCTTGAGCCGCCAGACATGGGGAATGGTTTGTGTGTGCATCATGAGTTATGGGCACGAAAGAAAGCGATTATGTTCCTTGTTAAGAACTTAAGACCTCCTACAAATGGTAGAAGAAATGTTCGGCAGAGAAGATTTCAAACTGTATTTTAGAGTAATTTATTTTGGGAATTTATGAGCATTCAGCGAACTTTTGCGCTTGCAGTCCAACCGTTTGTTAAACTAATTTGTTTTATGTTATTTAATTTATTTATCTGACCCAATGAATATCTCATCAATCTACCTTTGTGGTCGTGTATCTGTACATTTTTGTATTCCGTTGACCAAAGCGTGTGAAAACCAATAGACTCCGAAGCAGTCTAGGAGGAGTCAGCCATTCATCTTTCTTTCCACTCATCTACTATATGCGTCTATCTTCCATCTATTAATATACCCAAATGTAGAACCGCCTTTAACCTATTTTTATATTCGACATACCTGTCTGTCCGTTTGTATTTAATTTCTACTCGTGTAGAAACGCAGAAAAAGCCATCCATCTAATTATGAATAGCAGCAGCTCCCACAGTAAATTCAATCAAATTCTTTTAAAATCCAATAGAAATAAAGAAGGGGAACAAAAGACAAGCATTGTCTCACATAATGCTTATGAGTTTTGGCCATAAGAGACGCCCTCGTGTCTCTGCCTTTTACTCAGACTCTGTCTGAGATGGCCATAACACGGCCGATTAGTATCTTTGTTGAGAAGTACTGCCATTATAATGCCAATTTGAATGCTTTCTGTGGAAGCAGTCCATAAAACGAGCATAAATGTCGCCATGACTCAGATCGGATGGGTTGGCGATGGCCACACACAAACAGACACAGACCCGCACCCTTTGGGGCAGACTTATGGGCACGAACTTTCCGGTCGCGTTTGCCGGAAACGCAACTTAAATGGCAATTAAAACTATAACTATTAGATAATGCTTATACCAGGGACTGGGACTGGGACTGGGACGGAAACAAGGCGTAATGATGCTTGTAAAACCAGCGAGATCCGAGGCCCAGAAAATCCCATACCAGGTGAACTTTTCACCCAGCCGAAGCGGTGAACACAGGTGCAGGCCAGGTCGTGGCCGGGGCCGTAAACTGACAAGTGTCAGGGCGTGTGATTTATGCGCGCGCTTACCCAGAACTCGAGCGACTTCGGTAGGAGGCAATGGCTAAGACAACGGCCAAGAGGATGGCCAAGACGAAGGCGCATGCGCAACGACCTGCAGGTCGGCAAGCGGACGACAGACAGGGGAGACCAAGACCGAGACCGAGGACAGGCGGACATGGAACAAATGTTAATCGCTTTAATCTCTCAAGTGCGCCGAAAACATGCGACCAATGTCCCATAGCAGCCATCCATCGAGGCATCCCAGGCAACACGGCAACGTTTCCGTCACATTGACGCTCTTGTTCAAATGTGGCCCGAGCAATTTTCGGCGTGTTCTTGGCCATGTGCGGATGTCAGCAGGGAACAGCATAGCACAGAGGAGCAGCAGGTTGCCCAGCAGGAACAGTTGACATTCCGAGGCAGAAATAGCTCAACGGCAATCCGATAAGCACAATCTTCCAATGTGCATTACCAAATTTCAGGGCCAACAGATGTTGCTTCCACCCGCAACACACACATGGGGGAACCCATAACTTATCTTTGGCTATGTTTGAAATATTAATGACCTCTCCGCAAAGCTACCAGGCCTGTCGGACTGAGGCGCGGGGGCCAGTGGCAATCAAAGTCATCGCAGCCAACACTTAGAACGAAAACAAAACCAACGAAAATTTATTAAGATTCTGAGCAGCGTCAGCGAGGAAAATCCAGCTGAACCGAACTCAACTCAACTTGAGGCAAAGAGTTATGGATCGGTTGAGAAACAGATTGGGCCATTGCATTGCCTGTAAACGTATCTCTCCGTGGGTCTGTCTGTGTGTGATTTCACTAACTGATTTAGATGCAAATCAAATCAAGAGCTGGCTGGCCATGTTCCCCCTGCCGCCGAGCGAGAACAAACTATGAATGTTGTATTGAATGGCTTATGGATTTCAAATTTAAATTTAAGACCTTACACATTGAGTATTTTAATGTGGCCGCCACAAACGAAATTCAAATTGGCCGACCCAAACGAATCCCAATCTCCCCAATCCGTAGACGAAGACGAAGACGAAGACGAGGGCAACAACGTGCTGCGATCTGAAGTCTGATCGCATTTGGCTTGACCCATCCACGACCCCTTTTTGTGTGGCATTGTGGGACAGAATTCGAACTGAGACCGAAACAGAGAAGAGAAGAGAAGAGAAGAGCAGAGACCGCTGCCGATACCAGGGACCGTGTCCGAGACAGATGCAGAGACGGACTCTTCAGATACGCATCTGAATTGTGTATAAGACTATCAGCGGACACATTTATTTCATGTTTATGTTGATATTTTCAAATTTGATAAAAAGAAACACCGAAATCATTCGCTTCTCGTTTCGTTTTTCTTTTATTTATGTTAATGCAGCATCAGCAGCAGCAGCCTCTTGAAGCTTGAAGCTATTGTAGCTCATCAGTGGATCACATTATCATCATTCTTCTGGCTGTTCAGTCTATCTGCTGTGCGCTTTTGGAATGCATAAGCATACATAACTCTGCCTGTCATTTGTGCACTTTATTTGGCTGGAGTGGCGCTTTTCCCAACATGATGATGTGTTGGGTTTGAGAGCATAAATCTTGTATCTTTCGTTGGGAAGTGGAGCAAAGACAAATAGCTGCAAGGCGCACAGGTGCTTGAAGATTTCTCCTTTTCGCTATACCAAATCCTTGGAGATCCCAGGCGGAGGAGGCCGTGCCAATGCCTCACTCTGGTCTGACGAGATCCAAGTGCTCCACGAGACGACCAATCAACTCTCTAAGGCGGGGCGCAGAATAAAAGAAACATATTTAAATCGAAAAGCGCATATGCATAAATATTGTTTAAGTTGAAGTTTTTTTTGCTCATAATTAAAAAGAGAAAAAATCGGGAAAAAACGAAATCCACGGTGGTTCGAGCAGATTGGAGTGGCTGGAGCAGGGGAATTACTATTCAAATTAAAAATCGAACGTAAATGCGGCTCACAGCAGGATGCGCGATTTTGAGAGAGTCTCTAAAGCCTTTTGGCTGCCTTTCGTTCAGGTATGGGGCATGTGGCATGAGGCATGGGGTTGGGGGCATCAGGCATGGCGACTGATTGTTGTTGCTGGCAGTGGCCGGAGCGACTGCTGGGGCATATGATAATTTAAGGCTGCACAACGTCATGCTGTTGCTTCATTGCCATTTGTACACAAAAGAGGAGCAGCAGAGCAGATTGGAGCATCCGAGGGAGAGAGGGGGACTCGGATTGCGTGTTGCCGCTTATGAGTGACTGCTGCCCGCACCGCATGGGATGGATGCGCGGTGCCTGCCTCCATTTGTGGGCCGCCGACTGTGCCGAGTGTATCCTTTGATGTGGCCTGTGGACTGTGAGGCTGGGACAGCGACTGCGACTGCGAGTGCGACTGAGACTGAGACTGAGATCCCCCCCAAAAGGTTGCCTCTGATGCGATAAAAAATTAAGGCGATAATGGAATTGAAGCAAATGAGCTGGCCAACATTTGTAAGACGGTTCCCCGGTGCCGCGGTGCCCCGATCCATCCTGCTGCCCTGGCCAACTATGCAGCTGTGCGACAAGCAAAAATTGGACAAGCGACACGCAATTTATGTCAGTGTGCGCACCCAGCGCCGGCCCACACGGGAAATTTGTTGTAATTAATAAGGAAAACGGCGAAAATAAACAACCAGTGCGCGAGTGCCAGCAGCGAACAGCGAGCGAGTGGTGCAGCGAGGAAAACTCTGAACATGTCGCCGCATGTTCAATTTACAAGCCACCTACGTTGCGCTTGACAAACGTTTGCTCATAAAAATTAAACAAAAATAAAATCGTATATTATAGCTATCCGCTGCCTTCCTCCCGCTCACTGGCAGCCCCATCCTCTGGGAGCCAGTGGAATGATGTTGGCCCGGCTAACAACTTCATTTCGATGCCGAGCCGAGCCGTGGCCAGGCGACACTCATAAGGCATAAATTTGCTAGACTTAAGCCTAATTTATGCCGCATTTCGAGCCTGGCCCCGAAAGGGTCTGGCCATGCCTGTCGGCCAAGTGGATATGCAACAAGTATCTCTGTTTGTCCCTCCAGTTCATGCAACAAGCCCCTGTCCCCGCCCCTGCCACCGGCCAACGACTGCATCTGCATTCACAATTAAACAATTTCCACTAAATCTCGTTACTTCCTTGGCAATTTGTTACGCGCGGCAGCAAAGTTATGTGACGCTGTGCCATAAATTCATACCCCAACCGAGAGAGCCAACCACTGGCTGCCTCATGACCAGCAGCAGCAGCAGCTCCCCTGTACCCCTGCTGACCAGTGGTTCCCAGTGGTTGTGTAGTGGCTGTGAAATCTCCTGCTTGGCGGCACTTAAATCGATGAATTTATGCAGCCACGGCACGCCTGCGCAGGAGGCACTGCATCCTGCCTCCGAGCCACAAACATGAGCCTGAACATCCGAGCCGTAAGTCGACTTGGGAGCGAGCTGCAGGCGAGCATAAACTCCGATTAGGCGACAGTTGGCAACGGGTCCTCACCGTCGCCACGCTCCTATCATGCCCGCTCTGGGAAATCCCCCTCCGGCAAGGCTGACCCAATGCCTGCAGCAATCTCGCGTGTGCAGCGGTCGGCTGGGTGTGTGACAGCAATCGCCTTGATATAGTTACACCTACTTCAATTTCAATTACCAGCTCAACTGCGGCATTAGTTTGCATAACGTTTATTGGTTGTCAGCTCTCTGCTCAAAGTCGGATCATAAGTGGAGCGGACAGCGACATTAGAATGTTCGTCAAGCTGCGTTTTGCAGTGGATAAAGTTGCTAATAGATGGAAGAACGTGTGCTGATAGCAATACACTTGTAAGCTATTAAATGTTACAATAAAAGCTTAGATGGAACTAGCTTTAAAGTCTTCATAAGTTGAACCCTTATAATCATGTTAAGCCCAGCAGCAAAGAGCAAACAAGTCTGCCGAAACTTTTGTAAGATTTTTCTTCGAATGGTTTCTCTTAATTAATTCCTTTTCGAACTATTTTTCTACAATTTCCAAAGCCCGATCAATATCTTTGGACGCAAAATTGTTTGGCAAAATTTGTTTACTGGGGAAAAACAGTTTCCAAATTCCGAAATTTCTAGTCAAACTTTTGTGTGCTGCACTCAAAACAAAGGGAAAAACAATGTTGCATTGGTCAAGCCAGCCAGCCAGCCAGTCAGCCACCATAGCTGTGCGACAGTGCATAAAAATATTTCAAAAATGTTGCATGCAACACACGCAACAACTGCGAAACGTACAGGAAAAGCGAAGCTTCCTTCCACACAGCACCACACCCCTGCCCAGCCGACACTGGCATTTCATTCTGTTATCAAATCAAAGCGTCTTGGATACTTTTTGCTGCCATTTGCCACAACAACGGGCAAACAAAGTAGCAAAGCAAAAGAAAAACCAAAATGAAATTGAGGCAAAAACTTTGCTTTTTGATTGGGGGAAAATCTTGCGAAAAATAATTTTAATTTATCACTTCCGCCGGCCATTGTGTCGTTCCATTCTACGTTCAGTCATTGCGGGAAGGGGCCTTCGATGCCATACCCTTCAGCCCCACTCCCACACTGCCCAGACGCTACTCGGCCGATTGCAATCTTTGCATTTCCTATATGCATGCATGCATGCTACCATTACCATTGCCATTAGGCGCTCCGCTCCGGCATTACCTCCGCCATTGCACCCTGGCTACGACTGCGACTGCGACTGCGACTCCTCCATTACCATTACCATTACCATTATAGCATTACTGCCAACTGCCGATTGCTGCAAACTGGGTGCAGTGCTCTGCTGTGTGCTTCCCCTCTTTTTCGCTCTTTTTTGTGTGGCCCATTTACTATTCGTTTGTCTATGCTTTGTTTGCGTCCATATGCAAATGCAATTTTCGCAGCTAACGGTGTGCGCGCTCTTTTGAGTTATGCCAGTTGAGGGGGCTGCTACTCGCAGACCTGCTGCTCTCTCCGCTTGGGCCTGGGCTTCGACTTGGGCCAATGAGCCTTCGCCACGCAACAATGGTCAGCCGACTAGGAGACAGGAGCGCAATGGCTCAGGCGAGGGCACCCTCAAGAAGGCTTCCTTGCATCTAACTTATCTATATTTACTCTTCATTTCTCTCTTCGTTTCTTCTCCCAACTCTGATCCTGCAGTCTACGTTCAGGCCCAAGGGCCTCCACTATGTGCATATTCCGCTCCTGTGCGCCTCAACTTTTTTGACTCGTACGTGAAGTGTTGACCCTATTTTTTGGGGTAGTTACAGCGTCGAGCCCCCTGCTGTAAATGGCGTAACATTTTTTGCATGTTTCGGATGCCTCGTTCTCCGACAGGTCCGACAGTTTCGACCTCTGGGAACGGTCAACGCGGAGCCCTTAACGTTGTCGTCATGTTGCCAAGACATTTGCTGCATTGCATTGCAGTCGCTGCCAGTTGGCTGTTTTGCTGTTGGGCAGCAAGTTAATTTAGACGGAACCCAGAGCCTAAAAAACCAGCTGCCTGCCATATTCTTTTGTTGTTGCTGCTGCTGCTGTTGTTCTTGGGGGTAATTAATCATCGGGCTGGTAAGCATTCGTGTAAGCGCTCTTATCGCTCAAAACACATCTCAAGTAGTTAATTTTAAAATGCCCCACGTAACGGGCTGCAATTTCCAGAGTCAACAGCAAGGGAGGGGTGGAGTGGAGTAGGGAGTAGGGGGCTGGGCTCTGGGCTCTGGGCTCTGGCACTTGTCAACGCTTTTGATTGACAGCACTTAAATATTTTATTAGGCAGTTTTTTTTCGCTGGCCATAGCCCCAGTACACCCACATATCCATCCATGGAGTGGACTCCAGACTCAGGTTCGATGGGCGCTCGAAAACCCCTGTCTCCCAGAGGGGTTAATTAACCGACGGACGCCACCCAGCGGCCTGTAGCTGTACTACAACAACTACCGCTAGACGGGGAACAACAACCACCACCTTCACTCACCCACTGTTTCGTTTCGTTTCGTTTCGTTTTCTTCGGTGGTTGCTCCGCGAGTTGCACTGTGTGTCGTGCCTCTCGCTCTCCCGCTGTGGAGGCCAGCGTACAGCCATCTCGCTCTTTTCAAATATGGCGACTCACGGCATTGGCTGTTGCGGCCCAAAGGGGCGTGTCGTCTCTCGGTCATGTTCGATTTCATGTTTTCGGCCCAACGAATGGGGGCCGAGTCGAGTTGGCCGAGAGCAGAGCAACAAGTGCAAACTCTCAAAACTCAAGTCCAAGAAAATCAATTTTCGAATCGAATCAAATCAAATCAAATGCAGGGAATACAATTGAATATTTGCCTCGAATCATTTTGAATCACCTTTGACAGTTGTGGGGCAACAACGGCAGAGGAGTTCCAGGCAATCGAACCCCGCCAGGCATTTATTTTGTTGGGCTCGGAGGGGGGCAAACTTGTGTAACCAACAAAATGCAATGAGATATGGCAATTTAGCTGTCAGTTAGCTGCTCTCTGCTCTGCACTCTCTGGGCCAATTAACTGACTTGTGCTCGGTCCCATTGTTGTTGCAGTTCTGTGGCCCCAAGATACAACTGATGATTTTGCGGTTATTTTTTGTTCATTCCTTTGGCCAACATTTGTACCGTTGTGTTTGTGCGTGTGCAAACAGCAATTATCTGATAAATGCCCTGGCGCTGAAAAATTGATAAATTGCTCATATAAACGTTACGCTATGATTATGGCATTTCACCCGAGAATCCAGCGGACTAGAGGCGCCCCTCCATCATCCAGTGGAATTTGTTGTGTGTGATATCAAGTACACGTTTGACAGTTGATTGCTGTCGAATATGAAATGGCAAAAGCGGGTAGGGGGAACTTCAAGTGGGGATGAGGAGTGTTTGAGAATCTCTGAATGGAAGTGGTACACAGAGAAGGGACTATACAGAGATATCTTGCTCAATGCAATAAATATTACTGCGGAAATATTTAAGCTCTTTCACACTAATTTCTTATCATATGTTTCGCACAAAAATATTTAAATACATCAATATTCAGACATCAATTTGGAATTTAGGAGCTGTTTTTGCATATTTATCGGCCTATAAGCAGAGCGTTAGTATTCGATTTTACCACATGAATGTGAAGGCAAAATGGGAATCGCTATAATTTACAAAACCCATTAACATGCGACGCCTAAATATATGTAAATATTCTTGCTTGGCCGAACTTCAGTCAGTGGTAAACGGCGGTATATTTATGAACCTGTAATCTGTTCAACAAATTATATTCATAGCCGCATTATGTTTTTCCATAAATTATTCTAGTTTTGTTTAATTAAAAAAGAATTTGAGAAAATTCAAGTAATTTTTGTTCCTAGTCTTGCATAGATAATTATTAATTATATTTGATAAGAGTTGAACACAATGAAGTTATGCCAATGGACGTTTGAACACAATTTAAACTTTTCACACTTCAGTTTTAGATTCCTCTAAGAATGTTAATTCTAATCAACGATTTTTTGAATACCAACATCGTTTATATGTTAAACTATTCATTGTTAAACTCATGTCTAATCACCCACTGACATCCATAAACTAAACACCCGATGAAGAAGAGCTCTCCCGATGCGAGAAGATATATTGGGTGGCATAAAACATTTGGAGACTGCCAGACAGAGGAGACAAGTCATCAGTTGATCAGCAAATCCATCACGAATCGAATTCTGTTGCTGTTTGGCTAATTTGTAGCAGTTGTGCATCTGGAGTGTGTGTTTATGTTTGCCACAAGACGCATGCCCCAGACCAGACGAAGCAATCTGCCAAAAGACTGTTCGCTCGATGATGGCCTCCAAATGAGGAGCGATGATGACGAGGAGCTCCAGAACTGGAGCTGCCTAGAATTGTGGCACAGATTGTTTATTTATATAATTTCAGTCAAGCTCAATTAGAAACCCAAATACACACAGACAGCATGGTATGTAGAAGGGGGTGGAAGGAGGAGTAGGAGTAGCGGTTGGGGTAGGGGCTGCTGCTGCTGCTGCTGCTGCTGCTGCTCTTGGTCTCGTGGCGTTGTTTGGCTGTGGTGTGGCGCTTTTAGCTTTATTGATTTAAAAAAATGAAAAATTTATGTTTAAACAAAGCGAATGCGCCATGCAGCAGCAGCAGCAGCAGCAGTCCAGCACAGCCCCGAAAGTCCATTGCATGGCATTGCTATCGAGTATTAAGGGGGGCCCCCAACCAGACCAGAACAGAACAGAACCGTTTGGAATGGAATGGGATCCAGTTCTGGTGGATGTGGCCATTGGCGCCACCACTTAAAATCAACATGGGCCACCAGAAGAACAGCGCGGAAGGAGCTTGCTCGCTTGCTTGGCGGACTTTTCAAATCTGAATAAATAAACAAACAACCGAACCAAATATTTCTTGCAACAATTTCGTTCTATTCCAGCATGGGTTTGGATCGGTTTGGATTGAATATATTGAAATATCGAATTTGGGCGCATGCAAAGGAAGTGCTCGTTCTAGTTCTGTGTAGCCCTCGTACTCTTGTTTGTATGTGAGCATTTTGCATTGTCGGCAAAATGCCTTTTGATGGCCGCCAACACACACACACAGAGGCGGTAAGGCAGGCAGGCAGGCCGTAGGCCACAAGCATACGGGCCACGGCAATAAGTTCACATAATCAAAAATGCAATTGGCGATGAATGCGAGCAATGCAACAATACAAATAAATTGCAATCATTCATCAAAAACAAAAGAGTTGCCGGCAGTCTCAGTCTCAGTCTCAGTTTCAGCCTGCAGCTTGCAGCTTGCAGTTGCAACAGCTTTAGCTCCAGCTTCAGTAGCTGCCGCAATTGTTGCACCTTATTTGGGCAATCGGATGATGATGACGATGGTGTAGGCAACATGCGAACTAAGCAGATTTACAGTGGTTGCAAAATATGCAAACAAGAAACTGTAAGCCTCATTTGATTGATTTAAATAATAATTTAGAATTTGGAGAGACTTCTTAGGCCTCAAATGGCGCATTCTCTATCTATTTCGCATGTATTTTTATGGAGAAGAAACACATTTTAATGTATTACTGTAAAGGACACAGTTGGCAGTGATCAAAACGCTAACAGGAGTAGCCTTCTGCACGCAACATCTTAATCTTTAGCCTGCTCGAACACCTTGGCAGGGTCAAGTCTGCTTTTGTTATCAGCTAATAGCCCCGATCCGCACTGGACTTGGGTTCCGTTTTAATAGGGAACCACTGTGCCCGGGCGATACATTGTTTCTTGTGGCGTTTTCTACGAATTTCAGGAGTCAAGCGGCGGCAGCAGGAGCCGCTCAAGAGATCAGCTCATAAAAGGAGGCACTCAACAATCAAGCATGACGAAATGGCCAAGCGGCTTTGGCCGGCCACAAAGCTGGCCATGTAGCTGGCGGCTGGCTGGGCTCTGCATATGCAAATTGTATCGCAGGAGAGTGAAATAATGCGCTAAAGGCACACAAAACGTCAGGCCTCGATGTCATTGTCGTTGTGGCAGTTGTCGCTGCGGATTGGCTTGGCCTTTGTGCCACAGCCGCAAAAGTCAATTGTGAGGATGCCGCCTGCTGGGGACGGGGCACCGATGCACCCAGGATGACTCGGATTAGGCAGCGCGCCTGCTGGGCATCTTAAAAATGTTGACTACCGCTTTCACTTTGGCCTGACGCTGACTCTGCCTCTGGCCCTGACACTCGCTCAGACTCAGACTCCGCTCTCTCTCTCTCTCGATCTTGCCGCCTTTCTCTAAATATTTTGATAGTCTTTGCCGCTCGCTGTGTTTATGTGTGACATCTAACACGAGTGTTTGGGCAGAAGGAGGGATGCAGATACGGAGATACGATGCACTCCTAGAGAGCTCTCCCGTGCCAAGGCCAGCCTCTGGGTGGTCGCTGCACCAAATTGCTTGTTCCATGTGCAAGTGAAAGCATTTTCCTGGCCACTTGAGGCAGCCATTAACCTACCGCAGCGCTGTTTGTATAAAACAACAGGAATACTCTGCACAGACACACATCCAAATTAATACTAATAAAATGTGGCAGGGCAAACTGTTAGTCGATTTACGACTTCCTCAGCATCCTGCACTGATTGCCACATCCCCAGAGGAGCAGTCAGTCCCTTTGCTATGAGAAGGCTCCCCCTAGATAGACATCTTGAGTAGGGTTTGAAGGCTTTCAGTCAAGTGCTCTCTTCTCCGACTTTTAATTGATGCGAATCTGCAGCTATGTTTGCCATCAACAAATTAGTTCCAGCCAGGCCAGAAGTCGCCAAATACTTTAGCAGGGAATGCAGATGCAGCAGGGAAAGCAGACAAAAGTGAAACAAAAGAAGGAACACCAGAGCAGGCGGGCAAACAAAGGCTTCGACTGGCCTGGCTGATCAGATTAAGTGCTTATAACATGGACATGACTCCATTGACTAACCAGCACAGCACGGCGGTGTATCCCATTCCCCATACCTTCTCCTGGTAGCCAACGCGATCGCGGGTTGCGACAAACAACGCGCAGCTTCAACTTGCCGCCGCGACACATCGATGCGATGGCTGCTGCTCCCGTTGATGCCCCAAAGACGATGGTGGCACCACAAAGTAGCAGCACCACTGGCCACCACTGTACAGGCTGCTGCAGCGCGGACTTTTGTCGGCAATTGTCGGTTCTTCCCTACAGTTTTTGCGGTGGGTGTATGGACAGCTGGAGCAGAATTGTACACTTCAAATAATTTTAGCTTATATCAATTAGGAATTTGGGCACAAAAAAAAAGTATATTTCATTTTAAAATATTTTCTTTCTCTTAGCTAAAACATTTTTCTCTGCCTTCGTCTTCCCTTAAGGCATTTTCTACCCATAATTTAGCTCATTCTTAAAGTCCATCAGACACAACCCTCATTACACCACCAAACACACACACACACCCACAGCCATTTGGGGGCACACTTCCATACACACACTGCAAACACACAGTAGAAGAGGAACACAGATCTTGCCAGCTCCATCTCTGTCGCTCATCCAACGAGGAACGAGGAGCTTGCCTCAATTGGCGGCATTAAACGAGACCCAAGCCAAAGCGGAACCAAAGTGCTCCAATGCTGGCAGCGGTGGCTAGAGGCTGATGCGATTGTCGTCGCCGCATGATGCCTGCCCACTCTGGCACATTTTGGCCATTGTTCTCCTGTGGGGCTCTCCCTCTGCTGACCCGCACAGAACACTGGAAGCCAGCGAAATGTAGCAAATGTTGGTTGCTGTTGAAAAAATGTCAATATTCTGATTCCGCGAATAAAAAAGAACCGCGACCGAGTCAGCCAGAGGCAGAGACAGAGGCTCCCCATTCCCATTCCCATCCCACTGATCCCACTGATGTCGACTGGGCCCTGACGTTCAGTCCATCTTGGTGAGCCGCTTAGTTGCATCCACAGACACGACCCTTGCTCCTGCTGCTGCTGCTGCTGCTGCTCCTTCTCCCACCTACCATCCATTCTGCGTAATTCAGTTGCAGTTGAGATTGAACAGGAGGAAAATGGCGGGCATCACAGGCGACAGGCAACAACCAGGATACAAAAGCGGCCCGACCGAGTCAAGTCGGCCCGAGAGCAGAGCACTGGCGGCAGATCAAAAAGCTCGAAATGGCTCACAGTTCAATAGGCTTTGTGCCGGGACTGAAGCTGCGACTGGGTCTGTGTTGGGAGGGGTCTGGGGTCTGGGGCCTGGGGCTGACTCTGGGAAGTAAGTTGGCAAGCGGCTATAATGCGCTTGGATATGCAAAATTGCATTGAAATTTGAATTCAATTCAAAAGGCCGATGGCCCCTGGCCCCCACATCTCCGGGCAGAGCAGAGAGGGGGGCAGCCCGTTGATTGTGCTCCGGTTGCCAATTTGAAGGAAATCAAAAACTCTGCCGCTCCGGCTATGCCATCCCGAGTCTGCTCTGGGCTTAAGCAAATTACGCAACTCCTGGCTCCACTTTTTTGCCTGTTGTCTTCCCTGTTGTCTCTTGTCTTTTTTCGGGTTACAATCTTTACAGCTGCAGCAGCTGGAGCGCTGCTGGGTGCTGGCTGTTGGGGGATTTGCATAGAGCACCAGAGTAGCCGACACAAAAAATGAGTCTCTTAATAGCCGCCGACAGTTACAAAGTGCCAGGCAATTGCGGCAAATGCCAGAGCTGGTCTCCCAGCTCCCGGCAGCAACAACCGATGCACAATTGCATGCCACATGCCGCATGGGCGTGTTGCTTGGGGGCGTCTGTGCCGGTTGCATTTGGCTTTCAATTTGCCATCGAGCTGGCTACACCTCTGGGCGTTCCAGCAGCAGCAGCAGCTGGCCACCGAAGCTTCTGGCGCAATCATAATTGCAACAAGTGGTCGCCGCGGCGGCTCGGCGACTCTTCGCTCTTCGTTCTTCGGAGGTCAAGCAGCGAACAAGCGGCACAAGCGGGGGCCGTGTGGCATTATCTAAATCAAGGCTGCATCCACAAGGGGCACTGCAACGCGAAACGAGATTTTGTTTTTCGGCTGAGGCTGAGGCTGCTGCTGCTGCTGCTGCTGCTGGGGGGATTGCCTTGGATGATCTTGATATGTTAATTCATTCATGGCTGAGATTTATGTGGGCAAAAGTTGGCACAGGAAATGAGAGAGAGGAGCGACAAAGGGTTCTGGCTTTAAGCTACCAGAGAAACAATTCACTACGAAGGATATTTCAGATTGAGAAAAAGGTAAAAGCGCATTGATTGAAGGTGTTTGTTTTAAAGAAATGGCACATATTATTGGAACAATTATTCTAGCATCTAGTAGCTCGTTTACAGATATACTCTAGCCACTGTTTTGAAAGTTTTTCAAGTGCCTTTCCCCTTTATCGATTGACCAAAACCCCGCCCAAAGTTGGCACTGCTTGGTCCGAAACGACTGGGAATGATGCCGCGAAACAATGCGCTTTCAGAGCCTTTCAGAGATTACAATTGCAGCATTTTGGGTGTATAATTGCACTTGCAACCGGCTTTGAACACTTTGGGGCATTCGCAGCTGTGGCGCACAATTATTAATGGAGGAGCAGGAGGAGCCGAAGCTCAAGCAGCAGCTTGATACTAATCAGGGAAATCTCCGGATGAAGCAGGATGAAGAACTTTTGCGGCTGTCAAATGGATTGAAGGACATGCCAATGGAAACACGCCTCAATCACATTTGCGCGCACATTTGTTACGTTTTGCGGCATTGTCTGAATGCAAAGGGAAAACCCTTTGGTTTAGGACTAGGCTCAGCACACACTGGCCACTGTCGCTGGGCCCAAACAAACAAATCTTGGCTGTCACAGCTCCTCAGTTGGGGCATTCAATTGTGAAATGAATGTGAGTGTTACTCGTACGTGCAAATGTGAATGTGTATGGGGGGAATCTCTCATGTTTCTGGGTAGTTGGGCAGCGTGTTGCGGATATGAAACATATCTCCGGTTAGCAGGCAGGACATTTCCGTTCAGTCTCCTGCTCTGCCCGTCCCCTTGGCACTGCCATTGAGCTGTCATAAATCCCATGCTCGAGAGTTGGGATTTGCAGCAGGATATTGCCCAGAAGGATGCGCGCTGCTGCTGCTGCTGCTGCTGCTGCCCGCCCAACTGTGTAACAATTTGATGGGCATTTGAATGCAGGCTCATGTCATTTACTGGCCACAAAGAAACCCGGCCAGGAGGCAGTCCCCACACACGCGCGAGAGTAGCTCGCCCTGAGGCAAAACATTTCAATTGAGTGCCCTAAAGTGAGACACCTGACACTTAAGCGCCAGGAGCAGGAGCACGGAGCACGGAGCACGGCAGCCAGGATGAACATCGAAGGCGTTCGCCTGACAAATGAGACAAAGTGACACAAGTCAATCAAAGGCCACGAAAATGCTCATCTCGCATCCATCCATCCCGCCGCATATAAATTCCATTCGATTGGCTCTTGCCCAATTTAGTGCACCCCCTCCACTGTGGACTCCCCTATTCCACCTTCAACCCACTAAACTGCCACAGGATGGTCGGGCTAGGGGCAGGGCTCTGGCCCCTTGGGGCCGAAATGTATTTAAATGAATTCCGTCAGCGTCGGCCCCGAGCAAACCAAAGTGATGGACGCATTTAAAATGTCAATACGCATCCAGCTCAGACTCAGCCTCAGCCTCAGCCACAGCCTCAGGCACAGCATCCACAGACGCAAGACTCTGGAGCAAGGAAGGCAAAAGAGATCCAAGAGACGGCTGGCCGACCGGCGCGTAAGCTTGAAGTCATTGAAGTGGCGGAGACAATGAATCCTGTCAAATCAAAGTAACGCAACGAGGCTCAGCCTGGCGTGGCATAAGGCGCGCGAACCAGCCACGGCACGGCATGGCACGGCAGATACCTTCTCGATAAGAATAATGCCCCCAAACCGGGGCAGGTCCACCGCCCATGCAAGGCAAGTGGCGGGTCAGACGCAACCACTCAGCTCAGCTTGCCAAATCCATTAGAGTTAAATAAATTTTGATTTTGAATTCAATTTGCGCGGTAACTAGGTAGAGTTTCGCACTGCTTGAAGCAGTCCAGCCTGAAGGTTGGCCAGTGGGTGGATCGAAAAGTTTTGCTCTTAAGAGTTTGCAGACATAAGGAACTGTTACACTTGTGACTAACTCTGCGGCAACCCTCGGTAGGTGTTCCGTTTCCCAGGGCCCATTATTTTGCAGCTCAGCGACTCAAAAGTTCATGGCATTCATGGCAGTCCAGCCCAGTGGCGCTGTTAACGAACATAGAAGAGGGTTAGAGTTCTGTTATGCTGCGCCGTCTTGCTGTGGTCCCCCCTGCCGTGAGCCCCTGGCTAACATCTCATGACAGAGCCAGCGCGCTGGCGAGCTGGCGACAAGTGATGAGTGAATGCAAAGAATTTGAATATTGTGCCGCGGCGGCAGTTGACATAAATCGTCAATGACAGCAACATCGCCTCCTTTGGCCTTAAACACGCAACCAGCCGGGGGGCTGGAACAGGGACCTGGGACCTGGGACCTGGGACTGTGACTTGGAGCTGCGGCCATCAAGCGGAGTCCATAGAACACGACAGACAACTGTAATCCGCGCCATTGTACACAATGCTGGAATTGAGGATGATTGCTCGCGGGTCCGTTTTCGGGCTGTCAGTGAGCCTTTCAAAATCAATTCTAATCGATTTAGGACACTTTGACAGCGTTTATTGGCAGCATGCGCGTGGCCGCTGCGATACCAACAGCACAACACCTTCCTTACCCAAAAAAAAATGTCGCTGTCTCTGGCCAGGATGGCAGACGACCACGACGACCCGGCGAAATGTCAACCACATTTTGGCTTAAACGGCCACAAAGAAGTAAAACAAAAAGCACTACAAAAAGAGAGGGAGAGGCAGAGGGATCGATGCGGAACAGAAACAAGAACAAGGCTTTCGGCAGCATTATCATTATCTCAATGGAAGCTGATTGAAAACAGATAATTAAAATCTTCTAATTAGGCGGCATGTTCACGCACACACGCACACACACACACACACACGGATGCGCTACGGTGTGTGCGTGTGTGTGTGTGTGTGTGTTACCTTAACTACTGTCGGCTGTCAGCGAAAACAAGTTCATAAATCTTGCATCCAACAAACAAATCGTTTTGCAACATGAAAGAACATTACACATAAGAAGGAGCCAGCCAGCCAGCCAGATAGCCAGCCAACAAAAGACCGGCAACAAAATATAAAAAAAAAACAGACTAAACCAAAAAAAAAGAAGTAAACTTTCCCATCTGGGGGACACCGGCTGGTTGTCAACGTGCGGTGGCCAAATTATGGCTGGGAACCTTGTGGGAGCTGCAGCATAGCTGGTGGGCGGCAAAGGGACAGAGTTTTTGCCACTAGAACAGCTTAATCGGGTATGGTTAGAGCTGCATATTTCTGTATTCTAGTTCAGATGGACGCTGCTGCCGCGTCGCCGATATTCTCGTTAAAAGCACTTAACCATCTTCAGAATGTGAAGCGTCACTAGCTTGCTGCGACATAGTTGAAGCGGTAAAGGGAAGGCGAAGCCGAAGGGAAATACAAACAAATATCAAGCTGATAGAAGTGCCTGTATGTGAATTAAGTTAAGCTACATTTTCGCCCCTTTTTTTACTGCAGTCTTATGGGCGTCAATGTTCCTGCCCTAGATGCGGAAAAGCCTTAAGAAGTTGAACAAAAATACAAATAAATGTTTTTGTAAACTATTTTACTGATTAAAGTCCCAGTGCCACGGCCAAGTCAGTCCAAGGCAGTGTAGTAGCTAGATCGGCTGTCCTGCAACCTGAAAATCTTTCAAAAGTGGCGCCCACTTCTGACCGCGCTGCCAATTGTCGCAAACAGCAACAGCAGCGCCACTGGCGGTAATAAATGGAACCTTATTAAGCGATAAAAGTGAACCGATTCAACCGATTCAGATTCGTTGCATACTTTTCTTTGTGCATATGTAAATATAATGTAGAAATCATGTAGAAAAGAAAGCGCCAGATTCAAAAGTCAGATGCCAGTCTATAGAATAAATAAACCTGTGAGATTATAGGTTTATTAATAACTTCCACCAATATTTCTCGTCCATCAAACACAGGCAACATTGCTTATTATTTTCTGATAGATCTGCACACCCTTCAGATACGTCTCTGCATGAAGGAACTCGTCGTGGTCATGGAGGAGCACCGGTGTGTGGTTCATGGGAGAGAAACCCAATGCCGGAATGCCCACCTGACGCAGATATCGACTGTCGGTACCACCAGGAAAGACCTGAAGCTTGATTTTCAGGCCACTAAAAGTACAAAAATAGAAACTCAGAATGCAAAATCCAAAGAAAAACCTACAGTTCGTCTGTGGCATCCTTGAAAGCCACCCAGAAGGGATTTGTATCGTCCGTGGCAGTGGGCGGAATGTGTCCACGCTTCTGCTCGTACTCCAGCTCGATGCCGCCACCAGCTTCGGCAGCCCATTTGTGTAGCTGTAATGTGTGGCTATTAATATATGGAAACTCGCTGAGATAATGGCCCCTACATTGGCATCAAACTCGGGGATCTTAATGTCGAGGGCCAGGCGGCAGTCGAAGAAGGCAGTCATCAGCGGCGGCACCACATTGCCCTGCACTCCACCCTGCACTTGGGTCAGATTTATGGTCGTTACATCGCCAATGGAGAGTTCCGGGCTACTGGCGAGCCTCTGAAATTGTACCTTGCGGAACGCCATCATCCTTTCCAGAATGTAGCTCAACTTTTCGCCGGCAGTGTTTGGCAGCAAAAGCGAACCGTGTCCGGCTGTGCCGCTAATTTGAAAGATCACACCTGAGGGCAGATCCAGATCACTTTGAAGTATGAAAGAATAAACTCTTATCATTCACATACGTCTCACTGTACGTTCGGCGTAGAACACGGGTATCTCGGATGTGGCCGAGGCGATGCCTTCATCTAAGCCGAATCCCACGTTCAGGGCACGGAATTCCTTGGAGTCCACAAAGGGAAGCATGGCCAGTCTTCCGCCCATTTCTTCGTCTGCATTGAAAGTATAATCTCAGATATTTTCTTACAAACTTGATTGATGCTCACCGGCCACAAAGGAGATGTGGATGGTCCGCTTGAACGTCGCGCCACTCCTCTTGAGAGCCCGAATGGCTGCCAGATACTGCATCCCGACGCACTTCATGTCCTGTGCGCCGCGTGCAAAGATGCGACCCTCCTGATCGATCTCCGCACCAAACGGAGGATGAGTCCAGTTCTCAGGGAACACGGGCACCACATCCATATGAGAGTTGAGCAGCACACTGGGCAGCTCCGGCTGCAAGCCCTGCCAGGTGAGGACAACCAAGGGATTCTGCTCATTGGCTGGGTAATAAACTTGAATGGGCAGCTCCAACTGCTTTGCCTGAAGTCTCAGAAACGCGACGCAAGGTTCTGATTGGACACAAATGAGATTAATAAGATATATCATGAGATACCCTACAGCCACGCAAACCATAATTGGGATTGGGATGGACACTGGGAATGCGCAGATACTCGCGAAAGCATTGCAGCTCCTCGTTGGACTCCCAGTCGTTGGCGCTCATCTTTGCTTGTTGCTCAAAGGTTCAGCTTAAACTGAGCAAAAGAGGCTAAGATCTACACACACTGAAGCTTATCTAAGATTATCTGCAGACAGACAAGCTATCTTGGAGCAATTTGATCGTAAATTAAGGCATGTGGGTGAGGTTACAATACTTTTATTATCCAGCCACTAGTCTATACACAATCACACTCCACATTCGCTACATTGCTGATGATCTTCTGGTAAATTTGCACACCCCTCAAGTAGGTGTCCGCTCGCAGGAATTCGTCGTGATCGTGCAGGAGAACGGGTGTATTGTTCATCGGTGAGAAACCCAATGCCGGGATGCCCACCTGGCGCAGATATCTCGAGTCGGTGCCGCCAGTGAAGATTTGCGGCTTGATGGAAAGTCCTCTGGAGTGGGTAAGGAATAAACATTTAGCAAGAGCACTCCCTGGATCTGTAACTTCTACTCACAGATTGTCCGTGGCACCTTTGAATGCCACCCAAAAGCGATTGCTCTGATCGATGGGTGTGGGCAGCACTCGAGGCTGCTTCTGCTCGTAGGTCAGCTCAATGCCGCCACCAGCCTCGGCACACCATTTTTGAAGCTTTAAAAAACACCACAATTACATTATAAATGCAGTAACTGGGCTGAAGGTAAAGCATGACTTACAGTCGCCTCAAACTCCTCGTGATCCACGTCTAAAGCCAGACGACAGTCGAAGCAGACCATCAGCAGCGGTGGCACCACATTGCTCTGCACTCCGCCCTCCACTTTGGTCAGGTTTATGGTCGTCACATCGCCAATGCAGAGCTCGGGATTGTTCTCCAGTCGCTGGACCTGCACCTTGCGATACGCCATCATCTTCCCGACAATGTAGTTCAACTTTTCACCCGCTGTGTTGGGCAGCAGCAGGGATCCGTGGCCTGAGGTGCCACTGATGTGGAAGTAGACACCTTTGAAGGCAGAATGTTAGTACCAGAAAGTGAATCATGGAATTGTTTGGGCTTACGCCAAACACTGCGCTCCGCATAGAAGACAGGATACTCTGCGGTGGGCGATGCCAGACCCTCATCCAGTCCAAAGCCCACATTCAGGGCACGGAAATCATCTGTGTGCACGAACGGACGCATTCCCAGCTTGCCTCCCATTTCCTCATCTGAGTGGGAGATATTCTAATATTTAGATCTCTGTCTGTACACATGTACATTGAACTCTCACCTGCGACAAAGGAGATGTGAATGGTTCGCTTGAACGTCGCGCCACTCCTCTTGAGAGCCCGAATGGCTGCCAGATACTGCATCCCCACGCACTTCATGTCCTGTGTGCCGCGTGCAAAGATGCGACCCTCCTGATCGATATCCGCACCAAACGGAGGATGAGTCCAGTTCTCAGGGAACACGGGCACCACATCCATATGAGAGTTAAGCAGCACACTGGGCAGCTCCGGCTGTAGACCTTGCCAGGTGAGGACTACCACGGGGTTCTGCTCATTCACTGGATAGTACACCCTGATCGGTAGCTCCAACTGCTTGGCCTGACGCTTGAGAAACTCCAAGCATGGTTCTGTGGAAGCAACATTCATAGCGTTGCAGATACACAGAGTAGGGTGTGGCAGGTTCACTCACCGTAGTTTGGATTCGGATGAACACTGGGAATGCGCAGATACTCCCGAAAGAACTGAATCTCCTCGTCAGTTTCCCACTTGCTGGCAGACATTTTCTACGTTTAACTTCTAGCAATTTAATTTAAATTCCACACCATTCGAGAGCTCGGACACTAGTGACTGGAACAAGACACTAGATAGTGTCAACGAGCGATATGGAAGCCAAGCCACTGGCGGAGGCAGATAATTTTTTGTAATTTAAAATGTGGAACGAGAATTGTTGTGGTTGTGTCAAACATAACATGTTTAAGTAAATGCCACAAGGGGGCAGGTACAGTGGGCACTCGTTGAGGTGAACCATCATCTTTTACTCGTTTAAAGTAGTGTCCAAATTGCCCTTTGCCACTTGAGATCAACTATTAATTAATAATTTTTTAATGAATTTCAGCTGTAGTCTGTTTTTACTGTGGGCCATTTTCTATCTCTCGACTGTTATCGGATCAAATAAATGTATTTGTTTTGACTTCAGCTCGGTCACTATCTGTTTTGATCAGCTGTTTCTGCACTGCTTCAACACTACCTAAGTTGTGGAACTGCTTCACCACTACCACAGCGATTGAACTGCTTCAGCGCCACCTACGGCATTGAACTGCTTCGACACCAGCAACGAAAATCAACTGCTTACACACCACCAAACTCATTGAACTGCTTTCTCAACGTTCAAATTCAAAATATACTGCATTTATTCATTAAATTTACGATTATTTCATACATTTTGGCATGTAAACAAAACTTATGGATTCACTAGAGGACTTATATGCAAAGAATACCACATCACGATCAGTTCCTTAGGCCTTGCGCTCGAACAGCACGGGGAAGGGCTTGTCCTGCGGGGCCTGCAGCCAGTTATCCTCCGAATACTTCACATTATTCTCAGTCTCGATCACGTGGAACGTGTAGGCATGGCGGCTCTTCTGTGAACGATTCTGTTCGCTCTTGTGCACCACATTGCCGTGGATGAGGATGCAGGTGCCTGGAAAATAAAAGAAGATCATTAACATGGGAACTTGTTGGAAACTTTTGGTCCTCCAACTCACCTTTGCTGACTTGAATGGGTGCAAAGCTGGACTGCGGATAGATTGGAGCAGCACGATCGTAGACCATCAGCTCGGTGGCATTGGTGTCGGGATTGCGCATATAGCGCCGATGAACGCCGCTCTTGTGGGAGCCCTTGATGAACTGCAGGCAACCGTTGTGCAGCGTGCAATCTTCGAGCGCCATCCAGAAGCCCACCGCAGAGTTGGGCTCTGTGTGCAGATACCAGGAGTCCTGATGGGGAATCACCTCGCCCCCGATGCCGGGATTCTTGTAAATGTACATGCTCTGGCACACGGCCGGGCGATTGTAGTTCAACTGCCAACAGATCTCCCGCACGCGGTTGCTGAATGTGATCGAATTGAAGGTGGGATGCTCCACGTGCAGAGCGTGTCCCACTTTGTTCAGCGCAATCATGGGGTCCACCAGCAGCTGCCCCTCCTCACCGACAGCTCCCTTCTCGAAGAAGTAGCGCACCTTGTCGCCCGAATCCATGAAGTACAGCTCCTTGCTGTGTGCATCCTCGGCCTTGATGGTGCTGAAGATCTTCCGATTTGTTTGTGGGGCATCCAGGCACAAGGTCCGTCCAGCCTGGTACAGGGAGTCCACCTCCTCTCCGGTGAGAAAGTCCTCGATGACAACGTAGCCATTCTCGTTCAGCTGTAACCGGATGAGAGGCATAAATTGGTCATTATTTGGCATGGAATACACCCATGAAAGCGGGCGAAGGTCTCTCTATTCATAATCTCTGTCCCGACTCTTATCGCCTGCGCCGTCTCGTCTGGCCCGGTCTGTTCGAGTAGGTCCGGTAATGGGAACTTGGGATGTTATCTATATGACTGATTGACCGACTGTGTAACGGGCACGCGCACGTTCCCCTGCCCCCTGTCGACTTCTCCACCTATCGAATGGCAAAACTATGTATAAATGCTCTTTGTTCTCGTTGTTTCATTGTCTGATCTTTCAGCGTTTGCTAATTAACAAATTCTAATGCATGTCAAAATGTTAATGCTGTCCGACATAACTAGTGGACGGCAGTTCGTGCTCATTCATTGAAATCAGTCAACGTAAAATGGCAATTCTCACATGTTTGTGCCTCCCTTCAAACAAATGGGGTAAAATGGGCCATCTAACCGCTTCAATTGTCAGCCAAATTGTATTTGATGAGCAGAGAATTGGGAAATTTATGTGTATATTTCCATCAGCTTCTCAATAAATCATTGTTTGGCAGAAGGGTAAACAAATTTCGGTTTGGTAAACACATTTGAAAGACATATATCATTTTCCTGGTGGGTGCGCTCTCTTTCTTCCTCACAATTTTGGCTCTTTCGCCGAGTGGGGTTAAATTAAATAAATTTAAATTGCTTGAAAACGAAAAACGAGAGTATAAATAGTCGCCGTGACTCAAACAGAAGACGAACAAACGAACGAACAGAGGAACGAACACACCTGCGCTGATCAAAGCTGACAGTGGGCATAGATCTTGTCCATCAGCTGTCCACCGTTTGACGAATTGCAGGAGCATCAAGTCAGTTATTCTGGAGTAGATGGCTTTAGCAACAGCTACTTATGTTATCAAATGCTCAACCAGCAGCTTCTGTAATCTTTATGTTTGACATTCATTACGACAAGTGCAAGCGAGCATTTGGACACACTCTGTTTGCGCAGTGCGAGACGGTTTATACATATGTACATACATAAATACATACATATGAATGTAAATATGTATAGTGTTTGTTAAACTAGAACCTGCCTGAGGGGCTACTTTGCAATTGAAAGCTTTGATGAACTAGAACTTGTCTGGGCACTAGAATATTCAATTCCAGTGCTGATTAAGAATTGCCACACGTTTTGTGCTCAATTTAATATTCGCTTCCATCAAAATGTTTACCGTCGAAACCAGTTTGTCAGCAAACTATTCCAAACCATAATTAAGCCCCATTTGAACAGATATATTATTACCATAGACTCCGTCAATCCGATCAAGAACTCGGCTGGAAATCAAAGATAGCACTCTGGTTCATTTGAGACATGGAAAACCGTTTCCTCAATTGGTTTCATCAGCAGCCGCTGCTGCCTTTGAGAATCATTCGCTTTGTCTGTTCTTTGGTCCAACAAAAGAATGCTTTTCCGCAGTTGAATTTTCCACCGAATGAGTCGACTCAACGAAATGTTTATGATTCTGATGGATGTAAATAACACGATGACACTCGGGCCAGATCTCAGCCAGGATAATTATAATGGGTATGACTAACTACTAAAGTTCCCACATGCTGACGTTTGAAGCCATCGCGTCTTTCAATAAATAAATCGATGCTTGCCATTAGCCCACCAAAATAGACTCACACAATCGGGAAGACCGATCGAATATGAGTTCTTAAAGGCGGAAAATACTTAGTACTTGACCCACCTCGTCCAACAATTTGCTGTGCATCTTGTTTGCGTGTATGTGTGTGTCGATTAATCAATGGGTTTTACTTTTATTTTCAACTGAAAGATCGCACAACTTTCAAACTCTTGTTTTCTTTCAATCGATCAACAATGGATGATCTATAAACGGAACGAGCAACGGTTTGCACTGTTTCACGGTTCGCGGGTCTTTAAAAACTGAACTGTAGAGAAATTCTCGAAAAATGCTCGGAAATATCAAGCAGAGCAGGCTGTATGCCGTGTAGGAAAGATGAGGGGAGAGGAGGACAGGGGCGGACGAGCGAGCGAGCTCCCACGCGGCGCGCCGTTGGCTGTTTAACCGTTACATATTCTAAGCATATGCTTATCTCTCTCATTCTCGCTGTGTCTGTTCTCTCTTATTCTCTCTACTTATACCCTAGCAGAGGCTGTTTTAGTTTCAACTTGATGTTTGCAGAGACCCAGCATTGTGCTGTATCAATATACATACATATTTATGTATGTATTTATAAACAACTCTAAAGAAAATAATTGTACGATTATAAGCAATAGGTTCAATATCAATTGTGTTGTTTTTTTTCCAAATCAATGTGACTCGATCGATTTATAAGGGTATTAATATCTTCGCCGCCCACAGCTTACTCTACTCTCTCTGTTCTTTCCTCTCTGCGTTTGGCTGTGGCTCTCTCTGTTATATAACAGAGCTAATGCTTTTGTTGTGCTGTTAGACTGCATAAACTGTTAATGCTTCTGTTGCGCTGTCCCGCTTCTGTTGCAGTTTGCTAGATGTTTCTTCATGAACCTTAATGTGTTTTACAGTACGTTTGTGGGCGTAGACAGAAAGCAAAACGGAAAACTACAGGCCACTGTAAAACACGCGTACGCGTGTGAGCGAGTGAGCGGCGGCGCAGCAACCGAGCCGAGCCCTGCTTTAGGCATCAACTTTGAATAAATCAACTAAATTGTTCTGGGTGCTTCTTTAATTCCCAGATTTAATATTATTTTTGCTCAATCTTTCGCTTGATTCGGGTTTCCGTCAAATAATATGAATTTCAGTGCTCTTTTCTGTGTGACACGTGTGTCGGGTGTGATCATACACTGGAGAGGCATAATTTGGCTTCTGAAATGTAAGCATAAGCGAAAACTGAAGCTTAAAATTGATCAGGCTCCCTTTAGAGCTACATGTTAAAGCTTTAGCGGAATGGCTGTCACGTAAATATTTTCCATGCATCTCCAGTCACTGCAAATACCAAAATATTAGTACGCAGTTTTCAATGTTATGTTAACAAAAGCACAAGTGCCACTTTTTGACTTCATGTCGCCTCCACCCACCCAATCACCCACATGTGGTGGCCCCCCCAACAAGCGACGAGTGCAAGTGCAGCCAGCTAGAGCAAATGCCATAAAGAGTCGCCCAATGGAAATGGCAAAATGATAAATAAGCGTGGAGGAGAGGAGATTTATAGCAATAGGCGAAAACGAATGGCATGCGGCTCACAGTGGCTAATACGGCCACTGGTACTGCAGCAAAGGCTGGGTTTGCATTCGCATTTATTACAGCTTTACAGAAGATTAATTACACGAGCCGGGGCCATAAATACTCGTACTCCTCAGGCAAAGCACACAGAACTCTGGGAGCATTATTTGCAAATGCAAAGCATAAAACTAACTGCATGTGGTAAAAATTCAAATGAGAAACCATTGCACAGACAGCAGTGGATGTTCAGTACCATCAGTCTTGGCATCAGCCTCAGCTTCTGCCTCTCAGCATCGGCGGCATTAGGCGTCGTCTGACCTTGAATTGGTAAAGAAGTGGTAGAGGAGGAGGAGGAGGTGTGGTGTCAGCACCTGAACAATAAAGTCGTAAACCATGTGCAGCCAAGAGGTTCCACAGCAGCTTCTCCCACGAACCAGTCCGTGGCAGCTGGCCCAAGGTCATCTCTGGGTACTTCTTGTCTCTAGCGCGAGACTAATTAAATTAATTAAAATTTAAGGCACGCGATTGGCCTGACAAACAACAAACTGATAACAAATTCAGCATTATTCATTGTATTTTTTGTGGTAGAAGTTGAATGTTATTTTCGACACTGCTGATGACTCTTGGGCCTGATTAGAATGTGCTTTGTCAGTGCGTCAGCCGATCATAAATTAAGTCAAGTTTCCTTTCTAATCGTCATACTCTAGCGAGAGGTATCATCGTTATGTTCAGAAGATGATCGAAAGAGCCAAAATGAATCATTTTAAACATTTTGTAAATAACATGGGAATATTTGAATATTTTTAAGGTTTTAAATGAAATTGTGGCCTTCTGAAAGGTCTTACAAAAGTCCATGCAGAGTTATAGAGTCTTTTCGAACTATAGAGTACTTCCAGTTTCGTTATACCAACAGGAAAGCTTTCTTTTCATGTTTATTTTTTCGAATAGGATGTTTGCTACATGATTTAAAAGCATCTTGCTTTTGTTTGATTTGTTTTGTTTCCACTTTTTAGGACAGGCCCCCCTCTGATTTTTTTATTGCGCGAGTGTGCCGATTGGCGCTTGACCTTAGATTGAGCACTTTGGCAAACAATACTGAAAGTTATTGCACCTTGAATATATGGACATTTACTTGAAATTAAAATGCATGATGCAAGTGAGAGGAAACGACAGCGAGGCAGGAAATGGTAATATAATCGAATTATCGATCATGCCGAGACACAACAACTTTCGCTTACATAAAGAGGATGGGGTGACTATTCTTACGCTTATCTCTGATCTGTCATGCAGTCAAATATCGGGCGAAGTTTAAGAGAAAAGCAAATCCATTGCCAAGTCCACCTCCAACTGTCAGGTATAAATCAGGGCTCTGCCATTATAAAAGCCACACCAAAGAAATTCGCATAACAAAGGCAAATTACGCTCAGACTTCATCTTGGCTGGATTTTGTTTTTTGGATGTTTTCGTGCATAATTTTCGGATCAATCAACTCGAAGAGCGGCACTGACGGACAGCGAAAAGCGTAGCATTTGAATGCGGCTTAAAGTCATAAATCTAATGGCCCGGAGTGCGGCGATGCAAATGCGAAAGTGGCCAGAAGAAGACCGGATCGGTTCGACTAACCGGCTGACCGGGCAACCAAATGTGGTAGCTCCATGTTTGAATTATTAATGTTTATTCGTGTCGGAGTTGGTGTTTGGTGTTCGCTGTATACCCAATGTCAGTTGAGAAATTAAAAACTAATTTGATGGCAATTCAAATTACGCACATTGAGGCAGTCCCAGACGCAGTCGCCGGCGCAGTTCCCCCAGATTGGGGACGGCCGTACCTCAATTTCGTTTTGGGCTTACGAAGAGCGGCATAGGGAGAGGAGGAGTAAAGTGACTGGGTTGGGTTTGCAGGGAGTTTGGTTATGAAAGCGTTTCATAAAAGAAATATGACTTTTTGTGGCTCTGCCCGGTGTGTCTTCAAAGTGAAAGAAGCAAAGAGAAGCAAAGAGACCTGAAGCATGATGACTGTCAGTAATATATACGAAATGTGCGTTTTTTCTTCGTTTCTGTATTTTTCAGCATTTCCCTTATAATTATGTAGTACATAAATGTGTACATATGTATGCCCCATGTTGAACAACCGATCACGTTCACAGTTGTAACAGCTGGAACGATTTAGCAGAAATCTGTTGAAACCAAATTTAAATTTTGGCAAAAATCATAACGCGAAAAAAACATTCGCTTGTGTTATAAAAATCATCAACATATCGTTATTGATTCATCGTTGCCTTTGTTGCTGTACAAAAGGGAGATTATAAGCCAAACATTTTGTATGGCATATGGCCAAACAAAGGGTACAAAGAACCCAAATAGCTTCCCAAGGCCCCGAGCGGGGGCAAGAACAAAAGGATGCCCAAACCTACGCAGACGAGACATCGACTCTAGCCCTGCCTTGACTCAGTGAATACACTCATATTCAATGTCGCGGCTTGAGCCAGGAAATTATCATAATTATAATTGAAGCTTTAATTGAATTATGCAAGCAACGAGCCAACGGTTAACAAGCCGGCAGCAACAACAGTACAAGCGCCAGTCCGAAGTCTGACCTTTGTGCGCTCCCTTTGGACGGGAAAGTTTCGGATGTACAGCAGCCGGGGGCCAACACGAGCAGCTAAAACCCAAACCCAAACCAAAACCAAAACCAAACCAAAGCAAATCTCAGAAACCGACCCCCAGCTGTGAACTTGGCCGCGGATCACGAATTGCCAATCTTACTTTCTTTCACCTTCCATCAAAGCTGCCCATCCGAGCATTTATCCATCCCCATCCATCATGGGAAATTAAGAGCGATCCAATGCGCGATTATCTAATCCAGTAAAGTGACTATAGCGGGCATTATCGAAAGTGCAGGGCTCCCAGGGCAATGCGAAATACAAGAGTGTGTGTCTGCTTGTGATTGGGCTTATTTAAACCCATGAGTGGTCATTGCATTGAATTGTATGCACAGGGAATACGAAAAATAAAGCGTTCAAGTTGTGGCTATTGATTACTCAATCATTAACTATCGCGGCAAAAATCGCAACAAATAAAAAGAAGAAATTGATACACATTTTGAACATCTTTTACTTATATAAATAAACATATAGTGTGATTAAAATGATGGAAAATGGGTGGCAAATGCATACAAATGCTTCGACACTATCTACGAAAAATCATTGTAAGTAGATTAATTAAAAGGTAACATAATCGACAGTAAATACAGTACTGTGTATTCCCCACTTTGGTGCCACCTCAACTCTATCTCCCATTGTGGCATAATTTGACAAAAATAAATTGCATTAGCAGCGAAACAAGTTCAAAACGCAGAATAACATTTGAATACAACAGCAAAAACCCCAAAAAAAAATTCGCAAAAATACAAAATAAAACGGCAAAACAAGCGACAACAAGAGATTTGACAAAAGATGTGCCAAAAAATGAATACATATATATTTCGCGTTACCAAAAAGGTGCCGGCCCAAAGACGTTTGAAGTTGCTAGATGAGGCTGTGTGACTGTGATAATTATTGCCGACGCTGATGAGACGGGTTAAAGCCACAACAATACCAACAACGCCACTAAATATCACAGAGACTACAGCACAAATCACACCAGAAAACATACACGAAAAAAAAGCACTCCAACATCAGCTTAAACAACAACTTCTACACTTACAACAACTACAGCGACAGCAACAACAACCACTCTAACAAACACTCAGTTGTAATTACAACAATGAAAACAGAAAACCAGACTCCAACAAAGCTAGCGTCGCAGTCCGCGCTTCACCAACGTCAGCTTCGCAGTTTCAACAACAACAACAACGAGCCGCATTCAGCAGCAGCAGCAGCAGAAGCTTCGGGACAGCGCGGTGGCTGAAAGTTTTTCAACTCTTTGGTCGGACCCCACAGCGCAGACGCAGCGTCGTTGTCGTTCAGTGCGGTTTTGGAGTTCGTTGCGTCTGGTCGAGATCCCCCCAACAGCAGGAACCATCGATCCCATCGATCGCTTATAGAGTTGTTGCACTGTGCGATCCGTTCCGATCCGAGTTCGAGTTCGAGTTGAAGTGTGTGTGTCGCGAATGCTAGAGGCCTACCTCCGTCTCAGAGTGTTTTTTGGTGGTGTGCTGTGCTTTAGCAAGGATTAACACACTGCAATCCCTCTGCAAATCAATTGAAACCAAATCGGGCCTTAGCCCAGATAACACTCACACAGAAGAGCTAAACACTCACACATGTACAATCAATTAGCCATGCTGGCAATGAAGGATAAACCTTGGCTGGTGCTATTTGGCCTATTGGCCGCATTAAGCTGTAAGTACCCCGGGCAATGATTTATAAGTGCCATTGTGATGCAAATTGAGGCAGATCGAGCTGCAGACGTAGACGAAGCGGCTCTACGTCCGTAGAGACAGAAACTAGATTAGTGGCCACTATTTATGGCCAGAGGGCGGCCCGGACAATGAGCCCACAGCAAATACACAGCTCAATGACACGCCGAATTTCTGTGTGTCCGTCTGTCCGTCTGGCTGTCCGTCTATCCGCATCATAGATGTGTGTATGCATCATCTTTTGTGAGTGTAAAGTGAGCCAACTGAATATTCAACAGCTTTTATGATCTGCGCTGACCGTTGAACTGGCCAACTGACTGACTGAATGACCAACTCCAATTGTCTCTTTCTGACTGACTGGCCAACTTGCTGGCCGACTGGCACTGGCACTGGCCGACCGACTGCATTAGCATTTCCATCACAGATTAGCATAAATTTCAGTGCCTGTCTGTTTCCTTGATACCATTTCGGAGACCTCCAGGCAGGCAGGCAGACAGGCAGGCGACGGGCAGTCAGGCAATCGAGCGGTGGGAAAGCCGTTCTGCTCCGCGAAAGTAGGTCTGTAGGTTGAGGATTCGTGGTGCGAATCAGCTAGGTACTGGTGGATACTCTTTTGGATGCTGAATATGCATTTGCATTTTCATTTGCATCTGCATCTTTATCTATTGGTTTGGCAATACGAGTGGCTACCAGTGATTGCCGATTGCCAATTGCCAATTGCCCCCAACCAGTTGGCCAACAGTTGAGTTGACGACTACGTACCTACCTGCCTGGCCTGGCCTGGCCTGGCTTGGCCTGGTGGCTGGCTGCCTAATGGCTCTGTCTAACTTTAGCCCGATCATCATTAATAAGACACACCAGCGCTTGCCACTGATTGCACAGAGTTTCTGTTTGGTGCTTGGCTTTATTTAACTTTTAATTACACCTTTGGCATTTTGCCAAAGTCTCTCTCCTACGCCTCGCCACCTCGCTACCTCACCGATCACCGATCATTGATTTCTGGCACATTTTGTGGTACAAAGCGGAAATTGTCTGGGCAGAGATTCATTCTACTGGCAAACAGGAAAGACTCGTCCATGTCTGCGCAATATTTGGAGCACCAACAGCCATGGCCACATGAAAAGTGAACCAAAACCCAATCGGGTTGTGTCAAAAAAAACAAAAATAAAAGAGAAAAACCAAAAATAAAACATATAAACTGCAGGCCATGGCGACCAAACCATTTGATGGCTGTTAAAAAGCCAAACGTGTTTATGGCCCATGCAAAAACCAAATCACAACAACAGCGCAAATATTGTAATAAAATAAAAATAAATTGAATTTGAACAACAACAAGCATAGATTGTGAAGGTGAAGTGGAAGTGGAAGTGGGAGTGGGAGTGGGAACACACACATGCCGGGGGGTCCGCCATTAGTGTCGGCTTAGAACCATTCATCTCCCCCAAAAGAAACACAAAGCAGAATTATGTTGTGTAGTTCCCATTAGGGCACGCATCACATCACAAAGTTTTGGATTGTTTTCAAAGTTTATTTCCCGTAAATCCGCTAATCCGCAACTTCCTCTAGCCAAACAAGCAAAGAACAAAGAGAACCCGAATCAGATATGTATTTTCAGCTGATTCAGAAATCAAATCGAAAGATTTCATTTTGTTTTATTTTTAATTCTTTGTTGATTTTTGTTTTCTGGGATTTTATGAGCATTTGTTTGCCTGCCTAGAGCCCCTCAGTGCTGGCTCTTGATATGTAAATCGTATGCGAATAATTAAGTGGCCGCTAAGTGGCGATGGAGATTTCAATTCACTTCATTTCATTCCATTTCGTGGCTATATCGTTAGTTATTTATTAATTAGTGACTCAGCCCAGAGTTTGTTGCCTAAGTCTTTTGTTGTGGCTCGGCTGTAAGTCTCACTATATTTTCGTGGTGCTTCCCAGGCCTGCCCAGCCCCAGCGATGCCGCGTATCCGTATTACGGCACGAAGATCGGAGCTCTGACACGTCTGCACCATGGCGTTTCCGGCGACGTCTATGCCGTGGACTCGCGCACGATTTTCATCAAGAAATTCAGCTACGACGGCGAGGCCCCGGCCGCCTACTTCTACGTGGGCAACACGGCCCGGCCCAGCAACGAGGGTGCCACCCGGCTGCGGGACGAACGTGGGGGCACAGCCTCCCTGACGCGTCGCTACCGGAACAAAGACATTACCCTGTCGCTGCCCGAGGGCAAGACGCTGCGCGACATCAAGTGGTTCTCCGTGTGGTGCGACGAGTTTGCGGTGAACTTCGGGGATGTGACCATACCAGCCAGTCTGGATTTTCCAAGGCCACAGAAAATTAGCGCATTGCGCGGCGTCCACGGCGTGTCCTCCGAGAACATTGTGATCGTGGATGCCCAAACCCTGCTGGTGCCCAACTTTAGCTACGATGGCGAGGCGCCAGGTGGGTAGAGCCTCTGCCTGTCAAACTCTTTAACCTTTCATTTTAATTTCTATATAGATGCCAAGTTCTGGGTGGGTCGGGGACAGCGTCCCACGCCCGAGGGCCTGCGCATACCCGACGAGAACGGCAAGGAGAATCCGCTGCGTCGCTACGAGCGCAAGACCATCGTGCTGACCCTGCCCGAGGACCTGACCATCTTCGACATCGGGCACTTTGGTGTGTGGTGTGAGGCCTTCACCGTCGACTTTGGCCACGTCCGCCTGCCGGAGGGCCTCAATGTGCCGCCATCGCTGAAGATGCTCGGCATCAGTCCACAGGTAAAGAAGCCGATCAGTCTCATTCTCAGCGAACTGAAGCGCTGACTGACCGTCGAATGAGTCGAGTGAATCGAGTGAATCGACGAACCGAACGAGGGGAGGCCAATGTGTGAAAAGCTATTTAAACCATCGTATTTATTCTACTTTATTCGGTCGTGTATGCGAATATTTATCAAATCGAATGCCGCGGCAGTCGCCTGGCCAATTCCTAGACTCTAAGCTTGCATTTCTTTATACGAGAAGATGGATGGATGGAGGGTGTGGCAGAGGAGGGAGAGAATCCAGCCGCACATTCTATTATATATCTAATATATCTAATACATATATATAAATATGTACTTGTAATACTCACTTGTGCTTGTTATTTGTGTTTTGTTGAGTCTTGAGTCAACTTTTGCTTGTTCCGCTGCGTGCGAACTTTGTTTTTGGGAGCGTCTTATACAAAATGAAATATGTGTGGGACACTGACCCCCCCTCCCCACCGACAATTCCTCCACAACTTTCCCACAACCCACACACACACACACACACACTGGACATACACACCCACACATAGACACACATGCACAGTCCATTCCCCCCAATCCTATCCGATTTCCACTACTAACTTATCTCCCTGCTAAATCCAAACAAACAAAAAAAAACATTTTTCATTTTGTAAAAAACCATTCCAAAAAGCAAAAATATTTCGAATACAGCAAAACAAAAGAACAAACATTTTTGGGTATGCTCAAAATTATGACTTTGGCAACTCCCCTCTCCTCTGTCCACACACGCACACACTCACACCCACACACACACACACACACACTACCACCCAAATCACAGCCCCGAACCCCGAAGCCCGAACTCCCATTCCTAAAGCGAATTCTCCCTAAACCAATTCTCTTCCAGTCGAAACTCAACTGCGAGGTGCTCTACGACGATCTGGCCTTTGAGGTGCGCTGGGCCGTGGCCGGGGAGAGCATTGTGGTGCAATTGGTTGCCAAATTGGGTAAGTCATCGGGGATTAGTGTTAATTAATGCGGAAACATTCCCCCACCAACCACTTACCACTGCGTTGACATTCAACCAAGTGTGAAAACGATTCGAGTTTAGCAGTTTAACAGAAGAGTGTGCTAATTTTTTATGCTTTTTTGATTGCTACACTCAAGAAAATTAATGGATGTGTGCGCTCTAATTTGTGGGAATTTTATGGGGAATATCAAGAGAAATATTTCAATGATTAAAGTAACAGAATTAAACGGACAAACAACGTTAAAATGTTCCACAAAATGAACAAAAATATTTTTGTGAGTGCAGCGTAAACAATGAACTGAAACCAGAGGCGTGATCGATCCACAGCGGCCCACACCCTTGGCCTGACCTATCCCAGGCGAGGCGGCGACAAGCCTTCGGCTCCATGCGAATTGCACCTCGCATCGGCTACTGTTGATTTATGATGCTTTGACATTTTCTCAAGTACAGTTAATACTCGCAAAGGAGAGACAGAAACATACATGCACAGACAAAAGACGGACAAACGGACGGACGGGGCAACAATGAAATCCAGTTAGCATCCAAATTGACCGATCAGCATCCACGGCGACGGCATCCACCCAGCGATCGGCAGAATAACAAGTCGCGAATTATGACGACTGGTTTTATTGCGCAACTGCGAGTGTGGTGTGTGCAGATGGATGGATACATGAATGGAATGGGATGGATGAATGTGGCAGGAGGCAGGGGCAGTCGCAGTGGCAGCGATTTACTGGTTGCATCTGCAAGCTGCAAGGCATGGGCATCGGGCAGCGAGCATCTCCATAGTTATAGTTATAGTTACAATCATTAGTTGCATCTCCATCTAGGAGCCAGCTGCCACTGGTCTTGGTCTTGGCTGAGCAATTTACAACCGCTAAGAATGCCGGCAGGAATTTTCACCTGGAAAAATGCCCGCCCAACCGGTTGAGTGGCCAGCAGAGAATTGGGTCAAGCAACTTTCGTTGATTGCCATTTCCACCGTAGAATACAAATCAATCCAGAGCAGCCCCACCCAGTCCCGATTTGCCGCCAGTCCCTCACCTCACCCCCGAGTGCTTCTCATTGTGATTGCTCCTCCACAGAACCGAACAACTACATGTCCTTCGGCATCTCGCCGAACAAGAACATCAGCCAGATGATCGGCGCCGATGCCGTTGTCGCCTGGGTGGATCCGCAGACGGGCAACGGCTTCGCGCAGGATTACTTCCTGGAGGGCAAGGCCCAGTGCTCCGGCAGCCGTGGCGCCTGTCCCGACACCAAGATCATGGAGAAAACCAACTCCATTCGACTGCTGAATGCCGCCATGGTCAATGGCTACTCGATTGTCACCTATCAGCGCTCGCTGGCGGCCACCGATCGGCTGGATCTGCCCATTTCCGTCACGGATGCCGAGTCCGTCGTTTGGGCCATTGGACCGCTGAACGACTACAAAGAAGTCTCCTTCCACACGTTCTACAACAAGCATCTGCATCAGATCGAGTTCGGTCGCCAGCCCAAGTGGAACTGTCCCCTGCCCGAGGGCGCCAAGCCGGGCAGCAGCTCCGCCGAGCAGGAGGACGTCACTCTGCCGACACAGAGCTCCACCGGCGGCAAGGGCTATCCACCAGCCGGACACCCCAATCTCGAGCCTGAGGAGGAGTTCTACGAGAACCGTGCAGAGGCTCTGCATCGCCAGCCACCTCAGCGACGCCAGGAGACGGGCATCATCACCCAGCGACGCCCGGTGCCCACACCCAAGCCAGTGAACAGCAACGGCGCCTGGGACATTCCGCCCATTCAGTGCCACGAGCCAGAGGATGGCGTCTTCTATGCACAAATGGGACCCACCGGCGGCAAGCATGGCTATCCAGCCATCACTGGTGAGGGTTGCTATCAGCTTAACTCTAATTTTTATGGCTAATTTCTGTCTATCTTTGGTTTAGGCCACGTTGGCTGGGGCATTTCCTGGTACATCAATGGCCTGCTTATACCCGAGATCCATGTGGTGCGCGGCAAGACCTACACCTTTGTGGTGGAGGGTGGCAACAATCCCGACATACCAGCCAAGTATCATCCATTCTACATAAGCGACGATCCAGTCGGTGGCTACGAGCACAAGCGCGAGGAGGAGAAGAAGGTGAGACCCGAGTTTGGAGAGCAATTCCTGATGTGATTTGGAAATTAATTTGCAGGCTGTTCGCATATTTGCTGGAGTTCATCGCTCGCGTTCGGGTCAGGTGACGCCCACGGGCGTGGGTCGCCTGTGCAACTGGACACCGGATGTGGAGGGACCGCCGGCGGATGACTATCAATCCTTTGGGGCCTACCAGCGCACCCTCACGCTCAAGTGCGACGCTGGGGAGCCGGGCGTGATCAGCTGGAAGCCGGACAGAAACACGCCGGACACCGTGTACTATCACTGCTTCACGCATCGCTATCTGGGCTGGAAGATACACGTGCACGACTCGTGCGAGCAGGGCGATGTGGGTGGCCAGGGGGCAGCCTCCGAGCAGCACGAGATCCGTGTGCCCGCTGCGGCGTTCGCGTCCGCGGCCGAGCCGGCGCCCGTCCACGAGGACTATGCCGCCGAGTCGTCGATCCGACACGAAACCCAGGTCAGCCCCAACGATAATTTTTTATTGAAGCACCAAACCGATTTGATTAAGAACCACAATATGAACGGAACACCGCCTAAACTGAGCTTTGAAATAACGAAATCTTCGGAAATAACCAAACTGATTTCAGATGGCATCCGCGCTGCTGAGGCTCTCGAGGAGAGCCTTCTGAGGAACTCACACCCAAACGCAAACCCCAATCCCAAACATAACGAAGTGAGCTCGGGCCCCCATCTGCCGAACCATCAACCGATAACCATCAACGGCTCTCGATTACCCCAACTGGCCACCGTCCGGCCCGAGATACTGCTCGGCGAAACCCATTCTCACCAATCATCTGCATCCGCATCCGCATCCGCATCTGCATCTGCATCTCCCTCATCGTTGTCGTTGCCTTTGCCTGCTCATCCGAAACTTCCCATCTTTGCCACTGGCCCACATCTCATTCACAATTCCCATTTGCACTTGCACCGCCTGCACCATCCGCAGCAGCATGTCCCCCACCCGCCCTCGATTATAAGCCCCCATCTGCACCCGCATCCACTGCATCATCACAATCTAACCAGTAACCTTCCAGCGCTCGCGCAGAAAACCATCAGCCTGTCCGAGTACCTGCGTCCGCCGCAGAATGCGCCGCTCTTCCATCCGGTAAAGCTGCCCGGCCGCCGGCCCTATCCCGGTCCCATCAAGAAGGTGCCAGCATCCCGGCCCATCCTGCCGCAGCAGCATCCCCATCCGCATGCTCATCCGTCAGGGATTCTCCAACAGTCGTCGCTGATTGTCCAACACTATCGCAAGCCCGTGCCCAGTCTGCTGAAGCCGTTTGTCAAGGAGAAGCCCTTCCCCCTGCAGCCCATAGCAGCATCGGTGCTGCTGCTTGGCCAGCCCACAGAGCTGGGATCAGCTGGCCAGCGGAAATCAGAGCACGGGGAACGCTCCAAGCCGAAGCCAAAGCCAAAGCCGGTCATCCCCGTGCCCTACACGGACCACGAACCGCAGGCATCCCTGCAGAGCAATGCCTACTTCAATCTGCACTCGAAGCCGGAACAGAAGCCCGCTTCGACAGCTACGCCCAGCACCACCACCACGAGCATCGTCAAGCGACCGCTGCAGAAGGAGCCGTCGCCCCAGGAGATTGCCAACATGCGACCGGCCGTCAATCAGGGCTTCAAGCCCGACACCGTGATTGTGGAGAGCGGCTTCCGGCCGATCATGCGCACAGATGGCAGCGGTGTTCAACTACCGCCAGAGCTGATCGAACAGGTGGCACACCGGCGCGAGGATCCGGGCACCGAGATCGACGAGGTCATGGAAACGGACACGCTCTTCCTGGTCGCCCAGCAGGGAGGCAGCGAGACGCAGAGCTTCGAGCCGATGTTCATACCCTCGCCCCTGGACAGCATCAATGCCTCCATACAGATGAAGAAAGCTGTGCCCGAGGCAGACGAGGAGGAGACAGATGAGGAGGAGGAGGCATCAGCACTTCGACTACCTTCGGCGGCAGTGGAGCATGCTCTGCCCTCAGCCGCCCAGCTTCGCAAACCCACTTTGGGGGAGTTGTTCGGTGAGGAAGATCTAGACGATGATATGGAGGAGAAACTCAATGACGAGGAGCAGGAGGAGCAGCCGGTTCTGCCAGCCAAGAAATCATCTACGGCAGCTTTCACTCCATCGAGCACCACGCCAGCGATTGCCATCCCTGAGCAAGAGCCAGAGCATGAGCTCTTCGACGATGGCATGGCCAGCCTGTTCGGTCCAGACTCGCAGGAGGAAGAGATCTATGCGGATGAGCTGGAGCCGGAGGATAAGCTGGCAGCAGCCGCAGAGCGCATTGACACCTACTACCTGCCGCCGGACAACCGAAAGATTCCGCACGCCGGCTTGCCCAGCGGGGCGCTGTACACCTTTGATGGCAAGAGCGTGGTGGATGGCTCCCTGGTGCTGCCGCCCAAGCTGGATGCACGGGACAATGGCCTCTTGAGGCACTCGCACTACGGGCTTACGCCTCTGGAGCAGCTGATACGGACAACGCCGCAGTTTGGTGCATTCCACGGCGAGCTGCCGGAGGAATTCCAATCCACACAGAGTCCTGTGCGGCCTGGTGCACAGCCCGTGACGGAGTACTCCAATCCGGTGCCATTCAGCCGCACCACAGCCTCCGTTTATCCCAGTAGCAGCAGCAGCACCAGCAGCACCTCCAGCAGCAGCAGCAGCAGCAGCACTACCGGAAGTGGAAGCACAATCTTTACGCACTCATCGCCATCGACATCGTCATCACCATCATCCTCATCATCATTGAGACCCATTTCCACCAAGCTGCACCTAATCACGTCCGAGAGCAGCAGCAGCAGCAGCAGCAGAGGGCACAGCACGTAGGGCATGCAATAGTGAAATTCAGAAATTAGCATAAAGTTGCGAGCAGTTAACCATTTGTTGGGGCTTACCTATGCATAAATAACATTTAAACCTGTGTACTAGCCAGTAGTTTTCTTTTCTTATGTGTTTAATTAACATGATGCTCTTAATTTTAAACGAAACGCATGAATTTTTATTAGCTAAGCTAAACGATATGTTTAAACCGCATTTTAGTCGTTGTGAAATAAAACAAAGAAGGAATTACATCGTTTGAAGTGAATCAATTGAAGAGCAGTTGCTGGTACTCAACTTTTAGATGCAATTGATAGAAAACTATTTAGCAATAGCCGCCAGTACACTTTTCCTTCCAACTTCACGATTTCATTTTGTAAACAAACACAAAACAGTGTGGCCAGAGAGCATGCACTTTGGTCTACTTTGGTCACACCGGTCACAGAGCGAAATATTTAGCACTTTCTGTAGCAATAATATTTTGCATGCCTGAGTACTGGGCTTTATTGTCATATTTTTAATATATGTTTGCAGCCATATCGATACCTGTAGCATACCTAGCATCTTGTAAAGTGTGCTGACCTGCCGTACATACATATGTACATATATACATACATTTTATACCGCACACATTGTATATCTAACAGGATTTATGCATTGGCCCGGTTTATATAAAACCTTATTTCCTACAAAATTCAATAAAACAGACCATTACATTAATAAACATTATAAAAAATTGATTCTTCAACTGGACTAAATTAATGTTTCAGTGTTAAAATGCCTTGCAAGCTAGTAATATCAAATAGAACATCAAAATCGAGGAATATGATTTAGGACTACGGTATATTTTTGGTATATGTAAACAATTAAAAAGTATATTTCGGTATATTTTCGAGGCTCTGACGGTATATTTTATCGATAGTTCCGCGTTAACACTGATACAAACACACGTGACTATATCATGAGTAAATTCACGCATTCCGTAAAAGTTCCAACCCAATATAGGGCCACAGCCAAAATATTGAAAGCTGCCCTGGAAAAGCAAAAGTCAATCAAATCACTGATATTCGAGGAAAAGCATGCAGTAAGCCGTGACGCCTCAACCAATTCAAAGTGCGAGCAAATCAAATTTTCTCATCTCACTCCACAGCGCGTTCGCACTCTGCAAGCGGTGCTGAGGCATTATAGCGACAATCGGCACGCCATAGACAACGCCATCGAGGAGACTAGCCTGTTGAAGGACAATCCCAATCTCGACTCTGCTCTGGCCAAAGTGCTGGTGACGGAAATTGTGTTCGGAAGGGGCCAACTGACCGGCGACAGCAAGCCTGTGCAAACGGTGCGCCTGTACAAGGAACGCCTGGAGAAGGCCATAAGTGGGTCAGAAGTCCAAAAAAAAGGCAGGTGTTCCCACATTGACGTATTTGTAACAGTATTAGCCGGCTAAAAGCAGTGCAATGGGAAAAAAGAACAAGAAGCAAGCAACCACAGAGGTCGCTGAGCCCGTTCAGCCCGTGGCTCAGGCTGATGCACAAATTGTAAAACGTCCCCGGCAGCAGTCGCTCGATCGAAGCTTGGAGGTGTTTCTGTGGCTCTTGGCCTACAGTTTCCTAATGTTCACGCTGCCCTTCCTGGGCTTTTATGGTGTGCAGAGCTGGCTGAAGGAATCGTTCCCCACGCTGACCGTCTTCGAAGTCAACTGCTACTCGGTGCTGACCGCTGTTCTGGTGGTCAACGCTGTGGTGGCACTGTACGTGCTGAAGGCATTCCGAGAGAAAGATCCTCCTACCTTGGAGGAAATTGAGGAGGCAGAAGCTGAGCAGAAGAAGAGCCAGTAACTTAGTCTTGAATCAACTAAAATAAAAGTCAATTCGACACTCTTTTAAACGCGGCTCTTTCATTTGTATCCCCTACACAGAGCCAAATCCGCGCTATGTCCGAGTCAATACGAATCTGCTCAGCAATGCCGATGCATTGGAGTACCTGCTTGGTGAGGAATGGCGGCGTAAGGAGCTGCCTGCCGAGGCAACATATGCGGACTTTCTGACTGCCATCCGGGCCATGGAAGAGGATGAGTTTATGACGGACCTGCACGTCGAGGGCGTACTGATATTCCATCCCAAAGTGGCGCGCTACTGGGCTGAACACGAGTTTGTGCACAGCAAGAAGTTCATACTGCAGAACAAGGCAACCAGTCTGGCTGCCGAGCTCTTGGCACCTCCAGTGGGAGCCACCGTACTAGACCTTTGCGCCGCTCCAGGCATGAAAACGCTGCACATGTGCAACGTGATGCAAAACAAGGGACGCATCTACGCGGTTGAACAATCCAAGGAACGGTACAGGGCCTTGTGCGATATTACCAATGAGGCGGGATGTGAAATTGTGACGCCCATTCTGGGCGATGCCCTGACCATGGGTGAGTAAAATTATTCAAACGATTGATTGCCCATCCTCAAACACTTTTCGTTCGTCTGCAGATGCAACCCGCTGTCCGGATGTGGAGTACATTCTGGTGGATCCCAGCTGCTCCGGCAATGGCATGCAGAGCCGTATCAGCGTCTGCGACGAGCAGAAAGACGATAAGCGTCTCTACAAGCTGGCGGGCCTGCAGATCAAAATCCTGTCGCATGCAATGAGCGCCTTTCCCAACGTCAAGCGAATCGCCTACTGCACCTGCTCGCTGTGGAAAGAGGAGAACGAGCAGGTGGTGCAGCGCTGCCTGCAGCTGAACCCATCCTTCAAGATGCTCAGCTGCAAGAAGGCGCTGCGCAACAAGTGGCAGAACGTGGGCGACAAGGAGTATGCCAAAATTGGCAAGAACTGCTTGTACTGTCTGCCCGACAGCGACCTGACCGACGGCATCTTCCTGGCGCTGTTCGAGAAAAAGCGCGACACCGACGAGGATTAGCATATGAAGTAGGAAACCCAACCCAAAGGCATACTTGCTGATTTATATCTTTATTTGACATATTTTGCGATTGCATTACAACTTCATTTGTATACATTTTTATAAAAAAAATTGGAAAAAAAGAATTTGATTTTTGATTGATAGTTAAATACATGATCCCCGATTGGGTTTACAATGATGTAAACATTTGAATTCCGATTTACTTAATGGCAAACGGATGCACAATTATAAAAAAATTTAAAAAAGCATTTAAAATGATACTCTTACAATAATCCATTCGAATTTTGAGTAACATGATGGATATAAGGTGAACATTTATAAAAAAATAGAAAAAAATTATGTTAACGAATATGATGAAGAACATGATTGAATAAATATATATAACATCTACACACTCGAAGATATGTGTGTGTTTGTATGAGCGATACATGTAATAAAATGTTGTCTTATCAACTATCTAGTGTCAAATTTTAAAAAAGTTTCAATATATTTGTATGCCTACGAAATCGTTCTTTTCTCTTTACGTTATTTGAAATTATTATTTCCATTACGATTGCCAGATCGAAATTCAAAGTCCTCTACTCCACAAAACATATTTACATTTTTAAGGCTCAAGATTCATGAAAATGTTGAGTAAATTTCGTGGACCAGTTCTATTCAAATTTCAGATTGTGAAATGCTTCTATCGGCAACCAGAATTTAACAATTATAACGATGTTGTGAGTATTCTTAAAAAATTTTACTTACTCTTGAAAACATTGATATATGATCAAAAAGTTGAAATTGATTTGATTTGAGTGATCAGTCACTGACTATATAATCTTAGTCGCAGACTAGTTTGAAAAAAAATCTATAAAAACGAACGCGCCAGGCGCTAATATCTAGTATCCAGCACAGGAACCGAAATCGCATATATATCACGCTATATACGCGCATTGAAACTGCCAGAGTTTCCCTGTGGTTTCTGCTAGACTTCTTCTAAACCTTCATCTGCTGCTTGTAGAAGCTGCTCTTTGCCAGGCGGAATGACTCCGCCTTGATGGCATCCTCCATGGTTATGATCGGCTTCTTCGGGCAATACTTAATGGTGTGTGCCGAGTCGCCCGAGGCCCCGCATATGGGGCACACGTAGGTGCGCAACTTGGGGCACAGTACGCGATTCAAATTGTCGCGAACCGAGTGACTGTTGACCACCGCCTCCGGTTCGTTGTTGTTCTCACAGAACACGCAGTGGCGGCTGATCTGTTTACGGAAGAAAGTATCTCCATTAGAACTTGCTCCGGACATTGCACCAGTCAGACTTACCTCTTTGGGCTTGTAGCGCTTGTTCATCTTGTTGCTGTTGTTGTTACTTGGATTGTTGCCATGTCGGAAGTGATCCGGTTGCAATGGCAGCCCCAATCCCATGGCGTTCAGATTGTTTTGTCCGACGCCAGTGGCGGCGACAGCTGCCGCCTGTGCATGCGCTTGGGCCTGCAGTCCCGCGTTGGTTTGACCAATGCTGGGCATGTAGGCCATGGAGCGCCACACATTGTTTAGCTGCTCGCGATAGTTGTGGAGCCAGCGTGCGGACAGTGGGGCTGGTGCTGGCAAAGGCTGCGGTGGATTGGCTTGTCCTCCCGCTGCGGACAAATTACGGTGTAGGTTATTGGCCGGCGTAGGGGCCGGATTGTAAGCGAAGCAATTGAGATCATCGCTGGCGTATCCGTTGCTCGCAAACTCCTGCATAACATCCTGCACAGAGCCGGATCCATTGTCTGCGAAATTATATGTAATAAGAAACCGATTTTGTGCAATATTCGCTAATATATTTAAAGAAAATGGCGGTTTCTCGTCAATCGGCAAGTGTTGGAAAATGCATATTTTGTCGATGCACACAAGTGTTGTGAAAGGTCAGTGACCCGAAAACTTAATAACTGTACTCAATCTGTTCCATCTTTTCTCGTTTGCTCTTTATTTCTCTCCTCCTTCGCAAACCGATCTTCAGTCCTTCTCGTGCTCACCTGCCGGGGCGCTTGTCAGCTGAGCAAATACCTTCAGCGATCGCGCTATCTCATCCTTTTGCTGATGATTCACGCCAGCGGCAGCCGCGGATGCGGCCAGCGCCAACTGATGGTTGGCCAGCGCCAACTGTTGCTGCTGCTTCTGGATGATCAGGTGGTATTGGTAGTGCTGGTGCAGCAGCATGTTGTTGCCGTTGTTGAAGTTGCCCAAGTTCATGTTACCATTGTCCGTCAGCAGCGGGAACTGAGTCTGAGAACCGAATTGTGTGGGTTCCGGGGTCAGGGGAGTGCTGGGCGGACTCTGTGTGCCCGACGAGACGCTGGGCGTCGGTGGCAAGCTAGAGCTGCCCGAACCTAGCGTGGATGCCGTGTCCAAGTACAGGTCTTGGAGGCCCAGCAGGTTGAGGCCACCCCTGCTATGGAACGCCGCATAGTTGTCCTGCAACAGTAGACAGAAGGCCGGTGCCATAAGAGAATAGCGGCAACATATAATGGCGTCCGTGCAAACTTACGTTTGTGACGTTGGTGTTGCCTTCCAGGCTGCTGCGAAACATGGCAAAGTCCAAGTGTTTACCGTAATTGGATCCGCTACTTTCTCTTTCTGTGCACCAAATCTCACACTCACGAAAACCGAGTAAATCCTAATTATTTGAAGTATTCGCGCTACTTCTTTCTTCACTTATAAAAATTATTTGTACAAAAACAACTCAGGTTTGCGGGGCGTCAGACCGGCGCGACGAGAAAACTTTTTTTGCTTTGATCCCGAAGACAACTGGCGCCAGCTACAAAAGCATTGAAACAAATTTATGGCGACGTTCCTCAAGTAACGGTTCTATCAGCTCAGTCTCCCCCTCCATCAATGTCTGGCTGGGGTTACCAGGCATTCGAAAAATGTGGCAAGCAATATTGTAAAATGACACATAGGCAGGGATAGACTTATCAAAACAATGAAAAGAGACACAAACATAACATTATACAAGATATTCAAGTTTGTAGGGCACCACACTGTATTTCGAATTGCGCGCCCACTGAACACGCTGCCCAGCCCTGACGTATCGATATCGTTGCTCGCCAGCTCTGCTCGTCCAAAACAGCTGACTGGCTGCGTGGATAGATTGATAGAATTACATAAATTTGGAGCCGCTGACGCGATACTGCCTGGCCGTCATCATCACTGATCGAATAACCTGCGACATATCCTCGTAGCAACCAAACCCGTCACCATGGTAGGTTCATACATTTTCGGCGGGGTCAGCGGCACACAGACGGGGCACCTTACATGTGACCATTTCGAGGTTAAAGTGGATGAATTGATTAACGTGAACCCACTTCTCATTACAGTACAGATTTTTGTCCATTGCGCGGGAGCGCGCCTCCGTGTTCACGTGGCAACAGACGACGCACAACCTGCAGAACCAGCCGCAGGTGAGCTTCCATTTGCAAAGTGCCTGATAAATGTCCATTAATTGGGAAACTTTCGGTCCCGCAGCCTCGACTTTATAGCGCGCCTGGACGCAAGACCGGCTTCTTCTCGCAACTCATCGACAATGTGCGGAGCGAGATGGACAAGAGCAAGGAGATTAAGGACAACATCCGCAAGTTTCGGGAGGAGGCACAGAAACTGGAGGAGTCCGATGCTCTGAAGTCGGCGCGGCAAAAGTTCAACATTGTCGAGTCGGAGGCGCAAAAATCGTCGAGTAAGCTCAAAGAGCAGCTGGATGCCTTCAAAGACAAGATGGGCGACGTAATCGATGACGCCTCCAAGTCGGATCTGGCCAAAAAGGTCTCCGAGGAGCTGTCCAAGAAGGCCAAGGGCGTCAGCGATACGATCTCGGATACCAGCGGCAAGCTGGGCCAGTCGGGTGCCTTCCAAGCCATCTCCGACACGACGCGAATCATCAAGAAAGAGATGGACCTGACGAGCATAGACAACCGCGTTTATCGGCCACCAGCGAAGCTGCGGAAGCGCGTCCAAGTGGACATGGCCGATAGTACTCGTACTTTTGAGCCGAACACTGAGGACACAGGTGAGTGCAGGCATGGATCATGCATAGAAATCATTCATTGATCGCTTTTCCTTTTAGGTGTGGAGCTGCACAAGGACTCCAAGTTTAGCCAGTCGTGGGAGAACTTTAAGAACAACAACGCCTACGTGAACAAAGTGCTCGACTGGAAGGTAAAGTACGAGGAATCGGAGAATCCCATGATCCGTGCATCCCGCTTGCTAACCGAAAAAGTGTCTGACGTGATGGGTGGCCTCTTCTCCAAAACGGAGCTGTCCGAGACTATGACCGAGCTGGTGAAGATCGATCCCAACTTCGACCAGAAGGAGTTTCTGCGTGATTGTGAAACTGACATCATTCCCAACGTCCTGGAGGCGATTGTCCGCGGCGACCTGGAGATACTGAAGGACTGGTGCTTTGAGAGCACTTACAACATCATCGCCACGCCCATAACGCAAGCGAAAAAGGCTGGCCTCTATCTGGACTCCAAGATCCTGGACATTGAGAACATTGACCTGGTCATGGGCAAGGTCATGGACCAGGGCCCCGTGCTGATCATCACGTTCCAGGCGCAACAGATCATGTGCGTGCGAGACCAGAAGGGCAAGGTTGTCGAGGGCGATCCCGAGAAGGTGATGCGAGTGGCGTACGTGTGGGTGCTCTGTCGCGATCGGGAGGAACTCAACCCGAAGGCCGCCTGGCGACTGCTGGAGATTTCCGCCAATAGCACGGAACAATTCGTTTAGGCGCGCCCCTCGAGCCCCTCGCACTTAGAAGTTTTAAGTTTCTCATTAACCTGATTGACCCTGAACCATACCCACGGACACTTTCAACGAACTGGACCCAAAGGACTCCAAACATTTGTACAACATTTTCGCTTTCGATTGCTTTGAAAGTTTTGTCATCTAGGAGTCGGGTGCGTCCCGTTGGTGCCTGGAGCTGCTGGTCGGTTTCATGGACATCTGTGATCCAGCAGCCTGCAGGTCCAGCGGGACGCACCCAACGACGTTCACGTTCGGCGGTTCTACGCCGGCTACGCCCCTCACCGGCCGCCCATACCCCTCACTCACCATACGCATACTTGTTGTTATATTTTTACCTATCATGTAAGCTGGATATGTGTATGGCATGAGTGGCAGGAGTTTGGCCCCGTGTTCGGTGCGTGGCGTGGCCTGGCGGGATTACCGTGCCACCACTTGTGTCTGGCCACAAATTAAAACATTGCAGGCAAAACGATTTATGCACCAGGCATACCAAATATTGACTAGTGACTGTTAAGGCAAATTGTTGAGTTTAGAGTTGGTTAGGTATCTTAAGGCCCAGACAGACGATCCCCCTATTTGTAAATACACTGGCTCTCGCGCTCTGCACAGGCACGAATGCCGCTTGAAAAGTCTAGAAAATAAAGCATAAAATATGTTAAGTAAGCCATTAAATTAATTTTGGAATGCTTGAGCAGGCACTTCTTTAGAGATTGATTTTATTTTAATATTTGTTTCTGTTTGTGGTTTTTAAAAGCTCTATTAAAATCGGATTGTGTAGAGTGCTTCTGTTAAGTGCTTTTATGTTTCCTGTAACCATTTCCAGAATCTGTTAATTAACATTTGCGACTCCTGCATCCAGCGAGCTATAGGTACACCTCGCGAGCTGTTCAGCCACAGATACCTGCTAAATTAACGAAAAAAAATGTTATGTTTGAGTAAGTAATAAACATACGTTTTCCCCTTACTGTTAATTGTTCAAACTTAACCGCCTTTTGTCTTTACACGCCAGCTGGAACTAGTTCACCTGTGGAAGCAGAACCTGTTTTCGGCGATGCATCGCTTGACGATCGTTGCCTGCCGATGGTATCGTGCTGGATGACTCAGTCGCCTTCGAAAGAGCTTTGACGGTTGAGAAAACTTTGGCACTGTGGATCGTTTTCGCTTCGTTCGATTCGCCTCGAAACGCTTGCCGCGAACTAACGCTCCAAACGAACAGCGCTCTTGACCGCCTTGAAAACAATATTTACAAGTGAAAAACGAAACGAACCCCACGCAATATATCCAACGGGGTCGTGTGTGGCGCGTAAGAATTTGTGCGAGTGATAAGATATTTATTGATAAAAAAAAGAGTATCTCTGTTACGGCAAAAGGAACAAAGCGATGAGTGACGGCAAAAGTTTAACGCTCTGCAGTCTGGTGCTTCTGCTGCTGGTGCTGCTGCTGGCAGAGTGCTGTAAGTACCAATGACAAAGCTGCAAAAAAGCTACATAGATAGATGGATAGATGGACAGATGGATGGACAGACAGACACTCAAACCACGCAGCGTCTCTCTCAATATTGATTCTTGTACGTTTACGAGCGCGCTCGTACTCATGCCAGTTCGAGTAGGAGCCCATTAGCTGGAAACTAGTTTCGCGCGCAGCTGGAGGAGCCGGAGCAGCAACCACTTGGATAGACAGTTTTCAGTTTTACAGTTTTTTCAGCTTACCCCTTTGCCGCTCAAGTGTCTGCCGCTAAGTGCCGTGACTGGGGTCCGGTTCGGGCACCCCTGAGCCTGGCTCGCAGCACATAAATATTGGTTTTTATTATGGACCGCCTGCAGATGCAGGCCCATGAATTGTACATCAAGGTCCACCAACTAGTTGCAAGGGAGCGACAGGCAGGGCGAACTTTTAATGCCGGGGCATTGGCAAAATGTCCCTCCATCCGGGCTGATAAGATTTCGCCAGCACTTGGACATGAAACGATTAAATGATTGGTGCACACACACACAGGCACCCCACCCCAGGTGTGGGGTTTTTCTGATAAGCAAACCTGTCGATTCCTACGCAGCTTTGGGCACATTGACAGACGTCAAAAAGTGGATCAATGGATCAAGTTACCCACCTGGATGGCGACGGAGGCCTCCACCATTGTCGTCACGTAGCAGTCGTCGCGAAATCAAAGCAGGGCGAGCAGCGGCTTATGAATGCCAAATGCAATTAAATGCAAGACTTGTCAGATATCGAGGGTGTACCTATATGTACCTACGTATCCACTCGTAGTGCTGGCTCAAATGGAACTTTTTTGAAATTTAAATCTGTATTTTTGCGCGCTATCGGCATTGGAGGCGCTTCGCCACTGGCATTAGAAATGTGTTGAATTGTTTGTGCCATATAGTATAGACGATACGGACTGGTTTGCCATACAACCTATCAGCTAATACATATACATAAATATATACATAAACATACACATACATATGTACATATGTACATGTACATGTATGTTTGACTGTCAACATGCCGGTTTTTTCGTAGCCTCAACACGCTCTCGTTTTGTTTGCCAAAAAGCGTAGCCAAAAATGCATGTCAACTGATAAACCCCCTCCCGGGCAGCAGCAACAAATTGGGTTTGTCCGGGTCTGTTGGGTTCTGGGGATATGGCAGCCCAAAAGGTGCTGCTGGCGAAATCGTTGGCCAAATATTTGAGCTTAGACAGAAATCTTTTGGGGCTAAAGATAAGCTGTAACCAAATACTTGCACTCGAATGGTTCGGGGGAACTCATTATCTGTTTTCTGGCTAATTGCTTTCTCTTTTTAGCCCATGCCAAACCCTCAAAGGATCCGGCCAGCACCAGTGACTCGGAGCTCAGTGATTTGAGTGGAGCGGCAACCAGAAATAAAACATCTGTCAGAGCTGCTGGCGAGGAGGTAAGTTAAGTGCCAGTCCCCCCTGTGAGCAGTCGGGTAACATAACTGGGCCAGGGGGCAGTGAGACAAAGCCAAGATCCCCGACATGACTGACGCACTGAGGCATTAAGTAGCGACCCCAAGCCAATGAAATACGATCCAATCGTCGTTGGGTTCTGTGGCTGGCTGCACTTTTGGTTTATTTTTATACAGAACCGGAAATTTACGCTCTGAACAAAACTGTTTATTTATTTTCACTTTGATTAAATGCAAAACCACAAGCAGACACGCGCGGCGATTGCCTTTTAAGGCACTCCACCAATGTGCATGGCATGGCATGGCCAGAAAAGATTGAAAGCACCATCGACGGGCTACCAAAAGCAATGAAACATTTGCATACAATTAAACACAAAAGCCGCATGGCTGATGGGGGCTTTTCAGCTTTGGCTTAGTCACGAAATTCCATCAAACTGGACTGCCCGCAAGTTGGACGATTGACAACAAGCGTAACTCCCTTCCACTTCCATCCAAGCCCATTGGTTGAGTCAGAGCCACAATCCGATTGATGTTCTAGGCAATTCCTCAAATTGTGACGTTTGCATGCCGTTTTCCCCACAGCCCGCAGTCTCCAGGGTGTTTCCCAGTTGGTGTTTCGAGATCGCTGATCTCGATGCTCGTGCTTGCCACCTTTTGTTATAATCTTTATTATGGCCCATTGTCGGGCAAGTCGTTAGCTGTAAACAAATCGGACAATTACACAAAACAAGATAGAGATCAAGTCTGATCTGTGCCCTGTGCCCTGTGCCTGGGACAGAGGCAAGTCACGTAGTTGTACGAAATTATTACAGCCAATTACAGAGTTCAGCTGAGCGACCCACGGGGCCATCAAGGTCGGCCGTCTGTGTGTTTGAGTGACAGACAGACAGTGAGAGGGATTATTAGAAAACAGATTTTGTTGTCGGGCATTTAGACAGAGCACAACAAAGTGAGAGATCAGAACTCGAATATGGTAAACCTTATGGGACCTCTCTGCCACCATTTTCTACCCTTATCACCTGCGTTTTTCACTCGCCCAAAAGTAATTTGCGCTCTGACGCGTTTGTTGGCTTAAATGATGATTAATAAGCAGCAAAGTATTTGGCTTCCTGAATTTGTGCAGCTGCTGAGTCAGCGGCAAGCTCCGATTTCCTGGCAAAAACTATTGCGCCAAATTGTAGAGAGATGATCTCAAAATATTTGAAGTGCACGCCCCCACAGCTAGCCGCTAGACACACACACCCACACCCACACCCACACCCACATCCACTTAGAAACTTGGCATAGAATCACGTGCCAAGTGAAAATCAATTACGCAAAAGGCAAGGCAAGGCAAGAAGAGCCGCCGCATCGATGACATGCGGCTGGGTCGTTTATTTGGGTCGTTGAATGCACCCAGCCCTGACACTCGTTCCTGACACTGCCACAATTTATATTTCCGTTGCAGTATGTCGACTCGGATGCGGACTCGGGCTCGTCGGAGCTGACGCCAAATGCGTTTCCCCACCGCGACGAGGATCAGCTGAACTCGGCCACCAATCTGGTGCTGGCGCGCAACTACAAGTACGACGTGGAGATACTCGAGTCGGGCGATGCAGAGGATGATAGCCAGTCGGCGGCCAGCGAGGAGCTGGAGGAACGCTTCAAGAGTCACGGCATTCTCGCACCGGACACGGAGGCATTCACCGCGGAGAACATTGAGATGCAGCCCGTGGACGTGGAGGCCGATGCCATCAGCGAGAGTCACATGCTGCTGGGCATCATTGCCGTGGTCTTGGCCTTGGTATCGATCTGCCTGTACGCCGGTCTCGTCATTTGGCGTTCACATCTGGAGTAAGTCATAATTATGCTAATTTCTTTGGACAGTGCTAATTTCCCATTTGTCCCCCGACCCACAGGCAACGCTATGGCATGCGGGAGCGGCTGGTTAATCGCGATCTGGAGGAGGATGGCGAGGGCATTGACGATCTCGATTATCATGTGTATGCACCGACCACAACGCCGGCTACGACGCGTGCGTAGTCCGTTTGCCTGTTGTCTGCTTCCGTCTGTGTGTGGGCTGACAGACAGACAGACAGACATTACTAGGCTTAAGCTCAATTTAAAATGTGCACTGAGCAAGTGCAGCCGCTGGCCTGCAAGTGAGCGAAATTGTCTAATGAATGCCATAAATTGCGGTCCGTTTCCCTTCCCCATATTGCCATTCTCCATCGCAATTACATTCACCTGTCTGAGAGTGCGACTGGAAATGCATTCCACTTGCCCAATTAACCGCATCGCACACTCTCGATCGCCAGTACAGTACGTGCCAAAGGTCGCTTTGGCCTCCTTCCCTCCTTCCCGAGCACTCTGCAGCAGTTGACAAAGCCAATTAGCTTGTAAGATTTCTTGTGATATATTGTTATAGAGATTCTTTTGTACTTTTGTAACTTGTACTATTTGTATTTCGTAATAAACCAACGATTTGAATGCTGTCTAGGTATTGCATTCAAACGAATGTAAACCAAGCATCTTATTTTGAATTTGAATTTAAGCGGGCGCGCTGAAAAGTGTTCTACAACAGAACAGTGTTCTGCAGCCAACTTCATGTCGGTTCAGGAACTAGTTCAAATAGCTGCAATTTGTGTGGCAAAATATAGCTTTTCCATTCATATTTATACAAATAGTTAATTTTCCATTCATTTAAAATTCTTGCATAAATAAAATGTGTGCCAGGGACGCCAAAACATTTCAGGCAAGCAACAAGTTTGGATCATTTCGTGAACTAGTTCAGACACCCTCCGCTCGTTTGTGACTTACACAGCACTGGTGGCATCAGCTGTTCCGCTGGGTTTCTTGTGACTATTTTGCACTTTAAACCTGGCCAAAGTCTTCGGGCCTGGCCAACGAATACGTAAAACACATACTCCAGGATTGTGCCGAGTTCAAGTGCGCCTGTCCGCACCCAGTTCGTCCTCGTTCGCCGTTCTCAGTTAGCCGAATCTCACGGAACTCGCCGCGTCAATCCAATCTTTCTCGGGCCGCGGACAAGGAAACAACAGCAACACCGCAGCGCAGCGCAGCGTCAGCTTGTTAGCCGGAGAGAAGCTTTTCGTTCGTTCGTTCGTTAGTTCGTGTTTGCATTGCGCGCATTGCCCCTGTCCGACAATTTCATTGATAAGAAACCCAGTGTGAATGCCATGCCCCAACGTGTCACCGTCGCCGTAGCCGCCCCTCTGTTCGCCAGCCGTTTAAATTGCAAATTAATCAATTAAAATAGTACAAGAGCGTGCAGTGTGTGTGCTGGAATTAATATATTTGCGTGGCTTTAACCGAATCTAATTAATTTTGCTTTAATTTTGAGTTTGTTGCGTCCAAAAGTTGCCGCTTGTTGCCCCCCCTTTTCGCGACGCGACGCGGTGCCACGCTGTTTATTATTAATTAAAAACTGAAAACAGTGCATAGTTCCCGGCTGCAAAATTGTCCGTTATTTTGTCGAGCTTCCCGTTTATCCGTGCGCTTCCTTCCGACCCAGAACAAGCGCGGCCAATTAACAGCGGATAAACTTGACTAAGAAAAGCAAGGGGCAAAGTGGTAAAGGACACAGCAGCAAACAAAAAACAAAACAAAAATGACGCACTGGGAGGACTTTTACAACACACATCTGCCGCCCGCAGACTTTGAGGACAATCGCTCGCTGCTGAAAGAGTTCTGCGAGCGCCACAACAAGATCCAAAATCGCATTGTCCTCGTCACGGTAAGTGGCCGCAGTCCCCGCCCAGTCCACTACTTCTCATCCTCTCTCCCCCCTGTCAGTCACTCTTCAAGTCCGCATTAATTAGTGGGGTTAAGCCCCCGACATGACCTCTGGGGTGGCAACAGCAACGGCAACGGCAACGGTTAAGCTTTTCCAATGCGAGCTCGGCTGAAAGGTTTCCTTAAAGATGAGAGACATTGGATATGACAGATATTGGATTTCAGACAGCAGAGAAAACGTGTAGATAGAAAAGAGTTTTCCGCAGAGAAGAGATGTTTAAATGTTTGCAGCGAAAATTCTGCTTTTGCCTTCAACATTGATTTAAATTCCCTCACCTCCCAATCGAAATCAAAGCCAAAATGAAACCCAACTATCTGTCATCTCTCCATTGCAGTCCGGTGGAACTACAGTACCTTTGGAGCACAATACGGTTCGATTTGTGGATAACTTTAGTGCCGGCACCAGAGGCTCTGCCTCGGCGGAATACTTTCTGGACCATGACTATGCCGTCATCTTCATGCATCGCCACAAATCGCTGGAGCCCTTTACGCGCCACTTCACGGGGCAGCAGTTCTTCGATATGCTGGACATAGCGGAGAACAGCCAGAGCTCGACGATAGCCATCAAGCCGGACTCGGTGGATGTGTTTGCACCGGTGCTGGCCAAGTACAAGATTGCCCGAGAGACCCAAATGATTTTGTATGTGAACTTCACCAGCGTCGTCGACTACATGTGGCTGTTGAGGGCCGCCTGCGAGTGCCTGGCTGCGTTCGAGGAACGTGCCGTCCTCTACTTGGCGGCTGCCGTATCCGATTTCTACATACCCGAGGACATGATGGTAAGCTGGGAGAGCTGGCAGCGAGGCGGCCATGTGGGAAATCTTGTAATTGATTGCACTCGTCATCGATGATGGGGGTTGGGGACTGTGGCGGGGCTCCAGGCTACGCCTCCACCTCCTGCTCATCGCCGCTAGTTGCCTGGAAATGGGTTTTTATCGATTTCCAAAGCTGATTCTGATTCTGATTCTGATTGCGTTGCCCTTGTGCGCACTCCATCTCGGGTGTCCCAGTGCCAAGTACCAGCCGCAGTACCAGTCACCATCCTGCCTTTGACACATTTCCTCTTCACATTATTGACGTTAGACTGGGCTTCCTGTCAGCAGCAGTGGGGAGGGAGGAGCGAGCACCAAGTCAACAACTAGGAGCACGTCTGCTCCTGTCTCCTGCTCCTTATCAGAGTCACCGCCTGTCAGAGTCACTCACGGAGTTGGCGGTGACCTTGTTCGCCAGCAGCCTTAACATTGTCATCATATAATTTGATTTGCATAATTTTCCTTGTCACCATGTTTCTTCTCTACACTTTACCTGAATCCGTTGTCCGTTGTTCACGACGAGGTCGGCCCACGCGGATTTCTCTCTGGCACCCATCTTTTGGCTTTCGTTCACCCAGAGTTCCACCCACTCACAGTAGGTGGTTGTTGGTGGGCGTGTTTGCATGTCGGATCCCACACTAATCCTCACACTCTGACAGCTGACTTGTTGGTGCAGGACCAAGAGCAGCAGCAGCAGCAGCAGCAGCAGCAGCAAAAGGCTCTCAAGTGCATCAAATGTCCGTTTGGTGGGGTGTGAATGGTTTTGCCAGGCTGCCTCGTAGCCTGTCTCTCTACATTTGCATGCCACCAGACCACAGACACACAGACACACAGACACACTGCCTATGTAGTATATGTGTGTACATATGTATGTGCACCGAACGTGATAGATGCTTTGGGGGGTAAACACGAAAGTTTTCCACTTGCCGCTTCCACAGGCATCGTCGTCGTCGTCGTCGTGGCATTTCCTACGCTCTGTTTCCGCTCAGTTCGTGCATTTCCTGTCGCCTCCATTCCAAAGATATTCCGAACCGCTCTACCCGCCCTCCCGCTGTGGTCGTGGTCGTTGGTGGTCGTGGCGTGTTAGCCACAAATCGTCCGTTCACTTGATTAAATTGTTCCATCGGCATCCTTAAGGCCATCTGCTCCACCCACCACAGACACGAGAATCACGAGCCTGTTGATGTATGTACGGCATTCGAACACATGTTGGTGTGCATTTTCGGGATACATATTCTACTTAAGAGTTCGGAGATGATTCTTGCCTGCAAATCGATTTGGGATTTGCATAATCACCGACATAAATAAAAGTTCAAGCTGCAAGTGCTTATTGAAGTGTTTCAAGGCAATCCCGCAAGCGCTTGCTTGCCTCCCTTCATCATTAGTTTGTTGTTCAATTGAAAACTTATTCCCAAAGATCCTGCTGCAATCCCGAACCAAGGTCGACCACAGCGCGGACACGTTTCCGAGGCACTCTTGAAAGTTCTTGCCGCTTACAAGCACTACAGTAGTCTGTCTGTGCAAGAGGATACTAAAAAGTCAATTTCACCATCACATCGTCAGGTCAGGCGGCAGTACACGCGCTCTCTCGGCAAAGCCCTTTGTAAATTAATGCAAAGGCTGCGACGACGAAGGCAACTTTGAATTTGAATTCACTTTTTTTGGGAGGAAGGCCATGCGCCAGAAGCGGATCCTAAGTAAATTGTAATAAGTAAAAGCAAACAACAAATTAAAAGAGTAAACTAAAAGCGGAGAAGCCAAACGGAAACAGGACTAAAGCGGCGACGTGCCGAAATCCGCAAATCAAATCAAAAGATTTTACAAGAGAGAGAGAGAGCCATGCATGAACGCACGCACACACACACACACACACACACACAGACAGCAGGGACACGAACACGCACACCAACACGAACACAACTTTACGGATAGCGAGAGAGCGAGAGAGAGAGAGCGAGAGAGAACAGTTGGCAGGGTAAATTCAATGTCAACAGCTGCTAGCAGTTCCCACTGAGTGCAGGAGCCACAACATTTTCTTTTTTTCTTTTTTTTTGCTCAGCAGCTTAAAGTTCTAATCAGGCAGCAGAGACCCAGAGGCCCGACCCCCCCACAATTGTCAATGCCGTCGTCCCACTCGTTTCCTCTCTCTTCCTGTGTATTTCTCACTGTTGCTTTTGTCTTTCGCCTGCCTTCTCCTTCTTCGCTTTCGGTTTTGGTTGTCGGCTTAATGCCTTGAGCTACATTTTTCATTTCTCCTCGCACAATGTCCCCGGCTACTTAGGCATGTCGCCCCCCTCCGGCTGTCCTGACCGCCTGTTCATCCGTTTGTCCAGCTGACCGTCTGTCCGTGTATTCCTGCCTGACTGCCTTTTGTGTACGTCGAAGGAGAGGACTGGTGGACTGGTCAGGAGCTTAGCGCCGCTTAAGGCGCTGCTCAGTTAATGAGAATAAACAGAACTGAGGAGGGCGCTCAACAAGTCGCTGGCGTATGTGCAATTCTCGTCTTTTAAAGGGCTTTAAGTAGAGCCTTGGGGGGGCGGTGAGCGACGGATGTGCAGCGAGGCGTTGCCGTTAGCTCATTACGGCTGAGTTATGCTTTCAATTAGTTGTAATTCATATGCCACGTGGCGGGGCCACAGAGGCAACCCTGGCCTTTTATTTCATCGTCAGTCGACAGTCGACAGTCGACAGCCTGTCCCTCTGGCCGTCTGTTTGTTTTGCAAGGACATTTACTGCCTGTCCTGGGTGGCGGCTACTTGTGTATGCGTCTGCCGCATTCTGTATCTGTGTGCCAGTGGGCCAGTGTGCTAGTATGTGTGTGTCCTTTCCATTTGTGGCTTTTGCGGAGTGGCAACCAGAAAACCAATCTACGTGGCAGCTCCCCCATCACGTCGCGCATACGCAGCGTGGGCCGGGCAGGACCAGGCTGGCATATACATATACCATTGAAACACTAACAATCCACTGCCATTCCGTGTTGTGTTGCAGCCCACCCACAAAATGCAATCGGGCGATGGAGCGCCGACAATTTCGCTGCAGCTGGTGCCAAAAATGCTTGCCCCACTGGCCAGCCTCTGGGTGCCGCACGCGTTCGTGGTGTCCTTTAAGCTGGAAACGGACGAGAGTCTATTGATTGTCAAGGCACGTGACAGCCTCAACAAATACAAGCATAAGGTGAGTCAAGCCGGAGTCAATCAGTAGCGGATGGCAAGCTCTCACCTCACCTCCTCTCACCTCTCACCACCCAACCTTCCACCGCCTGGACAGCTGGTCATTGCCAATATACTGCAGACACGCAAACACCGCGTGGTGTTTGTCACGCCCACAGATTCCTACGAGCTGCATTTGAGCCGCGAGCAAACGCTGCAGGGCCTGGAGATCGAGGAGCCCATTGTGGCCGACCTGGTAAGGGAGCAATCGACTGGAGACCAGTCGCCGCGAAAAGCTCTGCTTAAATCTGTATTTTCGTTTTGTTTTTCAGGTGCTAAAGCACAACGAGTACATCAACAACGCCCAGCAGCGCCAATGACCGTTATCAATGCGCCGCAGGCAACAACAGCAGCACCACCACCAGCAGCTCCAGCACCAGGATGACGATGGGGAGGATCCGTATTGCGTGACCAGCTCGCATTATTGTCGCGTGCTCAATCCGGGCACGCCAAGCTTTGGCCGCAAATATTGAGCAGGTGCATAGTCCATAGCGAATGCTGAAATGCCGAATAACCGAATAACCGAAATGCCGAATACCCGAACACGGAACAGCGACCACAGAACACCGGATAGTGTGACTAGACATTTGCATATAAGTGTGTTTCCCCCCTTCGAGCTTTGTGTTGCCGTAACAATAAGTATTTCTGTTTATGGTCACGCCTCATAATTGATGGGACAGCGTCTCCATTTCGATGGTGTCGGTCCTTTCTACCCATTTTCATATTAGTTAATGTATTTCTTTTAATGTTGTCCCAAGAAATGATGTCACTTGTATGTATACTTACACTCTGCTGGCGGCCTTCCATCTTGCCCATCTCCATCCAGCCATCCTTTTCATGGACTGTCCTTTTAAGTCATCAAGTATACGCAGCTGTGGGGGCGCAGACATCAATAAACGTTTTTGATTTATGTGTGCTCTGGGGCCTGTCCTGCGGCGCTTATGATTTTATATTTAATGAGAAGCATCGATCGACTTTCGCCTGAAATGATTCGGTAGCAGTGTTAAGCCCCGCGCACAAACCAAAGCAGACATGTTTAAAATCCGCCAAAGAGCCGACACATGCAATCGCAATTTGTTGGCCGTCCCCTGTGGCTCGTCCCTGCCCCAGCACTGGTCGCCTGTCAGTGGCAGGCGACGCGACAATTGATTTGCCTGTTTTGCATAGCTGAAACAGCAAAAAAAAAGAACAAAAAGCGTTGTCTCATGTCCTTGTCGTTTCAAATTTATGGTGGGCTCGTACCTTGGCGCCTCTCTATGCAAAGCGGGTCAAGTCGAGAGGACCCCCGTGGCCAAAGGTCAGCTTAAAGCAGCGAAATTAAGTTTCCCCGCACCCGCACCCGAACCCGCACCCTCACCTCTACCCATTCACGGTCGTAGAGTCAAAACCTAATTAACATCTCGTACACACACACTCGACAGGAAGAGCTAAGCGATGCCTTGGCAGCCAGCAGACAACTGGGAGAAGGCCAAAGAGGACGAGTAGTCCTCTGGGTACTCAGGGCTGCCGACGCCTTTTTGCACATTTTTATTGCATGTTATGTTGTTGCCGCCTTTTATCTACGCCTTTTGGGGCCGCTAAGCCGCCCGCTTAAACGGCTCTGTGGTGAAAAGAGTTGGTTGGGGTTAGTGGTTGGAAGGGTTGGTGGCTGCTTTGCCTCCCCTTGCCATTCAGGGAGTTGTAACCACTTCCGTCCCGACAGCATTTTGTGTGTTTTTGTTCTGCAGCCTAAAACTATGCAACTTGTTCTGCCCAGTTCCTTTCGTTTGTGTTTCAAACGAGTCATGGAATAAAATTCAACATTTTTTCCCTTCTTCCGATGTGTGTTTGTTTGAGAAGTGAAGTGTGTGGGTCTGTGTGTTTGGGGTGGATGGCAGGAGCCTGCATCAAATTAGATTTTATTGCCCCGGCACGCACCACAAACAGAAGGCAGAAGAGACAGAGACAGACAGAACATCACACATGCGGCTCAGCGGAATTTTAGTCTGCCTTCATTTTCCTTTTTTCATTGTCTTGTTGCTCGATTTTATGGCCACACCCACATTCCGCCTGGCGATGCTTTTATTGTGTATATTTTTGCGTATCGATTGTGCATTAAAATATAAACATAAAAATTCAGTTGGCGAACAATACAACATGCATACACATACAGACGCATTTATGCGTTTGTATATGTGTTGGTGGGAGGTTTGTTCTGGATATTTTTTGAATATTGAACAAAGGGGAATGCATAAATATAGTCACAGGTCGAAGGAAGTCGAACCTTTTCATATCCATAATTTAGGACTGATTTCCCATTTATTTGTTATACGTACAATACAAATATATATAAAAACGTGCGAACTCTCTTAGACTCAGCTCATAAATGTCTAACGTTAAATACAATAAACATAGTAAAATTTCAAATACAATTAAAAACATTCCAAACATCTTCTAGAAAATGTTTATAATAACTTACATACATACAAATTCGTTAAAAACAAAACCAAAATGATAACAAAGAACCCAAGAGAACCAATTTGTTAAAGTTTCAATATCCATTTGGACCAAACCAAAGTAGAAATCGAACAAAATATGAAAACAACAAAAAATCACAAACATATATCTTTATGTATACCTTGAAACAAAAAAACAAAAAACTCAGTAATATGAAAGGATTTTCAATTGAATATTTATCTATTCTCTACAAGCATTTGGCCAATAAAGCTAACTAACTAACTATTTTATTGTTGAAATTGGCCAAAAGAACATCGTGCGAGTCCGCATCCAATTGATTGGCCGTACGTGACCCTGACCCCATTACGATTACGAGTATAACCAGAATCAGAATCAGAATCAGAATCCAAGAGCTGTCTAACTGTAACAAAAACTGTTGTAAAATGTTTACCACAAATGTACCATATACCGTATTGAGTGTCTAGAATGTCTACCTACATATATAGATCATATATATATATATTTGAGTGTGTGTTAAACTGGAAATGAAATAGCTTTAAATGTATAGACAAACAAAACCGATTGTTTCATTCGCGAGGCTTCTGGCTGGGCAGCAATTGGGTAGGATTCATACAAATTCGATTAACTGCAGCCCTGGCTCATACTTGTTATCTCTCACAGAACGCTTCAACAACCAACAATATACAACAGAAAGTCTTATCTTATCACAAGGCATCTAATGAAAATGACAACGAAAACCCACGCATAACAATACTTCAGTTGGGCAAGTCCGTAAACTTAAACTTGAGCGGTATGTTGGGCATATTTATCAGCGCAGAGCGAAATGCGTTCTCTGTGGGGTGATTGAACTCGATGTTGAAGTTCCGAATGAGTCGGGTGATGCCTAGCTCCAGTTCCATGTCCACGATGCGTTTTCCCACGCACGTACGGGGCCCAAATCCGAAAGGAAGGAACACAAATGGATTCTTCAGCTTCAAATCATTCGCCGGGCACTCCCCTGTGGCGTCTGCGGCGTGACGCACCCACCGTTCTGGCAGGAACTTATCAGCCTGGGGGAAGTGTTCCTCGTTTGTAAGCAAAGTTATGGGAACCATTGAAACATAGGTGCCAGCCGGCACTTGGTATCCACTTAAAACGCTATCCCGATTGAGAGTTCGCATATTGCCGAAAATCAGAGGGTAAATCCGTTGCGACTCCTTGATGCAGGCACGTAGATAGGGAACATTCTTCATCGATGCCTCAGTGAACTCGGAATCCTTCTGGGGCAGAACCTTCATGACCTCTCCCCGGAGTTTGGCCTGCTTCTCCGGATTCTTGGCAAGGCACAACAAGGCCGCAGTGAATGTGCTAGATGTCTGGAGAAAGAGAAACAATGAAATCAGGATAAACACTCCGTGATCTGAGGACGACGTACGGTATCCACCCCAGCCATTAGCATATCCATGGCCATAACCGTGGCCACCTTCTTGTCGACCTTCAGCAGCTTTTCGAGTACACTCTGCTCATTCTCCGGGCGAACAATTCCCTCTTTGGCCTCCTTCTCCAGACGTTCAACAGCTTCATCTACATAAGCGGAAGTTACTTCCTGAACGCCATCCAAAGCTTTCATGAGTTTCATTAACTTCGGTGTCTTAAAGTAACGCCAGGCGGAGGGTTTCATTTCCAGGATAGCTGTGAGCTCGAAAAAAGCTTTTAGGTGCGAGAAAAGTTTTAGAGCCTCTTCGTTATTGACCGATTCTTTGAGGAGTCCCAGCTGCTTGTCCAATGCGACGACAGAGACAGATTCGAGGGTCCACCGGTTTACAACGTCAATGAAATTATCAGGAGCCTCCTGAGTTTTTTTGTCACGGAGTGCTTTAATACTGTGAATTAATAGAGAAGGTTTCATCTGAGCATAAACTAGAATTTATTGAAAGTCATACGCACCGTTGGACGAACTCCTGGTTCACTTGGGACATCTTCTTATAGTAGAGACGAACATTCTTCGGCTGCATGAGGACAGGATTTACAATGGATCGAAAGTCGCTCCAGGTCTTTCCTTGGGTAGGTATGATTCCCTCGACTCCCTGGAAGAAGTCCTTTCTATGCTTTTCCCGATGATAGCGAAGAGTATCGCTGCCAGGCCGTTGGGGCCATACGCCCTCATTACGGAAAACCACCTCAAAGTCCTTGGGGTTGTAGGTGCTCAGAATGGATGGACCTCCCATTATTCCCTGTAAGTAGAATATGTTTCCATAGTCCTCTTGCATGGCCTTAAATAATGCCATAACGTCCAGCTTGCTATATTTTCCTCCAGGCATAAAGTTCCGAATGGTAGACAGAAATGTGGTTCGAGGAACCTCCCCAAAAGGACGCGCCTGTACCCACTCTGCATCATTTCTGGGCTCTGCTGCAACAGCTGTTGCCTGCCAACGCTGCAGCAGATTCAAGTGGTTAATCCGATGTGATATTTATGTATATATTTACCAGCTGAGAACTGATAGAGAGGGTCGCGTTTTGCGTTTTAATTATGGATAGACCGGTGCTCAATCTCAACATTTTACTTATTAGGAACTTCTTTCGTTAGCAGACACAGCTAGACTGATCGCTGCTGAACGATCGTTCCAGTAGCTAGCTATATACATGTGGGCTGGGTTTTGCCAATTGCGATCCCTAGACAAAACACCAAAACGAGCAAGGGCGAATTCGCGTCACTGCGAATTCCAAACAAGAGAGCAAACGCAAAGAGAAGACGAAGGAGAGCGAGATGAGAGCGAGAGCGGACAACCGATCGGCGAGAGAGCGCCGAGGGAGAGTTTCTATCCAACCTCCGACGTAAAAGGTTGTGTGCGAGACCAGACGACGAACGACGCAGATATCTAATTCTTGTACCGTTATACCATACTTAATCACTTATTAACCTTTACTTATAAACAATAAACATAAACCCCCACATACATACATATTCCAAAGACCGGAGAGAGCTTTTTGCCAAATTATATGATAACAGCACACAATCAGAGAGAGAGAGAGAGAGAGAGAGAGCTCCAAAACAAGTTCTCAAGAGTGCACGAGAAGCGAAATAAAAAAAGAACAAGAATCATTTTGTAAACATTTACTATAATTTGTAGATGTTAATGACTGCTACTGAATCGAATTTGGGATACCCTTTACTCCGTTATTTACTTACAACATTTTTATTATGAATGTGTCCAAGCAAATGGGTCTGTGGGGTAGCATTAATACAAAAAAAAAGAATAACAATGCCACAAAAGTATTGTTAATATATAAAAAACATTACAGATTTGATTAGTCTTTAGGTATTATTTAATAATTCTCAGCTCAACTGATCCTGAACCCTTGATATATTATTCATGCAATGCACACAAATTCAAAATACCCTAACAGTGTGTCAGACCAATTAAACGATTCATTCGAGCGCACATTCGCTGAATTTGTGAATGTCATTGGCATCAACTGAAAAATGTGTGGCGTTAAGAGAGAGTAGTGCGACTATTGTTCATTATTTTGATGAGAAAATATTAAAATCAATTAAGCTACTTCGTACATACGTTCATATAGTATATGTATATGTATGTAAATAAATACAAACATATGTCCTCCTAATGTTATATCTTATCATTCGAGAAATGTCAGGCAAGAAAATAAACTCTTGAAGATAATAAACTTTAATTCTATGGTGGCGTGATGGCGCTGGTAACCATTGCAAAAAACGAAATTCATAATGATAATATACCTAAGAAAAACGAATCTATATGCACATAGGTTTTTATTATATTCTCTTGATTGCCTCCCAAACAAAGAGTTTTTATATATACATACTTCAAATGTGTCAAGTGTGCTCAAATGTGCAAGCACATACAAATATTTCCTTTTGTTTCAATGCAAATATATACAGTACACCCAATTGCGATTGGCTTAACGTTAGTTTGGCAAGTCCGTAAACTTAAACTTAAGCGGTATGTTGGGCAAATTTATAAGCGCAGAGCGAAATGCGTTCTCTGTGGGGTGATTGAACTCGATGTTGAAGTTCCGAATGAGCCGGGCGATGCCCAGCTCCAGTTCCATGTCCACGATGCGCTTTCCCACGCACATCCGGGGCCCAAATCCGAATGGAAGGAACACAAACGGATTCTTCAGCTTCAAATCATTCGCCGGGCACTCCCCTGTGCCGACCGTGGCGTTACGCATCCACCGTTCTGGAAGAAACTTATCAGCCTGGAGGAAGTGTTCCTCGTTTGCAAGCAAAGTTATGGGCACCATTGAAATTAGGGTACCAGCAGGAACTTGGTATCCACTTAAAACGCTGTCTTGCGCAAGAGCTCGGGCATTGCCGATAAGTAGAGGGTAAAGCCGTTGCGACTCCTTGATGCAGGCACGTAGAAAGGGAACATTCTTCATCGATGCCTCAGTGAACTCGGAGTCCTTTTGGGGCAGAACCTTCATGACCTCTTCCCGGAGTTTGGCCTGCTTCTCCGGATTCTTGGCAAGGCACAACAAGGCCGCAGTGAATGTGCTAGATGTCTGGAGAAAGAGAAACAATGAAATCAGGATAAACACTCCGTGATCTGAGGACGACGTACGGTATCCACCCCAGCCATTAGCATATCCATGGCCATAACCGTGGCCACCTTCTTGTCGACCTTGAGCAGCTTTTCGAGTACACTCTGCTCGTTCTCCGGGCGAACAATTCCCTCTGTGGCCTCCTTCTCCAGACGTTCAACAGCTTCATCTACATAAGCGGAAGTTACTTCCTGAACACCATCGAGAGCTTTCATGAGTTTCATGAACTTCGGTGTTTTAAAGTAACGCCAGACGGAGGGTTTCATTTCCAGGTCAGCTGATAAGTCAAAGAAATCGTCCAGGTACTTGAAGAGTTTCAGGGCCTTGTCGTTCTTGGCCGACTCCTTGAGCAGTCCCAGTTGCTTGTCCAGGGCCACCACAGAGACTGACTCGAGGGTCCAGCGATTAATAATGTGTATGAAATCATCTGGAGCCTCCTGCGTGTTGACGTCACGAACTTCTTTAATACTTTGAACAGAGAATATCTCATTTCAGTATAGAATTCAATTAAATTGCAACTTTTACGTACCGTTGAACAAATTCCTGGTTCACTTGGGACATCTTCTTAAAGTAGAGACGAACATTCTTCGGCTGCATGAGGACAGGATTTACAATGGATCGAAAGTCGCTCCAGGTCTTTCCTTGGGTAGGTATGATTCCCTCGACTCCCTGGAAGAAATCCCTTCCATGCGTCTCCCGATGATAGCGAAGAGTATCGCCTCCAGGCCGATGGGGCCATACGCCTTCGTTACGGAATACCAGCTCGAAATCCTTGGGGTTATGTGTGCTCACGAATGATGGGCCTCCCATCATACCTTTTAAATAGACTATATTCCCGTAGTCTTTGCGAAAGGCCTGGAACAATGCCATAATGTCCAGCTTGCTATATTTTCCACCAGGCATAAAATTCAGAATATTAGACAGAATTGTGGTCCGAGGAATCTCCTCAAAAGGACGAGCCTGTAGCCACTCTGCATCATTTCTTGGTTCTGCTGCAACAGCTGTGGTCTGCCAGCGCTGCAGAAGGTGCAAAAGGTAAGTTCGATGTCTTATCAGCGATATACATAGACACAAATAAAATGAAATATATATTTACCAGCTGATTACTGAGACAGATGGCCGCTTTTTGCGACTGAATTATGGATACACCGCTGCGCACTTTCAACATTTTGCTTCTGTGGAACCTATTTTGTTAGCTGCCACAGCTAAACTGATCTCACCCTGGCCGATCGTTCTATTATGTAGCTCTAATGCCACAGACCTGAGAGAGCTTTTTTTGTCAAATTAGATGATAACAGTTCACAAACAAAAAGTATTAGAGAGAGAAAAAAGAGAGAGAGAGCGAATGGCAAAACGGGTTCGCAAGCGAACGCGAACAGAAAAATAACAAACAAGAATTATTTTGTAAACATTTCCTTTAGCTACTTACTTTTAATTGTTGAATTATAATAAATAATCCCATTAAATAAGGAGGAATTCCAAATTGATGCCACAACAAGATCGTTGTTCAGGCAGGGACTCCTTATCCAAAGAAGAATTATGCTACACCGTTGCATGCATATCTACATCCCCATAAACACAATATACCCTATGAGAGTGTCAAACATTTAATAGGTTCATTCGCGCACACACTCGTTAAACTGGACAATGTCATTGCCATAAATTGAGAAAATGTGTGAGCGTAAGAAGAGAGTCGTGGAACTATTGAGAATGAGTTTGATGAGAACAAATTATTAACACGAAAAGATTTATAATAGCGTGAATTCTCATGATACATATCTTTAAAGTAACAAATTCAAAACAAACCTCAATGATAATAAACAATTTCAATATTTGTTCGCCTCTGGTGGTACCCATTGCATCAGACCTGTTGGCATTTGGTATTTTGTTATCAGCCCACACTTAGCTAATCAATTTTGTACATAGATTTGATTGTATTCGATTTGTTCAAACACAGTAAAAGAGGTATAACATTCTCGTAACACTGCCCTAAAATACTGCATGTATGCATGGAACTTATGCTACTGACGAAAAGAATAGGTAAAAACTAAAAGACACATACATCGATTTTTACTTAGTGGAATTTGTTTAATTGTTTCTTCAATAATATATATAATTTATGTTGTTGGTAAAGAAATGCTTTAGTTGGACAAGTCGGTAAACTTAAACTTAAGAGGTATGTTTGGCAAATTGATCAAGGAAGAGCGGAAGGCGTTCTCCGTGGAGTGATTGAACTCGATGTTGAAGTTCCGAATGAGCCGGGCGATGCCCAGCTCCAGTTCCATGTCCACGATGCGCTTTCCCACGCACATCCGGGGGCCAAATCCGAAGGGAAGGAACACAAACGGATTCTTCAGCTTCAAATCATTCGCCGGGCACTCCCCTGTGGCGTCTGCGGCGTTACGAATCCACCGCTCTGGCAGGAACTCATTAGCTTTGGGGAAATGTTCCTCGCTTGATAGCAAGGACGTTGGAACCATTGAAATAAAGGTGCCAGCAGGCACTTGGTATCCACTTAAAACGCTGTCCTTAGCAGTAACTCGAACATTTCCGATAACCAGAGGATAAACCCGTTGTGACTCCTTGATGCAGGCACGTAGAAAGGGAACATTCTTCATCGATGCCTCAGTGAACTCGGAATCCTTCTGGGGCAGAACCTTCATGACCTCTTCCCGGAGTTTGGCCTGCTTCTCCGGATTCTTGGCAAGGCACAACAAGGCCGCAGTGAATGTGCTAGATGTCTGGAGAAAGAGAAACAATGAAATCAGGATAAACACTCCGTGATCTGAGGACGACGTACGGTATCCACCCCAGCCATTAGCATATCCATGGCCATAACCGTGGCCACCTTCTTGTCGACCTTCAGCAGCTTTTCGAGTACACTCTGCTCATTCTCCGGGCGAACAATTCCCTCTTTGGCCTCCTTCTCCAGACGTTCAACAGCTTCATCTACATAAGCGGAAGTTACTTCCTGAACACCATCGAGAGCTTTCATGAGTTTCATTAACTTCGGTGTTTTAAAGTAACGCCAGAGGGAGGGTTTGATCTCCAAATCGGCTGAGAGTTTGAAGAAATCCTCCAGATCCTTGAAAAGTTGTACGGCCTCGTCGTTTTTGGCCGACTCCTTGAGCAGACCCAGTTGCTTGTCCAATGCCACGACGGAGACTGACTCGAGGGTCCAGCGATTAATAATGTGTATGAAATCATCTGGAGCCTCCTGAGTGTTGACGTCACGAACTTCTTTAATACTTTGAATGGAGAATATCTCATTTCAGTATAGAATTCAATTAAATTGCAACTTTTACGTACCGTTGGACAAATTCCTGGTTCACTTGGGACATCTTCTTATAGTAGAGACGAACATTCTTCGGCTGCATGAGGACAGGATTTACAATGGATCGAAAGTCGCTCCAGGTCTTTCCTTGGGTAGGTATGATTCCCTCGACTCCCTGGAAGAAGTCCTTTCTATGCTTTTCCCGATGATAGCGAAGAGTATCGCTACCAGGCCGTTGGGGCCATACGCCCTCATTACGGAAAACCACCTCAAAGTCCTTGGGGTTGTAGGTGCTCAGAAATGATGGGCCTCCCAACATGCCTGGTAAATAGAATATGTTGCCATATTCCTCGTTCATGACCTTAAATATTTCTACAATGTCAAGTTTGCTATATTTTCCTCCTGGCATAAAATTCCGAATGGTGGGCAGAACCGGCGCCCGCGGAATTTGCTCGAAGGGACGAGCTTGCAGCCACTCGGCATCGTTCCTGGGCTGTGCTGCAACAGCTGTGGTCTGCCAACGCTGCAGAAGATTCAAATGGTTATTCCGATGTGATATCAGTGATTTTTTCATATATACTTACCAGCTGACTACTGATACAGATGGTCGCTTTTTGCGACTGAATCATAGATACACCGCTGCGCACTTTCAACATTTTGCTTCTATGGAACTTATTTCGTTAGCTGCCACTGCTAAACTGGTCTCCCCCTGGGCGATCGTTCTATTATGTAGCCACATAATCCAAGAACCCGAGAGAGCCAAATTGGATGATAGCAAAACAAGAGAGAGAGAGAGAGAGAGAGCGCCAAAACAGGTTTGCTGGAGCGTAAACAAAACAGAATTCAAATTGTAAACATAAAACATATATTTTAAATATAGACTGACATTGGATCGACTATGGAATACCGTTTTCCGGAAATACTAATGGTAAAGGAATTTAAGAATTTGTCCAGAGTTTCGCAGTCTTTTGAATCTTTTGATCACATTGGAAACTGTTGAAAAAATCCGATCAAATGAAGATCGAAAAAGTATACAATCCTTTATTTGACACTGAAGCAAATTAAACATACAAATTCTCATGTTCCATCTCTTAAAACAATTTCAATATTTGCACGCTTCTGGTGGTTCCCATTGCATCAGACTTCTTGGGCAAATTCAATTTATTGAGCATGACTCTGCTGGTAAAATTGTAAAAGTTTGGCCAAGATAATAGTACCAACAAACTAATCTTTAACGCTTTTTTATGTTATCTGACCGCAAAGAAAGGGAAACATTGATAAGGGGAACAACGTGAGAGTTTCAAATTGTTCAAGTATAATTTATTGGATACATAGAATGTAAATATGAATACTCGAATTGATGGCAGATGGCAGATGTTCAATTTCTCCGAATATATATTATAATAAAACATGACCTTGTTAATATTAATATGTATACGCGGGTATACATAAATACAAAAGTTCTGATTTGATTAAATTGTTTATTAAATCTCTTATCATCATAATCTTAGCACCTGAATATATACACCAATATATATATTGTTTTATTTTATCACAAAATACGCCGAATCAATTTTAAGTGAACAATGTTTTACCACCAAAATGCATTCGGTTTCTCACTCTTATATTTAACGCGATTCTCAGACTAGACCACTTTCCAAGTCAATGGAAATGTGCAGAGATCGTTATGATCCTAACGCCAAACAAAATAGAAACGGAATTGACATCATACCGTCCCATTAGTCTGTTGACAATATTGTCGAAAGTGTTTGAAAAAATACTATTGCGAATTTTGGACGAACTTTCCATCATTCCTGAATACCAATTCGGATTCAGGAGGGGTCACGGGACCCCTGAGCAATGTCACAGGTGCATTTCTTGATGTTCAACAAGCGTTCGATCGAGTCTGGCACAAAGGTTTGTTGTACAAGATAAAGAAATGGCTACCTGCTCCGTACCATTTATTAATCAAATCATATCTGGCTAGAAGATGCTTTTACGTGCAGCAGAAAACCGATAATTCATCACTACTTCTCATCAACGCAGGCGTCCCACAAGGAAGCCAATTGGGACCAATTCTCTACACCCTATATACGGCCGACATGCCAGTTACAAGCAACTGCATTCTTGCAACATATGCTGATGCTATAATGATGCTATAAATGAAGCTTCCGAACTCCTGCAGAGTGAGCTAAGCCTAGTCGAAGACTGGTTCCTTCGATGGAAACTTAAAATCAACTCCCTGAAGTCCGTCCAAATAACGTTTTCATTAAGACCAGGTAACTGCCCAAATGTTACACTTAACGGCTCCCCAAAGTAGATTAACATGGAAAAACCACATTAAAACAAGTCCTGGTTGATAAGTCGAAAATCAGAAACCACTTTGGAAAACAAAATTCGCCTCTACAAATCCATATTGAAGCCTGTTTGGACCTACGCTATACAGCTTTGGGGGACTGCTAGAAACTCAAATATTGAGATACTTCAGCGTTACCAATCAAAAACTTTGCGACACATTGTCAATGCTCCGTTTTACGTATCTACAAAGATCTTAATATTCCAACCATTAAAGAAGAAAGAAAGAAAACTAGTAAGAAATACATCGACAGACTCCACAACCACGAAAATAATTTAGCCCTAAGTCTATTAGACAATAGCTTAACAGTAAGAAGACTGAAAAGATACCACATTCTCGATCTCCCCGATAGATTAATCCATTGGGATCATTGGAAAACTGCTATTTATGTTAATTTAATATTAATTATACAATTTACTTATTGTTTAAACAGACGGATTGTAAATATAAAGAGAGAAAAAGAAAGAAAATATGTTAACAATGACTCAATTGGGCAAGTCCGTAAACTTGAACTTGAGTGGTATGTTGGGAAAGCTGATAAGTTCACTGCGGAAAGCGTTTTCCGTGGGGTGATTGAACTCGATGTTGAAGTTCCGAATGAGTCGGGCAATGCCCAGCTCTAGTTCCATGTCCGCGATGCGTTTTCCCACGCACATCCGTGGGCCAAATCCGAAGGGAAGGAATACAAAAGGATTCTTCAGCTTCAAATCATTAGCCGGGCACTCTGATGTGGCATCTGTGGAGTTACGCATCCACCGTTCTGGGAGGAACTTATCAGCCTGGGGGAAGTGTTCTCCGCTTGATAGCAAGCTCCCGGGAATCATCAGGACATTGGTGCCGGCTGGCACTTGGTAGCCACTCAGCACACTGTCCCGATTGAGAACTCTGCCGTTAATGACAACGAGAGGGTACAACCGATGGGACTCCTTGAGGCAGGCACGCAGGTACGGTACGTTATTCATGGACTCCACCGTGCACTCGGAGTCCTTGTCGGGAAGAACCTTCATTATCTCCTCTCGGAGCTTGGCCTGCTTCTCTGGATTCTTAGCCAAGCAGAGCAAGGCGGCTGCAAAAGTACTAGAGGTCTAGAAAGTATAACCCATTTAATTAATTTGATGATCATTCTGTGATCCAAAAACTACGTACGGTATCCACTCCGGCGATTAGCATATCCATTGCCATAACCGTGGCCACCTTCTTGTCGACCTTCAGCAGCTTTTCGAGTACACCCTGCTCATTCTCAGGATGGACAACACCCTGCTTAGCCTCCTTCTCCAGACGCTCTACTGCTTCATCAACATATGCGGATGTTATGTCCAGAAAGGAGTCGAGAATGCCCATCATCTTCATCAGCTTAGGTGTTTTAAAGTAACGCCAGGCGGAGGGCTTCAGCTCTAGATCCGCAGATAATGTAAAGAAATCTTTCAAGAGGTTGAAGAGCTCTGGGGCCTCGATTTTGTTGCCCGGGTCCTTGAGCAGTCCCAACTGCTTGTCCAGGGCCACGACGGAGACTGACTCGAGGGTCCAACGATTGATGGTGTCGATGAAGTCGTCAGGAACCTCCAGAGTGCTGGCATTCCGGATGGCTTTGATGCTTTCAATGGAACACATTGCTTTAGCACTTTATAGAAAATATATGTGGAATGGCTTACTACTTCACAAATTCCTGATTGACCTGCGAAACTTTCTTGAAGTAAGTCCTCACACTCTTCGGCTGCATGAGGACAGGATTTACAATCGATCGAAAGTCGAACCATGCCTTTCCTTTGGTGGGTGCGACGCCCTCAACGCCCTGGAAGTAATCCTTTCTATGCGTCTGACGGTGGTATGCCACAGTATGGAAAGCAGGCCGATCTGGCCACGAGCCCTCGTTCCGGAAGACAACCTCGAAATCCTTGGGATTGTGTGTAGTTAAGCGAGGCGGTGATCCCATTATTGCTGGCACACAGTAAATATTGCCATAATCCTCTCGCATGGCCATGCTCAACTGACCGAGGTCCATGTCCTTATATTTTCCACCTGGCATAAAAATTTTGGGTATCAGAGACATCACATTCGGCCGAGGAATGTGTTTGAAGGGAAGCGCCTGCTGCCATTCAGCATCGTCTCGTGGTAGAGCTGCGGCAGCTGTGGTCTGCCGACGCTGGAAAAGATCGAACTTGCTTCAAATAAATCATTGGAGAATTCTTTTCTCTAACCCGTTGGCCACAGAGCGGTACGACAGCGTTTTGCATGTGAGCTACGGCAATGCCACTACGGATTTTCAGCATATTTTTGCCTTTCTATTGTCTTTACTTGCTTGCAGTCAAGGAAACTCTGATTCCGCAGTCTAAGAGTTCTATTTATTTAAATGGTGCTGAAATGGTGCTGAACAATCAAAGACACGTGGAAACAATTTAATAGTTGTCATCAAGACAAGTCGAATAACGAATAACATATCGACTGAGCTATACTCTTTGGTGTGCTTCTTTTGTGGCATAAGAGCATTGGTTTGAAGCTCTAATGGTGGCAGAGATTGAACAAACATTGCCCCCGAAAATCTTTGTTTGATTTGAACTCTATTCCGAAAACACTTTCTGCTGTCCACAACATTTCAATTTTAGCTTTAAGTAATATGTATCTTCGAGCTATTCCAACTTAATTTTCTAATGAAAACTAAATACAAAGAGAATAATTAATGATTCAATTGTTCATAAGATTGGCTAATTTTTATCTGGCTAATTTTCTTCATGATTTTATTCTCAATATTTGTTACAAGTTAAAACGTATAAAATGAAATATACCTGAGAATTCCCTAGCAATTATTAAGCATCATTAATTAAGTATCACGATGACATGCAGAATATAACATCTAATCAGCCGAACAAGTCTATAAAATTGCCGGCCAACCTTTAGACGTTTTTTCTACCTAACTTTCCAAGAGATCACACAATTTCAATGAACTTGCATCAGAGTTGTTGGGAAAGGTAAGCCCACCATTCGAACACACCCAAAGATATTATTTATAAACTGCTATATATTATAAACCTGCTCAACCAGAAGATATTTAAATCATGTTTATTGGGATTTAATTAATTTATTTATTAAGCTGCAGGGCTGAGCAATGCGCAAATACAGTAAATCATGTATAGATATTTGTATGTATGTATGTATTTATATTCGTTCAAACACCAATTGATATGTTTTTGTTTTCTAATCAAATTAATTATTCACATAATTGCAATCCGATTATGCGTACTCTTGTACGGATTTATGTGTAGTATATAAATATATTCGTACAGATTAATGACTTACTATAAGTTTACAAATTAATTTAAATGTTGCACAAATCGTTTAGGGATATTTATTTATACATGACAATTTCCGCGCGAAACAATTTGGCACGCTAGGCAAAGATACAGATACAGATACAGATGCAGATGCAGATGCATTTATGTATGCATATACTCGTGTGTGTTTGAGATTATCGTTAATCCATTATATCGTTTATCGTAGTTGTTATCATGATGTATCATGTGTGTTGACTCTATGGACTAAATGTCTATGACAATTTCGTATAATAAATATAAGAAAATTGCTTTAAGAACTGAATTAGTCCTGGCTAGCCGACGACATCGATTGCTGATAGCTGCAGACAATCTTGGCCGCATCATTCATCATCTTGGCAGTGGAACGGACGAGGAACATCAGATGACACTCGTCGTAGACGGTCAGCTCGACCCGTGTGCGGACCAGCCCATGGAGGACGGTGGCCCGTTCCAGATCCAGCCAGCGCTGCAGGGCCAGCTCTCGCTCCTTGACGGAACCCGTGAGGGACACGTCCGACGGTCCCCACAGCACAAACTCCAGCACGGACTTGGCCTTGGACAGCGACTCGGCACGCTCCTGCTGCAGAATGTCCGCCAGAATGGGTGTGATTTTGGTGGCAGGCAGCATATCGGTCAACGCGGAATGGGCGCACTTGCAGAGCGTGCCCATGGGCTCATCATCTTCGTTGTTGTTGCTGTGGGGTAGAAGATCAATTAGTAATTTATTCCAGAAGGTAAGAAGCGGACTGGATTTACCCCTGCAGCACGCAGAGGCGCGCTTGCGAATCCTTGTTGTCCATGTCCTTGGACAGCACCACATTGGACAGACTCAACGGCGTCTCCTCGATGGCCTTGGCCTGCAGATTCTTCATCCCGTTGACCAGCTGCAGCATTATGAAGGCCACCTCTCGCGTCATCACGTCGTCGAATGCTGGCATGGCACTGGCACTGGCCGAGCCATCCTCTCCCGAACTGGTCGTGCCTATGGACTCCTCGTTCAAGGTACTCAGATTCTGCACAGAGACCACGTTCCTCAGGGCGCTGCTTGCGGCCCCGTCCTTCAGTCCGCTCAGGTTGGGAATGGAGCCGCGGAAGTTGAAGTTGCTCTTGTCCAGCACCTGGGACTTGCCCTTGAGTATGGCCCCGATCGACTGCAGCGTCTCCAGCTGCAGCCGCGGCAGCACCGAGATGGTGGCCTGCAGCAGAGTCACCTCCGTGGAGGGCATCAGCGGCAGTTGGTAGCTGGGCACCAGGTCGCAGAACTCGGTGATGGGATTGAGCACTTCACTGACGCCGCCGGTCAACTGGCTCAGGTCGCCACCCACGCCGGACAGCTGATTGCAGTCGGCGGACAGGGCCAGGGTGACGGGCGATGAGGTCCAGAGGGCCGCATGGAAGGCCTTCTTGCCCACCACAAATGCCTGGGCACCCTCCAAAATGGTAAAGTCCTCATAGCGCAAGTTAATGGCATTGGCCAGAGGTCGCAGGGCCGCCGGGACGACTGGAGTTTGCTGAAGCTGCAATGAGGTAAAAGATAAAGGCAAGTTCTACAGAAACTGTTGGGGATTTGCTCACCTGATCGAGCACCTGGGCGAGTGCCTCATGATTGGCCACCACCACGGCGGTGTAGTTATCCTCGATGGTCTTGTGCACGACACTGCGTCCCTTGCGCATGCGCAAACGATTCGTGGCCTTGCTGCGGTTCTTGTTTGCCTGTCGAATACAATAGAAGTAAGGATACGATGTCCAAGTCGGACAGTAGATCCACATACCTGTGGCATGCCCCAGACGCTGTCATTGATGTCCGTGGCCACATCGCCGCCTGCCTCGCTGCCGTAGTAGCTGTACGGCGCATAGATATCGAACTCGCCCACCTCGCTGCCCGCATACGATGCAGATATCATCCGTGGAATGTTGGCTAGCGAAGAGATTAGCTTAAATATAAAATATATTTTTTTAAGGGATAGCATGAACTTACCCAAGCTGTTGTTCAGTCCGTAGTGGCGCACGGGTCCGTATTCGCTGCGCGTGTAGCTGGATATGGAGGCCGTGTCCGAGTAGATATTGTTCCTGCGTGTGGCTTGGGTTAGGCGCTGTCCAGCCACAGCCGCCAGATCGATGTTGGTGCGTGTGGGCGGTGGCGGCGGCGTCGCTGCTGTGGCTGGTGCTGCGGCTCCAGTTGGTGGCTGGGGCGAGGTGCTGCCGTTGCCCATCTTCACGAACTCGTACAAGTTCTCGTAGTCGCGCTTGTCCTTCAGATAGCTGTCGATGGTGCTGTTGATCTTGCGCACCGAATCCTTCAGGCTGCTGCGCTGTGACGCCGTGTCCGTGGCGTCGTTGGAGCGCTGCTCGAAGATCTCCAGCTTGCTGGATATGGACATCTTCGTCTCGCTCTTCTTCTGCGGCTGCCGCTCAAATGTGCTCGTCCGACTGTTGCCCGTGGGGGTGACATTCAATGATTTGGCCAGACTCTCCTGTCCTTGGTTGTTCGTCTTGAGGGACGACTTGGTTGTATCCGTTGCTATATTCTCACCGTTTGACGAGCAAATGGAGATAGTATCGGTTAGTATTCCGCGCTTCCGCACCAGCTCCAGCTGCGCCTCGCGCTCCCTCATGCTGGCCGTACGCTCTGGCTTACGTGGTGCAATCGAGGAGCGGATTTCGCCTGAAGAATGGGAAGATGTGGATAATGTTTATTGCTAAAGTCTTTCTGTACCCCAAAGGTTGTGTCTCATCCTTTCACCCCATCTTTCTATGCTCATGCTTCCCTTCGTGTCGTAGCAGTGGCAAATGTTTGCTGTGCAAAATCAACACATAACAATTCTCTGTGGCTCTCCCCGACCACCTACTTGCCAGACAACCTGCGAGTTCTAATTGCGATTTTGACCCAAATTCGTGCCAAATTACAATTCGCACAGTGCTCTGGCCAGGCTGGCTGGCGCTCGGTTGAGTCTGGCATTGGAGATGGCTAACAAATGGCTGCCAGGTGCAGCAGCAGCAGGTGTAACAAGTTCTTGCCGCATTCACACTGACCGCAAAGTGTCAGGCGGTAAGAAATGGGTCGGTCGGTCGGTAGTTTCACCAGTTCTAACGCTTTTCTCCCTCTCTCTCTCTCTCTCTCTCTTATGGTCTCCCATCAACATGTGGTTACCTCATTGGCTTAACCTGGCCTAAAACCTAGCTGGGATCTGGAACTGGCTTCGGCTTCTGGCTTCTGGCTCTGACTTATTTTCATTTCGATTTTTGTTGCTGCTGCGAGCAGCGCTCATCTGTTCAACTATTTTGCTCTCTGGCTTTGGCCACTTAACCCAGTTAAAGCCGGGTAAATGGATGGCTGAATGGCTGGCTCAATGGCTCCGTGGCTCATCATCATGTGGATGTGGCGGATATGGTCATAAGTGGCTCTCTGCGAGTGTGTGTGTGTGTGTGTGTGTTTGTGTGTGCCCGTTATATTGATTAAAATGCGTAACTTGTTCTGAGTTTGGTTTTGGTTTCGGGTTCTACTTTCAGCCATGATGTCGATGAGGTGCTGCTCATGCTGTTGCTTTTACCATTAAAGGTGATTTCATTCGTGTTCTGGTTTCTCGCTGGTGGCTTCTGGCCTGCAATTGGAGTCAACAAGTTGTTGCCCCAAAGTGCGGGAAGTAGGTGAAGTGGCTCTCGGAGACGTGAAGTCCCTTCCAGGTTGTCATTTTGAAGGTCGCTCTGATTTCGGAACGTGATTTGCTTACGCTTTCTTTTGGAATGCCATCGAACCAACCCACGCCCACGCCCACGCATCCACGGATTTTGGGTCAGATTTCCATGAATTTGAAGTGTGTGCCACAAATGGTGTCCAGATCCCCCTGCAACACTTACCCAAATTGGCATAGACATTGTCGGCCTTCAGCTTGATGGAGCCGCTGGCTGTGGTGGCAGAGTCCATGCTGCTGCCACTCAGCGTGGCCGTCAGCTCGGTCTTCTGCTTGCGTCGCAGTTCGGCGCTCTTGGGCGGCGGTGGGCGTGCCGGCTTGTTGGCCTCATGGGCACGCTGTCCCTCGCTGGCGCGTAGCGGCGGTGCGGGGGGTTTCGCAGTGACCACGGCCACCGTCTGGGCGGACACCGTGTCGCTGGTCTTGGTGATGTCCTTGACCACCTCCACAGCTGTGGGATTGATGTCAATCGGATGGATGATGACGAGCCGCGGCTTGCCGGGCACACTGCCATCGTCGCCCGTGCAAATCTCCGTGTAGATGCTCGAGTCCTTCTTGTGGAGCTGGGAATCCGAGGACTTGCTGCCGCCATTGCTGCCCATGCGCAGGAATTTCTTGATGGAGAACTTGGACTTTTGCTTCTGCGGCGGCGAGGCATTCGCCGCTGGCGACTTCTTGCTGTCCGCCAGTCCGGCAGCGGCCAGGCACTCCTCGGACATCGACAGGTGCCGCTGGTTGCGCGGCGTCGGCTCTGGGGTGAGTGGCTGCTTCAGGTTCACCACGGAGCTGGCGGACTGCAGCTGCAGCTGCTTGGCCGCATTCGCCCGCTGCATCACGAAGGTGTTGAGGCTGCGGAACTTGGGATTGATAACGGCCCGCTCGCGCTTGTCCTTCTCCCGAATGACGGGTGCTCCGCCGGCCACCGGCAGCGGTGGCTTCCTCGTGTACAGACTGCTATTGATGGCTGCTGCTGCTGTTGCACCTGTGGACTGAGTGGGTTGAGTGGGCTGACTGGTCTGTGGTGGAGTCTCCCCTGTCTGTGTCTCACTGCTGCTGCTGGCTGACGTGGCCTTTGGCGCTGGCTTGGGCGATGACGATGGCGAAGACAGCGATGGCTCCGTTGCGGCCACCTTCGAGGCCTGCTCGAACTCAACTACCAGGCTGTAGTCGCGCTCCGGCGTGGGCGGTGCGCTTAGCTTTGGCTCTGGCGGCGGATTCGGGGCTTTGCCCTTCTTTAGCTTTGCCTCCGCATCTTTCGCTGAGTCAGCTGCGATGCCAGAGGCCAGCAGCAGATTCTCGCTCGACTTGGAGATGGCCGACTGCAGCTGTGTGATGAACTGCTGCTCGGCGCAGCTCGGCTGCCGCTTGCTGCCCACCAGGAAGGTCTTTAGTGGCGTGTTGCCAGTGTTGAGGCTGCCTCCAGGACTATTGTTGCTGCTGCTGCTGCTGCTGACGAGCGGCTTGGCTGGCAGCTCGGGCTTCTTGAGCCCGTGCAGGAATGAAGGTCGTGCATCCATCTTCATGGGCGGTGGCGGCGACTTGGGCAGCGCTGGCAGCTGCTGTCCCGTGGCTTCCGTCTCCTTCTGTTGCTGTTGCTGTTGCTGCTGTTGTTGCTGTTGCTGTTGCTGCTGCTTCTGCTCCAGGCTGTTGTCCGGATCGGCGCTGCCATCGGGTTCGCCGTGCAGCTCCCGACTCTTTACTGCTGGCTTGGGCGCGGCCTGGTCTCCAATTTGTATGTCCTCGTAGTCAGAGTTGTTGGTGCTGGCGCTGAGTTTTTTCTCCACCAGCAGCTGGCTGGCTGCCGCCCCTCCCTTGGCAGCACCCGCATTCTTGTACTCGCTGCCGATGCTGATGCCAATGCCCGAGTCCGACTCGCTGCGGATCATGTTGTAGGCGTTCTCCTCGTCCGAGCTGCCGTCGAAGCTGCTGCCGGTGGAGTCCAGGGCATCGTCCGAGCTGCATTTGGTCACGATCAGGCCGTCGGAGGTGATTTTGCTGGTCATGAAGTTGCCCTCGTGCAGATTGTAGCTGGCGGCACGCGTCTTCGAGCTGAGCAGCATGTCCGTGATGTACTGGGAGCTCGAGTAGTGGGCCGTGTTCGAGCTGCTGTCCGCCTGGGCGCTGGCCACGCCCACCTGCTCACTGTACTTGCCATCGGGCAGATTCTCGTAGCTGAGTTGAGTCTCCACGACGTCGTAGTAGGCCGACACTCCATTCTCCGTGTCCGAGCAGTTGCTGTCCGTGTCGGAGTACTTGTGGCAGACATTCACCCGCGGCTTGGCATGATCCTTGGTTATGGGCGCGTTCCGCGCGATTGGCTTCTTAAGGTCGAGAAATGGCTTCGGCGAGTCGCTCAGCGCGCTCAGCTCGAATTTGATTTTGTTGCAACCAGCAGTCGAGGGTGCACTTGCCACCGTGGCAGTGGCCGCTGCCGCTGTGATCTGTTCGCTTTGCTTTTGCTTCTGCTCCAGCGTCTCGGAGATCTCATCCAGCAGTGACTTTTCCATGGCTCTCTCTATGGGTGGACTGGCCTTGCCATCCCTCGAGCATGTGGCTGTTGATGTGGCTGTTGCTGCTGCTGTTGGTGTTCCCTTTGCTGGCGTCACCTTGGTCATGGTTAGTGTGGGTGTTAGGGTGGTGGTCACTTTCTTGGTGCCAACACTGGCTGTTCCTGTCACCGTGCTGCTGCTGCTGCTGCTGCTGCTGCTGCTCTTGATGGCTGTGGTAATTGTGACCGTCTTGGCCTTGGCTGTGCTGCCAGATGTTGCCGCTGTCACGGATGCTGCCGCAGTGCTTTTGCTCTCCTGGGGAGCACCCTTTGGCGGTGCAGGCGCTGGCGCTGTTGCCCCCTTGGATCCCTTTAGGGGCTGGCCAAAGGGCATCACATTGATGGTGAGCGTTTGCTTCTTGCCCTCCTTGTCCACCTGGGGGGCGCCCAGCTTGAGGGCGGCAAACGATTTCTTAATGTTCTCCTCGGCATCGCCCAGCAGATTGCCATTGTTCATGTTGAAGTCGGTGTTGGCACGCGTAATCCGCTTGAGCTCCACAGTTTCCTCATCGTCCGTCTCCGTGATGGCCATGTCATCGTGTTCGTTGCCGAGATTCATAAAGTCATGATCGTCATCGTCGTCGTCATCATCCGACCATTCCCCCCCATAGCCAATGATTTCGTGCAGCTGCTTGGGGAAGCAAACTTTGCCGCTCTTGGCGCTGCTGTGGCTGCCACCGCTGGACTTGCCGCTGGAGGAGCTGCTGCTGCTGCTGCTGCTGCCGCCGCCGCTGGTCAAACGCACCCCAAAGGCCTTCTTGATGATGCTCTTGGCCGGTGTCCTGTGCTTGTTAGGATAGTCCGCCTTGGGCTGCACCTCGGGCTGCTTGTGCTGACTGCTGCCGCCCAGCTTGGAGGCGGCTGCTGCTGCGGCTGCCTTGTGCTCGTCCTTGGACTTAAAGCAGTTGGAGCACAGATCCTTCTTCCACGCATTCTGCGTAAAGTGTGAGCAAATGGAGGACGACATGTTGCTGTTGCTTGTGGCTGTTGCAAGTTGTGGCTGTTACTCCCGTACAACAACCTTAGGCCATATTCTGCAGGAGAGAGAGAGAGAGAGAAATGGCTGAGTAATGGCACATGTATGCTGTTGGCACATAAACTTGAAGACTTAAGAGTAAATTAAACTTTCTTTCTGCAAATACACGTATTGCACAAGTCCTCCAATTAACTTTCACTCTCCTTGGACGCCACCAACAGGCGCATGACTCAATATCGATTGGGCAACAGCCAAAGCCAAAGCTAAAGCCAAAGACTGTTCGGCAATTGCTGGCTGACTGGTGGCGGACATGTGGTCATCCAGCATCCAAAATCATTGCCAGGCCAGCGGAGGCAACTTATCAATCAATCTTCATCTTGATAATGGAATTATTGAAATTTTGCCTGCTGCTGCTGCTGCTGCTGACAATGATGATGTTGCAAAGAGACGGCTATTTATGGCTTGGTGTATTGATTCCGCAAGGATGGGAATAGACTCATAATTAACTGTGCTTGTCACATCCATCAGCAGTCCCCCCCCCACACCATCAGCCCTCTGTTGTGTAATCGCTGCCGGCTACTAGCTGCCTCTTTTTGTTAGTTAGTTGCTTCGTCTTACAATGTTTGCATTTGATTTTGTCGCATGCCTGCAAATGACTTTCTAAAGTGACATGCCCCGCCCCGCCCCGCCCCGCATGCAAGCCGCATGCCACATGCAACATGTGCACAAAAACCAAGGAAATTCAAACAAAATCAACAGACAGCCAGAAAGCTGGAATAATTAATGGCTTTATTTGGTTAGAGCTTCTGGGCAAACGGGTTTCCTTTTCGTGGAGGCATCCAAACAATAATAATAAATTCTGATTGTTTCCTTAGTCATCTAAGGAGTGTTTTGTGGTTCTTAAAAACTTTGAAACAAATCTAATTATTTAATCAAATGAAGTTCATATCTTTAGATCGAAATGTGTTTCTTTTTGTATTATTCATGTGCAGCTGTTTTACTCTCCCATGCTGCGATTATATCAGCTAATTGTTGGGTCTGTTTATTTCGTATCTTCCACCAAGTATTGCTCACTTCACTCAAAGAAAGATCTAATTATTCTGCTACCAAATTATGGCTGGTTAGCTGCAGAGCTCTCCAAATTGGATACCCCAAATATGGCGCTCTAACTGTGGGATTCTGCTCGTAGGCATATCATGGAAAGATCTTTGAATACTCCACCGAATTATGGAAGTAGTTAAGTTCTGTTGAGAATCTAATTATGTATACGGCACCAACTGATGACAATCTACAAATTGGAGTCACTCAAGATGGAACTCTTGTTCTTTGGCAGCAAAGCTATGGATTTCCATTCCATTCCATTCCATTCCTAACTGAAGCTCGCTTTGTTCCGCAAGATCTCATGAGAGTGCCGCCCAGTCCGGGGCGTTTCCACTGCACCACTTTACAGCACCAGCAGCTGAGCACTAACCATGTAACAATCTTTATGTCTTTAAGCCATTAACTTCTGTATATGGCTAAAAGTGTGTGTGTGTCTGTGTGTGTGTGTCACGTACTTAAACGCCTAATTGGGAAAGTGTTTGCTGGTGTTGCTGCTGCTGACAGCGTATGCGGCAACACCCACCAAGACAACAATGAGAATGACAACAGCAACTGCAACAACAATAACAAACGATGCCACAGTTTTGGGGGCATCTCTCGGTTCACATTTATCAACGCCAACACCAAGGAAAGTTGACCCATTGTTAAGTGTTTGCCGGCGTTTTAAGCCTCTTCTGCCACGCTTGATTTCTGCATCAGCTGCTGCTGGAGATGATGCCTCAGCCAGAGCCTGCCACTGCTGCCACTGCTGCTCTGGGGGTCTCCAGTTTTGGGTCAGCATTTTGACTAGACGTTAATATGCATAAATCTTGGCTTTGTGCAATGCGGTCGCAGGAAAAACAATTGGCATCAGCTCTTGGCAGCGTGGCAAAAGGGGGGATATGGATAGGGGCAAAGCAGAGCATGGCCAATTGCATAACTGTGGCTGCTAAATGTTGCTGCCGTGTTTTTGTTTCTCTCTCTCTCTCTCTCTCTGTGTCTCTCCCTCTGCTGCCCCGTATTGTTACACATAAATTGTAGACTTGGCCCGCGGTTTGGTTGCCGTTTGACTTGACTTTAGTTTACTTTACGTCTATTTCTGTTACTGTTTCGGTTTTGGTTTCGGTTGTTTTTTTTTTGTTTTTTGTTAATTGTTTTGCATTTTTTGTCTCTTCTTTCACTCATTTGCATTTTGCAGTTGCGGCATCGATTGGCCAGCTATTTATGGCCACTGCCAATGAGATAGCACAGAGCTGTGCCCATTCTCATGGGAGCTGTGGAAAGCAGCAGCCCGCGGATCAGAGATCGCCGATGCATTGCGCAGTGTTCAATCATCCGGTGTATGATTGAGCGAAAAAGTGAAACACATTTGGCTGATGCTCTGTCAAAGGCACAACAAATGCAGAAAATGCTCAACAAATTGTGGGGGGGCCATTTGGCCATTTGGCCATATAGGGGAGTAGTTTGTCCAAGACTTGATGCGCCTCCTGCTGAAGATGGCAGTGGCAGAGAGCCGCTCTCTGAAGTGGAATGCTGGCAACATCTTGAGGCTATTTTTCAAGTTTGGCTCTTGGCCTGGCCCAAGGAATGCTGTTGCCCAGCTACACATACGGAGATGGAAAAGAGATATCAATGGTGCTGCCGGCAAAAGTGTTACACACAAATAAATCTACATAAATTTGCTACAAGAGCTCTAAACTCCTGACCGAAAGGGGCTAATTTATGCTGTCCAGGATGTAGATGTGGTGTCTGTGTGGCTCTCCGTGAGGACGCAGCTCGTTAGTTGGCCAAAAGTCGGTCAGAGCTTAGACGACTGACTGACTGTCTGACTGACTGACGGACAGTTGGGTAAAACTGTCAGTGGGCGTTACAAATTAATCGATGCGAACTCTCAGACAGCCGTGTCTCTGCCTCTGCCTCAGGCTCAGTCTCAAGTCGAGGTACGAGTTTGTGCATAAATCTTGCCAATTGGACACACTCGAAATCCTTGGAAACTCGTTCCATTCCAGCGGCAACCCATTTCGATATTTTGCATTCTGGCATTCTGTATTTGCTTTAATCTGATCGGATACGAGTGCGGTGAGGTGCGGTGCTCGGTACGGCGCTTGCAGGCAGCCCGACAACAGTTAGCTTGACCGTCTGCCAATCGAGGCCAACTGGTTTTCGGCCACAAATGTTCTCTGTTCTTGCCAGACAACAGCACACAGCACACTGCAGACTGCAGTTTTATTTGTTTTGGCTGCAACTTTTGGGGCCAGCCCAGGTTTTTCATTAGAGAAGAATCCACGGAATGTTGGGATCACTTGAGTGGCGCAAAGTGGGTTACCATTCGCTGATTCAGCTCGAAACCGCACCAGAAGCAGAACTAAATTTAAATTTAATCATCCACATGTTGATTCCCATTAAAGCTGAACCGAAAACCAGGAAAGCGAACGAAACGCGAAGCTCAAAACACGAAATTGAAATGAAATGAAACGAAAGATGAGATGGGATGCGAGAAGATATCTGCCGAGATGGTTGGGAGAGGTGATGATATACACACACACACACACATATATTGAAACGGGGATATGGTGGTGGTGAGAGATGCCAGAGATGTGAGGCGAAGTTTTTGTTCCACATTTGCACGTGAGATTTATGCGTGGCTGAAACTTGGGGAGCTACTTGGCCCCCTTCTGAATATATATATACGAATATATATACAAATATGCGCATACATGTATGGCATATCCACCTGACAGAGTTCTCCTCTTTCGACTCCTCAAGATTATGCAAAACAGCAGTTGACTCCGACAAAGCTCTTTGAATTGTTTACTTTTGCTTAGTTATGCACAGACCCGAGCCAACTGCCAGGCAAACAGATACAACAAAAAAAGAGTAGAGTAAAGCTCAAAGCCAAGTTTTTGGCCAAAAGAATTCTGAATGCTGGGTTGGGCCATGGCCTGGGCGGGATAGCGGATGTGGTGGGCGACACAGCCACACAGCCACACAGCGAAATGTCAAGCCGGGTTGCCTTTAAAGGCAAACGGCCAATTAGGCGCCGGCAGAGTTGATTGGAGTTGATTGCAGACTCCATTCCGTGCTCTCGTAATCAGCCGGGCTAAGTCCACAGCTCTGCCAGAGATAAAACCCAAAGTTCAAGGTTACACTTGCTCCCTGTTCCCAGCTCTAAGCCTCCAGCTCCCAGCTCCCCTGCACTTCTCTTGCATTCGCCTGTGCCCCTGCCTTCAAGCTAATTGGATTTACAAATACAATCCCTCTGGTAATTGTGGAACCTTCCACTATGTCCGCCTGTGTGTGGGAAACTCAAACATTGTTTTTGCCAATTAATATGATTCAAAGCATGCGCATTGGAATGCAAAGTTTGCCTTTCATTTTCAATGCCATTCCACAAACGCCACCTAAACCAAACCAAATCATTACAGTAGGCACTCAAGAAGTGAACCTGCTATAGTTTCCATATTTACCAACTTCCAAAATGCTCAAAAAATTAACTTTTGTTAGAAAAAACTTGTTGAATTTGTTTTCTTTTTTGGCGGTTGCATATCCGGAGCGACCACTGTACAAGTGTATGACAAATATTTATTAGTTTTGAGCTGCCAATTTCCTAGTTCACACGCCTGGTTAGCCTCCGCTGGAAGTTTGTTTAATTAAAGCCAAGTCAAAGTTGCCATTAGCCGTTGCTGTTGCTGCCGGCTGCTGCCTGCTGGGGTGGGGTTGCGGCCTGGCGGCAACTCTCGAGAACTTGCCGGATGTTGGTGCAGGCAGCAGAGCAATTTTGTCAACAGGTAATACAACAAACTTGTGCGACCACAAAATAAAAGCAGGGGGACAACAGCAACATCCACATCCACAGCAGCAGCGGCAGCGGCAGCATCTACAACTCGTTCGTCCATGGCAGCATTTAAATTGTGAAGAAGTTGTTTATAGAGAGGCTTTAGTGATGTGGAGGGGGAGAATTGGTGTAGTGCCGCTGGCTGCTGAAAGTCTTTTAAGCATAAACATAGCTGACGATTGCTACCTGCTACTCGTATAAGCAGAAAAAACAGCGATTAGGCAGGAAAGAGGCTGTTAATGTTACCCTTAAACCGTAGAATGAATGTTAAAGATTTAATATGAATTTAAGATTCTTTGAACAGATTTCCTGGTTTTGCTTCCTAGACCACCCAAGACATATTTGTGAGTTGATTTCTTGAAGGTTTGACATATTCTGCCAAGGGTTTTTGGCCCGATGTCTATCCTTATGTTGGGCTGTCAATTACGTTGAGTAACGAGGCCCACAATCTCCAGTCAAGCTGTCAATATTGCCTGTCATGGCCTGGCCGGGAGGCATCGAGGGAGCCTATCATGCTGGGTTAATTGAAGCTGCTACACTCGATAAACCGATAAACCGATGAACCTCAAACAGGCAACAGAGCAAAAAAAAAAGCCAAACACATTAATAACCACTTCGACCTGGAACCTGTGCCTGGGACCTGCTTTGGCGGAGGAGTTGAGGTCTATTTTTAGCTGTCAGTTTATTACGGTAAAATGTTTCATGTTCATTCTTGCCAGAAAATTCCAAGGAAATATGGAAAGAGAGTGGGAAGCCAGAGGTGAAGATGGCGCGGAGTGCGTGTGGAGCAGCTTTAATCAAGCGAATCCCGCATGGATTGCTGTACATAAATGTATGCTTGCGAGTGTGACAGCAACAGCACCCACAATCCATCCATCGCTCTCCCACTCACTTGTTCAATGCTCTTCTTCGTTCACTTTGCTGCAGAAAATAAAAGAGTGCCAGTGAGAGAGCGGGTGGAGAGAGGGGGAGAGCAGGCAATGTTTACTTCAAGGTTAAGTTCCCATGTCGTCTTCGTTTTCATTCGCGCTGCTGTCGCTGTTGTTGTTTTTGTTGCGTGACGCAGACAAAGAAGTGGAGCCAGTAGAGAAGGAAAGAGGACTTAAAGCATAAAGCAAAAGGAAGCAAAAGCAGAACGCAGCAAAAGAAACAGCAAATTAATAAATAAATGAAAAAGCATTCATTGATGTTGCCTGCAACTGCAACTGTTGTCAGGGAACCAAATTGCAGTTGCTGTTGCTGCTAGAGCTACAGAAGCGAGAGATGGAAGCGTGCAGACTGTCACGAATCCATAAATCACGCACGAAGACAATCTACCTAATGTGCTGCTACAGATTGCCAAAGTTTGAGGTTACCATAAAATGAAGTACTTCTGTGGGGCTCATTTCTCCAATTCTATTCTCTGTACAAGAGAATATTGCCATTGAAGCTGCTACGATGTTTCTAGCTTCATTTAATAAAAACTGCAGATTTCCATCTCCCTTCTATACCAATATGATTTTAAAGTTCTTGCCATTCAATTTCCGGAGTCTAAAACATAATTTCGAACTGCACTTTAGTGACTATTTTATCCCAGCTTCCCTAGTTTCACTCTCCCATAACTAATCAAGAGCACTCACGAAATGGACTTTTGCACTCAGTGATCCAAGTGTGCCACCATCTTCAGAACGGGTTGCCTGTTGCTCTTGCTGCTGCCTCCTTTTTGTTCTGCTTCTTTCATTCTGACACGCACATGTGTTGCCGCAACATTTTGCTTAATTAAAAAAGAGTACAGCACCGCACCGCACTCTTCTGCTGCGTCTTTTTGTAGCTTACTGGCGAGAGGCAACCCATTTCCACTTTGTATCTCTGCGTGCGACTTCCCCAAAGGGTGCAACGGGCAACAGCTGTCGCTGGCATCGTAACTTTATTTTATGACAAAGCCCCACTAAACTTAACGCGCTCTCCCCCCTCCACTTGGGTAACAGTTTGTCTCTTAGTTCCTATCCTCATTTTGCTCTCTCTTTGGACTTTTTTCATAATTTTTAATAACCCGCTGTTAAAATATTTTATGAGGCGTACAAAGTCTTCGAGACCTACTCATTCTGTCACATTAGAAACCAAATAAAAGAAGAAAGAAACAGGAAAACCTGTTGCGTGGGATAATATTTTTGGGTGGTTTTGGGTTTGTCTGTACACGGAGCTACATTCCCCCAATTTGTTGGCCAATTTGTAATTGCGGGCCAAATCCATTTGTTCGCCTGTTCGCCTGTCAAGCCGCAACTCCAGATACAGCTTAAGCTACGGCTTCAAGTCATGTTGCAGCGTTGTCTTCATGAGTCATGCATGGAGCAGGGACACAGTTTTGTGGTTACCAAACAGCTGCAAGAATTTTGGAAGGAGTTCGGGCCCAAGTTATCCGGTTTGCTTCGCTTCATTTGCAGCAACGTGCAATCTTGACCAAGGAACAATAAACACCCAGAACAATTGTTCTGGCTATGGCTTCCACTACCTGTTTTCCGTTGAACTCTTTTCAGACATCTGGAGACCTTTTGCTGTAGTGGATTTTCTGTGTTGTTTTTGTGAATTTTGCATGCTGTTCGTTTGACTTTTATTGCACGTTTAGAATATGAAATACCACCACAGAAAACAGCAACAAATCATAAAAGCTGTGCAATTTGAGACTGAGTCAGAGAGAGAGAGACGAGAGACGAGAACAAGTTGCCAATTTGGGTTGAGCAACCAGCAAACACACGCAAACAATTCGATGTCTGGCACCGGTCTAAAGCGATTGTCTAGGCGGGGGCTGGGCTGTGCTGGGGAAGGGACTGCCGGTTTGCCGGTATGCCGAAAGGCCCAGCATGTAATTGTATGCCAAAGGTCGACAACTGTATTGCATTTGGAAAAGGCAAACAGACAGCCAACGAAACCGATGGACGGACCTTTGAGAGGCTGAAAGGCAAATACGAGTAGGTACAGTGGAATATAACATAAGTCTGTGCTTTAAATTGGAGATTGATTGAGGATTTACCGAGAGCATTCCATCATTTGAATGGATGGGAAATCTTCCCTTCTTGCAGCCACTCCTGGTGCAATGTTCGGCACACAAAGGCTCACGAGTATTACGTATACGCACTGCTGCAACGCCTGGCATTGCAAGGCCAGACGTGGTTGAGTGAGACAAAAGCTGAAACGAGACAGCTGAAACCCACACACATACACATTTCAGATGAATGACGTGGCAACATGTGGCAGCAGCATCGCTTCTGGCAGGGGCCCTCTCCGCACAACAAAAGAAAGTCAGTAAACCACTGCGAGGCCTGAGCCAAGTTCAAAGTTCAATGGTAGAGATGTGACAACAGCAACTGCAACATGTTGACAGCGACAAGCAATTAGCAGAGAAAGAGAAAGAGAAAGGGGTGCTGTGGCAGGGCTCCGTGTGCTGGACTGTGGCATGGGGCATGGGGCATGGTTCAGGCAGTTGTCTTCGGTTGACGTAAGTTCAACTGCAGGGCAAAGCGCGCAAATCAATTTGCATTTGCATTTGGCGAGTCTTGCCTTTGGGCAATGAACCTGCTGCACCAGGCATGCATTAAATAATCATAAATAACTTTTTCTGGCTCTTACCGAACATACACACACGCACACACACACGCACACACACACACACACACACACACACACACTGACTATCAAGCGAAGTTGCAACTTGGGGGCAATATGCGCTTTCCTTCTTTTGTTTTCATGGTAGAAAGCTGAGGGAATCGCCTGATGAATGCTGAACGTTGAAGGCAGGCAGGCTCGTGGGAAATTAAATCAATTGAACTGAAACCGAACGGCAGCCACAACCCCCGTCTGGGTCTGTTTGAACTTGGCTTTAATTAATCAGTGCAGCCTTTTGAAAGTTTGGTCAGCATAATGGAATGGAATTGCTGTCTCGCTGCCACTGCCACCAGGGACACGCCCAGCACAAAAGCTGTTTGTTTTTCCCGTTGTTTGACATTTAATTGGCATTAATTACCCTCTCGAACGGCCTCCTCTCTCTCTCTCTCTCTCTCTTGGCCATCGCCCATCTGCCTGGAGCCATGGCCACAACTTTCACTGTTGCGCCTACACCGAAATTGGCCAAGCGATAGCAAAGAGGTGTGTGGCATGGAGTGGAGTGGCGTGGAGTGGAGTGGCATGCGGCCAAGGCAATTGACAGTTTTCGATTGAGGCTTTCCTGCAGTCGGGGCTCGCTTCTTGGCAGCTGGCTGCTTATCGCGGAACGCCATCTAGCGGCAGCCGCACACAAACCATTATCATTTTGACAGGCAGCCATTAGATAAACACCATTAGGGATGGCACACGGGTGTGGGTTGTGAAGTGCAGCCACAAGCACGCACGAGACAAGAGACATTCAAGTGGAAGGAAAAAATGCATGCAGTCATTTGTGTTTGGAGTTTTTTTTATTGAATAAACTCTGATGGAGTACCTGAATGGATTTTCCATAGAGGAAATACTTGTATGTCCCGCTGCAAGCAGAGAAATGCTCGTAAAGTCTATATAGGAATGAGCTTCAAGCTCTGGAGTGGCTCCAATAGATCACTAAAAATGCAGTAAAAATACTCCACATGCTGAAATGTTCTCAAGAATTTTTGTGTTAGCCAAACTTCTGTGACCACTCACGAACAAAGCAGAAAATCACACCCCATGTCCATCTCTAAAATGAAACGCACACAAACTGAAAGCAATTGCCACACAGCATCAGCAGCAGCAGCAGCAACAGGCTTGCAACAGATGGCGATAAATGGGAAATGACATTTCCCTTCCTCCTCCATTAGAGATCTCCGCACATTTCTGCGGAGCACTCCTCCAGCCACACCATTTGATTGAGAATGTTGCATGCCTGGGGCACATTTAACCCATTTGCTGGGCCAACAATTTAGCACCTAATAATTGGCTACCCACTGAAAAGCGGGCAACAGAAAGGCCAACCCAGCAGAATCAGGGCCCGAAATGCGGTCATTAATTAATAAACAGTTCCGCCACATAAACGCGGAGCCACAAATCAGCGGGCGGGAGACAGCAGGGCGGCAGCAAGTAGCGCGCACACGTGTGCAACATGTCACCTGGAGAATGGTGTGCCCTGACATGCAACATTTATGATGTTGTTGCTACAAAAGACTTTCCGTGGAGTCACAGGGGAGACGGCAACTGACACCAAAGCGCATTGTGGGTGGAACAGCGACAGCTACGACAACAAAGACAAATGCTAACGACTAGAGGATATCCATTGAGTAGGCCAAAGCTACGTATTCCTTCTCTCTGTTTCATGCATCATACCCTAATAAATGTGATGCCACATCTGCTTTTGTTGTATAAAAAAGAAATTCCCTTCAAACAAATTCTCTTTCAATTCGAGAAAGAGCCGCGCGGAGCGGTACGTCTAGCCAAATGAGAGATGAGTACAGTAAAATCAGATAAGTGGATAAATTTGTCTTGCTTTGTTTCCTCGCTGTCTCTGGAGTCTCTGGCTTGGAGTGTAGCCGTAATTTTGTTAGAAATGGAAAGTTTTATTGTCTGCCATCATTCGAAAGCAAATCTCTCAAACTAAACGCTGTCGAATGCAGCAGCTGGCATTTGTTTGGTCGTTTTTCCTTTTGTTTCTAACTTGAAAAAAAAGTAAATCTGAAAATCTATTCAATTGTGACCGGGGAATGAACACTGTCCGAACACGGACTGGCGGACTGGCGGACTGGCGGAGTGGCAGTGACAGTGGCTCTCTGCTGTTGGCTGCTGGCTGTGCTTTTATGGCCAAGTTGTACAATAAATTGTCTATGAAATTAGATTTATCTAGGCATTAGATATACTATATGTATATGGCATATGCTCCGTAGAAACTTTTGCCAAAGATGCGCAGAGGTCTTCTAGCACAATGGAAAGTTTCCCAAGAAACTTTCTGCCAGCGAGAAAGCATTTCTGAAACGTCCGAAGAGGCAAGAGAGTTCGTTGGCATTTGGCATTCGCATAATTTCTGCATCATTTAACACTCACACACACACACACACACACACACACATCGTTGTTGTGGCTCCCGATTTGCGGCCAATTAAAGTTCATAATTAAAGACAAGACTGCCAAACTGCGCCACAACTGCGGATTGAATGCCCGTTTAGGCCGACTTCCATTGTTTTTGACTCCTATTCCTATCCTATTCCGACATGTTGCATTGTTGCAATCTTTGCATGCCATTTCCAGTCAATTGCCAGCCAGCAATGTGGCTTCGGGTGCATTTCTTCCTGGTCTTGCATGAGCCTGAGACCTGGCAGCCATCGACATCGACATCGACATCGCCATCCCATCGCCTCTCCACACCTGACAACACATTGTTAGTCGCCTCGAATTACAAGTGTTTTATGTGGCATGGCATGGGAGTCTTTCCATCTTGGCAGACCTGCCAATTGGCACCGCACTGCCACTTATTGTACATGCAACGAAAGTGTAAATTATAGATATCCAACCAACAACATCGACTGGCATCTCGGTTACGCATTTTTGCATTCTGTGTGAAAATTGTTTGCCTCTTACCTGCTTGAACTTTTGCTCCTGTCACGTTTTTCCCTCTCTATCGGCTCGCTTGTCCGGTTTTTCCTCTCGCAGTGGAGCGGGGACGTATCTGCAAAGGGAAATATTAAGCCATCCATAAGAGAAAAACATCAAACTTCGAGATTGTCGTCAACGGCCTGCAGTTCAATGGCCTGCGGGTGCGCGCTCATGCAATTTTATTTGCCAATTTCATTTTTCGCGTAACTCAAAATCGAATTACAAAATGCACAGGCGCCGGTTATCCCTCAAAGTCCACCCCCCACCCAGGGTTCGGGTTTTGGGTTTTTGGCCAACCAATGACCCGAATTCAATGCACGTCGAGCTCATATTTCATGAGCTGCACCCGCTCTCTGTCGCTCACAAGTGTTGGCATTTCGGGGCATATAATCGATCAGGCCCGAGCAACCCACCACACCAGCCGCACCACCACTCGGTGCCGGCTGTAATCGAGCTGTAATAGCCACAAAATATTTATTGTCATTCTCATGTCTTGGCCCGCTGGGAGCCGGTCTTGGCCAGACCCACTTGCAGCCACTTGCAGCCACTTTAGTCGGCTTTTCATACATGCAGAGAGGGGTTAAGAGTGGGGTTAAAAGAGAACTGTTCATCAAGGTTAACATGGCCAAGTGGCTGGCTTTTATGGCACACTTGTTCTTGGTAGAGACTCCTGGACTGCAACCAGGGGATTGGCTTGGCCGTAAATCTAATTTTTTCATGTCAATTATTGTGTCTGGTAAAGTGTGACCGCTGCAAGGCCGCGTCTCAGATCGAGCTCAGACTTGAGTCTATTTTGCATTTTTAGCGGCTGTAACTGAAATGCAATTAATATGACACTTGCAGGTGGAGAATAGTTCTGCAGCAGACCAAGCCAGTGGCCCACAAAGAGGGGGAACTGCATTCAGAAATATCTTTCCCTTTCTACTGGCAATGGAACCCCTGCTAGACCACAACTCTGCGTAGAATTGTTGATGGACAGACACTCATTGAATGCAAATTGAATGTGCAACATTGTCGCTTATCGATTCCGATTTGAAAGTGACTTTTAATTAACTACTCCCGACACTGCGCACCAGTTGCTGTCGGATAAATAAATGCTCAGTGGATAAATGTTCCGAAGAGAAAATAAGCTTCAGAAACTGAAGGCAGGTGGCTAATTAGCCAAGAATTGGCAAATACATTCGAGTCAAATACAGCAAGTGGTCATTGGAGGAACAGACAAGCAGAACTTTTGTCTTCGTTCGTTCGAGGCAGAAACATAAACTTTGGTCGGTCTTTTGTTATGGGATTCAACGGAATTTCCAAAGAGAGCTCCAAATGGAGTTTGTTTTTTGCTTAGGCTGTGGCTGGAAGGGGTGTCGCGGAAGCGGCAGTGATAATAAAACAACACCGAAGGTCATTACTGGAAAAACGGGTTTTTCTCGTCTCTATTTCTCTCGCACTGTCTCTCTCTCTCTCTCTCTCTCTGTTCATCTCTCCACTCTTTCTGTGAGTGAGTGAGTAAGCATTTAGCATTAAAATACCGTTGGGATTATGGCGTTTGAATATGCATGGGCGATGCTGCCACTGCCACTGCCACTGGCACCTCGGGGCACCGGCACCGGCACCGGCACCGGCACCGGCACCACTGCCTTCTGCCGCCTCTCCTTCCTGATCCCTTTTTTCGCTGTGGCATAACAAGTTCGCCTTAATAGTCAACGCGTTAAATGCTGCCAGTTTTGCAGCTCAGCTCAAGCTGCATCCCTCCATTACCCGTTGGTGCAGTTGCATCTGCATAAATTATGCACCCAAAGCCATTTGCAAAATTGTCATTCATCGTTGAGGCGACAGCAAGGATGTTGAAGGCATGGAAATGGAAATGGAAATGGAGATGCAGCTGCAGTTGATGATGGCGCTGAGGATGGCATGCCCATGCCCATACCCGAGAGCCCACGCCAGGTTAATGCCTTGTTCCTACAGCAGACTGTTGTTCAGCTGCAGGCGTGGATGCCATCAAAGGTCAAACATGGTGATGAAATGAGTTGCAGAATCTGGCAGCGGATTACGCTAACAAAGAGTACATGGACTTGCTTTGACTGCTGTTCATTTATTGTGTTATTCAGTTAGATTGAAATATTTTCGACTTTTTCGACTTAAAGGGTTTGTTCCGTTGTCTTAAATAGGAAAGAAGTCGTATCGCAATTGAGTGATTTTTGCTTGTGTACTCAACTCTGTATTATCTAGATTCTAGAAACTTCCTCCCAATGCCGGTTTAGTGAAGCGAAAACCATTTGAAGTAAAAATTCGGTTTTACTGTTTTTATGCCCAATGTTTCCTAGATTTTTTCGTTAGCGCTTTTCATTGCTTTCCAACAATAAGCATTTCTTATTTGTCTGTAAATTACCTTTGGATTCTCGGTGTGGCTTTCGAATTCGAAGATTTTACACGCATAAGTCACGGGCTAAGCGAACGGCTCTACGGCTTTTATTTGAACATAACTGTAAGTGTCATCAGAAAGCAGTTAACCGGTTCTAAGACTCATGCGGCGAGGCGTCTTCAGAGCTCAGTGGCGTAGTCGCATGGGGGGAGATGGGATATGGTATGGTAATAATTAAAAGAATTTCCTCTCTGATGGGTGAATAGAGACGCAACCCATGAATACCCGCTTATGACACCTTCTTGTGGGTCCAATCCCACATGGATGGACGCTGCTAAAACCCGTTGCCGTTCTCTTCTAACCGTTAACTGACCAAAGCTTCTCCCCAATGCAATTCAAATGCAGATGAGACTCTCTGCCGCAGTGTGCCACTGCAACTGCCAACTGGCAACTGCCAACTTTCTACAGCAGGCAGGCAGGCATCTTGGAGTCTCCCAATCGAATGCTTCAATGGAGCGGAAAACTTTTGGCTACACATCTTTCCCTCACTCCCTCCGCGGGTGTGTCGCAAATGAAGTTGCAGTCAATTTAGCCGAAGCATTGACACTGCAGCAGAAACTGCTTTCCAGTCCAGTGCATCGAGTCTGTGGCATGCAAATTGTGGCACGGCAGCACTCAGCACTCAGCGCTCTGCCATATTTCATGTTGATAATCAACTCAACTTTGTGGCCAGGATTTAATTGGAGTGTTGGGGAGGGATGTCTGCTGCAAATTGCTGCTTAGCCGCACAATTAATTTGTCAAAAAGAGTCAGAGTCAGAGTCAAGGCCTTCCCCCAACCCCCAACCCCACAAAAGGCAGGACAGTGGACAGTGAACGCAAAAGCAGGGTAATCGGTCATGACTGCCTGTGGCAGGTGTCGCAACTTTCACCTTGACCGGGCCACTAATTCGAGTCAGCGCAAATTGCACTAAAGCCAGGTCTAAGCCATTAAATTTGGCGAATTTAATTAGACCTTTGGCAGATGCCTCGCCACGGATTGCGCAGCAGCAGCAGCGCCAGGGGAATAAGATGCAGATATACAGAAGAATCCGAGCCGGATCCGAACAAAGAACTTCCCTTCACTGTCCATCACCGGAGCAGCGCTCTGCGCGGTTCTTTGTCCATTCTGTTGGTTCTCTGCTCGGAGTTCTCTCCGAGTTTTGGTAATTTGCATTTCTAAGACCCGGACAAAGACAACTGCAAAAGGCATTGAAAAGTTGTTTTCTTTTGGCGCATTTTTGTGCGCTGTTAATTAGCCACGAAAACAGCGTAATGCGCATAATGGCTATTAAAAGACACACAGAGAGATATCGGGGGGAATATCTCTATAGAAATGTGTGTCTATAGAAAGGAGAGCTACGAATGTTGTGCGGCTGCAAACAAAAGAAGAAGTTTGCCCAACAGAGTGATTGATCGGCAGTTGAATGACCCCCAACTCTGATCCAAGACGATCCAAGACACGACCGTTCGACTTGTGGAACATAATTATGTGCTTATGAATAAACTAGAACCACCAACAAAAGGGGGAGAGGCAGAGGCAGAGGCAGAGGCAAAGGCAGGCAGGCAGACAGGGCCCGCAGGCACAGAACCTAATTAACTATACACATATGACGCTCACTGTGCGTGGCCAGTGGGCACCAAATGGCAAAAGTTACCGACATAACAGACGTATGTATATGTTCCTCTCATAATTATAGCATCTGCGGCTGTGGCACACTTTGGCAAAAGCAAAAGTACCGAAATATTTCAGTTTCGTTGGCCACCACGAAGCGGTATACAAAAGCATTCTTTAGGAGTATTCTACTGAATTGTATTCCACCGTTTGGCTTCCAAATTAAACTCTGAATCCACCTGCATAATGATAATCATATTTTATGCGTGCAGCACATAAAATGTTACCGTAACCGTATTTATATTTGAATTTGTAATGAGCCAACAGCCAAAGGTTTAGCTTTCCTCTAACGCATAATCTTTATGACAATCCCAAGTTGTGATCATCTTTCGGGTTAGGGTGGAGTGGAGCCATCCAATCAAAGCGCTTAAGTTGAGTGAGAAAACGGCCTGCATGGAAATGCATTTCCCTCTGAAGGAATGTGCAGCGGAAGAGGGGGAGAACACAATGGAAGATGGTCGTTTCGTTCCTCATTTATGCGCTTCCTAAAACAGCAGCAGAGCTTGAGCTGGAACTGCATTTGCCGTATATAATTAGGCCCTGTATCGCTGGCTGTGACTGTGCGTAGCTCTTGCGTCTGGCTATTATTAGATGCGACTCCCCCACACCGCACACCGCACACCGCACTCCGCACTCCACACTGCTATTCCTGGTCATGGGGCAGGCACCCTTAAGTGATCAGTTCCGCTTGCATTATGCCGCGCGTGTCGCACTACAGATATTTCTCTCTGTCTTCCAAAGTGTTCTTTGAATTCCACTCTTCCTGCTGTTTGCTGCTGCATCTATCCCATTCAAAGTGCAGCCGCTATAAACTGGAAGACAATTGCCCAATGAAAGCTAATGTACAGCTCAGACCGACAGACATAGGTGGAAAGTGATGCCACCTTGTGGCTGTGCCTCTGGCTGTGGCATTATGCAATTCACGTAATTGTAATTGACAGCATCCTGCTGATTTCCTTCTCACTGGCCACTGCATGTGCGTGTGCATGCCAGTAAGTGATAACAGTCTGATTAACAGGCAGTTAACGTTGACTGCAGCATCGACCCAACAGGTCTTGAGTACCTCCAAGTCTCCCATGAATCTCGCGACTCCCTTTGTCTCTTTTATTAGCTATTTTGACAATAAGTAATAACTTTTTGCACCTGTATGCATTGCGCACACTTTTTCCATGTTTGCTTAGCTTTTAACATTGGCTTTAACATTGAGTTAGCAGCCGGCGCCCACGCTGTGGATGGCTTTAACCCTGGCCTTCGGCTGTAATTGAGCAAAAGGTAAATATCATAGAAAATACAGCACATATTTCTGAATATTAAGAGTGTTGGCCCGAGGCAGCTACAAGCTTTGCTTTGACCATTGAGCATTTTTTTGCTTGCGCCTTAAGCTAAGGTTAATGAGCCTCTGTCATGATAAGTCTCGCGTAAATCTATGCCGTTTGTTTTTTTTTTTTTTGGCTGTGGCTTGAGATTTCCAGTAGCGGGTCACATTGGATAGTAGGTTTTTCTCAACTTAATCTCTGGGCACCCCTTGACCTCGCCGCATTGCAAAATGTTCCGTTTTTGTAGCAATTTTTTCTTGCTATGCTATGCTGGCGCACACGGCTTCTTGGGTAGCCATAGCCGTAGCCGGTAACTTGTTGCCTCTAAGATGGGGTCTTTGTTTATGCTGCTGCTGCTGCTGCTGCTGTTTGGTCGATAGCTGTACAAACCGGTCAAGACCGAGTGGCATAAAACATTCATTTCAGCTTCGCTGCGGCACAAAAGCCGTTGGTCAGTGCTTTGAATGGATGTAAAATGAACTTCGGTCATTGGCTGAACATCATCATCATCGTGATAGAGTTGATCTTCAGCGTGGATCTATGCATATTCATCTATGGGGGATATTGTGAAATTCCACACATGACCTTTCTGGCCAAAAGCCTTCCCCTTGATAATGCCAGGCCTTTGTTTATTTGCTCGTGCTTTTTTTTCCGCCTTGCGTGGAAAATGGGAAAATATTTGGATTGTTCGTCCGGGGCAAAAACAAACGAACGAGCGAACGCCTCGAACGCCTGCACGCATGCATGCCACCAGCAAATCAATCAGGAGCGAAAGAGCGAAGAGAGAGAGAGAAGAGAAAGAGAGAGGAGGGTGTGGGGGGTGAAAGAGAGGCTAGCTAGATTCCAGGGCATAATTGCAGTCGATGGCCTGAATGGACTTCAAGCAAGGGCCAAACGCATTAAAGTAGCATAAATGATAAAGGGAGAGGGGACGGGAACGGGAACGGGAACGGGGAGAGGGTTTGGATGTGGCAGTAGATGATGCTAATGGCTATAGGGTTACATTAAGCCCTCCCCCTGCCATGGCCACACTGGCAATTGAAAACACTCAAGTGCCGCCGAGAGAGTTGATCTCCTCCACCCTCCGCCCGAGTGCCAGTCCGTGTTCGAGTCCCAAGTGCAACTCTATCTGGGAGCTGAGAGAATGCAGACCTCATTGAGGTCGTTCATCTGCAGGGCAGTGATTGAGAGGAGGGGGCAAAATGGATCAGAGACAGAGTATCAGTAGGTAGAGCCTTCCAGCTCCCACTTCGATACCCTTTCTGGCTGACGCAATCTCTCCACTCCACTCAAAACTGTCACAAAAAGCGAATCATTCATCAGTTTGGCATCACTTTTTCGACTGCTGTGGGTCTTTGGGTCTCTGTACAGTCCACATATCCATAATAATAAGCAGGAAGTGGGGAGAGAAATAAGAAAAACACCCAAAATCGGCTTATGTCGGTGTTATGTGAATGACAAAAACGCAACAACCAAGCAACGAAACAACAAACAACAGGGGGAAAAGGCAGTATCAAAGCAGTAAGCCCAAATCGAGATTCCATGAATGCAGTAAGTATCTGCCAGATACTTTTGGGGCGTTAATTAAAACTGACAAATGTGTGCTAAGCTCTTTTTTCCCCCCCAGTTGCATAATTTCCAGTTGTCGCTTTCAATTACAAATCCACACTAATTGCAACAAATCAATTTCTGATTGCTTAAATGCTGCAAAATTAGCAACGCCCAAAAAAAAAACACACACAAAATTAATTAATTATGGAATATTTCTTTTCTAAGCGAATCAAATCGAATCGAACCGTGCCGTGCCGTGCCGTGCCGTAAACGGAAGCCCAACTTTGGTGCATTTCATAAACGAGACATTTCCATTTTTCCCCATCCAATCGAGGAAATGCTGTGGAAACTGTTGGACGAAACCTGAACGAAAACAAACGGGTTTTCAATATTTAATTGCTCAAAAACTGTAATTGTGCCTAATTGTTGGTTGAACACAAGTTAGCCACAAAGTGACTCAATGCCTTTGGGGCGTTGTGCATGGTGTAAAATTACAAACGGTTCGGGCAGTTTCTAAGATGGCCTCAAGTCATTTGAGGAGCAGCATTTCCATGGAATATTTCTGCAAATTATATATTAGAACTAGGATTTATTTAACTACAACAATTGCCATCGAAACAGCTGAGCTACAGCCACATGTACAGGCTGTAAATCAAAGAAAGTTTCAAGAAGCTTGAAAATCTATCCCAAGTAAACACCATGTGCCACAGCTTTGACCTGACTGTGACCGTGACCCCTCCATAGACCCACTTTAGCCCACTTTGAAGGCTAACACAGTTTGGGTAATTATTTATTCCATGCCGCCTTGCCATAAATCAATGCGATTTGCCAGTAACTAAAGCTGCTCCAAATAAACCCCTTCACCCACACAGAGGGAGAGAGAGAGAGAGAGAATCAGCATTTTCATGCTGCACTTCCAAACTACTTTCGAAATGTTTTCACTTGCCGCACGCCCACACAGCTGTGCCGCTTGCAACCAGTTGGAGTTGGGGCACAGCAGGCCAAAGTCCAACTTCAAACTCCAACTGGAGTGCCAGAACCAGCCCACACCAGATGCAGCTGCAACTGTGGCTGTGGCTGTGGCTGTGGCAGCAATCTCCTAAATCAAAGTGGCAACATTTTAGAATTATGCTGGTAAAAGCCATGCCTCATGCCTCATGCCTCACTTTTACCGACTGTTGCTGCTGCTGCTGCACGTGCTGTCTCGAGTGTTTCAGGGAAGGAAGTAAGTCGAGCGATGACTCGAAAGCATTCACTAAATCACGAGTTTGAAGTTCGATTTGGATCGATTTGGGAATTGCCGGCAATCTACGGATATAACTTAAGCGAAATGAACGTGACTCTGGAGGATTTACACACACATTGTGGGCCATAAATTGAAGATTAACCTGGACCAAGAGCAGGAAAGAGGGACTTCGTTGGACTTCTTTTCTTACTGATTAAGCGCACTTTTTATTGACTCTCTATCTTCCTGTGGAGGCTCTCTTTTGCGAAATCGTGGCTTGCAATTATTGGCCATTACCATTCCGTCCAAATGCTCAGCACACGGCACCGAGCACACAATCACCAAGGCAAGTCTGTGGAGCCGGAACTGGTCTGCCGCCATCGCCATCGCCATCAACTCCGAGTTTGACTTCAATCGGAGCCATAAAACAAGGAAATCTGGCCAGAGCAACGTGTAGATTCATTGTGTGGCCAGTGGTAGTCAATCCATGCCTCAATGAGTTCATAATCAATGTCTGATAATTATGCGAATGAAAAACTGCATTGTGTCTCGGCAACAAGTGCACAAATTAATTCAATTACCGACAGCAGGCAACGGGCAAGCGGCGCCATCTGTGTTGTGCGATGAAGCAAGAACCTTCATGAAATTCAAACAAAAAGCCAACAAAGGTAATCGAAGTGTAGAATACCCTAATGGATGTACAAGAAGCTTACCCTTATATGATTATGGGAACACTTGCAGGGAGATATTTCCTAACAATTTTGCAGAATAATGCAAGGAGAAATTTGCTGTCAGTCGCCAATCTGCAGGGCAAACTTCACCTTAAAGTTCGTAAAACCCTGTCTGCAAGTGTATAATGAGCTCGGACTGGATTTCTGAGCGTTGCCAGCCAGCAGCAGCCGCAGTGGCAGCTGTTTTTGGCCAAGTTAATTCGACAATTAACACCACTACGCAAGCCACTATGGCAGGCACGGAGCAGAGAAAAAACCAAACCAAACCAAACCAAAACCAAAGCAATCAATGATTGTGAATTCTAGCAAATAATTAAAAAAAACCAACTGACTGTGAGCTGAGGGCTGTGTCTGTGAAAACCTGATTGCGTTCGTTTAGTCATCGATTTTGTGGCGAAAATTATAATGAGCCACAAAGTCGGTGACAAGTTTTTTGTGTACCCCGCTCCTTCTTCTCAGTCAAAATGTGTGAAACAACGATGAAATCATGCAGACCCCGACCCAACTTGACCACAATTCAAGGCCATAAATACCAGTCCAAATTTCGTTGGCCATAAGCTCCTCCCTTCCGCAGTGATTTGGAAACAATCAGTCAGACAGACAGACAGACAGACAGACAGACACAAACAATTGAAAGTGATTTGGTGCTGACACAAATGCAGTTGCAGAAGACTTTACACATCACAGAAACGTTATGCAAGTCCTCGGATGCGAAGATGCACTCATAAAGAGTTACCAAATGAAGCTTCAACTATTGACAGATCTCATTTTTCATATTTTAAATCAACTTATGACAGGCTTACAGTCGCCAGTCGGTTGTTTGTCAAATGCGTCTGACCTGACCCACATGGGGCATGGCTAGAGGGCCTCGGGCCCTAGATGGAGACGGGGACGGTGACTCGGCCATTAGGCAGCAATTAAAGCTGGCCAAGATCGAGATTGGGATCGTGATGGAGAATGTAGAATTGAGATTGAGATGGGCTGAGACGCGCTGGCATTTCACTCGAGTGCGGCGTTAGAAGCGTTTTACTGTTCATCTTGATTGACATGCCACAGTGGCAGGGGTATGGGCAGAGGCAGTGGCAGGGGGCACCTACCCAGATCGTATCTGTGAGGCGCTGCTGCTAGTCGCAACCTCATTTACAGTTGTGGCCGCTCTCCGATCTCAATGGGCTCTTTTGTTGGCCGAGAGTGGACGAGTGGACGAGCTTTTCTTCCGCTTTCAACGGTTCATAATTGAAATTATAATTCAATTTGCTGCCGCAGCCGATGCCACAGCCTCTGCCTCTGCCACTGCCACACTTTGCTTTTCAATTATTTTCCATGCACATTAGAAAATGGTCTGCAGACCACTCTGGAGAGTGAAAGAGCAATCGCTGACGCGGAGATACCGATACATTACTCACTGCCAGATACAGATACAACTGGGCATGGATTGGCGTGCACAGACGCTGCGCATGCGCAAATAAATTTTCAATTTGATTCGCCGATTTGAGGATTGTTTTTTTTCATATTTCTGTGGCTCCCTCATGCACATGAATCTGAGGAGGAGACCCATAAATATTACAGAGTAACATTGCGACGTTGAGGGAGAGAAAAGAGCGGGCGGGAAAAGCCACTGAAACAACTGAAAATTATTTTACAATGCCGTGTCGTCGGCTCTGGCAATTAAGAACGCTTTCATTTTTCATTTCTCGTTTCTCACCTTCTTTTCTGCTCTTTCTCTTCCCAAATTACTTTTACTGAATATAATTGAAATGACATTAGCACCCATGAACCAAAAACACATGCAGCTACAGATACGTCTCTTCAGTGTGACTTTTATGGAGTTTTCTTGTTGTTGAATCCATATATTCCATGGGAAATATAAATATTTATCTGGCAAACAGATTCTCCAGTTGAAAACGCTTCTTGTCTCTCTCGCAGTTTTCTACAACAAAAACACAGAGATAAATTATTGTTAGGCCAGTGGGGTTTTCCCCACTCTGCACCAAAAATAGAAATGTAAATGGAATTCCAAATTCTGTGGCTTTTTTCATGCTTTCTGCTGCTTTCGAGCGTCACTGAGTGAAACGAAATCAAGGCACTTGAGAATTTTCCCATTCTCGAACATAGCATAAATTGCAGCCTGTCAAAAGAGCTTCCCCTCTTACTTTGCTTTGCTGATAAAGCAATAATGAGGGTCAAGTCAGGCCTCAAAGTTTTTCCACAATTATTTACAATTTCCTATTGATTTGTTCCACTCCCTCAGAAGGGTCTACTTCAATTATTGGCTTTTATCAGTTAATTATGGAGCCACTGCTTTTGCCCTCGGGTCAGCTCTGATGTAATGACGCTCTGCTGCGGCTCTGCACGCGTTTTGCATGCGTTTAAAGTCGCGCTTACGCAAGAATCGCGCTCAGAGCTGCGCGTCTGCGCTTAGGTGCGGTTTCGTAGAAAGTGTCGCTCTCTCCACTCCACCGCCCCTGGACGACACATTTGTGGCATAAATTAAGCAATTTACTTTTATGACAATGCGTGGAATGTGTTTCCAGAGGCAGACGAAAAAAACAGCAGCGAAAACAAATCATTCTTCAAGCTGTTTGCCATTTTTCCCCTCATGGATTGCTGTGGGTCTGGTTTTGCACGTGGATCATTGGGTGGACACACCTGCAGAGTGTCAACCACTCTTGATTCATTTGCTGTCGCCTCGTCGATTGTTTTTAACACAATTAATTGTTATGCGCTTTTAATGCCCATTTCGCTATAACATTGTTTGCATTACATAAGTCGGGTGGATGTATGCATACGGTAAACACTGTAAATATGTAAATATGCTTATGTATGTATGTGCATATCTTATACATGTGTGTACCTAAAACCACATGTTTGAATTGCACACTTAACAGTTTTGTTGCGTTTTCTGGCCTTTGTTTGGGCTTTATATTTTTTAGCGTTAATTTTATTTTTGCTTTTATTTTTCGAGTTTGGCAAAGAAAAAGAAAAACTTTCTCCCGGCCGCCGCCGCCTGTCGTGCCAGCTTGACGCACCACAAAAATGGAGAAGAAGATAGCCAAAGAGAGGGACAGCGATGGCGTGAGTGGGGAGCGGCGCGAAGGAGCGATGCAGAGGGAGGGAGAAACTGAAAAACAAGATGATTTACTGTAAGAAGTGATCATTGTTGGGTCTCTTGACTTATTGTTTATTTTGTCAAAGGTGTTGTTGGAGAGGAAACGGAACTTTTCGAGTTTCGGAAACACATGGTTGTAAAGTAGAGACAGTGCGTATCATGACCATATGATTGGAATGAGCATGGGATTATGAGAATATATGGGAATGTTGTTACTGATCCAGAAATAACAAATATCCATTACCCCAATATACAAAATAATTACACTTTAAGTGTCAGCCTTCAATTTGCACACAACAAAATATCATTTATACATTTTCTTAAAGCAATGAAAAACACTTTAGTATCGCAAAATCTTTGACTGTTGGATATCTAACGAGCAAAAAAGTGATAAAAAATGATGATAAATCACCTGCAAGCGAGCAACAGATAAGAGACGGATCCCACCCAGCGAGACCTAGACCCAGTCGCAGTCCCAGAGCTGCCATATCTTAACGCCCGCAACTTGTCTTTAATCAATCACGTTTCGCTTATCGCCAAGCTCGGCATGAGATGAAAATATGAAGCTTGGGGAAAAGTATGAAAAGAAAAAACTGAACACTGACCACAGACAGAAAATAAATTACAGTCAAGGTTTAAGCCGCCTCATTTCGATTATTATGCAAACAACAATTATAGTACATATTTGGCTTACAATGAAAACAACAATAGCAAAATCCAGTGCGTGCCTTGAAAATGCCAGACAGTCAATGGAAAAGTGGAAAGTTTGAGTCCGGCTTTAATGTGCATAATTATTGTACACATCGGTTCAGTTGGGTTTATTTCTTTAAGCATTTAAACACCGCCTCGAGACTGCGTAACGGCCGCCTCCGGTACCACCGCCTCTCCCCCTCACAAACAGAAACACACACCCCGGCACACCCACGCTCCCAAAGTTCGTGCCGAAATGCATTTTTTAAGTTTACAAACTTCTTGTTTGCTCGCTTGATTTGCCTTCTGTTTGTTGTGCCTTCTGGTCTGGGTTTGCTTGCCTCTGGCACGTTGCTAATAAAGCGACTATAAAATGCGGGAAAAGTCTTGCAAAACAAACAAAAAATGCGACGACAAAAATGGGGAAAATAAAATGCTCATATTTGTGCCATTTGTTCGAACGAGTTTATGTGAAAGTACGAATAAATGTTTGTATCTGGCCAATAGTTAATACAAATTTTACGGCCGGACGGACAGCGCGTTGCACTCGATCGAAAAAATTGTATGGCATGGCCTGGTCTGGGCTGGGCTGGGCTGGAACACGTTTTCCTCTGGCCATTTTGGTGTTTGGTTTTTGTTTCATGCGTTGTCTCCTTTTGGCACATTATTGACAATTTCTTTTTATTCAACTTTTGTTGTTGTCCGCGAACGTGCGTAGCAATTGTCGTTGATTGTGGAAAATCACACCAAACCGCATATAGATACAGATACCTGCACTGCACAAACACACAGATACGCACACAAATGTGAAAACCGGCCACCGGCAGCGTTGCTGCAGTCAATCGTTGACTGTTTGCAATGAAATGCGAATTTCATTCATGGCAATTTGCTTGAGAGTTACGTCTCGAATGGGGCTGGACAATGACAAGCCCGTGGAAGTAGGCGGACCAGGCGAGGGGCATCGGAAATCAGGTGCTCATAAATGAAGAAAGCCATAAGTAGCCGTCAAAGAGACACTCGAGATTGTATACCAATAAAAAACTAGATTTCAAACCTAAAGCAAACAAATTTCTAAACAAAAGTTATCAGAAATGACCAAACAAATGATGGAAATTCCTTATCTATTCGATTTTAAAACAAAACACATGTGTGTTCTTCTAAGGAAAATGCATTAGCTGTGTACACAATGGACCCAATTGGACAATTGGCAAAACTTTTCGCTTTTGAGTCATGCGGGAAAATCCCATTGGCAGTCAATCGATTTGAGTCACCTTATGCCGAATACTCGTACGAATATAAAATCACTTGCCAGATCGGTCAGATCTTGTATTACGAGTACCTAACGCAGGTCGAGTTACCGATTTGCATTCCTAAGACTTCCCATGCAAACTCGAATTTGTTGTATAACTGAAACCCAAAACGCTTACAAAAATTTTACCGAAAAAACAAAAGCAAAATAAAATGCATGAAGAAATTAATTGTAGGGCTGATCGAAAAACGTAAATATTTCGGTGCTTCCGCTGAAATGTTTAGTTTGGGCCAAGGAAAGTTTCGTAAATAAAGTATTTAAGCTGAGATATAAATATATTAGTTAAAATATCCGCTAGGTGTTTATGCAAATGAGCAGAAAAACCAGCAACAAAAAAAAGCGATGAGCAGAAACCGAAATCCACGCAAAAAATTTCACATAGTCAGCTGCTACAGCAGAAAATAAATAAAATCAGACGCGCCAGACGGGTAATAATTATCAAAAGAAATTATAGCTGCCTTGGGTGTGTGTGTGTGTGCTGGTGAAATGCGAGACTAAGACTCGACGCGGCAGAGAGCAAGTTTTAAGGTGCTAAAAATTATGCTGCCAGCCAGCAGCAGATTATGAAATATGCCAGCATGCACCACCGACCTACCGACAGGAGGGTAGATATTTTAAGCTTAAGCCCCAATAGAGCGGAGCCTCAGTAGAGTGTTTTAGCCTGAAGAAAGCCTCACAGAGCTGCCATAAATTCCAGTTAACTCCAATCGGGTTTGTTTAACTCATGCTGAGCCGCCAATTAAGAAAAACAAATGGCAACGGTAAGCTGAGCGGATATTAGGGTATCCCATGGTCGAAGCATGCATTTCAGCATTCATTTGGCTTGAATCGGGATTGGATTCGGCCTATCCTATTGAACGCGTTGAGGTTGCTCGTTTTAAGTCTGGCTGGTTAACTCGTTTGTTAGGAGGCGGCCACATCGAAAAAGGGAGAATGCCAAAGGCTCTCCTCCTCCTCCTCTCTTTTGTTGTTGTTGGTGTAACTTACACTGTGCTGCAGATTGTTGCTTCTGCCAGCTGCTGTTGTTGTTGCGGTTTCAATTGACTGACAGTCGACGGGGGGGTGGTGCGCGGATGCGGGACAGGAATAGACACGTTCCGGTATCAGTGTCGTTTCCCGTGCGTTTTCCAGTCAGCTTCTCTCGCTTTTTGCGGTGATTTTGTTGTTAGAGAACGAACGTTTTCGCGTGAGTATTGGTTTTCTTTCGATTTTGTTAGGTAGACGCACTTCACTTGGAAGACTTGATGTAAAAAAAACTAGAGCTTAGAAGTAAACAATATCTCTTGTGAATCACTTGCTTCTTCTGTTATTTACTCAATATTATTTGCTTGTTAATTGGTTTCGTTGTTACAAACTGGAATTTTCGGTCGATTTTTTTCATATATCTTTCTTTTTGTCGGGGGGTCGTTTAGAAAGTGGGTTAACTGATTGGACAGCTCTCCTATATGTATGCAAATTATTGGGTTTGAACTGCAGCCGTCACGTGCACTCAATTTATTTGATTCGATTTATTACTGCAATTTTCAACTTTATTCAACTTTGTAATCTTGGCGTTGTTGCTGGAGACACTACAATGCGAAATTGTGGTTCGGATCTCCCACTCCGGGCGCTATAATACAACTTGATCTTCCGCTTGGGACGTTTGCACTCCAACTCGTTTCGTTTGCGAGTGAACGGAGAACGCTGCGAACGCTCTGAACGAATGAATGAATGAATGAATCACATTCTTCGTCGTGTTATTCGAGTGAGTTTTTCATTTGAGTTATTTTTCGTTCAACTTGGATATTTTTTAAACCGCTCTCAAGAGTCAAATCAAAATCATAGTTGCTATTGGGGGGCATTAGAAAGGATCTGGGACATTGGAAAATTTTTCAAACAAAACAACTTCTTTACTTTAAGTACACACACATAAAATAAATATAAGCATAATAAAATAAACATTTGCAACTCTAAAAATCTTAAATTAAGATCACTTGGATTCTAGATATTCGTTGAGTTTCAAAAGAAACACTCAAAACTTAATTCACTCAAGACACGATCGGTCATGTTGCCCAATTCCACTCGCATGTTGCTGTACTCATGTTGCCAGCAAACCGGTTCCTGTACTGGCTATTGTTGAGTGTCGATCTTTTATGTACCCTTTTTGCTCTAATTTATGTTGAGTCTCATGTTTTATAAGCTGCTTCTCAATTTAATAATCATGCGTTTAGTGCAGATTCATGCATTTAATTCTAAAATGTTCATGTATCGCTCCAGAGACCTTTTCTCGGTCTCTTATATGTTACATTTTGTGGCTATAGAAAACATCGCCCAATGATCCAACATCTGCATATTCCAGGGTAATTGAAATGTTGCTCCATTTTGGTTGCATGTTGCTGAAAGATGTCCAGTCTCCCAAAAACTGTAACTATTTAAAATATTTATCGATAGCTATAACTATTTAAACCAAAAACAACATATTTTGCACACAAACCGCTTTGATGCCACTTTAATTCCTTGTGTTTTATATAATACACTGATAAAAGCTTTGAATTTAACAGTCTCCGAGCCGTTGGTTAACTAAACAAAATTATAAGTAATAGAAAATAGAAACAGAGCTTTGTGGTTCTGGTACTGTTAACGGATGCTAGGACTCCAACTCCAGGTAGGCTAGGCGATCAGAGAATATTACCAGTTGTACGTCGCTTCCTTCATGTTATCCAAGAGCATTTGCCGTGAGTTGGATCACATGCAGCTTTATGTGTGTTCCCTTAATTTGAAGCCGAGAGTGTGCAGGAGAATCTGCCGGTTTTACTCCCCGAAGAGCTAAAATCAACATGGATTTGGGCGTAGTTGGTTCGAGAGTAGCTAGTCTCGGATAGTTGCCTCTTGCCACAGTAGGTATTCGTACTCTGCAGCACCCCATCACCGTGGTACCTCTTGACAACGAATTTGTTATTGATGCATCCATTTGGCTAATAAATAAAATGAAAATTATCACCAAATAGTGGAGGCTATTTCGCGGGCACTTACATCCCTTGGAATGTCAATTTGGCAGGTTAGGATCAATTTGTTATTAGCGAAAGAGCTGGTAGCTTGCATCTGGCATTTGGTGCCTGGTGTGTATTTTTCGGGATACCTGGGGGATCGGAAATAGAACGATTGTCCAGTATCAACCGCCTGTCTAAAGTCACACTCCCCTGTCTGCCCGCTGGCCAGCAAGATTGGGGCGAGCAGGAAGGAACTCAGTACTCCGATTAAGATGTTCATTTGCTCAAAACTTGTCGCCCTAGAAGCCACCACTCAAATGGTTAAGCCAGGCAATGGTTCTTGGAATATACATATAAAGGCTACTTTTTCAATGCAAATCTCAGCCAGCTGTTCAATCAGCAGCTGCAATTGTTCATCGGCCTTACACAGGTTGAATGTCTCTTTATAAATATTCAACTTACTTTCTGTACAAAAAGAAAGAATTGAAAACTGGCCGCAAAACAAAATGCATTTCATTTGAAATGACTTTAATTTGTTTAATTTACTTTAACGTGATTTACATTTCGAATCGACGCGCTCTCGAGTGAGGAGCGGGTAGGGGCTCTTAGTGGTGTCCCTGTTTCTCGGCCTCGATTTGCTCCTTGGACTTGTAGCCGACCTGCTCCTCGGGGGTGTGGGGCCAGAAGGTTGGCTTGTTGAGGGGGTCCAGTGCGCTGTCGGGGAATGCATCGCGGTAATCCTCCATGGTCATCTGATCGTATGGCAGCAGCGACTTCAGATGGGCAATCTCCTTCTGGTAGTTCTGGATGCGCTGCTCCGAGACCTTCTTGTAGGAAGCAATCTCCGACTGCGACTCCTTGATCTCGGCGTCCACCTGGGGCGAGACAGTGTCCTTGGGATAGGGCACGGAGAGGGCATCGTACTGCTTCTGGAAGCTATCGACGAGGCCGGCCACGGGCACCATGGCCTTGTAGTAGGCCCAGTCGATCTTCGGTGGGCTCTCGGGATTGGCCATCACGGCGCGCACATAGATGTCCGACTTGGTCTTGAAGGCGCCGAAGCTGGTCTTCTGGTTGGCGGGCACACGCTCGGCCAGAGCGGACCAGTTTATCGAGGATTGGGCGATGCGGCGAGCGGCCATTCTGTAGCACAAATACTGAAAAAATCGCAACAAAAACATAAATTAGATGAGGTTAGGTTCTCATGGTGGAAATGGAAATGTAATGCCCAGTCGGTATTCCTTAAGCATAAATAGTTTCTCTGGATTGTGCTGCTTGAGTCCCATCTGCTACGTTACATATTATGCACTTTCCATTCCACAGAAAATTATGCGTGCAAAAATTATGTAATTTGGCCGTAGCAGCACCCTTCCGACTTGTTAGGGTCGGAAAAGAGCGTATTCCTTGGGGTTTCATTTAGTTGGATATCCATTAAGTTTAATTATATCTTGCTGCACATTAATCCAGTAGTTTAATTTAGTTTTTTTCAACATACTTTAATTTATACGAAGTTTTAGATTTAAGAATTCTGCACCAACACTTACTTTTTTTGAACAGTGTGACCGCGTTATCGTCAGCCCAAATATACCAAAAATACCATCTGTTTAAATATATACCGTAATATACCGTAGTCTTAAATCATATTCCTCGTTTTGTGTGTTCTATTTGATATTACTAGCTTGCAAAGACTTTTAACACTAACAAAATAATTCAATCAGTTTGAAGAATCAATTTGACTTATTATAAATATAACTTTCTATTCGATGTATACTTTATGACCCTTTATTTTACAGATTTGTCTTTGTATATTTCATTAAAGCAACGATCAGAAGCAACGATAGTGCCAGCTGTGTTCTTGCAGCCCTGGTTCCATCAGCTGCTCAAAATATCTCGCATGTGGATTACTTTCTACTTAAATTAGTGGTTTTTTCTGTTAATATTAATAAGAATGCTGCTGAAACAGTTGCCACAGGCTGTGCAACAGCTGCGCTGCATTTCCTCTGCCACAACAGCAGTGACCAGGCTGCACCGGTCCGTTTACTGCCGTTTGTATCCCACGGTGGTCGTCCAGCCGGATGGATCCACCATTAATATTCGCTACCACGAGCCACGAAAGATCATCAAGGTGGGTGCAGGCACAATAACTAACTAGCATATCCTAATATAATTCATTTGATTCCACTCCTGTTTTAGTTGCCTTTGGATTTGTCCACTTTATCAGAAGCCGAGCGAAAGTCCCGCCTGGAGGCACGTAAGCCGCGCAAGAAGGTTAGGATTATGGAGGAGGTGGATGACAACTTTAATGCCAAGAAGTACATGAAGTTTATCAAGAACAAAAAGTAGCTCTAATGTTAAAACAATTGTTATTAAAACTTATACATTTTGTTATATAAGTCTGGTAGCTCCCTTGGAGTTGTGCAGCGCTGCCACATCCGAGAATAAAGGTCAAAGGCATTTCTATTATTGGTGGTTTTTAATTCTACCAACTCTTTAAGCTACTTTTGGCATCATTATGATTCTGAACAGCACATATTCATTATCACGCAATCAGAAAGGGTTAATATTTCCAATTTAATATACAATTTTCTGTACCGATGTGGTACCGATAGCTCTTTGCATCGATAATGGTTGTATGACACTAATTACACTACCAAACAGCTTGAAAAACTAATATTTTTAATATAGGCCATAAAACTGTCCTTATCATTGATTGAAAAGAAACAAGTGTCTAAAAAACGTAACATTTCATAACCTCTTATGTTTACATCTTAATTTAAATGAATTGCCATTCACAATTTTTCAAAATCGCTCATTCGCAATGGCACAAATTCAACAATTCACAATGGGGCAACATTACCAGTTCACAATGGGAAATAACCAATTCACAATAAGAAATTACCAATTCACAATGGGACTGTTTTCTCAATTTCTTTAATTATTGTTTATTGTTCATTCTGCTTTCCACCGTCATCCGCGCATCGCGCATTCGCCACATTGAATCCATTACTCAAAAACAATTTCGGGGACAACAAAGTCGGACGTGTGTGCGCGTCGTGCAGAGTTTTATTTTTATAATTTATGTGCGATTTTTTACGCAAGTGTCAACCAACATGTCCTTTTCGCTACCCCAAAACTTGATGTACAACCAAAGCTGCAGTTCCAGTGAAACAGAATACCCATAAAGTGTCGGTGGAATGTTGAATGGGCAGCCTCGTCGCGTTCAATCACAGAAAAAAAATAAATACACAAGCGAATGCTGCAGCATAGCAGAGCCCCGAGCCCCCCCGCAGTAAACAAGACCTAGACACAACAAAGTAGTTGGTGAAATTTTATTTTAAAACAAAACTCGATGTCTGTTTTGTTGGTGACAAGATTTTTTGGTATTTAATTATTAGTGCTTCTTCGTCTCGCTGTGTGCGTGTTGTCGGTGTGCAAATAACTGCAATTGCAGCAAACAAACACATACATACATACACACCTAATTGGATTATAGCAGCACGTCGGCAATAAGAACAACGAAAGCATCTGCAGCAGCAGCAAAACCAATAATACTGGTAAATAATTAACTAAAAATTAAGGCAAATATCAGCTTCCCTGCTGCTCTGCTCTGCCTGCCCCGAAATTCTGTTGTACAACAATTTTCTATGCGTGCGCTTGTGTGGGTTGTCTGCTTTGCCGTTGCCTCTGCCTCTGCTGCTGCGCTCGTTACAGCAGCGGAAGCAGCGGACTGCGTCTAGAGATGGGGGGCCTGGCCTGCGACCTTAACAGTGGCTCCCAAAAGTTAAGCACTGCGAATATGTGTAGTTTTGAAATAATCGAAATAAAATAATGAAAATAGCCAATGCAAAGTATTATTATACACATCATTACAATTTTATGTATGATTATTAGTTAACATCGAAATAGATACCCAGGCATCTGTATCTGTATAAAAAAAAACCTTCCAGAGAGCTAGAAGTAAACAAAAAAAAAAGAATGGTTTGCATGAATGGGATTTTTGATTCGTTAAGAATGACCCACTTGTAGTTTTGATTATTTGCAGAGCAGCTGTTCACTCTGTCAAACAGCTGTTCATGAATGGGCCATAAACACAGCGAACAATTATGAAAGCGAAATTACGCTGTTACGACTGCCCAATAATCTGAAATACCAAAAGCAATGTCCTTCTAAATGGGGAAACCCTCTTATGGTTACTCTTAACGATGTCATCTTGTTCAATTTTCTTCCGGTTGCTCGGTTTGTGTTAGTGTCATTCCACGGTGGTACAGTTACGAACAACTAATGCACGAAACTGATTCAAAGTGTTGCATTTGCATTTGTTTAAGAAACCTGTTGTGTATGGGAGGTCAGCCACTGCGATATGTCAACTCGTGATGCTTTCCATCTTGCACATCTCTAATCGTTGCACTAGGGCCCGTGCCCTCTGCCCTGCCAGAGCCCCTGTAGAGGGATTGCCTTCCTTCCTCTTTCTGTGCATTCGCGTTTGCGTGTGTCTGTGTGTGTGCGTGCGATCGGAATGTTTAATGAGGAAGGTGGCAGGCTGCACAACGTAAATATTTTTGTATGAAGCGGAAATGTAAAAATAACACAAACACATTTGCAACTTACGAAAAAGCAACACACACTCTCCATTCATGATGATGATGATGATAGTATGATGATGAAGATGTTTTCCTAGGTTTGTGTTTTCCAATGCCATCCGCGCTACCGTTTTGCTGCTTCTCTCTCCGTCTATCGGGGTTCTCTCTCTCTATCTCCCTTTCTGTTTGATTCAGCGGAAAGACTGTTTTTCCACGTAAAATGCAAATGCTGCGACAGATGTTTCGCTCGTTATAGTGGATCCACGGATCCATGGATCCAGACATAGCAGAGCCATAGTACATATTCCCGATTCTCTCCCTATATTCATCTTCCACTTGGGTTTCCCGTTTCCCGCCTACTGCCGGGACTGGCAGCTGCCTGGTTTGCCCTGCCTGATTGGGATTGTGCCGGTTTGGTGGTTGTTGCTGCTGCTACACATATTGATGTTGTCTTTTTGTCCGTCCGGTGGTGTGACCAACTGCATTTTTGTGGCTGTTGCTGTTGCTGTTTCCAGGAGGGGGAATGGTGCCCGGTGCATGTTGCTGGGGGTGAATGTGAATGTGTGAATGGGTAAGGTTGAGGGCTTTTTTTGTTTTGTTTTTTTTTCTTGTGGTGTTTATAAAATTAACAACAATCACCCTCTGATCTCCCAGCCAGCCAGCCGGCTGAAAATGCAACCTAAGCTAATTTGTTTTCATTTGTGTGGTGTGTGCCCATGCCCGCATCCCATCGCAGGGGAAAGGAAAACTGAAAATAAACTAAAAGAAATAATCAGAAGGAACACAAAAAAGGCCCGATACTCACCCGCGAAATGCGCCATTTGTTCTCATTTCTCTTTTTTCTCTTTGATAGCTTCGTTTTTTGCACCTTCTTTGGCGCCTGTTTCTCTGTTTCTGCATCTTCTTTTGCTGTCCAACTGCATACATCAAGTGTTTTGTTTTGTTCGATCTTCGTATGAGACGACTTGCACTTGAAGCTCAAAATAAATCGCATTTTCTTTCTAGTTTCTGTGCATTTCGCTTGCATACCCTGGGCACTTGTACAGTGCTGGGGTATGTATCATATATTGAGGTGTTTGTCAGTCTGTATTCAAAATTGAAAATTGTGTAACTTCTTCTCATTCTATTTGGTATTTTGCCTATTTTTCTTTCATCCAAAATCCAACTGCTGGGCTTTCCATAGTCTTAACACTCAACTAGAGCATTTCTAATCTTTCTTCTTCATCGGATTGCGCCTCTGATTGTTTAAAGTTCATTTACGCTAGGCAATTGTTTTATTTTAGTGACTATTTTCAGAAAGATTTTTAAGTTCGCAGAGCAATGGGCGCTGGGCGGCACGTGAGCGACTGAGCGACCGCCTTCCCTCTCTGCCGTGAGTATTGCCATAGAGAATGAAGTCTTTTGCCAATTAGTCAATGCCTAAATGGCGCATTAATCGATGCAATGGAACTTGTTTAGGCCTTTTTAGTATGCAGGCCAAAAGAGGGGAGGGTTCTTTACACTGACAGAAAGTGAAACTTTTGATCGATTTTGGTGCTGCTAATTAGGCGGTGTGTCTAGCCCCTCCATTCCCATTCCATTCTACACCTAATGGCAGCAAATGTTTGCTTGAATAAGTATATAAATTTGTTTCGTGAGATCCCCTGCTTTCCATTTCGTTTAGCGGAATGAATCACTTGCTCTCGGGGTACCAGAAAATACCTTCGATAGTGGCTTGACTCTCTTGGAATGCAGCCTCAACCACATTTACATAGAGCAGGGCCAGAAGAGATCTCCAGTTGGGAATGAGTTGGTAATTTTCTTCTTCTGCTGCTGCTGCTGCTGCTGCTGCTGCTGCTGCTCGTGGGCGTATCGCATTGTATCTTTCAGATATAGGCATAGGCGTAGAAGAATTTATGAGCGCGACAACGACATGAATTTCATTTGGTTTGGTCTTTTCTTTTGTGTATGTTCCGTTCCGAGAGTGTGCCATGTCCCATTTTCTTGCTTCTTTTCTTTCTTTTTATTTCTTTGTATCTCGTTTTTGTGTTGTTCTTTGATAATTTTACTTGGCTTTGCTTTGTTGCCCCCGAGACGAGACTTCATCTTTCTTTGTTTATAGAAATTTGTAACGTCTTTGGCTGCGTCTTCTTCTCTTTCTTCATCACTGTGAGTTTTTCTTCTATGGAGGAGGCCATGAAGTGGCGTTTTTTATCTTCTTCTTCTGACCAACTTTCCTTTTCATTAACGTTTTTTTTTTTCGGTGCTCCACACACTTCCTGAAGTCATCTTCTGCCCCTAGGGCCTACTTCTACAGCTCCTACCCTCAACAAATCGGAAATATCATTTCCCATTTCATAACAAAGATTTATGTGCATTTAATGGATGTGAAGAATGTATGCCATCAAGTGTACTCCTCCATGGGCACGCGCCTACGTGGGCGACAGCGCAGACGAAGTCGCGACCGACCCTTGGCCTCATAAAAGTGCAACTTGATCTGTGTGCCACAGTGTTGCTGCCGCAGCAACAGCAGCAGCGGTTTATTGACTCAAGATTGACTCTTGCCGTAGCTTGTGGCGGTTAACGGTTACGATTTTGGGACATCATTTCGGTCGATTATGGCGGCGTATTGCTGTTTAATAGACTGAAAGTTAACTTGAAAATTAATAACTCTGTGGAGTAGAAAGATTCGACGATGTTGTACCTGTTACTCATGCAACCAACAGCTTGTAAAATCACTGATAGAATTTTCACTCAGTGCACAGCTCCTCCATATTCGTTTTCGTTGATTTTGTGAGATCTGAGATTGCGGCAACCGTTATATATTTATTTTCCATATGCTTTGGCAATCCCCCCTCCATGGGACAGGGCCTGACCTTTGCTTTTGATATTCCTATTTATAGGCAATAATATTTGGATGCTTTGCATTTTGTGGTTTTCCACACGAGAGATACAGTCTTTGTGTGGATGGAACGTGATGTGAAAATTTATGCATGCAATGTGCCACACCACCACCTCTCACAAAAAAAACAAAGTAGTTGCGGCACCCAAAGAAACGATTTAATAGATTCACCCAAAAAGGCCTTGACTTAGTTTGTGGAGCGTGCTGGACGGATTTTTGTGGGCCACAGCTAGAAATTCAAATATTCAGCATGGAACAAATTTCTTTCACTCGAAGAGCTCTTTTTTCAACGATTTCTGATGGATTTTCAAGCCTAATGTTTAGCGGAAACTCAAGAAAAATCCACAACACTGTGGGGACGAGGGAAGACAGAGACCCTGCCATTTGTTTAACGATCCTTGGGTAATCGTGAGGCAGGTGAAACTCTTTCCTTGTCATGGCTCTTAATGAAGTGTAGCACAGTTTTTCCTCAGCCTCTTTCCAAACTCTTTTCCTCTTTCAATTTTTGCCAAATGCTTTCGTTGTCGCCGATTGGCAGCGGTTAGCCGCAATTGACCCTAATTATGGGGACTGTTGCTGCCGGCTTTTCGGCTCTTTTGCGAAATCTGTCCAAACACACAACGAGCCAAAGACGAAAAAAAGATTGGCTCAATTCGCATAACTTCCCCCCCCCAGAAAAAATGGAGGAATGTTGTGTTAAAATTGTGCTTAGTAATTTGGATTTTATTTGGGTTTTTTTTTTAGTAATCTCCCTCTGCTTTACCTCTTTCCTTCCCTCTCCTCTCCCCGCTCGAGGCCAAAAGTGAGAGTTTGTGGAACCGTTAGGAATTGTACCTCCATCATTATCATTATGTCGTTAGATATTTCGTTGTAATTATTTTGTTATAGTTATAGCCCAATTATCAAGCTTTAGTTTTTTCTTGTCTAGAGAGCCCCTTTGGCCCTCTCGTACGATCCTGTGGTACATTTCCAAGCCATTTTCTATATCTTATCACTGGAATATGTATAACCTGATAAGGAATGGAAAATCGAAAAAATGCCTACGTTTTGGCTGTTTTTTCTTTTGTTTTCAGAGCCACAAAATAATTGGTTATATCATCCATTCCACACCTGTTATCATCAGAGAGTAGAGTTTGCTTCGTGCCTTGTTTAGGGATGATTGCCAGATGGATGGAGAAGCTTCGCCTGTGGACTGGCTGACTACCTTCCTGTTTCTCTAAGGGAAATCCAATTTTCAAGCTCAAGGCCAAGGTTGCGGGTGCTTGCAGTAGTCGTGATTATCTACTTATTTGCTGATGAACTGAACTCATTTGCCCAGCTATCCCCCTCCCCGCGAGTCGCTCTCTGTGTGGCAGTCCCCGTGAGACAACACAGCCGTGGAAACGACAGCAAAATGATAACCAAATTGTTGCTAAATTACACAGCGAAAAAAAAAACAAAACGCAGGGAAAAAATAGAAGTCATTTGTTTGTTCGTGTGTGTGTGGGCTTGTGTGTTTGTGTGTGTTTTATCGCACTTGAAAACAGTCGTCGCTATCAGCAGAACGTAGGAACAAGTGCCTGGGTACTCGTACTATCATTACCATGAGAGAGTGCCTGCCCAGCGTTTGATAAGCGGCGCCCCGACCATCATCAAAGGAAGGCACCCCGTTGCCCATTGAGACTTTGACCCTGAATAATTTATTAGCCATAAAAACAAAAGAACACAAGAACTCGAGCAGCATCGATTAATTTATTCAGACTTTTTGGTTAGTTTTCGGCATTTGCTAATCTGAAATGTCTAAGAAGAAAACAAGTATCATAAATACAAAAAAAAGTTGAAACTAATCCTCTGCAAGTATTGGGATTATTCGTGGAAGGGAATCAGCAATCATCTTAAGCAAAGATTTGGTTCTTTTGAAGAGTTTTCTATCTTGCCAGCGAGTAGATTTCGTTCTGGTAAAAGTTGCTTGAGGAATTTCCTCCTCATTTTTATCGGTAGTTGCAGTATTGCTTGGAGCACCACTCGAACCTCCCATTGTCTCTTTTCCTACCTCAAATGTACACATTATAAGAATTCATTGTAGTCACACACATCGCTGATATCGCTTTGTGTATGCCGCGTGACAACAAAATAAAATAATACAATTCGTTGAACATTTTTTAATTAGCACTCCATAAAAATACACACACACACACACACAGATGTTGATCACGCGCCTTTGTGGGATATAAAAATACATGCACAGATTTATTTGCATTTCATTAGAATGTGATGTGTTGATGGGGACTGATTCAATTGTACTAATTTATTTGCGTACTTTTTTCCTGTTTCTTTCCAGACTTCCAATCGCCAGTGCATCTTCCAGTGCAGCAGCGCTTCCAACACATCATCTGAATACATAGTGCCAAAACTGTAACTTCAAATCCAAAGCATTCCAAGAACAAGTGGCATTTTGATTGTTACAAATTGTCAAAACAAAACAAAAAATTAAAAAAAAACGACAGCTGCTTTTCTGCTCTTAACAACAAGTAGAAAGATCTTCCAGCAGGCGCTATAAACAATCATATCGTGATCATATAACGTGATCCAACCTATCCATCAACATACGTCGTAGCTGATAAAAATGAATCTAAATCAACATAGTGGACCTGGACCGCCGGAGCTGAAGATGGATGTGGATCAGGTGGATTCAGCATCCACCGCTTCGCCCTTCAACTGGCCAAACCCTGCCACAGCCTACAAGGCAAGCGTGCCACATGGAAAGGTGGCATCTGCCCATGTCACAGATGTCACAGATGGGGAGGAGGCCAGCGCCTCCCTAACGCCGCAGCAGCAACAGCAGCCGGGGGCAACTGGGAATGGCCTGCCGCCGGCACCTGTGACCCGTACCATATCGTCGGATCGTCTGGTGACTGGAACCTCCTGTCGGGCTCTGCGCACCGCCGTTTCAGCATTATATTCCGTTGATGATTTTGTCAAGGAGAAAATTGGCTCTGGATTTTTCTCGGAGGTGTACAAGGTGAGTGACAGTACTGAAGATGCATAGATATATAAATAGATACACAGATACAGATACTGCCTCGTCACGGCAATGCTCGAGCTATTGAAATTCATTGAGTGGCAGACACACAGAAGATGGGCGTTTTGTTCCCACAATATGGGCATCATAATATGTTTTGATGGCACTTTCATTTTCGCAACATTAACAACAATAACGGTAACAGCAATAGCAATAGCAATAGCAATAGCAACAATAGCAGCAGCAACAAATGCGATTATGTACACAATTTTAATTAAACCCTAACGATTTTTCGTAATTACTCAATAGTCTTTATTGCTGTGGGGCTGGGGCTGGTGTTGGGGCTCATCATTATCATCGGAGAGCCTCCTACAGCGATCCCAAAATAAATTGCAAAACAATAGCAGCTGCGAGAGAGTTTTTTCGTGGGCTACCCCATAAAATATGCTTCGTGCTCGTGAAAAGCGCATTCGAAGTGCAGTGAAACCGTGTGTAAAAATTAATGGCGTTTAGCGTTTTAGTCTCGCGGCTCCACCAAAAAACACCAAAAACTTACATACATCGATACCAGTGTAAGCCGCTCAGTTCGCAACGGTTGTTGGACCACCACCACCAAGAAAAAAAGGGGGAGTAACGCTCGGTAAATTAATAAGTTGCAACTCGCAACACAGACTTTGACATTAAGTTTGTAATTAGTGTTTTTGGGAAGGTTATTGGTATTCCGTGATACTGCAATAGCCAGGAGCTAAGCTACTGTGTGAGAGAGATTTATAATTTCAAGGCCTTGTTGCTCTTCGATCATAGGTAGAAATATTCATTGCCAAGCTACGCTGTAAAAGAGAGGGAGAGTGATACAATTCTCATTTTAAATATAAATCTCTTTCTCTTTTGACTAAATTATATTGAACTTTCTCACAAATTTGTATGAACGAAGGAATGAATGAATGTACCAATGAATGAATGAATCAAAATGATTGAAAAGAAAACGGTTTCACTTTCATTTTCTGAAGTTTTCAAGTGATATTTACCAGACGCATTTCTATACGATTATTATGTGATTTGTTTCGGTTATTTGTTTGCCTTTTATATGCATCTACTTTCCCATCGTGCCCTTCCGTTCCCGCAAACGGCTTTTTGCAATTATTTTCTGTAGTTGTTTAATGAAAGCGCCTAAATGGAAATCTCTGGTCTGGCATTCATTGAAAGGACTGTTGCGCACTCGTATCTATTCATGAGTGCATATTCTAATGCCACAAATTCCATGGCGCATGGCGCATGGCGCGTATCTCATGGATACTCTTCTGGGTCTCCCTCTCTCTCTTTGGCGGTGAATAACCCACCGATGGGAGAACTTTGCTTGCCTGCTGGACGGACGGACTACCTGCTGATTTGCATAACAGCTCCAGTATATTCGCTTCCCCGACATTTCCCTCGATGAAAGAATAAATTGTTGGGCCTCCGTGCAACTCAAAGATAAACTCCAGGCGCAGGCCTGTTTATTTGCGTGTGAAGTGCGTTGGGATTCCATCCGACTCCAATCGATTGCATTTCCGCATTGTTATGCGCCGCAGCTGGCAGACAATTAATGGAACCAGAAGCCGCTGCAACAACAGATCGGAAGGGGATTGGGATTCATTTAAAGCTTAATTGAATTGCCAATAAATTTGAATCTATATCTCCGCTAATGACACCACCAATTTGTGGGTTCAGATGCCGCCCGTCAAGTGCTGCAACCCAATGCATGCCACGCGTTTGCCCCCAATTTTCACCCCACAAAAAGAGACAATATTTCGAAATGAAGAATCTATCTTTTAGATTTATTTTTGGACCCGGGGCTTGCATTGGATTGGATTGGATTGCCTCTCATTTCAATTACGTGTCAAGGCAGCAGCAGCACCAGCCGACAAAGATATCAGAATATCAAAGCGAAAGAGAGATCTCTGTGGATGGGGCGATCCCATATCCATTTTGATTAAAACTCTTTCACAATTTCCCCTCATCTGTTGCGTGCAGCGTGCAGCTTGCAGCAGCGGCAGCGGCTGTAGCCTGTAACTGTAAACGAGTGGCAGTGGCATTAGCGGATTTTAACCTCACACAGATGGGGGTTAATCAGGCAGGGAAAACTTTTCCAGAGAAGTTCAAGAAATCAATTCAAGAATTTTTTATTTTCCCAGATGAATTTACACACTTGAAAGTGATTTTAGATTTTGATTTTAGATTTTACGGAAGTTGTTTAATCATTGAAAGTGTAAATCCTTCGAGACTTAGCTGACTCTTGGCTGATTGTTTGCTTAGAAAGTGCATATTTATATTTCCCGCAAGGTGTATACTTTATTTAAGAGCTTAACTTTTTTGGAGCAACAGAATGTCGAAAAAAAGTGGAACATCCCCTTGAGGGTCTTCATTTTCTGGACCACAAATGAGGCTAATCAGTCAGTGAAAAGTTTTCCATTTTCACCCGAAAAGTGTAACAAAAATTATAATGCATTTTGGTGCGGTGGAATCATGTTGGATCAGGAAATCCCCAACAGCCAACACACACACACACACACACACACACACAGATACACCACATTTTGTGAAGACATAAATCAGGAAAAACTTGGTTTTCGCTTAATTTTGTTACTCTCTTTTTTGTTAGTGTTATTGTAGCTGTTTGTAAGTGGGCCAAAAGCAACGGTGAATGCATAACGCCGTGTTTAGCGTAGGCCCCGGCATTCAAGCAGAATAAGAGTGGAGTGTGCCTGGGTGCACTGAGTGTTTATTTGATAACCAGCCGTAGACACAATGCACCTGTACACCTGTGCAACTGAACACCATGAGAGCCCATGAGGAGCTGTAATTTGTGGCACTCCACCTTCTTGGCTGGTTGTTTTGTTATATAAAATGATATGCATTTCGAGCCAGGAGGAGAACAACCAACGATGCCGCTCCTCTCGAAAGTGTTGGCCCACAATTGAACAATTGTTTGTGGGTGTTGCGAGTGACCCAAGGCTGCGGGCTAGAGACCGTCTTTCGAGTGAAAGTTCTCGGTGAAATGAGGTTAGGTGATGGGCAATTAGATTAGGGCCAAGCCAAAATTGCACTACCAAGTCACTGTCTGACTTTTGCATGTTCCAGCACAATTCAACACTAAAGTGAATGTCTCTCTCTGCATCTCTCTTTGTTGCATCCTGGTGGCTGCAACCAGCTACAGTTTTGTGACCAAAATGGCAACATTCGCCAAGCAAAGCAATCCAATCCGATCCGATCCGATTCGATCCACTCTGCCATCGATTGACAGTGAAATGGACTCTCGCGAATCGCGAATTGATGAAAGTAAACATTTAAGTAGAACTAAATAAGTTGGATAGTCGCTTCAGACGGATGGGATGGAATGGAATGGGATGAGGATGAGGATAGCTTGCCAGTTGTTGCCACAATTTCTTTTCTGTTTTCCATCGGAGTTTTGTATCGGGTTTTTGGTTTTTTGTTTTTTTGTTTTTGCCTGGCAACCGTGTTGATGTTCACGCGAAATTGATTGCCATAAATTATGCAAAGTTGCATTCTCGTTGCTGTTTCTGTTGCTGCCTCAGCCTGGCCCGCCAGTCTGTTTGTCTGTCCGCCCGCCCGCCCGCCCGCCTGTTTGGTGGGGAATTGGTGCGCGGCGGCATTTAGAAATTGCTGCAACTGTAAGAGCCACAGCCACAGACAGCCACAGCAATAGTGGGCATCTGCATTGGTCCGGCAGTGTTGGAACGTTCGTTTGGTTATTTCTTCCGCCAAGCCCCTCATTTGTATACCCTTGCAAGAGGGTGTTGCAATTTCCCGTCAGAGGTTCTTCAGAGGCTCTATAAAGTTTGAGCTGAATAGAGTTTGGTCTGCCGGTCTGTTGGTTTTCCAGAAAACTACACTCAAAGCGCAAAAGCCCTAGACAAATCAATGTCTCCCATTCAATATTTATCTTTTAATATTCAATTCAAATTATCAGCTGTTAGAGTATCCACAGCATTTATGCTTTTTCGCTTCATTTACCTTAAGCTGCAGCTCACAGTTTGCATCTTCGATTTGGTGGCTGCTGTTGCTGCTGTTGCTGCTGTTCCTGTTGCTGCATTTCGCTAAACAATTTTTCAAACGATTTTGATCTTTTGTGGCTCTTGTTGCCTGTCTGTTGGTTGTTTGTTACTTTTTGTTTGGCTACACGGGCAACAGGCAACATTGAGATACAGTTACTTTTGATGTGCATGCAAATGTTTACACGAAACAACAGCATCCCATCCCAACCCATCCCATCCCACCTCCCATTTATCTTTCTCTCTCTCCCCCTCTATGGAGAGGCTGTGCCTCCTGTAGCAGAAGAGGGCCCCAACGTCTAACGAACTCTGATGCGCCCTAATTAATTCGCCAGAGATTTTAATGTTTGCCTCTGATCAATAACTGCCCGAAGAAAGAGGCGAAGAAATTGAAGAGCTATAAAAAGTTGGGGTCCCACAAAAGCCTAAGCCTAAGCCTGTGCCGGAGGTAACAAATTGGAAATTTACATAACAATGCATTGTGTTTCGCCGCACCGAAAAAAAAGTAAAAGTGCTTAACGCACTAATCAGGCAAAACAATAAATAAGCCACGAGTATTTCAATAACAAAAGCCCCCCATCAAAAACAAAACAAAAAACTTAAACTATTTTTTTGCAATCCGTAAGAAAAGTCGCAAAAATTCGGGAAAAAAACGTTAGCTAATATTATGTAATGGAAATGGAAATGCGGCGAATAAAATACAACAATATATTTACCGTAAATACTTAACAAATATTTGATACCAGTTGAAGCATCAGCAGCCGCAGTCGCAGCCGCAGCCTCTGCCAGCAAAATGTTTATGGAGCTAATTAAGCTATAATATTTAACGATCTCTCTCCACTCCATTCCACTCAACTCGGATCCCATCCCACTTTGCATCGCCCACGGAGTACATTTCTGTGTTACTCTTTTTGGTAATGGCGCTGAGAACACGTTTTAGGCGGTGGCTGCCTGCCACTGTGTTAGCCCGATTTGAATGTGATACGTAATAAAATCATGTTAATGCGTTAATTGATTCGAGTCGGGGCTCGTAAATAAATTAAATTCAATTGGTTTCAAAAATATCCATAAGCGGGGCTCATATTAACATTATTTCGGCTTCTCTCAGTAATAGTTTTCAACTAGAGATAGCCAAGAGCCTCCATCATTGTGGAGGCACGTCACAGCCGGAACACGAAACCAAAATGTTAAGGGTCTCTGCCGGTCACGGGCATATTTGCAAAAAGATCGGCACGGCACGTACCCATCACTAATTGTAAGCGAGACCCAAAGATGCTCTCTGAGCGTGTCTCTCAATGCACACACTCTCTCTCTCTCTCTCTCATCAATAGACAGGCACAAGTACAGCAATTAAATAGACGGCTTGCAAGAACAGCGGCGCACAAAAGTAACGGGAATCAAAGCACAAAAGCAAAGAGTAAACACAGATAGCAAAAGATCCGTCCATAATTTCGTAGTCAATTTCTGTAGAAAATATTTGTATGTAGCTAATGCAGTTTGTTATTTAAATAAAATGCTTAAATTAATTGTTCGTTAGAATCATTGGCTAAAAATAAGAAACACCGCATTGAATGTGAGTAATGACTCGCGGATAATTTACTAGTAAAAATGTTATAATAATTAATAGCAAAAACAGCTGGTCATACGGTGCAGCTCTACTTAATATTTTTCTTACTACAAAACTTGCTTTGATCAGACTTTATGCTCCATTTCCAATAATTCTATATTTATATTCAATTTAAAATAAATAAATACACATAAAAGTCTCTCCCACATTTGTCAAAACCAAATTGGCGTCAGAAGGCGGGCCAAATGTGCTCGCAATTAATCCAATTGAAGGCTCATTAGTTGAACAAACATTAAATATTTTGAATCATTTGCGAGGCAGGGCATCAAATGTTGGCCGCAAATGTAGGGTACATTCATCTCAATGGGTTCCACTTTCGTGTTCCACTTTAATCCCACCTTCGGGCGCGAAATTTCATGCAAAATATCGAGTGGATCCCACCCCGAGGGTCTGCTGAAAAATCGAATTCTATTAGTTGTAATATTTTATACAAAATTTCCCACTCTTTCGATGCTTGGATGCGTCATGCACATTAAATCTTTAAGCATTTGAAAAAGATTTGTTGTTTTTCTGTTGCGGTTTTTACTTTTTGCATGCACTTCTGCCTTGTTTGTCGTTTGAGGCATTTTCACGCCGCGGCCATAAACAATTTAAAATTATAAATGCAAATATATACGTGTGCTCGTCCGGGGCACCCCATAAAGTGCATGATAAATAATATACTTGGAATAAATGCCAGCTGGGCTGGCAGGAGCCATCCCCAGACGGGCGCCTCGCCACAGAAAAGCCAAAGACCAAACTCTGGAAAAAAAAAAGATGGCAAATCATAAATTCTAATAAGACGCGCCGCGCCGCCACCAGAGGAATGCCCCACACTGCCATATGTCATCCACAGCACCAAGTGAAAGCAGTGTTTGAGGCCCTAATGCGCCTAACGAGCTGCTTGCTGCATATCTGTGGAGCCTCCCGACAAGGCAAATGCCACAGGAGGGTGCTGATTTTCATATTAGAGCTCATAAAACGGGACATTTGTGTGTGTGTGTGTGTGGGGTGGATAGAAGAACTTCAATGGTTCTTCATTTCCACTAACTAATGGTTTATCCATAATGGAATGCACTGCCTAATTGCAAGCCAAATTCTTTTCCCCCAGCAGTTTTTTCCATGTTTCTAGCAGCATTTAGTTCTCAGCTATAACAATAAGATCTATTAGGTATAAGTGTGTGAGTTCTTTATGTTTTTATAATGTAATTTGTACTGCATGTTCATATGACTTGTCTAAAATCTCATAAATCGCTGCAATCTCGAGCTCTTTCTATATCTCTCGCAGGGCGGCTTAGCAGCGGAGAGTGAGTGCCATTCCTTTCTGTACCGTACTTTCCACTGGTCTGTGCAAATTATAACCACTCGTATGGACACCTTATCACCCACCCTTCCGTTGGTTCGTTATTTTCTATGATGTGTGTAGTTCAAAGAACCAAACCACACAACTCCATTAGATGGATAACAGATAGAGGGATGCCATGTCGCCAATCAGCAAGTCAAAATGCGCCAGGAATGCATTGCTCTCTGTGTCCCTGTGTCCCTGTGTGTGTGTGTGTATCTGTGATGGCATCACACTCTGCTTGTATGTGGGTTAAGCCAAAGATGCTGGAACAACCCACAGCCACAGCATCAGAGTCTGCCTTCTGCTCTGACTCCTGCCTGCTGCCTCCCATACATCCAAGAGGTAGAAGGCGCGCAACGTGCAATTACTCTGCACAAGTTGCGTGCTGGAATATTTTTGGATTCATTCACCTTTTGCGGCAAGCTCGAGTGGAGGAGGTAAAAGATATACCAACGAGAGAGACGAGTCAGAAGATATTTTTATAGAGCTAGCGACAGGAGATTCAGAGGATGACTCTGAAGCCCCTTGGGACGTCCTTGCACTTTGTTTTGCTTTTAACTGTTGGCATAGATGGCATTCCATGGGACCATCATCTGGCTGTGGCTATGGCTATGACGATGATGATGATGATGATGATGATGAGGAGGATGTCGATAATGATGATGCACACCCACGTCTTGCCACGGTTGGCGAGTGGCTATTTTTATTGATCGAAAGACGCCAGGCCCCCTCCAAGCGTCGCGTGCCGCAACAGAAGAGAGCACCCTCACGGCACAAAGAGTCTCATAACTTGTTAAAGAAGTTTGTAAAGCAACAGAGAAAATAGCAATAAGTGGAATCTGCAAAATATGTGAAATATTCAGTCAAAAGGGATGGCAAATCATTTGTTTTAAGAAATCTGTTTCGATCTCTGATATATTCCATCAAAATGTGATGACAATATCATCCTGTGTGGGTCTGCAAGGGTGTGTAAAGCCTAGGCACCTGAATGTTTATGAAATTTTGAATGTGTGCCAAATATTTCACGTTTATATTCTTCAACTTATGTGTGTCTATGAGTCAAAAATGTAATAAATACTTGTGCATAAAGACACCACAGCAGGGGCCTGCATCCGCTGAAACACACAAATAAATGGTCTTATATATTATATATATGTACATATATGTGTGTATGTTTTTTGTTTGTTCGTTTTGCTCAATTTTAGCGGCAATTCGTCTCGTAATATTTTGTGTTTCCCTCAGTTTTCTGTTTCATTTCACGCTGCTTGGCGTTGCCTTAATTTGTGGGGACTCGCGTCGAAACGATCGCTGAACATTTCCTAAATATATGCATAAATATCTCCTATTTGGCAAGATCTTTTGAAGGGTGGCTGGCTGATGATTCAGTTGTTGGGTATACGATTATTCTGGGCATTTCCTTTGCTGTCATATTCCTCGCATTTGTGTTCGTTTTGGGCCATAAAATAGCCGAAAACAGAAAGGGTTTTGTGTTGTCCACGAAGCAGAATATGTGTGACCTTGCCATCAGTTTTGCTTGGTTTTCTGTTGTCGCATTTGCGCAACAATTACAAAATTATTCAGATTGAAATGTTTGCAAGACAAAACTCCCACATAATTCACTTGGCGTGTCAACTGACGGGACAGGGCTAGGGCATGCCAACAAATAAATAACCAGAAAACCCAACAGCCGGTAAACAAATGCGGGTCCCAACAAATGGCTGAAAAAATTCGTAGAAAAACAAGATCCAGCCGTGGATCTATTTCGTCGCTTCTTGAGAATGAAATCGAAATACCCTACAGGCGGAGAAAAAAGCGCAGACATTTTTATGGTTTCACTGGAAATTGAAATTATAATTTGTCAATATTTAATATTTATTTTATTATTTTAAAATCAAATTATTCAGTTTTACTTTGCCATTTTTCTCTGAGTGTCGAAGATTTACTCATGATTTACGTTCGACTATGGATCAGCTCTTATTTCCACTCGTCGATGCTCCTTTTGCTATTGGATTGTCCGTTTTGGCTGCTAGGCTGCAATTCATTAGCCAAATGGCCATATAAATCTGCCCGTGACTAGCCACAAGCGAGTCAAAGGCCCTGGAGCTCTTGTCGTCTTTTGGCCAAAACTACTTAAATTAACTTTTGCAATTCGCGTGTCAATGATGACAGGCAAACGGCAAGAGGCAGTCACTAAGCGGGACAGAGAGGGGCTCGTTCTCCAAGATACATAGATAGACCGAATCGAAACGAAACGAAACGAACCTTCGGCCCGCTCCTATCCTATCCACAATGTCCAATCGAGCGTGTCCACTCCACTCCACTCCATTTTACTGCAGAGCTCTCCTCTGAGTTAGCTTTCTGGGCAATATTAGCACGACATGATAAATATTTCAATGCCAAGAGCAAAGCTATTAAACTAAGAACCCAACGTCCACGTCCACGTCCATGTCCAGGTCCGAGCTAAGCTGAAAGCCGTGCCCTGGCCTGGTCTGGTCTGCAAATGAGTTGGTTCCTGTGGCCCCTAGTGCGACTCTATTTATTGTCTTTACCTCATGCCCAGAACCAAAACCAGAACCAGAACCCGCCCACTTTTTGCTTTTCGCTGGGCCAAGCCCTCAAACATACACATACACATATTTCGCCAACTGTTGGCCAACTGCATTTGCCCCAGACAGTGCTCTGTATTGGAGTGTTTTGTTGTTGTTTTTGCTGTTGCTGTTGCTGTTGAGTCAACCCTGTTTAATTAATATTTCCTTTTTATGGGCTGCTTCTGCCCCCCAAGCCCCAAAAAGGTTTTTCTCTTTCTATTCAGCTTTTTCCAGCATAGACTTGAGGGCGGGACAGAGCTCGGGCTTGGGCACGGGCTGGGCACGGGCTCCGGACGCTTAATTAAAAAGTGAAACTGTAATTTAAAACGCTGCCAAAGGACTCTGGTAATATGAACTTTAAAGCCCATTCCACGAGCCATGGCTAAGGGTTGGCTCTTACGGGCGATAAAACTCTTCAACATTAGCCTAATGGCCGGGGGTTTACGAGGTCCGACACGATTGGACGGGACTGGGCACTGCACATCCTATGATGTGCATTAATTAAAGCAAACTTTCCCTCGCGAAAAATTCATTAACTTTCCCAGGGCGCCCTACAAACCCAATGCACTGACAGTCTCAGACAGCTTGAGAGGCAGTCGAGAGTCGAGAGGGGCAGGCAGCCCAAAGGCACAAAGGGGGAGAGTCAAAGTGAAAATGCAGCCAGCCACAAGCTCCCTTTTTTTGGAGATTTTCCTATCGCATTTCGAGGGAAAATTTCGGCAGCAACAGCTGCAGCAGCCAGCAAGCACTCGGATTGCAGGCATGGTCATGGTCAGGGCACTTAAGAGTCCCAGTTTTGATTTTTATTTATTTGCCGAAAGATAAAAAATAAAATCGTTCGTTAAGACCAAATGTTTGGCCAGCTCCAGCAGCAACCGCAGCTTTGAGAGTCAGTTTCAGTTCCAGTCGGGGGCTGGTGGAGTATTGAGTGGTGGTGGAGTGAGCAGTGTGAGCGAACACAATGAGCAATTCAAATATAATCATCATAAATCACGATTTAGTTTCGCTTTTTAGCTTTGTTTTTCGTGGGTGGGGTGGAACGGGGGGTACATGGACGTGGGTGCGAGACGTCGACGACCCCATCTTACATTTTTGATTGTCTCTGAAAGTTGGTCAACATATCTATGCACATGCCTCCGATTGCTACAGCCACAGAGCTGCATTCCCACACTATTAACCTCTCCGAGCGTTCAAGTTCAAAAACAAACAACGAAGCTTTTACTGCTAAGCTACTCTGTGAGAGAGATTCAGATAGTGCTTTCTTCTGCCAAGTCTGTTAATGTTGTTAACAAAAATATCTCCTTTTAAGGGTAGTAAACGCTTCGATTTGACTGTTGCCTACAGCCTTGCACTTGCAACATTGTTGCAAGCAGATGTCTCGACTCCATCAACAGCAAAGAGAAGCGTTAAATTATAATTAACTCAATTCCGTACACGTCTTCTGGTTCCTTCTTGCCTGCAGCAGGTGCGCCCCTCCTGAGGGACTCTTCTTTATCGAAGTGTGGCATTCAGGTTATGCTAAGCCACGCTGTAGAATGGCCATAAATTGCACTTATGAATAAATATAGACATGGTGGTGGCCCGCTTCCATTTCCACTCGATAAGCAAGAAATTAACTTATCTTTTCCGTGTGCCAACCAACAAACAAACATATAAACAAACATATAAACAAACAGCAGTTAAGCCCAAATGGAAAACATTGCCCTCGTACGATATTTCAATTAAGTATTTGGCAAACTTTGCAATTTGGCCACGTGACATGTTAAGTCGCCCAGGAAAAAAACGCAATTACGAAGGGTTCTGGCTTTTGGCTTAATTGCTAAGTAAGTCAGTTGTGTTCGTACCATATTTTTGGTCTTCGAACATCTGGTTCTCTCTCCACAATACAAGTGCAAACACAAAGGGAATCCATGGCTTGCTGCCACACACAATGCACACACCACACACACAAGGGGGGAATTGGAATCGAAATCGAAATCGGTACACAAAAGCCCTAACCAGCGATTGCCCTAGACCGCCGTCACTGCTGTATTCCTGCATAAAGCTGCCTTTGTGTGTACTCCGTACATGCATCCACTCTCTGTCTTTCTTCTGCCCCCATTTCAGGAGCAATACAAACGATCTCCGCTGCAAGACCATGTGTCACTGAACCCTCTCAAGGGGCAGGGCGGCCTTTTGTGTGTGAAAGAAAGCGCACCCTGGTATGATTTCCACTGAAAAAAAGTCTAAGCATATTCCAGCCAGAGCTGTGTAGCTTCTATTTATTTGAAAAACTGTCCAAAAACCAGACGAAATTTCCAAGAAGAATCGCCTGATAGTATCGCCAGAGACACACGACCCGACAATCGATCGCCTGTCGCTGGATCGTAATTAATTATGGGCACAGTTCGAAGTTGGAGTTGAAGTTGAAGTTGGAGACGGACGCGGACGCGGAGTCCAAGCTATCCATCAACTAAATGTAAATAAAAATCGCTTGGTTTTCTACAAATTACTTCAACTAAATGGTTACCCTTCGAAGCGGTCAAGCGTTACCCCAAAGGGGAATTTGGAAATTTTTTATGAATTTTTTTTATTGAACTGCGCGCTTGGAGCGTATTGTTCACGGTCAGTTTAGTTTTGGCTCGCGGCAAGAAAACAAACAAGCGATGGATGAAAAAATATCACTGGAGCCGCAAGCGACAGTCGGCAAGCGGCAAAAGGAAACTTTGGCGGGGCCTTAAATTGGCGTGACAATTGTTCTTTCCAAGCGTTTCCAAGTTCGTTTTCTTTTTTGTTTGAGATCGAACTTTAAATATCTCTCCATCGATCGTACACTTGGAGAAACATTGCTAAAACTTTTAATAGATTTGCTCGACGGTTCCTACATTTTTCTCTGAGTGCATCTACCATACATCCCGATTTTTCCCATTTGCTTCCCATCAGAAACTATGTATAGGCATCCGCCAAACAGCTGTCACAACTCAATTGTTTGAATGTCACGCGGGCACCCCTTAATGGCAAAACAATTTTAGAGACAAAATACATTGATGGGAAATTTCTCTTACTCAGAAAGTGCTCCCTTTCGAAAGGCCTGAGGCGTTGGCTTGTAATTAAAACTATCCCTCCAAAAAATATATAAAAACCCTCGAAAAGCCAGCGATCTATTGGAGTGACTCAAGTGTTTGCTTGTGGCATTTGTGTGTGGTTTTTGTTCAGTTTGGGTGTTCTATTTAGCTGATTGTTTGTCTATATTTATTGCCGATATCTGCGTCATGCCACCCAGCACCATGGCAGCAGCAGACACTCGCACACTCGCACACTCGCACACAAATATGCAAATAAACACATAGAAAATACGAATTATTCATACACTGCAGGTGGCAGTAAAATGATATCCATAGAGAGTAGGTGCCCCGCACATCGATTATCTCATTTCTCCATCAATCTTTCAGACAATAAAAAGGGATACTCTCAAAGAAAATAAATAAATTATGTTTGAGCAAATGTTTATCGAGCTCTAAAGATTATTCCCACGCATCAAATGTTATAGTGGAATGGAACCTTTCTGCTCGGGAATGAATATTCTTTTGTAGATACCCGTTTCCCGTTTCTGAGGCAGCGTTCTAATTTAATTTAAATTTCCGCCAAATGGTTTTGATAGTCCCAATGGGGGTCAGTGCAGGGCAGAGCACTGCCACTGCCACTGCCACCCAAGACTGGCTGGCAGCCCCATTCGCTTGGTTCTTTGTCTCTGGGTTGATGGTGAATGGCTCTGTCTTGATATCACTTACGAGCAGAGCGGAGCCGGACCAGTGCCTTTTTCCTATCCCTTTTCCCGCATTTGTATCTGTATCTAGTTTGGTGGCAGCCTCTCTTTTAATTAGCAGCAGAAGAACAACAGAGAGAGTTGGAGAGGGAGCAGCTCTATGGCCTCCACTAGCAAATCGAGTGGCATGCAACCTTCTTGCGCTTCTGCGCTTCCCTTTGAGATAAGCTGCACATTTGGGCAGGCAATGGAAAATGGAAATGGCACAGCCCAGAGAGTTGCATTCAACGGAAGCAGCAGCTGTACAGCTATCGTTGCCACTGCTGCCACTGCCACTGCTGCTAAAGAGATAAACAATGACAAGTTGCACTCGATGCTGTGGCTGTGGCTGTGGCTGTGCCTGGGTGCATAATCAAATTCCACTCGAAACAAAACAGGAATCGAAGCAGGAACCCTCAGCACACCACACCACACCACACCACACCCATGGGAGCCGCAGGATCAGCCAGGCATCAAATGCCACAATGCCACAATGCGGCAGACATGGGATTAGTGAAGGGCCCAAAGAGACAGGCAACAAGTCGGCCTAGCTCTCTGGGTGGGGTTTCAATCGTCGGTAGGGAGTCTGTGGGTCCATCATCAGTGTCAGACTGCAGTGGCAAATATGGTGACAAACGACACTAAAGATTACACACACACACACACACACACACACACACACACACACACTCAGCGCCGCAGGCTGCAGCCTGCAGTCTTCAATACGCTTGCAATTTATTGATTAGAAAATATCATGGGAAAGGATGGACTGCGCTCATAACTTCCGCGTTTCGGAAGAACCCCAGCAGCAGCATCGAACAACACAACAGCCAACTACTTTGTTGAGCGCCCCTAATCAAAATCCCATTTCCAGTTGATAGTTGAAACGTGACCAGACCCGGGGACCTGGGGACCTGGAGCCTGGAGCCAGGGACCTGCTTTCGAGGATGGACTGTTGTGAACGAACGCCCAAAAAAAGCGCAAACGTTTACCAACATGTTGCCGCCAATTCACGATATCAATACCAAATAGGCAACAAACCAGGCAGGCGGCAGCGGCAGACAGACCAGACCAGTTGGTAATATCTGTTTTCAGCCAGTTTCATTCGAAATTCGAAATTGAATGAGCGGGGGAGAGGGAGGAAGTCGCATTGAGTCGAATGGATTGGAATTGACTATTGAATGTTGTTGATCCATCTGGAAGGTTCAATGCACTCTGCCACTGCAGTTTGCAATGCACCAAAAATATCATCATTGAGGATGCGGCAGATCTCTGTGTCATGTTGTGCAGTTTTTTGCGGATGATTGGGATTGGTTCAACGTTTAAAGCGACCGCTCAATACGTGTAAATTGTATGCATTCATTCATAAAAATTCTGACACAAGGCCTTGAGCGCGTCGTCGCCACAAATATTGCCACACACAACGACGAGGCATGCCTCCGCCTCCGCGTCCTCCTTCATTCGCTGCCTCTGCTGCTGCTGCTGATGTTGATTCATAGCCAGCAACGCCACAGGCAGCTCATGTCAGCAGGCTGCCTCATGTCATTGTTTTTGTTGCCGAGCTGCCCGTAGCTGTAGCTGTAGCTGTTGCTGTGATATGCATTTCATAGTTTAGCATTGATTCATTTCGAAGTCAAGCCAAACTCCGGGGCAGACGCTTGAAATCCAAACGCATTAGTAATATATGTCCCCATTATCATTATTATACGTATACCCTATCAAAGGGTATTTAAACCTGTGCAACAGTTTTGCAATGCAGTATTTACATATGCTAAAATGTTTACTCACATTTAAGTTGGAACTTTAATTTATTTTTAAGATATTTAATCACATTTAAGCATGTGCAACCCTCACCTGTAAGGGTAACTCGAGCTTCGACTTTTCCCTCTTTGTGTTTTTCTTTCTTGTTTGATTGCTGCACCCAAGACCCTGGGTGTACGAGTGTATTTGTGTGCGCTGCGCTCATTTAAATTTGTCACGGCGCCAAAAAAGTAAAAATTATTATATTTTTCGGTTGCATTTCTAAGCCCAGACCCAGGCCCAGTCGGAGCTCGTGGCGGGTCTGTTGTGTGGCAACAAACGCATCTGACGGCTGCTGCTGCTCCCAGCAAATGCCCCAAAAACAGGCAGACTAAAATTGAATAAAATAAAAAAGAGACAAAGCGCCAAATGATTGTCTGCGACACAGAGCCTCATCGTCAGAGAGCCGCCCCCCCCCCCCCCCCCCCCCCCCCCTGTCCTCATTCAAGTTCGGGGGGGAGCTGAGCCATACGGGCATGTCTGTGACTGTACGATGTTGTGCAACTTTATTACGAGTATTATTATTTATTTTTTGAACGCATTGGAAAAGCCAGAAAATAATGAGCAGACGGCAGGCGGCAGGGTGCGCCCCAGCAAAAATATTTTAACGAACCAAATGCGATGCCTGGGAAACGAGTTAGTTTGTGTTTGTTCTAATTGATTGGACCGAATGTATGTGCTAGTTAGAGCTCTGTCTATATTTGCACCTAATCAAAGGATAAGCAAATAAAATTAGTCAGCAGAGGAGCAAAGTGTGAGGAGAGTCAGTCGCTGTCTGCTGTCTGCTGTTTGTTGTTTGTTGTCATCCCAGCTCTCAATTAACAAAATGACAGACGAATGCATTCCAACTTGTTTCATAAATCCCATGTCCCATGTGCCGAGTTGAATGCCCCTTCAGAGCGAGGGTGCAACATTATTGTTGACATGCGACGGACTTGCTGCCTGCCTCACTGATTTAGCCTTGAAATAGTTGACATGTCGCAGGCAGGCCGCCCCTTCTTCCCGTCCATTAAGAGGAAACTATCCAACCATTCACAGGCGGCATTCACATTCACATGCACATTCACATTCACATCCACATCTACAGCAAATGAAATAATAAAAAGTCGAGTTGTAAAAGTTGAGCTACAAGACACAGGCGCTACAAGAGTGCGGCAAGATGGTATGCAGATGGTGGCTGCCTCGACCTCCTGCTTCTCCTGCAACCCCCAGCATTCATTGTCAAGGAGAAAGAGCAGCATTTGGCAATTGGCAACACTTTTAGTATGAATATTTTGTGCCAGCAATTTGCCAAAAGAGTTGCAATTATTTTCGAGATACTGTTTACGGTAGCCGCCAACAATGGCTGGAAAATATGGTGTGGAAAAACTAAAACAAAGCAATTATAATGCAGACTTTCTATTTCAACCAACTACACGCGACACACAAGACTTTGTGATCCAAGAAATGTGTAGAGCGGGTGGCAGAGTGGGGGGGGGGGGATGGTTGAGTGTGCATATGGTGGGTGGGGGTAGTGCGTAGGTTTTCCCAATAACAAAAAAAATTTGCAATTTATGGCCCTCGTGCTGCTGCTGCTGCTGCTGCTGCTTGCTGTTGAATGATGAAGATCGCAAGCGATTTTTTCAACATTTTTCCCTCACATTTAATATATATGGGAAATATGTGAAAAATCTGTAATGAAAACCGAATTGAAGTTGGGGCCAGTCTTTCTTTGTTGCTGCGCTTAAGGAAAATATAATAATTTATTATTGTTTTTTGTTATTGTTTTCTGTTGCTCTCTTTATAACTGCATTTCACTTTTGTGTGTACCGCAAACGATGCGTAATTAAATTGTTTATTGTTTATTGTGTTTCTTTCTTTCTTTCTTCGCGTTTTTTCTACCCCCTCTTGTGCTGTGCTCTGCACTTTCTTTATATGAAGGGTACTCGTAATTTATGCGCACATTTTAATCATACAATTGTTGAATGTTAAGTTCATTGCCATCCATCCTGCTAGACGCAAAAATACTAACGAATATATTTTCTCTCTCTCTCTCTCTCTCTCTGTTTGATTTCAGGTAAGAGACGAATCGAATCCCTAGGGTAGGGACAGTACTGAGGTCATGCGTGAGAAATATCCCATAAATATTTGCGACAATTAAAAAGCCATTCTGGCTGCTGGGCCCCAAACAAGCCGCTGATTGATGGACTTGAGCTTGAGAACGCCACCAATCGAGCCACCAGTCCAACTGGTTTCTGCCCCCTACCGATTGCGATACCGATTCCGAGCGCGACTCCGACTCCGATTGGAACGGGTTGGGTTGACGGCGATGACGCTGGGCGACACGTGTAGCCGCCGCAGACCACTTGATATGCCCCGCCGCTCACTCATTATGTGAGTGAGGCACAAACCTCAAATAGAACGTAGATACGTCTGGTCTTCCATCATGGGCTGTGCGGCGGCTACTGCAACATGTGGTGGCACTTCATCAAGGGCAGTCTACAGTCTGCAGACTGACGCCACAATCGATGGATGGCAGGGAACGGCTGCTCGAAATGGTGGCTTGGCTTGCTTCGGCTGGGCTCCGTTTTGCCGTTTGGCATTCCGCGGTGTCTCTTGGCTGAACAACAAACAAATGTTGCCGACACCATCGACATTTGCCGCTACTCATCCTCATACTCATCTCGTGGCATGCAACGTTTTCAATGTAAACGCCAATTGATTATTAACGCGCCAAACCAATTACATTTCGTACTCTCTGGCTCTCTCGTGTCTCCATCTGTGTCTGTGTCTCCTTAAGAAGCCGCCAAAGTTCAGCTCAAAAGATCAAGTCTTTGAATACCCTAGCGAGTGGTACTTCTATTCTGATCATTTGATCAAAACACTTTTTCTGCTTCTTAGACTTTGGGAATGAAGTTGCAATTATTTATTCTAAATATTTCTATTTTGAATATTTTATCTTTAATATTTTCTCTACGTGAAGAGTATTTAAACTTTGGGGTTTTTGGACTATTACTTTCCTGCCTGCTGGATGTTGCATGCAGCATGAAATGCAGTTCTTTGTCCCAAAAGACTTGAAAGATCCATTCAAATGAGATGCGTAGAAGAGTCTCAGTCTCAGTCTCCGTCGCTACACGGCCAAATAGGGAAAACCCTTTCGACTCCCCGGACTCTGTCCTCTCTCGTGGTCGTGTCCTGGTGGCGGCTGCGGCTGTGGCATCTCGTGCTAATCGCCACCAACATGCCTCTGACCCTTTTATGGGCAACATGCAACGGGGAACCGTCTTGATTGGATCGCTGCTCAAAGGAAGCGACCGAGGGGGACACTAGACAACACAGTCGTCGTATGCTGCTGCTGTGGCAGCTGCATATGGCAAATGCGCCACACTTAGTGCCACAACAACAACAGCAACGATAACGGAAGTGCCTCGTTGTTGTCTCTGAAAGGCATCGTGAGGGGAAGAACAGACGTGTGTCTGGACTTTATGTTGATTTTAATCACAGCGACGTGTCTTAAATGGCCAAATGCATCTCTCTCTCTCTCTCTCTCCCACTCGTTGCTTCTGTCCTCTGGCTAAGGGCGACACACGCGACGCCCTGCCACACGGATTTCTAATTTAATTGACGAATGTCCACAGCCACAACAACCCATTGAAGTTTCTGCAGCCGATTTGAGGCGTGCGATAAAAGCAATTAAACTGCATGACTTTTACTCGTCGCGCATATTTGATCCAAGTCTCCTCAAGGCGCCACCATTTAGAATAGAATCTGGGAATGGGAATGGGAATGGGGGAATCCAATAAAAGTGAAAAAAGTGCAGCCCATTGCTCGTTCGATCAATTGCCAATTCGATCAATTTTTGCACTAAGGCCAAATCAATTTTGTTTCTCCCCCATCCTTAATCCCTACCCTGGGTGAGAGAGAGTGAAAAGAGAGTGAAGTGAAGACAATTTTGGTCTGGCAATGCTGTGCTGCTTCTATACACACTTCCCACCTATCGATTGACAGTCGCCACATCCAATTAACAGTTAGGAACTGTCTCTGTCTCTGTCTGTCCGCCTCTCTGCTGCTCTGCCTCTCTGTCTCTGTGCTTTTTCATTCATTTCTGGTATTTAGCACAGTTTGACGACGTTGTTGCTTGTTTGTTGTTGTCGTTTGCTTTTGCTATGGCCAAGACAAGACAAGACAAAACGTTGCTTTTAATTGATTTTGTGTTACGTTTATCCATTTAATTAAATTGCGTTCGTATTAAAGATGGAATTATTTCTCGTTAAACGAGAACATACATCATTGGGGGGGGGTATCAATGTCTATAAACAATGTTGTGCGTGTGTTTTTGTTGCACTGAAATTTGAACTGTAATTAGTGCAAATATGTGAGATATTTCAAGGCTATTTCGGGGCGATTAAAAGTACCGTAATAGTACTGAAACTCCGACCAGAGGTCGAAGCGGCATCGAGGCGGAGGTTTTTATGCGCAGATCTCTAGCTGTTCAACCGACCGAGGGGCGCGGTCGCATGACGCGTGATCAATTAACACAAATATATAAAAGTGAGATCAAATTTCAAAGTACAGAAAGATATTTTAATCGATTCGTAATCTGCAAATCTCATCGCAGCTAATCTACAGACACTCAGTGTCGTTACTCAATAGAGCGAATACTTGTAGCTGCTATTCAAAGTGTTCAAGGTTCTAACAACTCCTCCCTTACTCTCGCATATAAAATTCTACTTAATGTTCTGTGCATAAATGAATACTTTAACAATGACTCAGGCTAGAATGTAACTATTCCGTAACCACCCGTTTATTTTGAGCACTTTCTGAGGTTATCCCGTTGAATTTTGAACTACTCAGACTCGAAGTATTCATTTTGCGGAAACTACCTTGGCGATATTTGATGAATAAAAACTGTAATTTTCTATGCAACGAAGCAGGCAGCTTAGATCCCTGACAGTGTCTGTCTGGCACTCAACGAGCACCCAAGACGGGAGACGAACGATGTCGGTTAATGACGTTGCCGGTTTTTCTGTTTGTTTAACCCATTTATTATTATGTCTTTTGCCATGCCATTGATGAAAAAGCAAACAAGTTAAGCGGCTTTTAATTGTATTATTTTACAGTACCTCCTAAAGTCAAGCAAAGTACATAAATAGAAGTGAAGTAAGGCGGACAGACAGACAGACAGACAGACAGCTGTTGAAGTGTATCACTTATAACAAATTGTTGAGCAAAAATTATTTAACCACTATCTAGCCTATAAATTGTTGCCAATTCGCAGCACATACCGCAAATGATTGATTCCCCAAAAGAATCAAAACAACAATGACCTTCGTTTTTATAGAGACACAGATATGTCTACGGTACATAGATTGTTTGTAGAGTTATTAAAGCACTAGTAGGGGGTCTGTTTCGGGTTGTTTAAATTGGAAATATGCAGCGGAGCGGGGCCGACAAGCCCATAAACAAATCAAGTTCAATCAAAGAATTTCTTGTCGTGCTGCGGCCTCACCTGGGAGTACACATTTTTGTGCCCATAAAACAGGCAGCAGGGGCACGTATTCCAGTTTATTAATTGCACAACAAGCAACAAAAATAAGGGAACAAACAGAAAACCTTTAAACATATTCGAGGCACATGCCCGCCCTTCTTCCTCCATGGCTGTAGGAGATAGAACCGATCAGAACTCAGGCTGATGTCTGTGGCGACTTTATTATAATTCAATATGTAGAACGTGTTCGATTTTGAATGTTTTTTACGGCCGAGACGGGGGCTCCGTGTAATCGTAAAGTTCGCTGTTTGCTGATGTCATTAATGGTCGAGGCTCTTATGGGGGCTTATGGGAGGATAGGGAATGCCTTGCCGTCCTAGAGTCTCTGGATTCTCGATCGTGAGAACAGCATTAAAGGGGGCATGAAATGTGATGACATAACATGAGGCCCATTAAACTATACTTAGTTCCAGATACTCGTACGAGGGTAGCCCTCCAGCCCCTGCTGATACGAATGGTACGTGCAATGAACTGCTGTTTGAAGGTGATCTTGAAGGCTGATAGAGCGTCCGCTGCCTCAGATTCAATGCCTACATTATGCAATGTGAATTGTGAATATTACTCTCCGCAATTTCCGCATTTTAGACACACAGTGTGTCTAGCCATCGAACAGGCATCCCATGAAATGCGTTAATTGTCTCCGCCTCCGCCTGCAACACTTTTATTTCACCTTTTTTTCTTGCATTTCTTTTGGGATATCGAATTTCCATGTTGGCGCGGGCAACTAACAGTTAATAATTGCTGTTGTTTAAAAATTGTTTAACCGAACTGTGCACTCCCCCTCCTGTTGCTGTTGTTGCTGCTGCTAATGCTTGTGGCAGCGACTTCATCCTCCCACAAAATGTTGTGCAATATGCGTGTATTGCAGTTGCCGTTGCAGCTGGTGCTGCTGGTGCTGCTGGTGCTGCTGGTGCTGCTGCTGCTGCTTCCTGCCTCGCGTTTACAACATGTTTCTTGTTAAATTATTTGCTCAACACGAAATTAAATTTTGTTCAGCATTTTGCCACAAAGGAAGAGGTAAAACAACAAGCAAGAGACCAGGAGCCACCAAAAAACAAACAAAACAAAAGTCAAACAAAAAGAAAAAATTTGCATAACTTTGCTGCAAGCGGCCAAAAGCTTCCGTTAACAATTAAAAGTGACTGTTAAAAGCAATAATAATTATTGCGAGCCAAAGTCCGAGGCACAGGCGTAAAAAGTTCGATTTAAAACAAACAAAAATGAGACTTTCAAGCGAATCTGACACTTGGTATCTCTGCAACTGCACCTTTTGGCTGACTACCGGCTATAATTGCGGCTTGCTGCAACATCTTGGCTTTCAAATATTCTCGGAAATATTCGCTGCACACATGCACAACCACTTCCTGGTTGCCACAAACGGATTACGCCCAACGCCCACTTAACATTTAACAAGTATATTGCTGCCACAAGGTGGCTGTCTGCCTGTGCAACAAGGTGCAACAACAACAACAGAAACAGCAACAGCAACAGCAACAGCATGAAAATCAAATTCGAAAATGCTTAAAAACGGCACTCTCGAGCTTATGTTTTTGGTCTTTTTTGCATGCCTCGACTGTTTACGACTTTGTTTTGAGCCCCCAAAAAACATAATATAGATATATATCTCTGTAATTTTGGCTTCGACCGGGGTTTTTATCTGCAATTGTGTTCCGCTATTCCCAGCCCCATAAATGTTTATGGTGATTGATGCACGCGCTCCACCGCGCGCTGGCTTGCCGGCTCTTCGCCTTCTCTTTGGTTAATTAATTCAGGTGAATCCACCCACTTGTGGCTGCATCTTTATGGCCATTCATAAGTGCGTTCCCTCGGGCCACAGGCGACTTTCCATGGCCAGATAAGGTTCGAACAATGACTGGCCTCTCCCGATTAGATTACCCATTAAATTATAATCCAAATATTAGCTGATAGCAGGCACCATACATATACATACGAGTACTCGTATAAATAGCCTGATAATGGCCACACACACACACCACATTGACGATTTCATGATGTCTAAAAATATGGTCTAGTACGTCAGTGCCGTGCACAGGACAAAGCCAAGAATTATCAAGGTTAATTTTAGTTTATCGCAAATGATCTCTGGATGTGCAGGTATTCGAGGAATTTGTGCGTTTCTTTTTCCAATTTATTTTGTGGACTCGGAAAGAGTTGCAACGCCAATAGACAATCATTTGAATGGAAGATGAAGCTGCAGAAAGACTGAGACCTCTCTCTATTTAGTGATTATCATTGAATTTAATCCCATATCGAGCTGTCATTTCTGTGGCATGCAAATATCACAACAAAGTATGGTCTCCAAACCTGTCACCTGTCTCCATCAACTCTTTATAACTGACCAGAGCAATAAAAGACTAAAAACGAAAAGCCAGTTGGGGCGCTAGAAGTGATGAGAAGAAAGACAGACGGACGAACGGACAGTGTAGAAGAAAGCAAACTGGGTTAAATTCCATTCAAAAAGCCGGCTTACAGCTTGTTCTGCTTGCCCGTTGGTTTTGACTCTCTCATGGCTACTGGGAATGGGCATAACCAGCGCCATTCACCAACAGAAGTACCACTTAGACACCTCTCTCGCCTAATATTTGTCTTACATAGTTTTAGCCGACATTTGTCGTGCGTATTTCTGTATTTCTGTATTCACACACTCGCGTGAAAAACGCGCGAGAGCGTGCCAGAACACGTTTTGGCCAGAAAGGCCAGCTCTCCACCCCGCTCCGCTGTGATCTGATCTGCTTGCTCTTCTCTTCGTCTGTACGACATTGTACCGCTAACTGGTGTTTCCACAACGAGTTGCCACCATGAGCCAAGTCGAGTTGAGTCGCCCCTGTGAAGAAAGATGATTGACCAGGCAGCAACAACAGCAGTCGGAGGCCCAACTGTAAATCGCATTAAATATTTGTTAACCAGCAAAACGAAACGCTGTGTGGAAATATCTGAAATATTTTCTCCGCTCAGCCGGTGGCCGCTGGTGCGCAATCGCAGTGGCAGTGGCAGTCACAGTCGCAGTCGCAGTCGCAGTCCTACGATCGAATGTCACACGTGTGCTGTGGCCCATGCCGCATCCAAACGCGTTTGGCTTTGGCCGCTAAAGAGATGCCAAATGCATGGTAAGAGACCTGGTCGGGTCTTGGCCAGGTTTTTGGGGTTTTTGCCGGTTGAAATGTCAGCCTGCGCCTCAGTCCCGGGGCTCCACTGATGACTGGTTTCGGCCTGCTTGCCTGCCTGCCTCTCCAGGCTGCTGGCCTTTTGGTCAAAAAGGATGTTTTTTCTGCGGTATGTTCAGGTGGTGCGGCAACTTTCGTTGTTTTTTATTTCCGCAACTGCCTCCATTTTTATTGTTGGTGTTATTTTCATTTTTGCTTCAACTGAAAGTGAAAATACGGGTATTTATGGCCAAAAGCAAAAAAAAAAAGCGTATTTGCCTGCTCGATGCAGATGTTGACATAACCATCGATGGTATGTGATGTGATGCGATGCATTGCGGAGGGGGGGCTGAGGCTCCATATGAAACTGGTTAAGTAATAATAATTTGATGTACCATTGAGAGATTTGACTACCTGCCAGCTCCTCTTCTTGCAGTGATGATGGCATTCTTTCTTATCTCTTGATCTTGTTTTGATCTACGTGCTAGAAACACATGCTCTCGCAATTGCTTCATTTGCATTGCTCTCTCTCTCTCTCAGTTGTTCCTTCTTCCGCTCTCACTTTGTATTTTTCTATCCGTCAGCAAAACGGGACTCTCTCTCTTCAACTTTGCTAGCATTTACGCACGCATTGGAGTCTTCTCTCTTTCGCCATTCTATTGATCTGTCAGCAACAACAAAAACAAGCTCTCTCTCTCTCTCTCTCAGCTCTGAGCTTAGTTCTTTCTGCCTTTGTTTTGATCTTCTTTTCTTGTTGCTACATAAATATGTTTATTAATTGACTTCACGACCAACAGCTACCCCTTTCATATTCGATTCGAATGCGCTGAACAGACGACTCGAGTCCCCCGTTGACACTGTTCAGCGTGTTTGGGGTGTATTCTTCGGGCGAGCTTTATTTGAAGAGTCCACAAAAAGCCTGAAAGCATTTTCGTGCTCTTTAAAGGCAAACAAATTATTTCTGTTTGTTTAAATTTGATGATTGTTTATCAACCATTTAGGGGAAAATTGAAAGAGCAAAGGGAGTTGGGGCGGGAGGGAGTATGGTGTGAATCAGTTGGAGAGGTGCAAATGAATGTACATACGGTTGAAAATCTTAAGCAGCACGAAAAGCTTTTAGAACCTTTACCTCAAACGTTTTCCCACACACGAAGCTGAATGAAAGTCTCTCCCTGCCAGCACTTTTGTTTCTCTTTAATTGATTATTTCCAGGCACCGTGATGTGTGGGGCGTCAGTAGTTCTTTTCTCACGTCATTGCCTGCCCAAAATGCCTTTCAATAAGTAACCAAACGAAAGACCCGAACCAAAGCACACACACACACACCCCTTTGAAGCTGGCCGCCAATCCAGAGATCAATCCACACATAAATTCTCTTTTAGCACTGTTGCAGGCTGTGCCTGAGACGCAATGTCTGGGCGAGAGTCGGGGTCTGGTTTAGAGTCTGCTTCTGTGTCTGTTTTTTTTTTCCCCCGGACATGGGGACATGGACGTGCCACTTTTTGGTCCAGCTACCAGTCGGCATGGCACTACATATTTGCTTTGTCTGTGGCACGAACGCGTTCGAACATCTTTGAATAAATACACGTACGCTGTAGAATTTTGTATGAATGGTTTTTCCACATGCCCCTTAAACGGCCTTAAATGCTGCCTAATGCTTTAATTGTCTCATTCATTAATTTCCCCGAACTGGGGAGTGGCTTGCAAATTTCTTGCAAATAAATTTGGCAAACACTTAAAATTCGTTCAGTCATCAAAAGTCACGCACAAGAAAGCAATTTCGTAATTAAAGAACGATATAAAATGTATGTAAATAACAAATATGATTAACAGGCAGGAAAATATAAAAAGGAACCATTTGACGGCTTGTCAGCTTGTAGCTTACAATAAGTGGACTCTGAGTCAATCTGGTCGCTGGGCTGGGCGTGTCAGGCATTATAAAGTGTTTCGATGCCGGATATATGTATATAAATACTACACTCGCATTTATGTATATTGAAAGCTCTTCGAGTGTGTGGCAGATAAGCAAATGAGCAGATAGTCGAAATAAAAATACTCGTCAAGTGACATAAAGCGGAAATCAACTTTTGTTTAAGGCTAAGAATGTCTCCCAGATTCATTTTTCAATATTCTTATTAGCAACATGTTGCCAGACATTGGGGCAAACAATCCCTGACACCGGGGACCGCCATGAATTGGACTTTGGCCCCAAGGCAATGGCAAAGGCAAAGGCAAACGCAAACAGCGACAATAGCAACTTCATAAATTTGTTAACACCGACGCAAAAGCCACACAAGCCACAAAGCGAATAGAGGCAAAAATGAGCCAAAAGCGCAACAGGACTATAAAGAATGAATGGTTGTTGCTGTCGGCATCAGAGACTGTATCTGTGCTGTTGTGAGTGTGTCACCCACGCACACGTGTGTCCCGTCCCGGGTAACCATTTCCATATTGCCATATAACATACAACGATATTCCATCTACCAACCATATCAACTTACTCACCTACAGACCAAGTTTGTTGTGGCATGTGGAGAGGCAGTAGAATGAATGGGTTGCAAGAAGGAAACTTAATTTGCTGCCATTAGCAGAGAGCCGAGAAATTCGCGCTCAAGGAACAGAAGACTTCGTCTCTGTCTCCTGGTTATGTCTTTGTACGACGTTTGCCTCCAACACCCACTACTTGTTGCATTCAAGGGTATATGTGGCTTGCGCGAATGAAACCCCCAACAATCTGCTTGAGGTATCTCTTAGTCTGAAATGTCGACTATATACGCGGTTTCTGTTTGCGCATTTTGTTGGCTCTGTGCATAAAAATAGAATAAAAAAAGAAAATTAAAGACGAGTTAAACACAAGTTGCCATTGTGGGTTGTGTTTGTTCTTTGGTCTTGGTCTTGGCAGCGACTTGCGGCTATTTATTTAAGTGAATTGTGAGTAATGTTGTCTGGCGCCATGTGGCAATCCGTACTCAGACGCAGGAGAAAAATACATACGAGTAGAACTAGCACATCAGTGGACATGGCGGTGCCAGGTATCTATACCCTATGAACTTTAGAGGGACGGGACAGTCCCGGTAGCGTCCCACCTTTGATTGCAAATTCAATTTACAATTTTAATTGCATTGACCATGGCAGTGGCAGTGGGCAGTGGGCAGTGGTGGCCATCAAATTGCATTGAGGCAAACCCGAACGCAGACGAGTTTATTGATTTTTCATTTAGCAAAACCATTTGGATTGGTCTGCAGATATCCATGAAAACCTGAAAGCTTTTGTTGCACTTGTTTCAATGCAATTATCCGGATGGCTGTGACTATTTATTTTGCACTTGTCAGCAACTTTCCACCCGATCTTGACCCTGGGAAAAACGGTCCAAAAACTGACATGTCTCTGAACGGCGCGATATTAGTTAGTGTCCTCTCATGTCCCATGTATTGCCTGAACTTGAGTTTGATTTGTTTGCCACTCACCATATGCTCGCGCTCAATTTATATCCATGTTTCTGATTTTTGTTTCGCTGCTGTTTGTTTTTGCAGGTCACACATCGGACGACCGGCCAGGTGATGGTGCTGAAGATGAATCAGTTGCGGGCCAATCGACCCAATATGCTCCGGGAGGTGCAGCTGCTGAACAAGTTGTCGCATGCAAATATCTTGAGGTAAGTGGCAAGACTCCAATCTCTAATCTGAGCAGAACAATGCCAGCTAAATATAAAACGGGGACGGATGCGACTGCACTAAAAAAAAAAACAAAGTTTATATTTCCTGAATTTGAGAAACAAATCACTAAAAGAAAGCTGCTCTCTTGACCATTCTGTCAGCAGACACAAATCAGATAAAGATCTAAATTACTATTGGAATTCTTTTCAAATCTCCAAGTGGAGATTGTAAGTTCATGTACAATCCATAATTTTTCGAATCAGAAGTAAACAAGCAAATCGAGCGCAGCTTACACTTCGGCTTATGGGTCAATGCCATGTTGTGGTCACTCCGTCCGGCGGTTGAGTCATTCCCATTCCCATCCATATAGCTGCATCTCGCTTTTAATTACAAACTTGACTTTACTCTGAGACTTATGAATGACTGTTATTTCACTCTGATCTACAGCTAAAAAAGTACATATGTGTACATTAATATGCCCCATGTACATATACAGTAGATGTTCCTTTAGTTTGGATAAACATTTGACGATCATGTGGCCTCAATTGTTTACGCATTCAGTTCGCACCTCGCCATTGAATTGACCATTCATTCAGTTGAGTGTATTACGCAAACAGTTTAAATGGGTTCATCCTGAGGGGCTTTGCGAGTGCTTCGAGTGCTACACGAATAATGTGTGTTGTGTTCTCCGTCAGATTCAATTCAATTTCGCATATTTTATTCACAAATGGGGGCCATCACATCAACATCATCATCATCATCATCATAATTCCTGACCTATGCTAAAAACCAACAACAACATTGTTAGGCAATGAATGATTCACTCGGACTCGGACTCATGTCATGGGTTCTGACATCTGTTCTGTGGACGGGACAAGCTGACTAAACTGACATCATTTACGAGCGTACGAGCTTATCCACATGCTTATAGATATTACTTTTATTTTATTGAGAGTTTATTTATGGAAATAAACAAACAATGTTGTTTATGTACATATATATATGTATGTATTTATGTAGTTGCTTTTGCATATTTTATTTTATTTCGGCTCCAGCTAAGTGAGACCTTATCTGTTGATCTTCATTCTCTCTCCCGCTCTCTCAACACCGGCAACAGCAACAACAACAATGCGAGCGCAGGGGAACTGCACTTTGTCCCTCCCTCAATGTCAGCAAAACGGGACTCTCTCTCTTCATTTCATATCACGAGCCGGCGCTCACTTGCTCGCCCTCTTTCTCTCTCTCTCTCTGTCGGCAATTCCTTCCTATTGCTCTCAGCAACAACAGTTATTAGCTTTGTACGGCAGAGGTGAGGCTTTATCTCAGATCTCGATCTCTCGGCAAATGCAGAGCAAATGCAGCTGCGTAGATGTTTTCTGTTGATCTTTCGCTTCTTATTGTACTTAATAAACAAACATCCACTGTTTATCCGAATGATTATTGCTTTGTTAAAAATGAACAATTTTGTTGTTGTTTCGTTTTTTTTTTTTGGCATTTAAAAGAGCTCGAGTTCAAGTCCGAAATTTGCCACAAAACATTTCCGATGCCCGATCTCACCCCGAAAGTTCAAGTTCATGAGCGTCAGTCCGGCTGCACTGGCTGTGGATACACACATTAATTGCCTTGACAGTGACCAGGTGTGTTCGAGAGAGGTGGATCGGGGGGTCGACGTCGACCCTCTCACGTGTCACACACACACACAAAAACTGCTGATGTAATTGCTGCGGCACAAAGTCTGAAACAGAAACAATATGGCAAAGGCGGCTCTTGATACGAGTAGTCATGACATTGTGTCTGGTCGGTCCCCCTCCTCCCAAACGACTAGATTTAATTGCCGCCAAGCTGCGTAGCTTACTCACTTGATTCGTCGTCGTGTTGTGTGTTGTGTGTTTGTGTTTTTTTTTGTTTTTCCGCGGATTTATTTATACAGTGATTTTTTTTTTTCTATCATCACGTGACTGCACGCAAAGCCCGCGGACTTGCAATTGTATGCAATTCTCAGGGACTGTGGCTGTTGCCTTCCTTTTCCAATTTAGCCATTTTTTCCGTAAACGTCTGTCAATGCGTCGCAGACGGGCGCGCACACCCAATCCATTCTGATCCGCCCTTTTTTTCCTAGGTGTCTGTCTGGTGCCTGGCTTTGTGCTTGCTTGGCTTTCTGTTCCCTGCTATTTGGGGTCCATGAATATGCAATTTCTGGCTTAGACCTTTTGGCCACGCCCTTTAATTTACAATGTTAACACCCTGCAAAATGGCAGAGAAGCAAAACACACACATATTTCATGAGGGGCCATTCTCTCACTCCTACTCTCGAGACATTGTAGATATTTTTGGGATCTTAACCTCTTAATCCCGTTGTGGCCAATTCAGTTGGCTTTTCCCCCGGATTACATTTACTTTTCTTTTTATGACATCTGTCATGTGCTTGAAGCGTGCAGCAAATTGCAGCCAAAGTATTAACTGCAACGGCGGATACGGATTCCTGTGATTAAATGCCCTGACCAACATATTCTGATGCCTCCTGATGCATGATGTGTGTGTGTGTGTGTGCTCCGGCCGTCGAGAGATGGATTTGGGTCAGCGGAACGGCAGAACGGCAGAACAACAGAGCGGAGATCAGAGAGAAGAGAGCCAGCGGCAGCTGCCAACTTTTCTTTATTCCTAGGCATTAAAATGAAAATTCTGAAATTGTGAATTCTGGAATGCAGCAGCGGCGCCAAAGGCCTCACTGACTCACCGAACTCGGAAAAGTGGAATTAAAATGCAGCCACACGCATTTAATTCAGCATTGTTTATGCCCCCCAGCAGGAATCGGAATGGATTTCGGAATCGTTGTTCTTTATACTAAAGCCCAATTAATGCTGTCTGGCAATGGCAAACAGATTTTTGTGGGACACCAAAATCCGCTCTTAATCATCTTATCTTATACATATATTTTATACAGAATGTTTTATCTGGCAATCAACTGCAAACACTGACAGATTCTGTACGAATAGTTCCACTCGATTGCACCCGTAGCACTGGGTAGATGGGGTGTCCGCGATTGTGTCTATCAGTGACGTGAATCGACAAACACACCACTCCCTGGACCTGGTGCCTGGACCTGAACCCGGGTCTAGGCCTGTGCTTGGGCTTGGGCTTGGGCTTCGATTGGGTGCTGCTCTTGTTGGCAGGCCTGTTTAATGACGCTTAACGATCGTGGCTGTCGGCTAACTGTCAAAATTTAACAGCTACACTGCTGAGAGCGGGGAGCGCACAGCTTAGATCGGAACACGGAGCCGTGTCCATGCGGGCCAATGCGCTGTGCCACCTCCCATGGCGGCTCCCGGCGTGCCGGCTCAGCCTAATGAAGTCTATTGATTGGAGCCAGTATATTCGCTGTACCGTTCCGGGGAGATGCATTCTTGCTAATGCTAATGCATCAAGCATCAATAGAACTAATCTGTGGCCTGCTTAATGGCCGACTGAGGTAATTGAAACCGCCTTTCTAGCCAGCAGCAGCAGCAGCAGCAGCAGCAGCAGCGGGCCAAATACCTCATGTGCTCTCCAGCCAGGTATCCACCCACTCAACCAGCGAGTGACTTATGGGCCACAAAACTGAAACCGCAACGCTACAGTGCCAGTCATAGCTGTGTAGCTGTTGCTGTTCGCGTGTATTTTTTATGGGCTTATCACGCGCCCGCCTGCCATGTGGAATGTCGCACAATGAGACCATGAACGGCAGCCAGCCAGCCAGTCATCCAGTCAGGCAATTGCATTGCAACTGCAGCACACACACACACAGGCACACCCACCCACCCACATGTGATGACTGGCAGCCGACTACTTGACAGATAGTCACTCCACTTATGGGCCATATTGCAACTCGCTTGCTCGCTCCCTCGCCGCTTCTTGACTCACACAAATCCCATTGTCCGTCTGCACTGGAGTTGGCTGGATTTGCTGCTGCTTCTGGGTTGGAGTGCAATTCCCGAAATGCAAACATTACGCTGACGATGGCGCCGAGTTCTGTGGATTTTACTATGCGCTTTACGCTCATAAAGCGATTCTTTGGTATTAGAAGCCAGCAAAAGACGCACAAGAAGATGACTGAATCAAATAATTATTGAGTAAGCAGAAAGTACCGTGAAGAGTATCTAAATCTTCGGTTTCCGCTGTTGCACCTTTCCCTCGTGTATATTTTATTCCATTAACTGCATTTGTAACTGTTTGTGGCAGGCACAACTACACTACAGCAGAACGAAGTTTGTTGCCTTTGGCTTAGAGCCATTTAAACGCTCATTTAACGCGGGTAAGCCCGAGTAAGACGTGTCACAGTTCTCGCTGGCACGACTTGTCCTAACTTGGCTCATTACGAGCACAAACAATGGGCTGGAAATTCTTTGATCTTTGTGCCCCTCAGTGCGATGCTAAGCAGGTGATAAATCGTGGGCAAATGTTGACAAATTGTTTCGCATGCAAATGCGCGCGAAGACGGAGCCGCAGTCAAAGTCGGGTTAATGACATTACATATTCCATTGGTAGTCGTACGTCGTACGACTGGAGGTATGGAGGTGACAGATCTGTGGCTAATGCTTCTGCGGAAATCCCCAACAGATGCAGCTAAAGGCAGCTTGACCTCATTTTCGGGGAATGCAGCGGCGAGCAGGTGAAGATGATCTGCAAAGGGTGTTGTGCAATCATAATTTTGGGAAAACGCCATTCCACGGGTACAAGGTCGTCGGACTGCACTTAATTGAAAGTGTCGATTGCTGCCACTAAGTTGAAGGTCGGCTGTCAACGCGGGCACTTTCAAGTCGTTGAAAATGTGTGGCTGCCACAAGCTGCACTCAGACATGAAGGAAGCATCCACTGCATTGTTGTCTCGGCCCATTATTTGTCTTGGCCTGATCTGTGGGGGACTCGGGGCCACGACTCATTTCTCGAGACGAAGACCCATCCCCCACCCCGGGCCCCTTTTATGAAATGCTTGCCAATAAATTGTGAGACTGTGGGGGCCTTGAAATTAGCGAAAAGATTGAACCAGAACGGGCATGAAATTTGCTGACAATTTAATGAGAGTGTTTTATTGGTCTAAATGGTTTGTAAATTGCCCCAAAGAAATGTTCGCTAGATCCAATAATCTGTAATTAACATGAGACTTGATGGGGGTTTAGTGTCTGTGGACGGTAGCAAATACCAAAGTTGATTCCTTTATTTTGTACAGTTGTTCACACATCACACAGCGCAGACTTTGACAAGTTGCAACAGCCAACAGTGGCAGTGGCAGTGGCAGTGGCAGAGGCAGAAAGAGAGCGTGTCATGATTGCGGGCCATATAAACATTTCTCTTTATTGCCTAATGGCATATGTGACTGGAGGCAGGCCACTGTCTCCACCGAACTATCTGGTTGTTGCTCTGCTGCTGGTGCGGCTGCACTTTTATCAGTGCAACATTTCATGTTTGTGGCACGGCACAATGTTGTCTATTGGTAATTGAAGCTGCCTTGCTATCGATGCCATTACATGGCTTTAGCAAGAAAGCTAAATTGGGTTAATTTCTGACTGATGATCAACATGGCCTGGTAAATGTTGTCGCACAACACACACAACAGAATTTCTTCACACGCCGCAATTGACGTCAAAAGGTGTTTTTTCCTTGCTCTCTTTCGGCTTACATTCATTTCCGTGGGGCACTATTTATAGTTCTGTTTGGTTATATTTAGGGGCTAGAGAATTCATAATTATTGAGAGTTCGATATTCATGGGCTGTCTGAATGCATATAGTATTTCTCTTTCGAGTGGTACTACACATAAACGAATGCCAAACTCATTGACCCAAAAGCGGAACGGATTTCGGGTGCGTTTTCGTTTATTTTTGGTAATGCTTTATGTGCTGGGGAGACGTCAACGCAATTGCCAGTCATTGAACCCACAAAAAGTTACATTGTATCGTCTTCCAGTCCCCTGCTCTGTCTGGCCTCTCGCTGTATTGTACATCTGAGAGAAGGATACAGATCCATGCCATGCCGAATATGAGTAATATGTTGTCAGGGGCAGCGACAGCGACAGAGACAGACACAGATACAGATGGGAATTTAATGAGCTCAGCCGCTGCATTCCAGCCAGTTTATAGTTGCGTGCGAGCAAAATAAAATAATACTTCGACTCGTACTCACGAGTGCATTTAGCTTAAGAGCTTTCTTCAAAGCATTATCTCTGTCATACATGTGTATGTTTGATGGTTTTTGTTTTGTATTTGTAATTGTCAACTTCCGCATTGAAATATAGCCGTAAAATGGATTACAAACGTGTCGGCCTCTTGTCCCATAAACCATTTCTCACCCAACTACACCCAGAGAAAATACACTGGGCTTTCGAAATATATAAGCGAGTGTTTTTTGACTTACTTATTTAAATATGTTTCATAAATAAAATGGAAATATTTTCACATTTTATTTATTTTATAGTGTTTTATATGTTTGCCCATTTTCTCTGAGTGTAGTTATGTCTATGCCTGTGACTCTGCGGCCTCTCCAACATTCACTTCCAATTTGCGTTTGGCTTTTGTCTGTTTTTGTGTGTGTGTTTTGCCACCAACAAAATTATGTCATCAACTTTCAATCAATCTCAATACACTTCAATCAATTTTGCACAACAAAAAGCGCCACAGCCAGCGCCAGAGCCAGCGCCAGAGCCAGAGCATTAGATATTCAAATTTATGCAATACTCGTACTATTGGTACCTACTCCTCAGATGCAGCAACGCTTTCTTTTTGGGAGCTCGGAAATCGGTCAGCAGCAGCAGCAGCAGCAGCAGCAGCTATCTCGGGACTTTGAACAAGAAAGGGAAGTGGCTGGCAAATGTTGCTGCCACTGCAGCAGCTGCAATCTGCATAATTTTCGCATCACGTTTTGCATATTTTTCTAATTGAAAAACAAAAAAACAACAACAAATTCAATCATTTCATTTCGAAATGCTTTGCTGCAACACACAGCACAGTCCTCCCTCTAGCCCAATGAGCAAATGCCGAATGGTACTACCGTAATTGCAGTTGGCAACGTTTAGGACCATTTATAACGCCCATTGCCACGCCTTCGAGGCAGGCTTTTATTGTTGTTGTTGTTGTGTTTTTGGCTAAAAGCGCATTTTGTTTGGTTTTGTGTCAACCTTTTAACCTCCTGCGATCGTGCGGCTGTCTCTGCTGTTGCTGCTGTTGCAACTGTTGCAACTTCTACTGCTGCTGCTGCTGGTGGATTAATTTTCAATTAAGCGCAAAATGCTTTTATGCTCCAGTTCGATATTTCTTCCACAAGAAATTTGTATAATTGAATGCAGAATTCCAAGCGGGATTTTGCATTTCATTAGCCAATGTCTGATGTCTGGGAAATCTATTGGGGCAGTCTCTCCCTCTCGCTCTCTCTCTCTGAGAAACGTGCAAACGTGTCAATTTATGGTTTTTCATTGCAACATGCAAGAGAAATGCCGGCCGCTGCGGCTCTCTGAGACGTTTCCACGGAAACTCCAAAGAGAAACACATTTAAAATGTGTTTGCCCCAAAGGCAAGCGAAACGGGCAAAAAACGAAAATGCATTGAAGAAAAGAAGCAAACAAAAGCAAATTGAAAATAACGTAGGATAGAGAGAACAATGAGCAAACATTTCTCCGCTGGGCTGTGTATTCGAGCTCCCAAAAGGTTTATAGCCGCTTGAGTAGTTCTCGCTTCCTGCTTTGGAGCTGGATACCCAACTGCAGCTGCCAGCTCCCAGCTTCCAGCAAATGCTTAGCCACTCAACGTGTATTCATTTCCTGCTGCAAGCAGGGCTCCTCTTACCACCAAAGAAAGCCCCTTACACAGACACCTCTCTCTATCCCCAAGCACAAGCTGGCCGAAGGATGGCAGGATGAACTCTTTTGTACTCTTTGGTATTGATTTGCATTTCTAGGCCATTTTGGTGCTGATCTTTAATCTTTGAAATTCAATTAACAAAATGCAATCAAAGGAACCAACTCTTGAGGAAAGTTCTTTGTGTTGTGAAAACCCAAAATGAAAACATTTCTGTCAACAAATTTCCTTTTCAAGTGCAGCTTTGCGGGTGAGCATTAAAGCCGATTAATGTAAGCCGCTAATGGGCAACATGTAGAAGCCAGGGACTGTGGCTGCCACTCGAGGCGCTAATCGTGCATCACGCAGTGAAATAAATTGAATTAGAACCGTAAATCCCTGAGCTGGCCATGCAAATGGATGTCGGATGGCGGTCTATCGTGGTCACGAAACCAGGCAGGCAAAGGAAAAGGTGTGCCAGGGACGGACAGACAACCCTCGTAGCCGCAGGCCTTGGAGTTGAAGTGTGTGAGTCGCGGAGTTGGAGTTACTGTCAACACCTGGGAGGGAGTCGTCGTCTACTCGGCATTGTGATAACTTCATTTCAGGCCTCAGACCTTTGGGCCTGTCTGAAGAACGCGTCATCGTCATTACGGCTGACATGTGTCTGCCCCACACACACACACACACACTCACATCGAAGGGGTCATGCCCTCCACTCCGACGCCAGACATTTCCATCTTCTTTATGCAGTGTAGGAAATCTTCTTTTTATTCTGGATTATTTTCTTACCTGGAATCTTGGCATTGATTGCTGATGCACAATCGCCTGGAGTGTGAACTGTGAACTGTGACCCGCAAGCCGAAAGATTTGAGCTGAAAGCTCTGCTAATGGCTGTTGATAGGTATATCGTAACGCCGCATAACCACGCAAAGCCCATAAACCTCAAGAGGGGAAACTGAGGCTACAGGTGGCTAAGGCCCAACCCCATTTGCATGCGAATACAGTAAAGGTTCTACAGACTGAACTCTGTGTAGAATCAATCTGTGATAGCTTATGGCAATGGTGTGAGAATTCATGAATTCTCTATGAATAATCAGGCAACTAAAGTGCGTTTGCCCTGAAGTAACGTGGAAGTGCACAACGTTTTGCCAGCTCATTTGATGACTTACAATGCCCCTTCAGAGGTACGCAGCCTGGCAGGCGGCATGCGGCAAGTGGCAGGTGGCAGGTCTTATTGGCAGCCTGACGAGGTGTCAGTGGCGAGGATACGTTCGGCGGCCAGGTCTAGGATGACAGACTGTTTGGTTGCGTGCTGACAGCAATTAACACCGGGGGCCTGGGCCTCAAAAGACTGCGCAAATTGATGAACGTTTGTTGATGTTTTGAGGTTAACCTAATGAAATTAATTTTTAGTGTTCCCCGATCTCTGGGGTAAATGAAAATTAATGGCCCCATCGAATTAGCCACAAGACCGTATATCATGGCTTTCAGTCGCCACCTTTTACGACTGCTGTGCCCGATTATACAACTTGCGAACTGCTTTGGAGCCATGACGGGTGATAAACCTTATCAGGCGCACGTCGACGCAGAATTTGGAGCATTCTTTTATTTGGCATATGATGACACAAATCAGTTTGGCCATGGCTATAAGCAGGCCGCTGACCAACTGCCCAGCGACGAAGCCATAGCCGGAGCCAGAGCTGGAGCATGTGCCACAGATAAGCCCCGTCCGCGAAAAAAATTAAAACTGATTAGAATCGACAATCGACATATAGACGAATTTGAAGCGAACAGCAGGTGGCAGACACCTGCACGGGATTTCAATCACATGCGCAAATCGGTTTGTCATGTTTCCATATGTGTACTCTGAAGTACTCTAAACTGGGATGACTCTAGACTTTGGATTCAAACAAAGTTCATTGTCACCTCAGCAGAGGAGAGTAGAGTGCCAGGCCCACGCCTGGTGTCTGGCAGCACTTAACCTTTTCACCTGACTGCACACAAAGCAGAAAGCAGAATGCAGAAGGCAGAAAGGAGTTCTGGAGCAGACGCATGCGTTGACACTTTATGTCTTGCTTGCGCTCTTAATAAGCTTACAGTTCCGGTCTAAGCGCAGAGCACAGAGGGAAGAGCCTGGAAATGACCTCAGCTCATCCTGCCGGCGCTGTGCACTGAAAGAAATTGGTGCGAATAATCAAACTGGGAGCAGTTGGGAGCAGAAAACTGCAATATAATTGAGTTTTATTTTAAGTTTCGGGGAATATTCTCAATTTGTTTGTTTATTTTACTTAAAGACAAACTTTATTCCAGTAATTTCCTGCATTTTAAATTTATTCTCCAACTTTTCCTAGCAGAAACTTTTTATCGCCTTACGTCTTACGTCTTTAGACTTTGTCTTCGAGTGGTTACTCCTAGCTCGGAGTCTGTCTGGAAACAGGAAATGGAGATGACTACTTAGGGAGGAGTTGCTTTACTGCCAATTAATTATCCTAGAATGCCCGCCGAGTGTCTTTCCCACCCAAAGGGACTCTGGCAATGGAGAAACTTTCACTTTTTATTGCGTGCTTCTGCCGCATCGAGGGATTCGAATTACAATTTCATTTTTCTGCCACGAATCAAAACAAAAGTCAGTCGTGGCGAGGGGGGGGGGGGGGGGGGGGGGTACTGGCTTATTGCATGTCGGACTGCGATAAGCAATCGAAATCTGAAGTTGAAGTTGAGGGAGTTGGCACGGCTCCCCCCTCACACCCCACACCCCACACCTCCGCTGTCAAGCGGTGTGATTGAAAGTGAAACTTATTTGTGCGACAGCTCCAAAAATGTCGATGCAGTGGAAAAGTTTTGGCTAAAGTTTTTGTTTCCCTTTGTTCCTTCCCGTTGCAGCTTTATGGGCGTCTGCGTGCATGAGGGACAGCTGCATGCCCTGACCGAGTACATCAATGGCGGCTCGCTGGAGCAGCTGCTGGCCAACAAGGAGGTGGTGCTCAGCGCCACGCAGAAGATAAGACTGGCGCTGGATATAGCGCGGGGCATGACATATGTCCACGATGCCGGCATCTTCCACAGGGATCTGACGAGCAAGGTGAGTCCCGAGCAGAATTTAAATGAGCTTAAAATTATGATCTGAATCCCGCATCCGCAGAATGTACTTATACGCAATCTGGCCAACGATCAATTTGAAGCCGTCGTGGGGGACTTTGGTCTAGCCGCAAAGATACCAGTGAAATCGTAAGTGGATCCTTGAGCATTTCCCTTCAACGGAAACTGATCTTTGACCCTCTTGTTCGCAGCAGAAAGTCACGCCTGGAGACAGTCGGCTCGCCGTATTGGGTCAGTCCCGAGTGCCTGAAGGGCCAGTGGTACGACCAGCGGAGCGACATCTTCTCCTTTGGCATCATCCAGTGCGAGATTATTGCACGCATCGAGGCCGATCCGGACATGATGCCGCGCACACCCTCCTTTGGCCTCGATTATCTGGCTTTTGTGGAGCTCTGTCCCATGGACACACCGCCAGTGCTGCTAAGGCTGGCCTTCTACTGTTGCATCGTAAGTGCTCTTCACACAGGGAGTGGGATTCCTCCTTCTCATAACTCATCTTTCTCGATTGCAGTACGATGCCAATAGCCGACCCACTTTCCACGATGCCACCAAGAAGCTGACGCTGCTGCTGGAGAAACACGAGCACGAGTCGTCGACGGGCGTCAGTCCGCTTAGCTCCTTGGAGCTGATCAGTTGCTCGCCAGGCGGCAGTGACAGCGAGAATGCCACGGCCCTGACCTCTGTCCCCACAGTGGGCACAATTTGCACGGCCCCGGCTGGCACTTTGACGCCCCGCCATCTGCGAGACGTGAACGAGGAAGGGTTCCGTTTCCCCATGAAGTCTGCGTCGGCTGCGTTGCCGGGCACGCCGAATGGCTCGGCCGGCAGCCACGGCTTCGACGATCACATCTTGCAGTCTCGCGTGCGCCGAGCCACCCAGAAGCTGGAGGCCGAGATTCTGCTGCACCGGCGCTCGCTGAGCGAGAACATTATCCACTTCCCGATGCACACGTCGCCGAGTGACAAGGCGCGCTGCCATCAGATGCAGCGCCAGCGATCCTCCACACACTCACCGACGCCGCCCAGGCAACTGCCAGTCGGAATTGCAACTGCTGCCGTGCTGCTGCCGGTGGTTGTGGTGCCCGAACCGCCGCCACTGCCGCCGCCAGTGTCTGCCGTGCTGACGCTGCGCAAGGTGGGCGAGACGATGTGTCTGAAGGATCCGCAGTACAAGCCGGAGACAAACAAGGACAGCAGCGGAACGAAGCCCAATCCGTTCGAAGCGCTGGCGCAGCTGCGTGGCGTCAAGAAGATCTTGGGCGCCAATCCAAAGACGTACGCCGCCGGAGTGGGCGATCTGTTCAGCTCGTGCTTTGAGATGCTGGCACCGTTCTTCAAGGAGCTGGCTGCCATGCAGAGCAAGGCCGCGGCTCAGGGTACAGCGACAGCGGACGGCAGTGAAGTTGCAGCGCCCAAAGCAGACGCAACACCAGCGACGCCCAGTGAACCAAAGAGTCTGCCTTCCTCGCCGCAAATGACGCGCAAGTACAGCGGCATGGAGCTGAAGCTGCCCCAACGGATCAGCAATGCAGCGGCTGTGCCAGCCACGACAGCGGCGGAAGCTCCACCCGCGGAAGAGGACGACTGCGATGACTGCAACTCGGAGGGCGAGGATCCCGACGGAGGCGGCAACTGTGCCGATGCCGAGTCGAGCAGCGACGACAGCGCAGTGCGCCACTCCACAGTCCCAGCGGCACGCAAGTATCGCGCCAACTCCCTCTACACGCATCCCCTGTTCCGGGGCGGACCCAGTGGCACCAGCATGAAGAACAGCGTCAGTGAATTCGAGAGCAGCACGCTGCTCAAGGCCAGTGCCTCGACGGTCACGCTGACTGCCTCCACAGCTGCCGCAGATTCGAATTCTTGCGAGGATCTGACCGACTGCGGAAATAAGTCCAAAGAGCTGCCTTCGGGCAGTGGTTCGGCCGCAGCAGTCGCTTCACCCACACCCCTGTCCGGCTGCTCGGCCCGCCTGGCGGAGACACCCGCCTCCGTTTCGTCGTGCACCGATCTAGAGCTGGAAGAACTGAAGAACGCCTGCGATCTGAACGCCGAAGAGCTGAAGAAGACGAACCTGACGCGGCGCGACTCCATCGAGAGCGGCTTCTTCTCATGCTTCAACGAGGAGTCGGACCAGGCCATCACCAACAACAGCTTCAGCAGGCAGCTCAACGGAATGGGATCGTTGGGGTTTGGTTGCGGCGGCGCGGCCAGCAGTAGCAGCAACTGCTGCTACGAACAATTGAAGACGCAGCTGATGCTCGACGCAGCAGGCAGCGCAAGCAGTGAAATCAAGTGAGTTTCCATCACAGGTCCTGTAAATCCGAGTGAATACCTTACAAATCTTGAACTGATTTCAGCGATAAACTGGCGAGTCTGTGTCGATGCTGCTACTATGCGACTTCTACATCGAATGCTGCTGTGGCCGCGGCAGCCGCTGCTGCCCAACAACAGCAGCAGAATCACCTGCTTAATGACACCTCCTCGACCTCATCGTCGGTGCTACTGATCGACAACGATCCAGCAGTCATTGGCGCCAACACATCGTCGTCCACGGCGCTGGACTCCATGGATGATCTGGATGCCGAAATTGTGGCTCCCCGTCCGCACCAACGTCGCTACACCTGCCATCATGCCCTGCTCAGCGGCAATGTCAGTGATCAGCAGATGGCAGCCACGGCCGGGTTGATCAATCGCCTGGGCCTGGACTCGGAGATACACACGCTGTTGCAGCGCAGTCCGTTTGCCACGAATCAGCTGCTGTATTGCAAGAATCGTACCTCATCCATCTACACGGACAGCTCGGATGATATCAGCAGCCTGGCAGGATCCGATTCGCTGCTCTGGGACGATCGCTCCTTTACGGCCTTGCCGAGCACACGATCGGCTCAAATAGCCAAGATTGTCGAGTACTTTGAGCGCAAGCGACAGGACTCATCGCCGCCGTCCATGCATCATCGGAACGGCAATGGCACTGTGGCCGCCGCTGTGGCTGCCTCCGCGCTGGGCTCCAACTACCTCTCGTATGAGTCGCGCCGCTACTCGGACTTCAAGCGACACCTGAACCCTGATGCCCTGTGCTTTGATCTGGACAAGAAGCCGGCCCACCAGCGGATGATGGTGTGCGAGGGAGCGGTCAAGTCGAAACTACCCATATTCGACAAGAAGAAGCATCAGGCGATGAGCAGCGGCCAGGGCGGATAGCCGCAGGATAATTTAATGAGCCATGCCACTGATTCCTTTATGAACTTTTTTGTTTAATGAGTTTTGGAAGTTAGTTCAAATTCCCAGAGATTCAAATTTCCTTCACAGCCGGCAGTACGATTATCGACCACTCAATGGGAGAATAAATCAACAAAATTTACATTTAGTTTCTAATTTTAGTTACCGTATCGTATCGTATCGTATCACGTGTATAGAGCAGATTCAAATTGCATATAAGCCAAATTATTCTACTAAAAATTAAGAATGTTTTTGCCAAGAGCATAAGAGTAACCAATTCGTTTGTATTAGCTTGGAAAATTGTGTCTAATATATTGTTTTGTATGAATATTACCTAAACATAAACATATATCGTACATCGTACTGGTTCCTAGTCCTTCAAATTTACCTTTGCTATACATTTTATTCTAAATTAGTGCGCATCACCCCTCGCCCCCAGAGCGGAAAGTATTTATTCTAATTAATCGAACCTGTCGCTGAGTATACTCCTACGAAATGGCATAGCTATTCTTTATAAATACATACACAAACATGCATACATTATATTCATTTATTTATTTGATTTTTTTGGCCTAAAATCTGTATAAAAACTATTATGTCTACACAATTATTATACAAGAAAATCAATATACAAATATACACATTTACATATACATAAACATATATATATATATATATAATGGCATATTGCAATACATACATTTTAACTGTAACTATTAGCTACCATTTAAGGTCAAAGTTAAAAGTATCTATCTATATCTATGTAGAATTTTCAACGTGAGGTTGTAAGACTTGAACGCCCCCCACTTTTCCACTGAAAACTGTACAGATGGTGCCCCGATTCGAGAACCTTTACCATTGGCCATTATCAAAAAACGGGCTTAATTTCGGCGTAGCTCTTAAGTTTTAGTTTTTGAAAATAAATACATATGTATACAAACACCAAAACTTGATAGCACGTTGGCCGATCAATTGGACGTGTATATTATTGGATTTGATTTATGGTTTTGTACTCTTTTTCTTCGATTCTTACAAATATTCTTTTGTTTTTTGTTTTAATTCGGCTGCAATTAGACTCTCAATTATCAGAAAAACGAATACATATTTCAAAGCGAAAAGGCGAAGACTGAGCCAACATTTATGAATCGGCTAGTAGTTTTCATTATATAAACGATAGAAAAATATTCTAGATTTGATTATTGTATCGAAAATCAGTGAGTATCGATGGGCTCCAACTGAAGCAACTTACTTTAGCAGCGTAGAAACTGTTCAACAGAGAATTAATTAAGATCACACGACTGTAAATAGCTGCAAATCTGTAAAGCATGATATGTGTATATACCATTCAGATGAGTTAATCTGTAGAGGATTGTTAAGAAATTGATGTCGTCCATTTGAACATACAACATATAACACTTCAACCTCATTGCATCGTCTTGTTAAATGGGTTCTTTGTGAGGCCAAACATTAGAAAATCATGAATTTAAAATTCATTTCCGGTTGCCAATCAAACACATTTATGCACTTGCCAACGTTGGTGTGTACGATGTAAAAGTATTATATTATATTATCACATTGGAATCGCAGTCCATCCCAGGCATACATATTTACATATTCACATACATACATAAATATATGGTAACGACTCTGTTTCAGTTTTAACTATCATAAAATCGAAGAAACAATAAATTTAATACACACGGAGAATTTTGTAAAACTGTAAAACTGAATTGTACTCAATCAATAAATACAGCTATAGAAAAACGACCGCCTTTCGATTGCGTTTAAAATAGTACCTACCTATAGATTGGGCCAACGTTCAGTACGCGTAATTAAATATTTCAAGGTAAGAATTATATAAGAAATCCATTGAAAACAATTGAAACCGATTAAGGTCAAAGGAAACAGATGGTTTTAATCCATTCAAACAATTACAGGCCAATGAAATGGATTAAAATAAATAAAAGTTATCGTTTTATCCGATTGAATAGCAAGTGATTATGCATTATGAAGAAGGAAAAAGAGATAACTAAAATTGTGTAGCATACTTTCAGTTACAGTTACAATTTAAATCATAACCTATCTTTGGGGTTGGAAGAACGAAAAGTCACTTTCTGCTGATTTCTGTTCACCCGGTACTTCGGTCTGAAATAGAGTTGGGTTGCTCATGAGTGAGTGAACAAAAATTGTTCCCTTCAGTTGTTCACGTATGTTCACAAAAACAATGAGTCATATTATCCATCTTTTAAACATCTTTCATTTTTCATACATCCCAGCCAGTATATCCTAGCCATTGTACATGTTTCGATTTCCTTCAACCGTTTGCACTAAATATACGTAGTCTGTACAAAACACAGAGCAAAACCAACGTTCAGCTCTCAGGCTTTCGCCAACGACCATACTACGCTGAAAGCATCGGTTCTCGTCCGATCACCGAAATTAAGCAGCGTCGGGCGCGGTTAGTACTTAGATGGGGGACCGCTTGGGAACACCGCGTGTTGTTGGCTTCGTCACCAACTTTTTGCCTTTTTAGCCTTTTTCGTTTCGATTTTTATATATTTTCTCTCATTTTTCCTTTTAAGTTACCTTTAAATAGCCACACATCCCAGCCAGTACATCCTAGCCATTGTACATGTTTTGATTTCCTTCAACCGTTTGCACTAAATATACGTAGTCTGTACAAAACACAGAGCAAAACCAACGTTCAGATCTCAGGCTTTCGCCAACGACCATACTACGCTGAATACATCGGTTCTCGTCCGATCACCGAAATTAAGCAGCGTCGGGCGCGGTTAGTACTTAGATGGGGGACCGCTTGGGAACACCGCGTGTTGTTGGCTTCGTCACCAACTTTTTGCCTTTTTAGCCTTTTTCGTTTCGATTTTTATATTTTTTCTCTCATTTTTCCTTTTGAATTGCCTTTACTCTTATAGCCACAAATCCCAGCCAGTATATCCTAGCCATTGTAGATGTTTCGATTCCTTCAACTGTTTGCACTAAATATACGTAGTCTGTACAAAACACAGAGCAAAACCAACGTTCAGCTCTCAGGCTTTCGCCAACGACCATACTACGCTGAATACATCGGTTCTCGTCCGATCACCGAAATTAAGCAGCGTCGGGCGCGGTTAGTACTTAGATGGGGGACCGCTTGGGAACACCGCGTGTTGTTGGCTTCGTCACCAACTTTTTGCCTTTTTAGCCTTTTTCGTTTCGATTTTTATATTTTTTCTCTCATTTTTCCTTTTGAATTGCCTTTACTCTCATAGCCACAAATCCCAGCCAGTATATCCTAGCCATTGTAGATGTTTCGATTCCTTCAACTGTTTGCACTAAATATACGTAGTCTGTACAAAACACAGAGCAAAACCAACGTTCAGCTCTCAGGCTTTCGCCAACGACCATACTACGCTGAATACATCGGTTCTCGTCCGATCACCGAAATTAAGCAGCGTCGGGCGCGGTTAGTACTTAGATGGGGGACCGCTTGGGAACACCGCGTGTTGTTGGCTTCGTCACCAACTTTTTGCCTTTTTAGCCTTTTTCGTTTCGATTTTTATATTTTTTCTCTCATTTTTCCTTTTAAGTTACCTTTAAATAGCCACACATCCCAGCCAGTACATCCTAGCCATTGTACATGTTTTGATTTCCTTCAACCGTTTGCACTAAATATACGTAGTCTGTACAAAACACAGAGCAAAACCAACGTTCAGCTCTCAGGCTTTCGCCAACGACCATACTACGCTGAATACATCGGTTCTCGTCCGATCACCGAAATTAAGCAGCGTCGGGCGCGGTTAGTACTTAGATGGGGGACCGCTTGGGAACACCGCGTGTTGTTGGCTTCGTCACCAACTTTTTGCCTTTTTAGCCTTTTTCGTTTCGATTTTTATATTTTTTCTCTCATTTTTCCTTTTGAATTGCCTTTACTCTCATAGCCACAAATCCCAGCCAGTATATCCTAGCCATTGTAGATGTTTCGATTCCTTCAACCGTTTGCACTAAATATACGTAGTCTGTACAAAACACAGAGCAAAACCAACGTTCAGCTCTCAGGCTTTCGCCAACGACCATACTACGCTGAATACATCGGTTCTCGTCCGATCACCGAAATTAAGCAGCGTCGGGCGCGGTTAGTACTTAGATGGGGGACCGCTTGGGAACACCGCGTGTTGTTGGCTTCGTCACCAACTTTTTGCCTTTATTAGCCTTTTTCGTTTCGACTTTTATATTTTTTCTCTCATTTTTCCTTTTAAGTTACCTTTAAATAGCCACACATCCCAGCCAGTACATCCTAGCCATTGTACATGTTTTGATTTCCTTCAACCGTTTGCACTAAATATACGTAGTCTGTACAAAACACAGAGCAAAACCAACGTTCAGCTCTCAGGCTTTCGCCAACGACCATACTACGCTGAATACATCGGTTCTCGTCCGATCACCGAAATTAAGCAGCGTCGGGCGCGGTTAGTACTTAGATGGGGGACCGCTTGGGAACACCGCGTGTTGTTGGCTTCGTCACCAACTTTTTGCCTTTTTAGCCTTTTTCGTTTCGATTTTTATATTTTTTCTCTCATTTTTCCTTTTAAGTTACCTTTAAATAGCCAGTACATCCTAGCCATTGTACATGTTTTGATTTCCTTCAACCGTTTGCACTAAATATACGTAGTCTGTACAAAACACAGAGCAAAACCAACGTTCAGCTCTCAGGCTTTCGCCAACGACCATACTACGCTGAATACATCGGTTCTCGTCCGATCACCGAAATTAAGCAGCGTCGGGCGCGGTTAGTACTTAGATGGGGGACCGCTTGGGAACACCGCGTGTTGTTGGCTTCGTCACCAACTTTTTGCCTTTTTAGCCTTTTTCGTTTCGATTTTATTNTGCCTTTTTAGCCTTTTTCGTTTCGATTTTTATATTTTTTCTCTCATTTTTCCTTTTAAGTTACCTTTAAATAGCCACACATCCCAGCCAGTACATCCTAGCCATTGTACATGTTTTGATTTCCTTCAACCGTTTGCACTAAATATACGTAGTCTGTACAAAACACAGAGCAAAACCAACGTTCAGCTCTCAGGCTTTCGCCAACGACCATACTACGCTGAATACATCGGTTCTCGTCCGATCACCGAAATTAAGCAGCGTCGGGCGCGGTTAGTACTTAGATGGGGGACCGCTTGGGAACACCGCGTGTTGTTGGCTTCGTCACCAACTTTTTGCCTTTTTAGCCTTTTTCGTTTCGATTTTTATATTTTTTCTCTCATTTTTCCTTTTGAATTGCCTTTACTCTCATAGCCACAAATCCCAGCCAGTATATCCTAGCCATTGTAGATGTTTCGATTCCTTCAACCGTTTGCACTAAATATACGTAGTCTGTACAAAACACAGAGCAAAACCAACGTTCAGCTCTCAGGCTTTCGCCAACGACCATACTACGCTGAATACATCGGTTCTCGTCCGATCACCGAAATTAAGCAGCGTCGGGCGCGGTTAGTACTTAGATGGGGGACCGCTTGGGAACACCGCGTGTTGTTGGCTTCGTCACCAACTTTTTGCCTTTTTAGCCTTTTTCGTTTCGATTTTTATATTTTTTCTCTCATTTTTCCTTTTAAGTTACCTTTAAATAGCCACACATCCCAGCCAGTACATCCTAGCCATTGTACATGTTTTGATTTCCTTCAACCGTTTGCACTAAATATACGTAGTCTGTACAAAACACAGAGCAAAACCAACGTTCAGCTCTCAGGCTTTCGCCAACGACCATACTACGCTGAATACATCGGTTCTCGTCCGATCACCGAAATTAAGCAGCGTCGGGCGCGGTTAGTACTTAGATGGGGGACCGCTTGGGAACACCGCGTGTTGTTGGCTTCGTCACCAACTTTTTGCCTTTTTAGCCTTTTTCGTTTCGATTTTTATATTTTTTCTCTCATTTTTCCTTTTAAGTTACCTTTAAATAGCCACACATCCCAGCCAGTACATCCTAGCCATTGTACATGTTTTGATTTCCTTCAACCGTTTGCACTAAATATACGTAGTCTGTACAAAACACAGAGCAAAACCAACGTTCAGCTCTCAGGCTTTCGCCAACGACCATACTACGCTGAATACATCGGTTCTCGTCCGATCACCGAAATTAAGCAGCGTCGGGCGCGGTTAGTACTTAGATGGGGGACCGCTTGGGAACACCGCGTGTTGTTGGCTTCGTCACCAACTTTTTGCCTTTTTAGCCTTTTTCGTTTCGATTTTTATATTTTTTCTCTCATTTTTCCTTTTAAGTTACCTTTAAATAGCCACACATCCCAGCCAGTACATCCTAGCCATTGTACATGTTTTGATTTCCTTCAACCGTTTGCACTAAATATACGTAGTCTGTACAAAACACAGAGCAAAACCAACGTTCAGCTCTCAGGCTTTCGCCAACGACCATACTACGCTGAATACATCGGTTCTCGTCCGATCACCGAAATTAAGCAGCGTCGGGCGCGGTTAGTACTTAGATGGGGGACCGCTTGGGAACACCGCGTGTTGTTGGCTTCGTCACCAACTTTTTGCCTTTATTAGCCTTTTTCGTTTCGACTTTTATATTTTTTCTCTCATTTTTCCTTTTGAATTGCCTTTACTCTTATAGCCACAAATCCCAGCCAGTATATCCTAGCCATTGTAGATGTTTCGATTCCTTCAACTGTTTGCACTAAATATACGTAGTCTGTACAAAACACAGAGCAAAACCAACGTTCAGCTCTCAGGCTTTCGCCAACGACCATACTACGCTGAATACATCGGTTCTCGTCCGATCACCGAAATTAAGCAGCGTCGGGCGCGGTTAGTACTTAGATGGGGGACCGCTTGGGAACACCGCGTGTTGTTGGCTTCGTCACCAACTTTTTGCCTTTTTAGACTTTTTCGTTTCGATTTTTATATTTTTTCTCTCATTTTTCCTTTTGAATTGCCTTTAAATAGCAACACATCCCAGCCAGTACATCCTAGCCATTGTACATGTTTTGATTTCCTTCAACCGTTTGCACTAAATATACGTAGTCTGTACAAAACACAGAGCAAAACCAACGTTCAGCTCTCAGGCTTTCGCCAACGACCATACTACGCTGAATACATCGGTTCTCGTCCGATCACCGAAATTAAGCAGCG